>NC_140587.1:209350625-210100625 GCF_964204655.1 Triturus cristatus | reverse complement strand
GATATATTGGCTTTGCCAACACTAGATGTTTTTATCGTAGGATTATGAATCGGAAAAGACATAAAATTTTTTTTTTAATATACTTTAACTCTAACTCTGCTGGACGGAAGTTATTAAATTACACACAGTGTGAACATGCAATCATTTTCGAAGACATGCCTTGAATGACATCTTGTTCTCAAACTTTTCTATTCCCATTTGTCAGTCTCACTTAGGTCTCATACCACATATGTGATCAGGTGGATAGGGGAGAGAATGTGGCGTCACAGTCAGAGCTACCAACTTTGTAACTGGTGAACCAGGTGCGAATTTCAGCATCGGCTCAACATCCTGTGATTCTGGGCAAAATACGTAACCTCCTCGTGCCTCCCAAAAAAACAAATGAAAGTGGCCTTGTGTAATGTAATTAGTGCATATGTAAAGAGCCGCACCTTCGGGCCGAGTTCGCGCTATTATAAAACTGGGGGAAACTGCGTTTTTACTGTGGACATCCCCGGTACTTCAACATCTCGACTTGTAAATTCACTAATATAATTATCTGTTTAGTTAAGCGGGTCTTACCTCTGCCACCTCTTGTTCCGTAGCTAGTTCTCACCCCGAAGTGCGAGGGCCCTTCTCATGTTACCAAACCGATGCACACATTTATCGACAAAACACTAACCTTAAAAAAAGTAGAGACATTCACCCATAGAGTTCAAAGATGCAAAATGTATTCACAAGCAACGACCTGCACACAGCTTTTGCAGTTCATAGATAGTGCCAGTCAAACATGCCTGCTGGCCTCCACTGACCGCACGCTTCCGGATTTGGTAAGGAAAGGTGTTATATGGGTGACTGCTGCATTACCTGCAGGATGCACTACGTAAGCACATAGCCTGGGGACTGACAAATATGTGAAAGCCCTAAACTAGCCAAATGGCCGTACCTCACGGTAGGTGCCCCGCCCGCCGGTGAGCAAACAGTAGCAAGGAATTCTTCTCTTGTTGTTATCAGTCTCACCTGTCAGTGACATCACCCACAATGCACTGGGGATTGCTAGTCAAGTTGCTTGGTAGTCCCAGGAAGCCAGGTTGTGCGTGACTTGGTTTCACGCTCACCTTGGTAGAGGTGTGGGAGCTTGGGGGCCCCACCCTGGCGGCCATGTTGGAGGTGGCAGCAGGCTGCTATTGGATGCTGAAGATCGATGTGTGAAAGAGCCGAAGGGGTTAGGTTTGGCCGCTTCTCATTCTTTGTCATGACACTGCACCCGCACCGGAGCTACGGGACAGCAGGAGGCGGGGGGCGGGGCAACACCACTTACATCGCAGCAGAAATATGCTTGTCAACAGGGAGAGGGGGTGCATGCGTTCTTGTGGTAAATAAAACAGGGGAAAAGAATGAGGACAATGAGCCAGTCGGAAATGCGCGAACGCTCTACCAGCACCTTTCGTGGGTCGGGTAGGAGGATCTAGATTGGAGCGTCGGCTCAGCAAGCATCCTGTGATACTGGGCAAATCACCACCAAAAAGCTTGCTGGGAGAGGAAATGGGGGTTGGGACGGGCAGGGAGGGCGCAACAGGCGGGCTGCTCTGCGAGCTGTAGGGAGAGAGCCCTCCACCGCCGCGCGCACTGCAACGCCAACAACAACTCTTTTAGAGCGTCCCAGTTGGACTGACTGGCATGACTGGTTTCTTATCTGTATGGGGCCATATGGTTGGCCCATAAAGATAAAAACAAAACCTTTATGCCAGCAGTAAGTCGGGGCAGCCAGTCCAACTGGGACGGCTCTAAAAGAGAAAAGTGTACGTCACTGGACGCTCTTTTCCAATGGCTGGCCACCGTTTAGCATAAACGGTGACGCCAGTCAATGGAAAAGAGGGGCGGGGCTTAAAGCCCACTAGAGAAATCTCCTAAAGTCATTAAATCTCGCCAGCGAGACTGAGCATGTCTGCGAAGTCTTACGCCAGGCGAGACCTAAAAATGCAGTCACATCTCTTCCCTGTTTCACAACAGGAGACAATAAAACATGCTGAAAACCCTGCTGAACCCTTTTAAATAAGGAGAGATTACTCCTGCCCTCCATGCAAAATTGCATAAAGGGTTGACCTGAAATTATAAGGATTGGAACTACCTTCATGCAGGCTAGTCTCGACAAACTGCACCTACACCCTAAAAGAGCAGTCACATCTGGACTGCAAGGCATACCCCATCTCTGCGCAGTGCTCGCTTCTGCTCTTAAGCAGTCTTAACTCAACTGTTTAGTTGGCTGGTAATGGATATGTGAAACTGGTTCCATCTAGGGATTATGCAAAGTTGCATAGATTTCTCTTCAAAACCTGGGAAAGGATGTGGCATAATGGCGAGGGCGGCCAAGTTTGGAACTGGGGGAACTAGGTTCTTTACCTGGCCTCGGCTCCATATCCTGCAATTCTGGGCAAGTCACATAATCTCCCCTGTTTTTACACAAAAAAGTGCAACATTTGGCTCTCGTGTAAAACACTCTTAGGCCATGTTTGTGCTATATAAAACTGCAAAAAAAAAAAAAAGTTTAGACCCTTCTGCCAAAGGGTAGTCTTCCCCCAAACCTTTTGCCTTCCTCCTACATTTGCACTGACCGAGTTTTTGCTTGCCTTAGGATTCTGAGCACTTTACCACTGCTAACCAGCACTAAAGTACACGTGCTCACTACTCAACACATTAATATTGGCTTATCCCCAATAAGCATATTTAATTTACTTATAAATCCCCAGTATATTGGCATCACATGGGCCAAGGACCTGCCTGTAAATCAAAATCTACAAGTGGTTCTACAGCACCAATTGTGCCACCCACTTATGTAGCCCTTTTAAACATGTCTCAGGACTGCAGTTGTAGCCTGTGTGTGCGTGCAGTTTGAAACTGCCATCTTGACCTGGCAAAATAAACCTTTAGCCAGGCCCAAACCTTCCTTTTTAATACACATGTCGATCCTAGGGTAGGCCCTGGACAGCCCATAGGGCAGGATGCAATGTATTTCTAAATTAAAGACATGTACTTTTAAGTTGTCATGTCCTGGTTGTGAAAAACTCATTTGCTTTTCACTACTGCAAGACCAATCTCTCCAATAGGATAACATTGAAGTTGCCTTATTCCAATTACCAAGTGTAATTTCCAAATGGGAAAATATAAGCAGTTCATGTTTGTGGCCTTTGGAATCACAACTTAGAATCCTAACTTCTGGTGAAGTTGGATTTTAAATTACAATTCTAAAAATGCCACTAAGTGGGCATTTTCTTGCCTTAGCTATTTAGTGCCTGTAGCCGGTCTCTTGTCACATGAATGGGTGTAGCGGACAGATGTGTTTTGTGTATTCCTCCTAGACAGCCACAAACCGGGAGCTTAGGTATGCCTCAATGGACCGTCACTAGCAGGATGGGAGGGGGAGCTGAGCACAGCCCTACTTGCACCTCAATAGGCTGTGTCCTGCCTCCATACAGAGGACTGCATACCCTCTATAGTTAGTCTGGAGCCAGGGCAGGGAAGGCAGGATGCCTGGGGCCTTAAAAGGAAAGCTTCTGCCCAACTTCAAAGGCACAACTAGACAAATACTGGACCTCAGACACCAACTCTTCAGTACACTTCAGGACCTGTGGATACTCTGCCAGGAAGGACTGCTGTGCTGCTACAAGGACAGACACTCTGCTGGACTGATGCTCTACAAGAACCGCGGACCTGCTGCTCTCTGGCCTACGGAAGACGAACTGGAACTGCAACTTCTTAAACCCCAGGCTCCTCAGAGGGATTCCAAGGGCTAGTCTTCTGGCCTCCAGAGCATCAGGGCCATAAAAGGCTTCCCAACCAACTCCTGGACCTAGCTACCGCACGTTCCTGATCCTGTGACGCCTCTGAGGTCCTGGACCCCTGGTGTGGCTCACTGGCTCCCAAGTCAAGATTTTGGGCTTTTTACAACCACGAACAGGCCCACTCGCACCGAAAATCAGCACGACTCGCCGCCAGCCCATCTCTTCACACAGCATCAATAACCCACGGGGGACCGCCCATCTGCAATGCTCTGCCTGCTCTTCGCACTGAGCCAACAGCAAGCGGCACACTTGTTGCTCTTGGCGACCCGCCGACACGAATGGGACACTTCACATCAAACTTGAGAAGGTAATCCTTCAGCAGGAGTAATCTGGGACTGTATCCGACCTGTGCTCCATCGCCGTAAGCCTGAACTTTTTGCTTCCCCCGGTCCAGCATGACCAGATAACCATGGTTGGTGCTTTTAGGTTCTATTTTTCACTTTATTCTTTAAAAATTAATAACTGCGTTCTACCGATTTGATTTGTCATTTGATCTGGTTTTATTTAAATTCTGCTCCATTTGGCTAATATAGTGAGGCATCTTTTTCAGTGGTGTTTACACTGTTTGAAGTGTTGCGCAAATAGTTTACACATTCCCTTTAAGGTAAGCCTTACTGCTCAGTTCCAAGCTACCAGAGGCTGGAGCACAGGTTAATTTGGGGTTTGCCGTACCTTATCCAGACAAAGATTGTGGTTGTTGCTGGACCAGGGCTCACACCCCAGTCAACTAGTAACCCAATTTCTTACAGAATACAGTTACTATTGTTAGCTCATGAAGAGTTTAGCAAGTTGGTGTTCATATTTAAATGGAGACTTCACTGTCTATTTTTAATGGTTTAAAGGGTGAGGGAATGAATATCAGTCCAGTTTTAAAGATATAAAAGGAAACAGTCATGGTTGCACATAGCATTAGCACCCTAGAACAAGACACACGGATGGGAACCAGCAGGAGCAGACAGAGGACTGCAAAGTAGTCCCTCATGCCTGTCAATGCAAGCACTTCAGTGGTGGCAGAAGAATACTACTAAATGACCAATAACATTAGGTGAGATGTATTTCTACAGAGTTGAGCCAATGTGTGATTGACAAAGTCTCAAGCCAATGGTTGTAAGAAGCAGATGGAAGAAAGCCAGTGGCTGGAACTGGCAGCCCAAAACCCACTATGTATATTGTTAGCAGACCTGCCAACTCTCACGGTGCAACAAGATATCGGTTCCCATCACACGGTCAGCCAGTGAGGAGCCGACCTCACTCGGTTGCAGTGAATATTTGTTGAAAACCTCTGTAAACTGTGGTTTTATCTCGTTTTCGGAGGCTTTCAACAGCCAACGCCCATTATTGGGTGTAGAACCACCCCAGGACATTGGAAAAAGTCTCAGCAAGGTTTTACTTTAATTTTTTTTATTTTAAGATTATTTAAGAGGAAGGGTCATGGGGGCAAAAGTTTTAGGTACTTCGACACAACTCCACGCCCCTTCCTCACACGGTGAAGTGTTTGTTGAAGTTGGCAGCCTTGTGTTAGCAATAGGTCTGTATTGGCTGCACTGTTAAAACACAAACCTAAAAAGTAGAAGTTAATTTGTGAATTAATGACGAATGCATTTTCAGAAGTAACAAGCACTCACGCAAAAAGTTAACCATCTACAATCAAAAACTAAGTGCAGTACTTAATTTATTTTTAAATGTGGCTAGTGCCAAAATATTTCTGGGCTTCCACAAGTGCTGCTGAATGAGAGGTTGACTATCATTTGGTAGCAGACAGGGGCCAGCAAGGCTATACAAACCCTGCCAGCTGAGATCTTCATCTTTGGTTTGGGAAACAAAGAACTAGTGCTGAACAGCGTTTGGTGGGTAGTGAAGGAGGCAGGAGACAGTGCTAGGGTTTTATGTTGGGACATGCAACCCAGCAGAAAGACTTGCTGCCAATAATTCAGAGTCAATGCTCACCAAATGCAAAAAGTGAGCCCTGCACAAGCGTTTTGAAAATCGGGTGTCAACAAAATACGGGTAGGTCAAATATTGGGTTCAATGCAATGCTTCCTTGGTGTATTATGTGTGTATTGGCATTCATATAGCATAAACTTAGCAATGAAGCAAAAATGTGCTGCACACTACATGAGGGGTCCGGAGACTATCTACTAGGTTGTGTACACCAATTGGGGGGGGGGGGGGTTAAAAAAATATATATCTTTTTACACTTATTTTTAGGCGCAGAGAGATTAGGTGGGCACAGGGATATTAAGTGATTTACCCAGAATCACACAATTTTGCCCAAGCACAGAGATTCGAACCTGGGACACCAGGATCCGACAGCAGTAGCTCTATCGGCTAGGCCACGCTTTCTCTTAACTTTGCACACCCACGGCTGCAGCCAGTACCAGGGCCCAGGGTACAAGTCTGCAACACTACAGAGGTTTTCAGCAAGTCTGCTATAAAAAGGACTGTATCCGGGCGCCTACTGAATGTGGCATGAAAGCAAATCCCTTGTCTCCATGGAAGGTTTATTCCCATTGGCACATTGCTTCTGGGATCCGATTAAGCTGGTACCAACTAATATGGACAACCCACCCCAATACACGAGAAATAACAGCGATCCCATCTTGTGCATGTTTCTGCTTCAATGCCCTTAAATAAGCTGACCTAGCCTAGGTTGCTCCGAACTCTTGCCTTGACTGAGATTTTCCCAGGTGATCCAGTTTTCCAGTGGCCCGATCCACCAAAGACAAAATGATGCTGCTTCAGCAGCATAAACGCACAGCTCCCAACGAGAAGGATGGTAAAGCAGAGTGTCCATGGATGTATTCCCAGATGGACACAAATGCTTCAGTAATTACTTACAGATAAAAATGGCCTGGATGGGTGACCTGGTTTAGGTGGTGCGTTCCCACACGATCCTCATTTACAACTTACAAGCAGCAGCAGAAGGGTCTAAAAAACAGTGGGGGAACTTTTATTCCAACTACCATAGGTTCGATACAGGAAGTGTGTGGGCGGGGTCAAAGAAGTGGCTAAGATACCAATATTATGCAGCTATTTTGTTGCGTTATTTTATATGCAGTTACCTAAAGGTACAGAAGCAACACCTTACATAGAAAAATAACTACAGTCAACTACTCATTAGGAAGAGAGTGAGTGAGTGTGTGTGTCCGTCCAGAGTCACAGCTGAATTCTGATTGGCGCCTTGAGGAACGGTGGGGAGTACTAATCGTGCTATGATGGCCCAGCCTGTAACAAAAAAGCACTGAATATGCAAATCATTAGGTTAAAATTAAATCACACACTGCCCAAGATAGACTGCTGATTTAGGGAGAGATTTAGAGTTTGTTGCATCATTTTCCAACAGATACGTTGTCTGCTAAACACTGTGGGCCTGCCCAATTTTGAGTCCGGTACGCCTACTGAGTAAAAGTTACTTCATGAACGTAAACCTCCCTCTGATAGGGCAAGGTAGAGCAAATGGCCCACTGGAAGTTGCCCATCTGACCAGGTGCCCTATTTAGAATGGGCAGCATACCCTGGCGGTAAGGGACAGTAAATAAAAACAAGCATTGTCAAATCCAAATAGGTCTCGCCTATGAGATGGACTGGCTTAGGCATTCATTTTTAGCCATGCTCAGCAGCACAGCCGCTGCTGAGCATGGCTAAAATTATGCATCACAATTGTGATGACCTTACTTAGTGGCATACTTTACTTGATGGCATTAGGGCCTAGAACACCCCTTGCTACAAAGAGGAAACGTATGGGAATACATTTGTTTTCTGAGAGAGGCAGAGTCCATTTTAATGTCGGAGTGATGGGCCAGGTGTGGTGAGGAAGGAGTGAAGAGACTGTCAGCTGTTGAGTGATGCAATATCAATGCTGCATCAAATGCATTGCGGCCCTTAATGTGAAGGGCTCACATCGCCCACATTAAGGAGAGCAAGGTTTTTGGGCAGATTTCAGGTTTTTGTTTGATGCATCTGCTCTTTTAGAAGTCTCACTTCTTGGGAGAATTATGAAGTGATCTCATAAGTCCCGGTCCCTGCACTCATCCCTTCCCCAAAGCTCCCTCAACCTTTGCTATAACGTTTTGCAGGGGGACCCTCACTTCAAAACACTTTCCTAAGCGTGGCTCACAACACAAAAGTTTGAAGACCTCCGCTGTAAATGCTTCCCACTGTGTGTGTATCGTTTGTATTGAGTGAATAGATGCACTGGAGTGGATGTGCTTCAGAATTACAAATAAATATATTTATGCAATACTAGAGGGAGGGAAAACTCGGTCTGTAAATATGATCTGCAACTGTCTAAATGAAAAAACTACCTGCTACATTTCGTAAATAGATGCATATTGCTATGTTTTCAATAATTGCGTAAGGATTTCTTATACCTCGCTTTAAATATGGAGGTTTTTATGACTAAATTAGGTACGCGTGTATCTGCACTAATGACCTTAACCTAATTGTAGCAGGAGAATGTAGTCCCTCCAAGCTTGCTGTTAGTTACTGGGAAGTCTGGCCATGCCTCCAACGGAGTCACTGTCTGAAGGAGCTGCTAGGCAACATAGGCCAGAGGTGCACATCTGTATGTAAATCTGCACACATCTTATTTGCAGTATCTCAAGGACAGACAGATCGGGACCCAGATACAGTTCAACATGAACATACAAACTTAGAGCACTGGATTTATGCGTGGACAGAAAAAAGTGGTATTCGTGCCGAAACATGTCAAGCAAAAAAACGTAAAGCATTGAAGACAAGCATTTACAATGCAATGGTCTCGGCAATATTATAGGTAGAGCTATTGGTATTGCTCATTATTTTTTTATCATTTTTGTATCCCTAAATAAATGGCATTGTCATTTCTATTGGCATTAGCTTTTTTTTTTGCATATGTGATGCCTATTGCATTAGCAGAGAGAGAGTGAGGTAGTGAGATAGAGAGAGAGTGAGGTATAGAAATAGAGAGTGAGGTAGTGAGAGAGAGTGAGGTAGATAGAGCGAGGTAGTGAGATAGTGAGAGAGTGAGGTAGTGAAAGAGTGAGGTAGTGAAAGAGTGAGGTAGTGAAAGAGTGAGGTAGTGAAAGAGTGAGGTAGTGAAAGAGTGAGGTAGTGAAAGAGTGAGGTAGTGAAAGAGTGAGGTAGTGAAAGAGTGAGGTAGTGAAAGAGTGAGGTAGTGAAAGAGTGAGGTAGTGAAAGAGTGAGGTAGTGAAAGAGTGAGGTAGTGAAAGAGTGAGGTAGTGAGGGAGAGGGATGTTGTGTTGTGAGGTAGTGATATATAAGCATAGAGTGATGTTGTGATGTAGTGAGATAGAGAGAGAGGAAGTGAAAGAGAGAGTCAAAGTGAGTTAGTGAGATAGAAAGAGTGAGGTAGTGAGATAGAGAGTGATTGAGGTAGTGAGTGAGAGAGAGAGAAGTTGTGGGATAGTGAGGTAGTGAGATAGAGTGGAGTAGTGAGGTAGAGAGTGTTATGGAAAACACAAATTATCTAAGGTGAAGATAAATATAAACGGGACCTGCAGCGTGGACTTAGATGGCCATAAGGATTTTTAACGTAGTTGTTGACGACTTAATCAGTATTGTAGAGCACGTCATCTGAGTTCACGTATCTGCATGTATCGCGCCAAAGAACATTCTTGAAGTGTTTGCAGAGAACAGCGCTTCTTCGTTCAAGACCTCTTCAGTTTAAAGTTATTTATGTGGCAGCCGGGAACAGAGGGCCACAGTTCCACAAGCTCTCAACGAAAAGCGCGCGCAAGACACAAACGACGTCAAGATAACAAATACAATACATTGTGCGGGATTACCATAGCTCCTATGACCAGAGACTGCAACTCCTAAGCGCTGTACAGACAGAGCAATAAAGTGTCATGCTCAGTGAATGATAGAAATGCTACAACCTCAAAAGGTATAAATAAAAACTATACCCAACTGAAACCTACTGTGTGTATACTTGTGAACACCCGATGTAAGGAGATAGAGAGGGGATAGTAAGAAAGATAAGTAATGGGCTTGTACCCTGTTTTAACGAGAGTGATTGCCCTGAACTGTCTCTTAAAAGTGTAGCATGGACTCTGCTTTAAACTGCATTATTCATCACTGGAAAGTAAACACATTGCCTTCTATAAAGGTTGTCATATAAAGATGTGATAATGTTATGTATTTCGGATGTGGTGATCTATACCTTGATGTAAAGTCCAATGCATGAGGACATCTCGATGGTGAATAGTTCACGCATAAAATAGAGGTGGATGTAGTAATAATTTGTGGTAAGGTCAGGTCAATAATGAAGGATACTGCAATAGAAAAGAAACTGCTTAATGTTTGAGAGATGGCTACATGATGGGTCTATAACGATTAATGGAACAGAATTCACCATTTGTTCTAAAGGATGTAAGAAAAAGATTAAAGGCCCCTAATACTTACATCGTATATTTTTATTTATGTCTGTGTAGATAAAATTGACATACTGGTGTCTCTTGATAAAAAGACGGAGCCAGAAATAGGACGATACTGCAAAAAGAAATGAAGGCCACTCAATGCTTCCTTCACATTACGTAATGAATTAACAAAATTACCTGGAGTTGCTATAAGTATATTTAAATGTAAGCCGGAAAAGAAGCCGAAAAAGACTGAGGATTTCAAAAAAGTATGAAAATTATACTTACATCAGAATTCAGACGATGTATATGATATAGGATAAATCTAGGAAATAAAGAAAAACACGGAAAACAATATGACAACCTGCTAGTGAGGGAAATCGGTGTATACATACGATATCACAAAAAGATGTGATGAAACTGGTGAATATGTGGAAACGTAATGGGGATGCGGTGGAGCGACGAAGGGGCAGTAAACAATGATACCCGGTCTATTACCCTCGTCACTCAATGTGTTACATATGAGTGAACCCGCCCACAGAATCAGGGTTCAAAACTACAGAGTTGAAATCTAAATAGGTGTACATGCAACACAAAAGCTGCATAAGTGAAACTCTGTAATATGTTACGGCACGATGGCTAACATGGTAGAATACTGAGCTCTAAAATATATATGTATGCGCGATGGGACAAATGGGCGAACGCTATAGAGGGACTCTGTCTCCTAGATCGGAGGCGTCCAATATTGCTATTCAGCGATAAAAATCTATGTAAATAGTAAGTTAGCGCTGTCTTATTGTAGACTTACTTGAGAATTGCAACATGTGCGCCCGATAACATAATCCTCCTCACGCTTCGATAACCGACGCTGCAACGGCTTCCGCATTATGACATCTTCCTGTATGTCACATGTTAGAATGTGGCCAATCTGGGCCAGTCTCTACGATGTCAACAAAAACTTTAATCGTTCCGTGCGGGCAATCCCCAGCAGTCTCTAACAATGTGGAAAATGCATGGAGCGTGCGGTGTGACCCTCGATTGATTAATATTGCCAGATAAATGTTCTAATAAACAAAAAGGAAAGTATCCAAAAAAGTGGAATACTATAGATAACCATAAATACAGTGGCGTGATCAGGCAAAGACGTATGAATATAAAGAGGGTATCTAAACAATAATATGAAACAAACATCCAAGGGTCTCTCCAGAGGCAGCTCGGTGCCAGCTCCAGCACCAGTCCCTACAGATGGCAGGCTCCGAGACTGGAGGGCGCTCGGCGACTCACTCTTTCTGAGTAACGTGGATCCCCAGTTGCCGTCGGCGAAGTAAAACAGCCAGAGAGCGGCGTGCTCTTTGTTTTCAGTCTCTCCAGGCAACGTAAACAAGGAGATCAGGTGAGGGAGCAACGCCGGGACACCACCGCCTTTCTCCGAGGCACAGCAGAAAATGCCTCGGAGAAAGGGAGTGTCCTTTTCGGATTGGGGGGCGTGTTTTGCTGTTGTCTCCTCCCTGAGACTTCTCGCAAAAAACACGCCCCCTGATCCGAAAAGGACGGGGCTTCAACGGAGTGACTGGACCTCTTCTCCAGTGGCTGGCCAGCATTTAAGAGGCCAGCCAATGGAGAACAGGAGAGAAGAGGGGCGGGTGCAAGCCCCTCTTCTCAAAGTCACTCCAACTCATTAAATCTCGGAGCGAGACTGCGCAAGCGCAGCCTTTCGCAGCAGAGACCTAAAAAACGAGATCTAGTCTCCTGTAGCGGGTGGCTGGCAGCATCTGTGAGTGGGGCGGCATGAAAAGCAATTTCCCACCAACTGTCCTCTGTGGGACACTCCTAGCGAGAGGTAGGCGATTTGCTCCCAGTGGACCCAATGGTGATTAATTGCACGCAGTCTTAAGTAAGAGTCTTAAGGAGAACACATGTTATTCAGCACCATGACACCCACAGGTGGAGGTGCGCTTCATGAATACGTCACAGGGTTCTAAGATGTAGACGAGAGACAGCCCATCGATGTAGCAGGGACAGGACAGTGAGGCTCCAAAGTGTTAAGATACTGTGCACTACTACACACAAAACTAGCCTACCATTGCACACACGTGGTGCCTTTCAGGACAGCAGGCATGGCCGTGGAATGTTCTACCTCAATTCGAGATCCTGCATGGAGTTATTGGTACAAATTCCACCTAATAGTTGTACACTACAGCTTGATTGTGGTAGAAAATAACCAGAATAAGGAAGGAAAAGCAACAATAGCAAACCCAGGTGCAGTGTTCCTCCAGATCATAAGCAACAATTTTGTGAAGTGATTGGTAATAAAGGTAAGTATCTTGGGTTAATACTGCCTGTTCCATATACACTCAGTCAGAAAGGAAATTGCAGCTTCATCAAATCGGTGGGGAACGTGGAGCAGGCAGATGGAGTGCAGTACACATGAGCTGTGCTGGGAGGGTGTGAAAGCAGGCAGCCTACAGTCTTCAGGCTGAATGGAATATGGACACACAGGCCACGTACCCACAACCAACCCTGGAAACCGTCCGATATCTGGCAAAAAGACGAGGCAGGCCTGGGCACAGAATTCGACTGAAGCAATTTCTGCCCTCTTGAGGCATCCCCAGATAGGGCTGAAAGCCCTTGGCACAAAGTTATCATTCAATAGTATGTGCTGGGTGACGGTCTGGAATAGACAGTAATAGCCAAGGAACATAACTTGCTCACCTCAGGGAGCATCTGCCTTTGGGTGGAAAATCTACAGGATTTTAGACGTTTCATCTGACAAATTAACCAATTCAGGGCTAGAACCCTATCCCGCTAACAATTACAGGCAACCCTCAGACCATGGCATATATTAATGAGGCACAGAGGTAAACTTGGTAGGCCTCTGGGTCCTTTTTAGGTCTGACCTGGCGTTCGCAGCGCACAGCGCTGCTCTCGCCACGCGAGGACTTTTTGTAATCAATTAAACATGTGCACGCGTACGGAGGGACAAAGATGGCTCAAGCTGTCCACATACAGCTGCAAATGCACGCACATGTGGACAGCCAGATGCCATATTTGTCCCTCGGTACGCGCATGTAAAAAGCCCTGGCATGTGCGCTGCTAACCCGGTCGGGCTATGAACATGCACAAATGCACGCGTATTGCACGCGCATGTGGACAGCCCACCTATCTGTCTCCTATATTTCTGTTTTATTTTTTTAGAATCTACTTTAGAATTTGCTTCAAATTACGCCGTTGTCATTCCCCCACCCCTTGCAAAAAAACTCACAGCCTACTGCAACTTTCCCCATCTACTTCATTTAATCTCCCACCCACCCCTCGATCGCTGCTTCCCTTCCACGTCCGGCTTCTCGCTTATCCCTTGCACCGCCCATACCAGTGGTCCACGGAACGCACGTTTTATCCCTTCAACTGGAGTCCGTTCACCCGGTTCTGCACTCCCGCGGGCCGCCATCATCTCCACAGACGCAGGAGGCACCCAAAGACGTCCTTCCGTTTACGGCCTCCACAAGGTCCGCGCCGTGCGCCAGGACGCCGCAGCCCACACTGCTCCCGTGTGTGCCTCTAATGGGAAGCAGCTGAGCTGCGGCGTCTGCTCGGAAACAGACCGGGAGGAAATTCCTTTGGTTGGGCCAGTCAGGTCCAGGCTGCAGCTATGTGAGAAACTGGAAACAGGACAGCGCGGTGTCACCCGCCATCCCCCGTGTTTTACACTCAAAACTTTGAGTACAAGTCACGCGCCTTGGCGAAGAACACACACTTCAGACCTACAGCCGTGAAAAGTGCCTTATCTTTCAATGTTCGACTGGGTCTAGGTATTGATAGGCAAACACACGGCATCCAAGGAGCGGGATTTCCTCACACCTCACTTTAACACTTCATTACATGCAGGGCCTTGATACCACCGGGGTGATTAGCGCGCACTACAAATACTGGTTGAATGACTATAAGCATGCCCGTGCTGTATGTGGCATACATACAGAATGAGCAGCTGGGCAACTAACAGATTCCAAGTGAGACCCTATTGCCATAGAAAGTGAAGACAGAGCGGTCTATGACGTCATTCGGGGCCACAAGGTGGAAGACTCCATATTGTAGAAGAGTACCCGTGTGTTATTCCATGTTTGTTTGGTCCCCCTACCGACAGAAGTCATGGAGGAAGCCATGCACAACATACCCTCACCGCCCTCGCCGCACATCCTTGTGTCTTATGCTAGAATTCAATGTACCAGGTAATTGAGAAGGAAAAGAATTACTAGAAAGTAATCTAGTGATTTTGCTCCTTCTCTGTCCAAATATACTAAAATGGCATTCTGCCCCCCCGCACAGTATTCTACTTTTCTCCACATAACAGAATAAACACCCAGAATCGTGCCATCCGTGGACAGCACCTTTTCCTCCCCCTTTCCAAAACCTAATTTAACCTTCTGTCAGCCCTCCCCATCCCCACACCATCAAATTGACCACAGACCCCAAGAAGGGAGGCCCAGCCCTGTACTGACAGTGGCTCTGTGACAGCACAGCCTACAATCCCCTGTTTGTGGGGAGTGGAGATGGTGGTTGGCAGTACAAGAGGGACACTTGCGTCCCACCGCCTCCCTCCGGTCTGCAGCCAGCAAAGAGAAACAGAAGAGGTGGGAAAATCTGCCAGCAGTCACTGTACTGCTTCCTATTGGTCAACTGAGGGCCATGAAGGGAGAGGATTGGATTCTGCAACCGTAGCAGCTTTTCACTACTCTGACGTCAGTGAATGAACAAGTTTCAAATTCAGTTCTAGTATATGCACAAATGACTGACCATCGAAGTCATAAGCAGTAGGTTATTTCCATCTTCCTTTTAAAACAATTGTATTGGCTCCCAAGAACATGTCACACACTGAATTAAGTCAACAAACATTTGTGTAGCTATTAAAAACAACAACAAAATCAGATCTTCATCCATGAAGTTACTTATATCTTTGTGTATAATTTATTCTTGTTTGAAATTCAGAAAGGTTTTCAAGAATGCTTCCAGAAACATCTGTTACTAGAGCCTTGAAAGATGTAAATCCCCAAGCATTTCCAAGCAGAAAATGGGACGAGTAAAGGTTTGTGAACAACAAGTATGTTGGAGGTGTTCGGTTATACAGTGTCTCTTTAATATTCCAGAATGTTTGTATGAACATTCATGCTTGGAAGGAGTCATTTTTAGGTTGAGCCTAGCGGCAGCGCGCATGTACTAGTCGCTCTGCGAGGCATGCAGTAGTTGAGAATGCTGTGGAAGCCTCGCCTTCTCTCCGCCCATATTTTTGATTGACTGGTATCATTGTCCTTAGTAAATGCTGGTTTCCGACTGATAAGGAGGCTTGTTAGTCCCTCCTTGTGGTGTTAGGTCTCCTTCATAAGTTGGTAAGCACTATTTTTTATTTTTTTTATTTGCAGCGCGGTCCACTTTTACTTTAGCGGCTGCGCTGGTTTAATTAATTTGCCGTGCGGGCCGATATGGAGCGTTTCTACTCACTCATCTAACAAGCATTTGCAATGCAATAGGTTTCGCATTTAAGCGAGTTTCAGCTATTGACATTGCAAATAACAATGCCTTTTATTTTGGTTTTTAAAACATAAATAAAAAGCATTGCCATTTACAATGCCAATAGCTTAAACTCACGTAAATGCGAGACCTATTGCATTGCAAATGCTTGTTCAGAAGAAAAGTGCCTAGGTTGCAGGAGAGCATGGTGAAGTCTCTCCAAGTCTGGTGATGAAGCAGGGCTGAAACTATATGGCCCCTGGATATACCAGGACAAGCTAGAGGTGCGATGGTGACAGCATTGACCGGAGTGGCCCTGAAAATAAGGGGACATGGCTTCTTTCCCAGCTTTCTCCACCTAGTCCGACAATGGCCAAGGTTTGTAAGCAACAGCTGTAGATTAGGCGCTACGGAGCAGCAGATCTAAGAAGCCATCGACCCCTCCAGCATCATTGTGGTTTTCCCACAGGATCAGGAGGACAGGCGTGACATCTGGAGCCAGTCTTATAAAGGCTACATCCAACATCTTGGTGGGGACAGGCCTGGGTTAAATACTAGCGGCCAGGCGCTGCACTGGTCTGGTGAAGAAAGGAACTGCTGGGTATCAGGTTTCCAAATATACCGGGAGCTACAAGTAAAAGCAGAAGATTGTGGAGGGAAGTGGCACAGACCGGTTGTAAGGACAGCGAGTCACAGGGAGTGTGTCTATACTAAGAAGCTCCAGCCCGGGCCAAGGCTTCAGCGTATGGGCTATACTGAGGATGGATTGTGTAAGCGTGGTTGTGGTGCCGTGGCGACCTTCCTGCATATTTTATGGGAATGCCCGAAGGTAGAGCGATTCTGGCGCGGTGTGCACGAGGTCCTGCGAGTGGATACGCGTGTTGCGCTGCTGCCGGAAGCGAGGAGATGCCTGTTGAATGTGTGGGAACCAACTGACTACTCGGCTCCGCAAACGTGGTGGGTGACTCTGGGATATATGATTGCTAAGCGTGACATTGCGCAACGGTGGGGATCCCAGAACCCCCCCGACGGTGTCGGCCTGGAAAGAGCACATGGACTGGTGCATGTTTCGAGAAAAGGTGGTGTATGTGGCGAGGGGTAAGCCTGGGACATGGGTGAAAGTGTGGGGCCCCTGGAACGCCTACCGTGGGAGTATTTGCGTGCCACCATTGCTGCCTGCTGCCTCACCAGCCCCGTCCCCTTAGCTGACTCCTTCCCCTAGCCCCGTGCACAGGGTTCCCCCAGTCCTCGCTCTGTTTCCCTTCCCCTCCTTGGACTCCTCTGATAGTTGGGGTTCCCCATTGGGGAGCACGTGCTGCTACTTTCGACTGTAGGGTAGCCTCGTGGGTGTTGTTTTCTTGTTGTTTGTATAAAATGAAACCGTACTGTGGCGTATTACGGCTGTGGCCCATGATGTTGATAACTCCTGCTTATGCTCCTTTGTAACGCCAAGTGTTCTATGAACGTATGCCATATGTTTCTGCCATTCCTAGCGGCCGGCCGGCAGGTTGTGGGCCCATATTTGTATATTCTTGAGATTTGTAATAAACGGTTTCAAAAAACAAAAAAAACAAAAAAAACAAAAAAAAAAAAAAAAAAGAAGCTCCAGCCCTTAGGGCACCCTTTACAGTGCCTTCTCACCACTACAAAGGATCTAAGCCCTGCAATTGCATCAAATGGATTACTAGAGGATCGCATTCAATGGCATGTGCACGGTTCCCCTGGTGATTGACAGCTGACCAATCCCAACCACTTACTCCTTGTCTTGGAGTCAATTTCTAGCTAGTTTTCAAATGCTAAACGTTAACAGGATACCGTATCAAATGCGGCATTTACATCCAGCTCAGAACTGCACCCTCGAGTTTAACATTTTCAGACACCCATGCGCCTTTACCTTTTTACAAGATACGTTCAATACTCATGACATGACATAGGATTTATTTCGAGGTTCAGAACCCAATGTCCTACCAGAAGCACGATCTGATGTGCTTTTCCGGGACTAAAATGTGTATGTGTCCAGACCAAGTTCAAAAAGTTCTTGTGGAATAAATGCCAATATGTGTTGATCTTAATACCCGCCAGATTATAAGCTTCCGCCTCAGGACAAGTAAATGAATGACTTTTTAAAGACCCATCATAGTTACTCAAGTTGTTTATTTGTTTTTATTAAAAAGGGAACTCTGCTTCATCCGGAGCCAAATGACATTCCTCTCCTCGTTTCAGACAGGGGCTCCGTGTAAAGAGTTTTCAGACCGAAATGGAGTGGCAGGGGACCCAAGTCTTTCCCAGCTCCAAAAAAAAACATGCGCCTTAGGACCTGGCACCATGCACAATGGCCACCTTTGTGAGCCCAGCTTCCCCTCGCATACACCAGTCTTCCTCTTCAAAGAAAAACAAAACAATTCATATCCTCATAGCATGCAAGGACTATTACCTCTCCTAGCCAGGGGAAAGCTGCAATGAGTCATGCCAAAAACACCATCACAACAGGTAGAAATGAAGAGATCAATGTTTTCACACTGCTGACAGGTGTGCAGTCTATCTCCCAAAGGACGAGTGCAATCTTTTCAGTGTCTTTACTTCTTTCACCACTTACCCACTACCCAAGAGCATGCAGTTCAGTTCTGATTCACTTCTGATTACCTGTGGTGCTCTTGGAGACCTTGGTGCCGCTCTTGGAGACCTTGGTGCCGTATAGATGGTGAAGCGCTGCATTTATGTAGGGTTTTTATATAGAGCTTCAAGCCACAACATTAGCATCACAGCACTATGCGCCAGATCGCATTGTACAGAGATAGGTGGTCACATAAGATGCCATGATAGGCTGTCACATAAGATGCCATGATAGGCTGTCACATAAGATGCCATGATAGGCTGTCACATAAGATGCCATGATAGGCTGTCACATAAGATTCCATGTCCAAGCATCAGGATTAATCCCACTTTACCAGTCCTTGGGACGACCCACAGTAGCTTCTATCATGTGCTCTCTGGAAAGGAATCCACGTCCCTCCAAGGGATCAGCCCAACAGAAAGCAATGCCTGGCGCAAACCGATTCGGCTGACGCTGCAGTCTTGTCGGCTGATCTGCCAAGCAACAGCTCAACCCCGTTTGGCATTTCACTTCTCAATTCACATCCCCTTGATTATTTGTTTTCCGGCCTTTCTTCCATAAAGAGCCTGGAAAATCCCTACAAAGCTTCACTTTTCAACCCCCCTACTAAGATCTTATTTGCTGGGAAATGGAAAAGTGAAGGTTGACCTCATAACGGAGCGTTTGCTCCCAGCAAAAAAACAGTCTAAGGACGATCCTTCAGGAACTAGTCCTTAGTCATGTGATCAGCATCCTAAATGTCTGCAGGTCCAATTTAGATGTAGGGTCACAACAGGACCAGAAAACTCACTGGCCCATTCTCTTTACTCTCCTTCCACCACCAGAAGCTGGGACAGAACCCAAGACAACGGTAATGCACCACTGCTGCATCCTATCTGGAAAAGGAGTAGCCGGAAAGAGGGAGCGGCCTTGGACTCAAGGTCAAACACAAGAACCAGCTCACGTCATCTGCATGAAGGAGGACTTTAAACACACAAGGATCTCCAGCACAGATGGCCTGGAGAGCCTGGAAAAGAAAACAACTGCATCACAAGAGGGCTTGGTCTAGCTGAAGTGCTAAATGGTGAGTTTGCGTGGACCGCAACCCAGCTAGTACCATTGTAAATGCCAGCAGGTCATGGATCAAAGCCAGCTGCAGAAAAGGAGTGTTCAACGATTACAGAACCGAACATTAAATGTGGGGGTAGTAGTCAATACTACACCCACTGAGAAGCAGGATTTACTCCACCTCCCTTTGTCCCTTGATTGTGTACTGGGAACCTGCATTACTGTACAACTTAAGTTTGTTCTGTTTAGGGCTGCTCTTCGAACAATCCTCGGAGGACTTCTGGATCTTGAGTTTCCTAGTTGACAGTCTAGTGTATGGTTCCTTAAACTGTGGTGCACCTTTAAGGTGAGGGTCCCTTTGGCTGCTAAACATTCTAGTGGGTTCTTTATTATCAGCAGTTGCCATTTCCAGAGGAAAAAAACTATCACAACCAGATGATACCAAGATACAAACAACTTGAATACTTTGGCACCCTTTGTGTCAACTAATCGGCCTTATCCAGTGCTCGCTTGTCACAGTGGATTATGTGGAGATCAGGTGGATCCATAAGTGGTCCCCGGAGGTCCACTCACCCTAACAGCAGTGCCTCTTCACAATCCTGCTACCCTGAAGGGTTCCAACTCATTTCGAGGGGGAAAAATTGACAGCATCCACAGAGGAACCCCAGTTGGTGGAACGAATTTCAATGAATTTATAGAATGTAAAAAAAAATAATAATAATAATAAAAGGCCAATAGGACATTGATACTTAATAGCATTATACCAGACAAAGAAGACCCAATGGAAGCAACTAATAGTAGAAAAACACAAGCAAGAAGTAAAACAGACAAGTAGAAAAAGGAGGAAGGAGAAACAGAGACTGTGGCACAATGGTACCAGTAAGGGTAAAGATGCGAGGAAATAGGCAGGAGTATAGGAGCCGGGGTGTAGACTGGGTAGAGGTGCTGTGGTTTAGGCAAGTGCGCTTAACATAGAACATCTTCCTATCTCTTAAGGTAAGAGGCAATACAATACATGGAGAACAGTGTTCCTAAGGTACTGGTAGATGTAGCGGTACTAGGGTATAACAAGCGACAGAGGTACTAGATTAGGGATACTAGAGTAAAGGTACATATATTAGGGTGTTTATTGAACCATAATTGGGAAACTAGAGACTGGGAAATGAAAAGAAATAAAGAAACTGCAGGAATTGTTTTGCCATGAAGGACTCCTCAGAATGGATGTCACATCCTGGGAAAGCTACTCATTTGGAAAGATTTGAGGGACTTTGCTGCCAAGGAAAGTTTTTGGGGAGAAAATGTTTCCCAAGTACGCCTAGTGCCAAGAATAGCCACAATGACATCTAATAGGGGGTCTCCAACTAGTAGCTTGTAAGGTGCTGTAGCTCTCCAGCTACCTCCGAGTAGCTCACCTGTGTGCAGCCCATCTTATTAAATTAGGAAGCTCTTGCTCGGCTGAATTATTATAGATATACAAAAATTTTAATTATACAGCACTAATATCAGTAGCTGTCAATGAGTTTCATTGAACATAAGTAGCTCTCAGTACAGACCAGGTTGAAGACCCATGGACTGGTGATTTTATCTTCCAACCAAGAACATCCTTTTCAGTTAAGTTGGTATCACAGTTCACATGGTTCATTGTTTTTGCTGGGAGGACTGTAGTTTTCACTCACGCCATGTTGCTTCTCCTGAATCCAAAGTTGAACCAAAACTAAGAAAGTGCAAAGGGATCAATACCATATGACACCCACTGTCCCCTCATATATGGCAGGTGAACTCGTGAATCCGAGGGTGGGATGCAAGCACTGTAATGAACACAGCTATACCAAAGAACTCTTGTTTTTGATCCTTACTTTTTTAAAATACTTTATTGATTTTCAAGACCAAGGAATTGGATTATAGCAATCAGGCATGGCAGTAACAGATAAAGACAAGTTCAATAGTTATGCAGACATAAGCGAATATTGCACACAGAGTCAGTACATAATTTAACGTACAAACACATTTAGAAGCTTGCAGAAGCTACTGGTATCTGCTTTGCTTAAGATCTGCTATGGTGAGCCTTATTTGCAACAACCATTCCTTTCCCATTTGTAAACAAACTTTTCTATTTTTATGAAGGAATCTTAGGCAGGACACCCTGCCAGACTGCACTGAAGTCTACTAGCTGCTCCTAATGAAAGTCTGGACTGATCGCACCTACTACCCTTGGAGAGTCAATCCATCAGTGTTTAAGCAAGACTACTCACCGGTGTGTGTGTATTGGGGGGGGGGGGGGAGAAAGGGGAGGGTGGTCCGGTCTACATGATTTTACTTTTAATAGCAATTTGGACTGCACATGTACGAGTCAATCAGTGGTCAATGACCGTACCCACCACAGACACTGCCCAGAGAGAAGACAACACAACACAACATCCAGAGCTAGCAGCAATCCCCCCCCCCCCACTCTACTCACGAGCACAGTGATGCCGTCCTTCTCCAACAGAGTTTTGTCATAGGTCACCTCGCACACCCTCACCACTGTCGTGGCGCCATACCTCTTCAGATCCTGAAAGGAGACAAAGATTGGGTCAAGGTTCTCGCCGTGTTGTCTTCTAAAGAGCAGCGCTATCACCCTCAAACAAAGTTTACATTCTGTGTATTTTGGTCTCTTGTTCGCGCACAAACTACTCCTTTCAGCAAGCACGCCCAGGGCTCCCCACACAATCTGCAAAAATCGAAACTGTTTGGCAACCTTTGTAAAGCTAACCTCCGAGAGGTCCTTGAAAGGGACAATGTGGCAGGCAGCTTCCATTAATACCTGCTATATTGATCAATCGCCGACAATAGCTCCGTTTATTACCACGCTGTGCCCTTCAAAAACTGGGACACCTATTCCGTAAAATACAAAAAAGTCAAATTCAAAAACAGAAAGCAAATAAAAGGCTTGTTTTTCTACAGCATAGAACTCAGTCGTTGCATTTTCACTTCTAGGCCGTGCTCCCCCTGAGGTACACCACCAGAAAGAAATCCCTCCACCCGGCAGGCAAAACACAAATGTATCTATTGGCTGGGAACTGGGCCAGTGCACCCCCCCTGCCCCCACGTGCATGAAGTGCTTCATCCACGCACGTTTTGATGGTTTGTGTCCAGAAAGGCCCAAAACGCTTCAGAAAGGAGCATTGAGCAGTCAAAGAGAAGGAGTTTTAATTGATTAGGTTTGGCTGTGAGGCCTTGTAACAATTTTCTGATTGCCTCTTTACTTCCCATTGCAGTAGCACCCTCTTCCTGTTTGTTCTAAGGCAAGACAAAATGCAGACAAGACAATTCTGCCTGCCATGTCCAAACCCTATTGCGTTCCTTGTTCATCACTGATGTAATCACAATGCTAATTTGATGTATTCAATGGATGACGTAATTTGAGGCACTGAAAAGAACGTTTCCCTTGATCACTTAACCACCGACACCCACCACCCCTTTTCCAAACTTCCCTCATTATCTCCAAAGCTAGCCCTTTAGCTAGCAGACGAGCTCCACTGCAGCCATGCACAGTGCAACTGGAATACCTAATGATGCACGCCATAGAAATGACAGTTTATTCGGCTATGGATGCAGGCGTGGAGTGCAATTGGAGGCAGTGCTTAATTTGAGCCGGTGGGTTCCGGTGCTCGCACCAGTATTTAATTGTCAGCACCAGCACTTCATTTTCGACACTGGTACGGTTTGTATAAATTAGAGATGAGCAGAACAGCAATTGTTTATTAATTTAGTATGCATTAAAACACAACTAATACCTCCCGCCCAAGCTATTTTTTTTATAGCTTTGGGGGCTTGGAACTGGCTGAATGGTCACACTTGTAGTAGACTGCCGGCTATCAGTAGTTGTGTAGGTACTGTCATTGGCAACGCTGGCAGTGGCAATGGGTGGTGCAGGCTGAGGAGGCCTCCCGAGTGGCACCCTAGCACTTTTTTGTTTTACAATTTAAGCACTGAGCACCAGTCTAGGCGCCACGGACCCCGTCCATCTGGCCTGGCCTCATGTCAAAGGGCTGGTAATGCATTACGTAGTAAACTTGCTATACTTCACGTGATACAGCATGATTAAGTAATGCAAACCAGCTTTGCTTCCACAGGACAGACTAACTAACACAGTTACACCCAAAAGCACAGAATTGCTTTATAATCTTTTGCGTGCCACCCAACAGTACAAAGCTGGTAAGAAAAACACCATTTCCTACACCTAGCAGTGCCGGCACAAGCCATACAGCCAGCTGTCCTATGGCTCATTACTTAACCAATCTAGGTCATATGGAGACAAAACACCTGTAAATCAACGCAGCCTAGACATGTCCGGATTGGCTGGCACTGGGAGCCCAACAGCATTTCCCAACACAACACTCAAACATACAACAGCACACAATAGACAGACATTCTAGCGTGCATCCAGTGCAGCAGTGAGTTGGCTTCAATAGTACCAGACCGCACTCTTCAAAAAATACAAATACTTGAATCACGTTTCATCTGCCACACAACGTGCCAGCCTACCGACCTAGAGGATGCTAAGAATAAAAAAATGCAAAGTTCCTCTGTCCCCAAATCAGATCCCAAACAAATCAATGAATAAAGGCGCCCTAGGATTCAGACCAGAAAAGTATAATTTTAAAATCCTCTTCACCGGACAAAACAGGCTCTAGTCTGCTATGGAAACCTAGGAAGTATATGGAAAGTTTGGGATGGACAGCTGAAGTCACATCACAGTCATAAGATTGACAGGCTGTGCACTATAGTAATGTCAATAACAAAAACAGAAAGATTCAAAGAAACCAGGAAAAGATAATGGAGCTCTACCGGGGGGGGGGGGGGGGGGGGGGGGGGGGTGTATCGGCAATAGTTGAGACAATAGCACAAGATAATTTAGCATAAGCAGCGGAGACTTCTGGGAGATTGTACGCAAAAGCACCACATTACAGATGTAACAATAAGGTCAAGATCAGGGAGGGACGGAACCTGGGCCAAACACCTGAACCAAGGTGATTGACTAGAGCTTCACATAACAGCCCCACGAGTTCTTACTGTTTAATTCAGATAATCTTGCCACCCCCAAAACCTTTATAGAGGTACAACGTTTATTGGCTTCAAAAATGCCACCAAGCCCATATTGGACAAGGGGCTCTCGAATAAATGCAAAACTACGGAAAGATTGTGGAGTTAGGACTTGCTCAGTTTCAGGAAATAATGGAAGACCCAGCCGATGGATTAACTAATCTGGTTCTCTAAACTAATCAGGATACTGGCTGTTACTTTGTTGTTTGTTTTTAACTGGTCAGGTAGGTGCCTCCGTCCACCTCTTAGTTGTAGGTGGATTACACGAGGAGTAGGCTATTTTCACTACAATGGCCCAGGTCTCAAACTGCTTAGTAGGATCTTACTTTGCGCCAAGAGGCCACCAACTGTAAACATGCGCTTCACTAACCTAAATAAAGTACCACCAGCAGGGAAGCAGATCACCAAACCACAGCAAGACAGCAGCATGTACCAGAGCCAATAAAGGGAGGAGAGAAGCAGTATTTGACTTTACTGTGAGGTTTAAAGGTTTTACAGAAACTCCACCCCTCTAACATGATACTGCCAGAATGTTCACCAATTACAGGGAAATGACTACGTTCGAAAGATCCTTCCACTCCTCAGAGTTCAACGTTCAAGCCCATACCCAACAACCTACAGGGCAATTGCCCTGCAGGATCTGCATTACAAGGGCTACTCGGAGACAAGGCTGAAACCGGTATCTATCTTCCACACAGCCAGGGTGTTGGTGACAAGACAATGGTGGATTGCTTGTTTCAGTCAGTTAGTAGAGCGCTGGTCCTTATTCTCCAATGCCATGTTAGACTGGACGCAGGTGAACTGAAATTGTATTATTGAGTTCTCATCTTGGAATGGCAAAGAGTGAGTTCCATACCAACACCCTGCCCCCACCCCCACATCGGATTGGTGAATAGTTGCTCAGCTGTAGCCAACCAGGTACTTGACATGCTAGAGGACTAATCCACCACCATGGCATGTACACTACATAGGGACCCACCAAACCCTGCATCCTCCCTAGCCTTCCCAAAACCACCATCATAGAAAGTACATAATGGAGGCATCTCACCATCCTGGTTTTAAACTGTCCCACTTCAAATCATGGACTAAAAGCCCCATTCAAAATAAGCCAAAATCTAAACTTCTTTAGGTCCATAAAAATAATGTCTATTATTTCAAAGTTTGCTCCCGTCACTGTACTGAAATCTGTTGCAGCGTCAAAGTTGATTTTCCGATTTGATTTATCATCATCACCTCAATCGCAGAGCAAAGGTATTCAGTTACTACCAACAAATATTCCTTTTTCTGGACGGGACAATCGCCACAACCAGTAAAAGCGACTGCCATCTGAGCTTCCTTTTTAGGTCTCGCTTAAAGATCACTTTTTGTGGTTGTCAAAGACCTGCTGTGGACCACACCAATATTTACCTTGGACTTTGAGTCAGCCTGCTTACAACTGCTGGGTTTTCTCTTCATCCTATGTCTTTACTCGTTATTCAATGGCTTTCCTTCGTCTTGTGTTTATCCCTCCCATGGAGCATAGCTTCTTTACCTTACTTTTGATTGGATTACTTTTATCCTTCTGCTGTTCACTTGGAGTGAAACTTTTTCAGTAATCCATGAGAGGGCAAATATTTTCTAACTCTTTCAATCATGTGCTGCTCCCAAATACCTCAACTGTGTACACACGTCATCTTGCTGGCTCATGAAGCAGGTGCGTCAAAGATTACACATGATGCATAGGTTGAGGCTTCCAGACAGTGAATGCTTTCTGGTTCCGTAAGGCATATTGTAGGCTTATCAAGACCATACAGGGGTTAGCACTCTGCCCATTGGTTGGCTTTTTGTCACCCTTATTTGATTGCTTTCTATCAGATTGCTCTCCTTGCATCAGCCTGTCCATCTTTTATTTCTTCCTGTCTTGGGATTAGCCTCTTTAACATGTTTTTTGCTCGCTTTTAATAAAGTATTATTTTTCTTTTAGATTAAGCACTCCAAGAGGGTGTCCTCTGTTTGTTGTCCCTCGTGCACTTATTTCTGACCACCCCCCCTCCCCAAGTTCTTGCTCTCACCTGTTTTCTCATACCGCACTCTCCGTGCTGCTCTTCCCTCATTTGCAATATTGCTTGAAGCCACACGTGTTGGCCAGTTCCCACCCAATTCAGCTCTGCCTTTTGAAGCTTTCATTCCCTACCCCAGTGTTTTACCACTAGCTTGGCTTCTCAAAAACAAATCTGTTGGATCGGATATGGATCCGCAAATAAAGACAAAAACGCAACTGCGTCTTTTTGTAGGCGCAATAGGCTTTTTTCTTTTTTAGCTGTGCTGCGCAGCATCCGGGATGCTGTACAGAATTGCTACAAGGTATTGGCAAAGTCAACTGCTTACAAAGGTGAGACCTATGGGCTTTGCCAAAGCTTGTGTTTTTAGGTCTCACCTACAAACCTCTTTACACAGAGTGAAATCTAACATCTATTATGGATAATAGCAATACTAAGAATGGGCTTTGGGCCAGCCCATCACTAGTGGAACTTTCGTTAGACTTATTTGCTTGATCCTTATTTACCAGCTTTCCTTCCTCTTTTTCGGTTTATCCCTCCTTTGGCGCAGAACTTCTTCACCATCCTTTTGAGTGAGTGACTTGCATCCTTTAAGTGCTTATATTCAGAGAACTACTTTAATCTTTATTAAGCACCCCATACATGCACAATTGTTTTCATGGTCTGCTCCAAAGGTATTCTTTCTGCACTCATCTTGCCCTTCTTAGTGTTGTTCCTCCCCACCCCTGTGTGTTCATTATACCGCCCATCCCAATGCTGCACCGTTATCTTTATCGTATCCGCTCATTCAAATTCCGCATTTGCTTCCCTTTTTGACACTTTTTATATTTTATGAATTCACTGCTCCAAATTGGGCATACCATCTTGAAATTTGAAATCAAAACGAAACAAAATGGCTACATTACGCATGCCCAGACATGGTTGGTGCTGCAAAAAATAATACTACATCTTGTCTCTAGTTGCCAAAGAACACCATTGGTAAAACCAACAGGTCTGCAATCCAAACCAAGACGAGAGATCTATTAGTTTTGCCAATGCTGCTTTGTTTCTTGGCATGAACTCCTCCGCTTGTTTCCAGACCTTGGAAGGTGAAGTCGTTAAACTGGCCGCCTAAGCTGCTGATGCGCTTTCAACCAGTTGGTGCAAGCTAAAAGGAGAGCAGGCAGCATGAAGCCCTGTAGCAGAAGTAAACAGTTATGGCCTACGTGGAAAAAAGGTGGCCCTACAGCACGGGCTTCGCCCAATCAGTAACTGTCTGAGCCCTTTATACAAAAAGGAACTTGGGAGGCATCTCTGGAAGATAGCCAGGGAGCTGGTCAGTCTTCTAGATAGTATTTATAGGCAGATCATCTATGTAGTGTCTAGATCTTTGGCAAGTTAAGCATACAGTTCTCTCCAATGAAACACAGTGGGACAATGAGAATCTATGGGCACAAGGATAGGAGGAAGATTAACACCAGAGGCCCGCTTTACAGAGAGGGCGCACGGTCCTGGTTTGCACCAAGGTACATCTTTAAACAGTGGTGCCGGGCGCAAACAGGGAGGGTACAACCGGTTACATTTAATGCGCTGCCGCCAGGGCAGCCGCAAAGCTGCGCATTCATTGAACTACAGAGCAGCTATTTCAAAGCCGCTTCTGGTTTCACTGTGCAGGAGGCCATCTCCCCTGCACTTCAAAGAGGGGCTAGAGATCCCCTTCCAGGGCAGGCGCAGTGAGTGACTGCACCCACCAGCAGGGGGGATATCTGCAGAGTTCATGGGACTCTATGCTCCCTCAAGATAGCTGATATAAGGGCAAACACTGACAGTGTGCTGCCTCTTTGTGGCACGCTGTAAGTGCTCCACCTAAGGCACTGTTTGCCTCCGCGCACAGGCGGTATTATGAGCACCAAGGCAAAGTGATTCCCTCATTTGCATGGGGCATTGCTCCCATGCAAACTCTGAATCGCCCTGTGAAGATAGAGCTGGCACACATGTGGTGCCAGCGCAATCAGTATTACAAAAGGAGCAACACAAGTCTGTAGCCCCTTCTGTAAAACCACAGTGCCCTTGGGGGTGCAAGAAATGGGTGCACATGCCCTTTGCCTCCCGGGGCACTATGGGTAATACGATCTGTGGTTGAATTGTGGGAGGTACCAAAACAGTTTGGGTGACATGAAGAACTTCCATATAGATCTCGCAAGCTTCCCACCTCCAACCTAATCCAGTCCCAGTTTGTTTTTTCTGTTCATTATAGGGTGTGTAGCCCTAGTCACCCAGTTAGCAGTACACGTCCCAGAATGTAAATAAATTAAATGGATGAGCTAATTATGCATGGACATGGAAAACTGGAGACCTCTTTAAACCAAAAAAACAGTAGAATAGGATCCATAGAATATTTTGTCAAACAGCTACAGCTTTGGAATGCACCTGCACTCTGGGAATGGTACAGAAAGTGGAGAAGACAGGGCAGCATTGCCAGCACCCCCAATCTTCACTGGTTACTGTCTTCTGAAACACGTGCTTAGCGATGCATAGCAGTGGCTGTACCAACAATGATGAATACTAAAGATGTTCACATAAAGCGAGTGTTATCATGCACTGCGTTTACCACAATGCATCGGGCTAATTGTGTGCCAGTATGCAGAGCACTGTGCTCCCTACATCTTTTCATACAGGTGTCAATGCCCCATATTCTGTACGCCGCACATAATAAGTGTAACATTACTGTGTGACCTGGGCTGTTTAATGCAAGTTTAGGATGACCTAAGGCATGCCAGATTTTCAAGAAATGCACAAGATAAATTTAAATGCAATTCATGTTAAAGGACTCCTTTACATAGCTAGTCGTGTGGCGTGGATACATCCCTCCTGGGTCTATTTTGGAAACCTCCAATGTGTATGTATCCAATCTGCACCTCTTCCTGGAGTTCTAAACTGTTGAGACGTACCTTTAATGTATAGTTCTTCTCCAGAAGCAGCCAATATAAGCTGGTACAATGTGTGTGGAGGGGTGGGGGGTGGGGGGTGATAGGGAAGGAAGGGGATATTTTTTGGCAGCAGGGAAAATTTGCAACTGAGCTCCGTGACTGGAAGTGGTCAGACATATGAGAAGTTTGCTAAGCTCCCAGTAACTTTTACTAGTGGTTGCTGTTTTAGTTGTTACACACGAATACTTGCTCAAGGCAAGATGCAATGTTTGAGCTGACCAGATCTGCTGGTGTAGTGCACACATGAAACTTACACTTCGGTCACTCACCTCCATAAATGCGCTGAGGGTAGCATTGGTGGGGTTGTGAGTGATCAGAAACCGCATTGTTTTATAACAGACTTCCACTGGTGCGGGGCGATTCATACGAGCCATGATTAAGGGCAAGGCAATAACCATGAAGAAAGGGGAAAAACCTTCAAAGATAGTGGGTGGAAAAAATAATCAAAACAACGGTTGTGCAAGAAATAAAAATGTGGAACTCCTGAAGGTGTGTTGGGCTTTCCAAAACAATCCAGATATTTAAAGTTAATCAAATCCTTCGTAGATTGAGTTGATTTTCATTTTTCCATGCAATTTGAGAAATATCCGCTTATGAAAATGTACAACTCGTTATTTCTGCCGCTGCCTGACCCGCTTCCTTTTTTTAAATTAAAAAAAGGCCCCGTATTGCGGTCTCAAATCGTCCAAGCTTACGTGCAGTCCTTCGGGCTATCACGTTACCCCATCTGGATATGTGCAGTATTTGAGGGTGGCGGCGGGGGCTCCGAGAGAGTCAAGCTCGGGCAGGCGGGATTCTCGTGGGCTGGAGACGCCTGGCGAGCGGATGGTAATGGCTAGTGCAGCGAGGGGGGAGTCCTGGTAGCCCCGCAGAGCCCGCCTGTCAATCAGCCGTCGCAGTGTTGCGCATGGCAGTATTCAAAGTTGCTGCTCCGCACCTCCATAAAGCTGCAGCCAACCGGAAGCGTAGCCAACCTGTCAAAACAAAAAAAAAACGGTTAGCGTGCCCATAAACCAGATAGAAACGTGTCAATCATCAAGTGATGCACGAGGCAATCAAAGCACAACAGGGCCACCACTCCAGGGGAGCATGCCTACCGCTTTCAGGCCAGAGTCCCTCCGGTCTGGGGCAGGGCTGCTGCTGACAGGCTTAAGACGTTCTGCAAGCGCCAGCAGTGCGCTATGGGAGGCTCCCGGGCTTAATTTAGAAGCTGCACGCGCACCATGCGACCCGACCTCTAGTCAACACCCCACTAGTCAAACCACCACGGGACAGAAAACACAGGGATGCATGTCTTACATACTCTGCACGCAAACGAGGCGGCTGAACTCAAGTGCATGGGCAAACCAGGCGAGGGGAGGTCAGGAGGAGAGCAAAGCACCCAATCACCACCTCGGCATGGCACATCTCGTCCCGAACCCTGCTCCAACATGCATGTGGTAGGTAGGCCAAGAGCACCACACACATACGTAAGGTGCCATACACACATCACAGAAATAAAATCTATTTCATTCTGAGATGGACGGTGCAGAAGGATATTAAGAATATTGAGACAAGGCCATCATAAAAGTTTTGCAAAGGATCAGTGAAGTGGTCATTCCATTCATAAAAAGTAATTGAACAGATTCCTTAGACTCAACATGCCCAACCTCCCCACCCGCAACATTTTGAAAATTGAGCAATGCTAGAACGCCGTGAAGTTAAAGTACTATGAAGAAAGAAACAGGCATTAGCATAGCCGATAGGTCTCGCCTTTGGGGCCTTATAAGTGTAGCCATGCAACAGTGGATGTTGTTGCATCAAGGATATTGTGCTGCATAACTAAATACTTAAAAAGGTCCCAAAAGCGAGACCCATTAGCTATGCCAATGCTCGTTTTGTTTCATCGGATGTCAAAAAACGGAACTACAGAAGCGCGCTATGGCCACCTTAGTCATATGTTATATACCCATCTTTCTCATTGAAAGCAAAAGCAAAACATGTCAGACAGCACAGGTCCTGCCTCTTGATTGGTGGGAGGGGACGTTGCTGTGGGAACCACTACCGAATAGGTGTCTCTACGGGGCAGGACCCTTGGTGCCAGTGTGACTACAGGGCTACCCTACGTATAGAAGTCCCACACGTGGTTTATCCTCTCCCTAATTGGGATGGAGTGAATTCCTCAACTAATCAATTGATTCATAATAGGGAGCAGCTATCTGCCCTTACTGTTTAATAGTATAGGGAACTTCCCTTGTACTCCTTTAATCTTCCAGGGGGCACACGCCCTGAAGAAAGTCCGTGCACCCTTTATGGGGCAATCAGGACAGAAACATGTTGGCAGTAGGGTCCTAGGACCATAATATTCCTGGTAACCCTCAAATTTGTGTTTTTATTATCAGTGCCAGACCCAAGAATAAAGGGATACTGGGGTCTGATACAGATTCTTAATCTTTAACCCCCTGGCCAAATATCATCTTAGTAAGTGCTCCCTGAAATATTGGTTGAGCCCACCCTGACTTCTAGGCGTCGGGGTGTCCCGATGATGAAGCATGACACCACTAGGGTGTGTGAGGGAAAATATTAACAAAAGGACTTGCCTCCTTCCCCACACTTAGGTGGTGTTAGACACTTCAGATAGGGCATACCATCACTTTGTTTCATTCTAGACAGCTACAGATTTTGTTTACTGACTGGTCAACCACGGGAGTACTTATAGTGACTTGGTGGTTTTAAGCTCTCATACAAGACAGTGCTGCCTTGAAGACAGTACTGATGGCAACTGTGTACAGTACAACACCAAGTAAGTAAAAGCGATCGGAAAAAAACAGACTTGTTTGTGGCAGGTGGTTTGTTGGGCTTGCCCAAGAACGCACAGAAAGCCAACAAGGGGCTTGAATTTTTGAATAAATTGGATTAATACATTCAGCTCCTTCAAGTGCAGTGTCATCTATGTACATGATTTCTTTTTTAAGTTAGAAACCGGTGATGCAATGTATAGGGGTGGTACTACACATGAATTATAGGCTAAAATGTTAGCCATCACAAAGAAATCTAGAAATTAAGCTTTGTTTCCATGATGCTTTTTCCTAAAACTAGCAAATCCTATTAACTGTGCATATTTGATATCATGCTTACAATAAACGATTCCATACAGAAGAAAAGACTGAGGGGTCAGCAGAAAGGAGAGAATGGATATGTGAGCGCGAGTGCGTTGATGTGGGGAGTGACTAAGTGCATGTGCGGGGGATGATCAAGTAGACCCAAGAGTAGAAGTATGGAGTGAGTGAAGATATGAGGGCGTGGAATCTGGGGTGGTGGTCAACAGGAGGGGGTGTTGTGTCACATGGCAGTTGTGGGTGTGTGGAGTAGAAGTGTGATTGGGTGGGCATCAATGTAGTATAGACGGATGAATAAGTGGAGGGTTGAGTGAAAAGATTGAGGGAGGTGAGAAGATCAGAAAAAGGAGTGAGTGAGTGAAGACACTGAGGTCAGGGAGGTAGTTAGCAAGAAGAAGAGTGATGAAAGACTGGAGGGGAGATGTAACCGAAATAAACGCAAAAGGGTGCAAGTGACGAGTAATGAAAATACGATAAAGAAGAGAAGGCCGTATCTGAAAGTCATAAAAGAGGCGAGAGGAGATGAAAAGAAGGTGGAGCGCTGGAGAAAGAGGGAAATAATGAGCTACACTGAAGGACCACAGAGACAAGAGGCAAAAGATGGACAGTAGTGATTGGACACGGGGGTTTGGGGAATGAAGAAGATGGATTGGGAAAGGAGGAGACTGCAGAGGGCACATAATGAGAAGCCAGATGGAAGATGCCTGAGAGTGGAGGAGATGGATGTGAAGAAACGGGAAATTACAGGATAGGAGTGACTGTAGACAGCAGCAGAAGGAATGCAAAGAAAGAGGAAATGAAGGGAGGGAGTGGAGCGATTGTGGGCGGCAGCAGAAGGGAAGTGAAGAAAGAAGAAATCAAGGGAGCAGAGCAATGGTAGGCGGCAGCCGTAGGGAGGGGAGGAAACAGGAAATGAAGGGAGTGGAGCGACAGTAGGGAACAGCAGGAGAGATGTGAAGAAACGGGAAATGAACGGAGTGGAGGAACTGTAAGCAGCCACAGGAGGGAAGTGGAGGAACAGGAAATTAAGGGTGTGGAGCAACGGTAGTCGGCTGCAGGAGGGAAGTGGAGGAAGGGGAAATTAAGGGTGTGGAGTGCCTGTAGACGGGAGTGAGGTGAAGAAAGAAGAAATGAAGGGAGTGGAGCAACTGTAGGCGGCCACAGGAGGGAAGTGAAGAAACAGGAAATGAAGGAAGTGGAGCGATGGTAGGAGGCAGCAGGAGGCAAGTGAAGAAACATGAATTGAAAGGAGTAGTGTTAAAGTAGATGTCAATAGATGGGCTACAAAAGAGGAAATGAAGGTACCAGGGTGTTGGCAGCAGGAGGGAGCAGACAGAGGAGCAACTATGATGGTTGCATTGGATTGTAGTGGGGCGTTTGTAAAATTGAATGAGGGTGATGGAAAGATACAAGACGGTAGGAAAAACAGAGACTATTGAGTGATGCCAGGAGACAGACAGGAAAGTAGATCGATAGCAAAAGAGGCTTTAGTAAATAAAGATAAATGGGTAATTAAAAAGAGATGGGAGACCTTGATGTGTAGTGATTGGACATGTGATGTTATAAAAGATGAGGATGTTGTGAGAAATTTGATGCCAGGAGAATATAAAGACCAGTAAAAGCAGAGTAAAGTAAATCCGGAGCGATGCTATGGACAAGGCGATAGACGAGCCATGGTTAGACAATGCAATAAACAACAAGCACAAACGGCAGGAGGGGAGAGAGGAGGGGGCCGGCGGTATTTCCTTGCGAGCGGCAAGGCGCGACAATTGTTACCATATGGCGCTGCCGCTCGCTCCTGCGAAGGAATTGCCACACGTGCACGCGTTGCCATTGAAGGCAATGGAACGCGTGCACGTTTTTGTCTCAAAATGGGAATCGACGGCTAAAGGTCTCTTTCCTATGCAGCGCATACACGCTGCGTAGGAGACACCTAAAAATCCAGGTTGGATTTTACAGGCTGCCTAGAGTGAGGAAAGGCAGAACAGGCAGGACAAGAGGTCACCAAAGCGGACTTTAGTTCAACCTCTCAACCAGCAACAACAAAACACATCCCAGAAGCTCACAAAACAGTAATTCATGCTTATCCGCGCCAAGAATTTCCCATCGCATTAAAATAATTGAGAACAATAATCCAAATCCATTATAGAAAGAGTATCTATGAATAATTTGTTGCATTTTCTTTTTAAATATACACGCAATCAGTGAAGTCTACAGGAGGCCTTAAGTTCTGTAACTGATCTGGCATGACGCCTGCGCCCATATGTAGCATCCATCTAATAGTTCCAGTCCATCCATCCAGGTGCGTGGCCACACTATAAAGTATGGACCAAGCCTAGGTTTAATTTACTAACCACCTCATTGTTTACATGGTCTGGTTCAGAGGTGGAAGTGGGCGGGATTCAAGGGGCACCACCTGCCATTACTTTTTAAATCTAATAAAAGCAGTTCCCCCACTTTGTTAAAAGGCAACCTTCCCAGGAATGTCAACTCCATCAGAGATGCCTTAGCTGAGGTCGAAGGGGGGGGGGGGGGGGTGGGGAGTACTGTGCTGTGAAGCTGAGGTAGGGGCAGACCACTGAACAAGAAACGAGCCTTCTTGCCAGGGTGTCTGCTGCCTGAAAGAAATGTAAACGGGAGGGTTTGGTTAATCTGCAAATGTAAATGCTGCTTGGGAGCAAGTAATGACTTAATTGATGGCGTCACTTAGAAAGTATTCTTGTATTATAAGATGTCCTGATGAGCTGTGTGTAGTGCGTGCTTTTAAGGGGCAGCTAGGAAAAAAGGTCTGCACCAGGTACAGTCTCAGAACTATATTTCGGAAGCAGTTTATCTTAAACACAATTTTTTTTTGTGTAGTTGCGGCAGTCTATCTTATACTGTGTGTAAAGTTGTGCATATTCACAGTGCTTTCTGTCACATGCTTGGACCTCGTATCACTATAAACTCCACTGCACCAACCAGAATTTAGTTCTATGGCTCTGATTACGCACAAAGTTATCTGCAACGATCACAACAACAACCAATAGAGACTTCACACCAGAACGCGCATCTCTCACTGTTTAGGTGAACTTGCATTTGCTGTATGTTAATTCGTTTGTAGGTACTTGTAGGTGAAACACCAACAAACTAGATACATATTTTGTTTAGCCACACCTTTGATCCTGCCCCACACTCACTGAACCGCCCCATTGGACTCGGGAACACAGTCACCATTTATTTTTTTAAATGCACTTCGACCACTGGTCTAGTTAATTGGCAAATACACATTGGCGGTTTTACCAGCACTTAATTTTTCTTAAAATGACAGTTGGCACTTATGTGCCCCCTTCGCAGAGTCTGTCTAGCCCCTTCAAAAAGCCCCTTCAATTCCTCATAGCCAACTTCTAGCCCAGAGTCCACAACCTGTCTAGCCCTGCTCAACCCACCACAATCACACAGCCCTAGGGTAGCAAAATGGTGCCCATCAGGAGCGCGCTCATCCAGTTCTGGCTTTTTTGCCAAAATACAGGCATCGTCAAAGACTATAGGTTTTGCCTTTCGGACCGGTTGGCTTTGCCAGTTGTTTTCTTTGCAGTGTAAAATATATATGCCGTATCACCTGGTAAGCGTGTGCACCTGTCTGGAGTTCACCAACAAAATGATGGAAGTGCTCCCCTCTCCCTTTTTTATTTACAGATAACAGTTGGATTTTATTTTTTTTAACAGCGCAAAAGTGTTTTTTTTCTCGATTTAAAGTGGGTTGAGAGAAGCAACACAGTAGTGGAAGTACAGAGGCGAGGGAGAGAGCAATGCAGAGGTTAGGGATGCATACAACGCATGTAGGTGAGAGCTGAAGGAAGAATTCTAGGGTGAGAAAGCAACATGGGGGGCGGGGGGGGGGCGGAGAAGCACCTGGGCTAGAGATACAGGGAGTGCGGTGAAGGTTGATGGAAGAGAAGTGCACAAGAGACCGCTAGAAGACACATGCACCCATGGAGTGATTAACCAAAAAAACAGTAGTGCTTAGAAGTAAACACAGGAAGAACACAAGAATAGGCTATGCTCCAGGAGAGGGACAAACAAGAAGGACGAGAAGCCCAAACAAGCAAATGAATAAAAAGCAAGCAGATGAGTGACAAAGCCAACATATGGCAAGCAAACAATGGGCTCTAAGCCCAGTTTGAGCAGTCAGTAAGTCTTTTGACAATCAGACAATATGTGCTGTCAGACAGTAAGTGATGTCTGGTAGGCGAGGCCTAAAAACGTGAGTTTCACTTTATAGGCCTAGAAGAATATTCAATGATTTACTTTTGTAACATAGCATGTGCAACCATTCCAATACCAGAAACCAGAGAAATATGCAGGCTCCATTTGGATCTACTCACCAATCCCAGGCGTCTCACTCTTGGACTGCAGGGAACAAAGACAAGTACGACCATGCTAACTGAGCCAACATTTACACAGCAGTACCGACTCCTTCCACTCGGCAAGAAAAAACCAAGAACACGGTTCCATTCCAAAGAGCATCACCCGCAGAATCTTCCACCCGCCCTGCCCCCCGACTAACCACTTCCGTGTAATGTGCCCAATGAAAAGAGAACAAAACCACGAATTCTTGGAAGGCAGCTCACACCCTGGGAGAAACAGACAGTAAACTTCATCACGTACATGTTGGAATCATAAAATAAGAAATTAGCGGTTGAATACATGATTGAGGAACAACCAGAACTCAAGAAATATGAGCAGCGCTGGCACATCTAAAACACAAACCTAAAAATATATTCTCTCCTGTTCTCTTCCGACTAGTTTTAGATTTCTACGTGCATCTCACATTTGAATGTTCTGCACTCCACTGAAAACAGCACAGTTGCCGCCTATATTTAAGTATTACCGGGCAATAATATACTAAATCTGACAATGGGAAAAGTAATGGCCATTATTACCCCAAAGCCAAGGGCTAAAAGCTTATTCACTCCCAGGTGTCTATGGTCAGCCTCTAGTCCCCTCCTCAACTTTAACCCCACAGCACAGGCCAGATAGGGATTCAGACACCAGGAACCAACGCATCCATCCTTGTGCAGGATGACATCCACCAAACTCTTCCCAAAGTCAAGCCTTACCTGCCACCCTACTCCTACACTGGTGCAGGGCAGCAGGTTCGTCCTTCCCAGCCTATAGATATGCAATAAAAAAAAGGAACCATGGCTATTTTCAGCCGTCATTTCCACCCTCCCCAAGACCTCCTCCTTGCAAGAACCTCCTGCTCTGAAAGGAAACAGGATGAAGAGAGAAGAGGTGCGCAAAGAGAAGGAAGCACGGCAAAAGGACACAAACAGCTTAGGGCAGGCTCAAAATGGCCACCTTTGGACCGCTCAGTGAGCGGGATACTGGTAGTTTGTCATATAATGACACTACACAGAGTTGCTACATTGAATACTGATTTACATAAGACACCAAGCTTTGTTCCGGGCAGGATCAAAGCCATAGCATGCAGTCCCTTGACCAGAAGGAATCTGATCTGCTTCGGCTCAAGAAGGTGATATCAGATCCAACAAACATTGGCACAGGCAATAAGTACGCTTTCATGTATATAAACTCAGACCGAAACAAATGCTGTGGCAGTGGTGATAGTGAGGACTGTAGTAAAAGCCTGCAGTAGAAGCCTGCGAAACAAACAAAAACAATAACATACCTCCTGCAGTAAAACAAAATTAAAATCATGTAGGAGGCACAGAATTGAAGGTCTAATGATGGAGTGATCCTTTCCAAGGTAAAATAGTTCCTCGGGCATTGCAATGAAAGCAAATGATAAACAGTCAAGAGCATGAGGTCAAAGCATTTTATTCCTCTAGCTCGACCCAAACTTTGCTCTCTGTATGCTTTAAAGAACTGGCACCAGTGTGTCGTGCTGACAAGCCAGATCTCTACACAACTGAATCCGAGACCTCAAAGAGGTCTTCTCCGGCAGTGCACAACACACACCTCTGAACCGTAGAGCGAGTCAGAGGTCAAATGCAACTTAAGTGTAGCACCTCAAAAAGAGGCTCCACGTTTGCTTACTCTGGAGGAAATGCCTGTGTTGCGCAATCAATCAGAACTGCACAGAGCATCCTCAAAGTGCAATTTCCAAACTACCCATGGCCCAACCTCCACTACATCTGTAGAGTTTCCAAATCCCATTAAGATGTACAATCATACATAACCTCAGTTTCTTCCAAATGAGAACTTGCGATTGTCAGTAAAATAATTTGCATATTTAAGGTGGTGTATGAATGCTGGGCAGTTGACATTCTTTCAGTAGATTCCCCATTATATATACCCTGCTGGATACATTAAAGGAGCTGAAATGCAAGACATCACTCTGTACATACATGCATTGGTATTCATACTGAGCAAACTAGATAGCAGCAAGACACAGTCCGATAACGTGAGCTTGGCAGAAGAACAAAGCTAGGGTAAATCTAATCAAAATTTCCAGCAGCACAGGAAGACTAAGTTGTTTGCCCTGGTGGATTAGGCTCTAAGGCCAGCAATCTATTCAGAGCTCTGTGTGATCCAGCACGATTTATACAGTACTTAACACTAGCATTCAGTGCCATTTCTATAGAGCACCCATATTTGGTAGGTAGAAAAGCTACTGCTATTTGCCGAACTCTCATCACATTGTGGGCAAGTGTAGTCGCTGGGATTTGAACCCTTGCCTCCATGTTATAATTTGAACAATGTAATCATCAGGCCTGACCGGGGCGGCTCCTCCATTAGGGCTTTCTCAGTGCGAGAAGCAGACATAAAATGGTATTTTAAATACCATTATATGTGTCTGCTTCTCACGCTGTGAGAAAACAGGGTATGCCTGGTTGAGGGCAGGGGGGGGGGGGAAGGTGGGCAGGTCTGGGTGGAGTGGCTTGCCCACTGTTGTGGGTCCTGACTGTTTGGTTGGCCCTCTGGTGCCGACCAAACCAGTCATGGTCACTCTAAAGTTGCTCTATGTTGGCCGCATGCAGCCTACATCGGGAAAATGGCCTCCCTACAGGAGCCCGTCTGGGCGCCGTCCACACCAATCAACGCTACCATTGCAGCACTGTGGTTGGCTTAAGGGAGGATGCCCGTTCCCGTTAAGCAGCAGGAAAACACCAAACGCAGACTCGGCCATGAGCGGAGGCCTGGTAAAGTACTTTTTTCTTTTTTTGTTTTTTGTTTTTTTAAAGACACCTCCCCCCCACCCCCCGCACGCGCGCGAACCACCACGAGTAATTCAAGAAGCGACTGAGGCCTGAGAACCCTTTCTGCCCTCGAGTCTTCTGTGCAAGAAAGGTTATATCTTCTCTACAAATAAGGAGGTAGAAACACATAGTTTACATTCAGGTGCAGATCATCAAATCCACATTGTTACCCTTGAGCTCATCTTTTGATACACTGCAGATTGTATTTCAAATTTGAACACTGGAATGTTGAGAGATCCATTGAAGACAATAGAGTAGCCCCAGATTTAAAATTGCAGATATAACCCTGGAGGTACAATATTCAAATGTTTTTCAGTTTCCCTCTTTTTAATTTAGCACATTCTACCCTTAGGAGATGAAATGTTCTAATAACCTTATAGCCCTTCTATCTCAGGCTATACCTGTTGAAGGCACTCACCATCGTTATAGGCCCTACCCGCGGTTCAGGGCCTTTAACAAGCGGTATAGCCCTTGGCTATAAGGTTATAATTTGCACTTCATCAGGATCATGCCTTTTGAAAGTTCACACCTAACAAAATTACCAGAACGATTGAGCTAGTTCTGCTGAACTCTGCACATTTTTTCACAATCAATGTGTACAATATGAAAAAATTTATATATAATACACACACACAATCATACATACACAAACACACACACACACACACGTGAAGAAAAAATAGTACAGATTTACAGAAACATTTAACAAGGAAACTAGACATCACACAACATTGGACTGAGAATTCAGCCTTTAATTACTCTTGCACTTAAAAAAGCAGGGACAATGACACATCCAACGCATTTCGTCCCTAAACATAGGGACTTCTTCAGGGCAGAAAAGATTTTTTGTTGTAATATCCAAAGAGTTGATTGAGGAGGGGGAAGACTACACACTTCCTGAAATGTTCCAAAACGTGTCCAGCATAAACTGTAGTTTCAGTCAAAAATAACGTTTTTCAAATTATATCAATCCGATCTCCGGTATCCATATCAAATTATGAGTCCCAGCAGGATTTTCATGCAAAGACCCCCAGTTCCTCAGCGTACACCAGCAGATGAATGTGGGCTTGATGTAAGCCACTTAACCCTTCGGGATTCCCTTTACACAACACTGCCAAAAATACAGGGGAGAAATAAACAACTCCGTAAGCCAAACAAGTAAATGAACAGCCCATGAAACCAAGCACATTAAAACACTCTGCATCTATCCACAATGGGCGCAAAGACTGCAAAAGGGTTGCAGTTCTTCAAGGCGTCTAGGGCAAGGTGGGGTGGGGGGGGGGGGGGGCGGGGGGAGGTGTGAACCATTTTGCATTAAAATTCTTTCCACAACCGTGCAGAGTAACTAGGGAGAGGTTGCCATTCGCACTAAAAATACAGGTTATTCCCCACGGTTTCCATGTGGTTTGTTTGCTAAGTTAGTAACCTACCTGAAATATACAACTGTTAAAAAAAAAAACACGTTTAAAATATGGCAACAAAAAAAAACCTAAGCTGGAGCAGTCTTACAGGAAACAAATGTAAACGTATTAGAAAAATAAAAAGTTAATAGTTTATTTTTTTACTTTCTCCAGCTTTCATCTTCTAAGATAAAGAAATGTACAGTAAAGCCACAAAGAACAGAAGAAAGGTGATAAAATCGGGAAGGAAGAGAAATTACAAAATGTACTGTATCATTATGTAATGTAAACAAACGTGCCCGCAAGGTCCTTAGCGGCTGTCCAGCTATGCCAAAGGGTTGTTGTTGCCGCACAAAACTTCACATTCCAAACTCCTGGTGTCTCATTAGGGCCCCGTGGGTGTGATTAGAGGCCTCCCCGTCTCAGAGGCACCCATTAGCCGAACACAGCTCAGATAACAACAAACTGGGATTATAACTTAAGGCACAGAAACAAATCCTGCGCTCGGGTTCAGCGGAAGGCGCTTTGCTTCATACTGTATATGGTTCAGCAGCGAGTCGCCTAGGAGGGTCCACGCCCCACCCCCCCCATTACCTTTCAACGCTGCCTAAATTTAGCCGGAGACTGAAGGCCTGGATGCTTTACAGCGGCCTATTCTTAAAGAGACTTTCCAAGTGCGTCGTCAGTCTTGTGATGGGCCAAACTGCTTACAGCACAGGAAAAGGAATTGTCCAAGGAAACACCACATGCCTGCGGCTTATGGAGAAAGATGATCGGGGAGGTGGGGGGGGGGGGGAGGGGTTTAACCACTGCCGAATCCGAATCAAGCAGAGCCATGTTATGAAACTTGCAAGGGCTGTTTACGATGCAGAAGGCCAAGGTGACTGCACACCCCTTTGGGAGGGTGGTTTGGAGTCCCTCCTTAGATTTTTGCATGCACACTGATAAACACACACTATCACTTCTGTTTTGTAAGTCCTAAAAAAGTTGGATATTTTACAAAATGTTGTTTCACTTCGTACTCCTTATCAATCCGCATTCCTCTCCCTTTCCACTGCCCCATAAGCCCTTCTCAGCCCCCAGCTTGTCCTATAATGTATATTTAGATTGTATGCCTGTGTGATTGTTGGGAAATATGAAACTCACACCCCTCCAATCTTACTAAGCTACGCCCCAGGTTAGGGGGAGTAGCTTATTGGCATAGAAGTTGGCGGTAAACAAGCCCAGGACCACCTCAGGAACAGTCCATTTCCCCCCGCAATTTCTTTGGCAGCCGTATTCACCCAAAATCATCTTATGCAAACGAGGCCACGCATGAGTAAAAGGAGTCCTCAAATGTGCGCCACTATCCAAATGATTACTCTTAAAGATGAGACACCTCTGCAGACTGAACACAAGTACTAGAGTTCCTGGCATCAGAAACAAATGCACAGTCAAGACCACACATAAGTCTCATTGTAGACGAGGAATGGGAAACCCAGCCGGCCTCCTTTCATTTTAACACAATAGGGACAACTTGCGGCCGGGTTGTTTAGGGACCTCCAGCGCCATTATGTACAGCAGGATGACGCCACCAATCCTGTTTCAATTGTGCAGGAGCATGCTCCTAGCCCAGACGCACCTTTGAGCGCCCCAAGTCGCGTCACACTTTCTAGGCTAAACTCCCCATTTCTTGCAGTGACTCACCAAGTATCCAATCTTTAATCTCCAAGATATTCTCCCACTTACACACTAACCACATCCCATTCTGATCTGTCCCAGCCCAATCTTACATTCCCCAGTTTCACCTAAATTCTCTCTACTTCGCTCCACACTAGTTCAACCCCTCCCCCCGGTAAGAAATTAACCCTCAACTTCAGTTATATGAAGCAGGAGAAAACAATTCAAGAAGTACAAACGTTTGTATGTAACAATCACAGATGACATTCACTTAAGTGCCAGGAAAATGATTGGTAAGTTAACTCTGGTAGATCACTCCTAAAATTGGAGTACATTTCTGACTTTGTGGTCTCAAAGAGCTCCATAATATACAATTGTAGCAGATTGCAGGGAGGTCTCAGACAATATGGTTGCATCAAAAAAGGCAAAGCAACAGAAATTTGCGCTAGAATAATTTTATTCTGTCAAAGGAAATCAAACAATGAAAAACTCCTAAACCCTAACCGTTTTTTTAGGTGTTACCTTTTACGTTCCCACTTTGAAAATATATTTCGTTGCTCCTCTGACAGAAGTTTATCCAAGTGCATTTTTCAGATGGAAATCAAATCGCAGGTGGAAAGATACTAACGTTTTAGGTGCTCATCAATTATTCCAGATAGACCACACCCCGGAAACCAAACAACCATTGTGAGTTATAGTTCCGCATCTCATTTGCAAGGGATAAATCCCACCACTCAAACCTTTCAATTAGGGATCGAATTTTGCCCTTAAAAGTTGAATTTGTTGCACACTTTTGTGGTTCGGTGATCAGCACCAGAAGTGAATTGGGCTCAACATATCGCCAAATGAAAAGACATTAGCACGGACCATTTGTGTTTGTTGATGCGAACCACAAAAAAAAAAAAAAAAAAAATAGCTACAGTAATAACATACTGAAAAATTGGGATAATTGTAGCGGTTGATCTACGAACTCTTCCAGAGCATTTACTGTGAGCATTTTTCCTATAGACTTCGAAGTTATTCTGGTTAGGTTGCAGAATCGGAAACAAAGTTTACTTCTTGCAGCTGTGGCAAATGACGTGCCTCTTTTGGCTCTACGCAACATATGCATTTAAGGTTTTTTTGGGGGGAGCACTTGTATCTTGTAGAGGGTAGAATGAGAGATGAGACTCGCAGAATAAGAGGGATGATTTATGTTTTCTAATTGTATATATAATAACTGGTTTCCATGTCTTACTGGCTGACCAACACCCCTTGAGTCTCGCAACCAAGCTATCTCACGCAATACTGACAAAATAGGACGTGCGGGTTTATCAAACCACAATGCAAGGAACCAACCAAAATTACATCCACAGTTTCGGATTCATGATTTAGTGGAAATTGGACACGTGACAACTCAATGTGCTTGAATAACTGACTTGGAAAATGCAATATATATTCCATATTCACATAACATCCCAACGTGGAAAAACAAGCACAATTAAATGCGGGTAAAGTAGCTCTTTCAATTTTCGGCAGGTAAGTTCAAGTAATAAAGCATTACGCTTTTCGAGCTCCCAGGCTCTTAACCATAAGCACAAACAAGGGTCAGTTACTCATGGCTTTAAATACATAGAGATCTTAAACAGTGAAGAAGGACTTGGAGTACAAATGCCCGGTTTAAAAAAATTTGACCAAGGCGGTGCCACTGAGGAAAAGGGAGGCTACGCCACTAATTCCACGGGAGGCCTGCGGGCTGAACAATTCAGGAACACTTACAAGGCAGCCAGGGTTTGCATAGGCGGTCGGCAATTGCACTTCGAAATGAGAAAGAAATGAGCAGGTGACTGCTTGGACAATCAAACCAAGAATACACGAGGTGAGGAGCCATGGAGAAATGGTGAAGTGTTGCTTCCCTGCACTACACGCAAGGAATTTATCCATTTGAGGCATTAAAGGGAGGCACTTAGTCCCATCTTTTCTTTCTTTCATCTATTAAGGCAAGATTTTACATACAAAAAGAGAGGGATGTTACAATGCCCTTTTTAGGTCTCGCCTGAGCCAGCGCTTTAGCGCTGCACTGGCGAGAGTTTTAGTAAGCGGGATTTGGAAGTGCAAACTAGTGGCTTTTCAGGCCTCCAGCTACAGTGCATGTGCGCCAGGCGCGCGCACCATTTGTCAGCCTGTGTGATCACTTTCGCGGCCGCTTTGATGTTCTCAGTGAGCCGTGCGGCCACTGAGAACATCAAAGCGCCCGCGAAAGTGCACACCATTTGCCAGCTTGCGTGCCTCTCTCCCCTTAGTGCGTGCAACGTGCCCTACCCCACCCCCTCCCTTATCCCACTTCCCGCTTGTTTTTCTAGCTTCGCACCATCTGGCATCTTTGATGTCACCTCTTGTAAACGAAACTACAGTTAACACGAAGAGAGAAAAGGAGCAGCCTAAAATTGTTGCGATGCTCGTTTAATCCATTGTTAGGACTAAAACTACAATAGCACGCAAGTCGGCATCTTAGATTAGCTGTGCTTACTATTATCGCTCATCCTTTTGCAGTATTCATAATATTAGTAACATGTTGCGTGCCTCTCTCCGCCTTAGTGCGCGCGATGTGCCCTACCCCCTCCCTTATCCTACTTCCTGCTTGTTGTAGTTTTAAGGTTTAAAGCTCTGACAGCGCGTCATTGTCAGGGTACAATGATGCATGTCATCATATCAGCATATGCTTAAATTCAATACACTAAAATATTATATTTATTCAGATAAGTGACAGCCCTCACCTTCACCGGTGTATACAACTTGTGATACCAAATTCGTCAAAGGAAAACTTAGCAATGAAATGGAACTCTTCTCATTCTCCATGTACCTTTCATCGGAATACATGTGGAGCTACTCAAAGAGCTGCAGTGAGACTGACAATAAGACCATTAAAGAACGTAAAAAGACGCGGGTGTTTTATGAACGAGAATTTAGACCAGTTGGTCTAAATCTTAAATGCTTTCTTGGACAGAAGTGTGCATTAAGAACACTTAATTATCGGGTTAAAATTGCCTTTTAAAATATGCTGCTTAAATTTTATTAAAAACATACTTTTTCGTGTATAAATTCCTTATAATGCAACATGGGTAATGGTTACAAATTATCCAAATATGCATTGTTCAATTACGCGAAAAAAAGGAGGTGATAATAACAGACCGGTATTAACACTCCATATTCCCAGGCTGCGAATTGTGGAAGAATTTGCGATGATTCTATTGCCATTGCCTTTTCGGTTTTAATTTCTACCATCTTAAAGTCGTGCTTGAGGTGAGTAAATCCTTTCTTACAAATCACGGATCAATCGCACTTGAGGAAATACCAACTAAAAACACTGACACCTGAGGGTTTATCATCATATCAGCCCTTTGATAACCTCTCATAACCGTGTTTACATGTGTCAGCATTACTCTTACGGTTTATCCAAGCAGACATTACTGGCACATACGAAGAGAGCTGTTAGAGCAATGGCTGGGCCTTTTCTAATAAACAGACGCTGAAAATAGTACCAGTGATTTACTCTATTTACATTGCGATAAACAGCAGGAAATGTACAGGCGAATATGCAACTTCACAAGTTTCAAGTGCGTCTTCTTGACTCAACTGGTAGCCTGTTGGAATTTAGACATAAGAACTGTTAGAAAGATAATTCTGGGCAATTCATGATGAATCACAGGGTTGGTTGCTGGAGTTAAATGGTGGTGGTTGGTTTTAATTGGCGCATTTTAATCCAGTTTGTGTTCCGATATTTTTTCTGCCGACACAGAAGTTCATGGCCCACAAGCCAAATGCCACAACCATTTAGGGGAAAACATTTACCAATGACCCAAAATAATATCCATTAAATCATTTGTTTCAAGTCCTTAAATCTTCCAAACGTTTTGTGAAGAACTGTGCACAAATCTACATTTTCCTACAATTAACATTCTCTTAAAGTGAAGCAGTAGTCGGTGAACGTCCAGTACATGCATTTTTGAAAAAAAAGAACGAGGTCCCAAGAAAGTATTAAATGTACATGTTATACTTATAAACCTTTATATTACTTAGATTTGCCCAGTGATAAGCTATTAACGCCTTTTGGTTGGGCACTACCTTTCTCAACAAGCTTTGGCATAGCCAATAGGTCTCGCCGTTGGGTCTTTATAAGTGTTTAGTTATCCAGCACAATATCCTTGGTGCAACAACATCAACTGTTGCATGGCTAAAAACTTATAAGGTCCCAAAGGCGAGACCTATTGGCTATGCCAATGCTTGTTTTCACAGTTTCCTGTTAAAAGTTGGTGACTGGTACCAGAGCAAAACAATCTGACATTGCTTTAAAGAGTGCATTTGGCAATGGATGTATTAGAGTATTTATTACATGAAGTTCTCTCTAGCCCCGAACTGTTAAAGACGATGGGTATTTGTACTCCAAGTCCTTCTTCACTGTTTAAGATCTCAATGTATTTAAAGCCATGAGTAACTGACCCTTGTATGTGCATATGATTAAGAGCCTGGGAGCTCGAAATGCGTAATGCTTGATTACTTGAACTTACCTGCCGAAAATTAAAAAAGCTGCTTTACCCGCATTTCATTGGTGGACTTGTTTTTCCCGTTGGGATGCAACGTGAATTTTCATATGGAATATTTTGGCGGTGACTATGCCATCAAGCCCCGAACCGACTGGCAGGGCATCTTTCGTCACAATTCATCTGGAACACACACACACACACACTTACAGGCACACACACACTTACAGGCACACAGGCACACACACACACACACACACACACGCACACACGCACACACACTCTGTCTCTCTCCTGCTGACAATTTAGAAATGTTGTGTATCAATGGGGATACCCAAAAGGCTACCAGACTTGTTCAATAATACAGTACAACAAAGAAATGGTGAAGTAGCACAGAAAAATCATTGAAAAGACAAACAATAAGTCGCATCCACAATACCAACTTATATAGTCAAATTTGCAAGTAATGCAATTTATTTACAATGAACTTATGAATGTTAAATGTGGCAACGCAGTTGCTCAACCCTCTTGAGGTAATGCAAATATTTACAATAATGGGTGCTCAGGGTTGGGAAACGGGAAGTGAGGAGTGATTGTGATCAAAGTGGAGACGTGAGGGTAGTGGACAAGGACAGGGTAGTGTGACATATATCCATCACATTCAATAATTGTGGTGTGCTACTTGACCATTTCTTTGTTGTACTGCACAATTGAGAAATGGCAAATACTAGATGTATTGGTGAAAATCTAGTCCGCACACAGCGTTAGTTTCCATAAATGTAATGGCAATGCATTTCAACCCAGAGTCTTCATCACAGGCTTCGTTTACAGAATTGTGCTCACAAAATTGTTCTCAATCTCCCTTAAAAACAATACCCAGTGATAAACATAGAAAAAATATGCAAGTGATTAAAAAGGATTGTGGCACGTGGATATGCACAATTGCAGTGGCTCACTGTTGTGGTCACATAATTTAGTAGCGTATTCCTCTTTAATGCAAGCAAATAAAGTACAATAGATCCTGCACTATCCCATTTATATGTAGTTATGCATTTTTAATAACTGTACAAATACATATGTATTGAAATGGGATAGTGCAAGATCTATTGCACTTTTTGTCCATCAGTCCATCTCCCATATTCCTGTTCATGTAGCCATTCCACTAAGACATAGGCAAAGCCTATCACTCTTGTGTAGAAGAAGCCCATTAACTTTGCCAATGATTTTTTTTTAGTATCTTGCAATGTTTAGGCTATTTTCTCCAGCAGATCCAGAGCAATTTACCACCCTGGGCATCTTCCAAATCTTCAACAAGCAAGAAAAAAGGATTCAAATTGGACCTAGAGGAAAATAGCTACGAAGGTTTAAAAAAGATTTGTTGCAAGAAGGCAAAAATGTTCAGCCTGGGTTTCGTCATAACATGCAACCATATATCACTACATCCATTTTGAAGAAAATGCAATTTTACAAATTTCACTTTTGTTTTGTAGTGTTGGAAATCCGGATTACATTGCACAAGCAGTTGTCGCGTACATGGATAGCAAATTACTCACTTATGTCTAAAGTAACAAAAAGTACACTTTAAAATTAAAGCAGCAATTTTCTGTTTTTTATCATTTTAGGGACTAGAAAGATGTGTGTGTATGTAGAGTGAAGCAGTTCATTAGCATGAATGTGAACAAAACATAAATAAACTATCAAAACATAGCGAATCCACTTGGAAGCATGCCTATTAAGCTTTCTAAAGGGCTATTTGTGCTCATAGGCCAACACACAAACAAATGCCCCTAAAACAAGTTGACTAGAAATTAAAAATTAGTGATAGGAAAAAATGCTAATAAAAAGGGGGGAAAAAAAACCAACAACAACAAAACCACACAAGTTAAAGTCTGAGGAGGCAGAAATGCGAGTGACAAATGAGGTGGACAGCTACAATAGTGAGCTGTAAGAGTGGGCTACTAAGCCAACAAACCCTCCGACTGTCAAAACAAGTGACCCCACCAGCACAGCAGCAAACCGCACCAGTTTCTGCTGCAACAGTGCTGCCAAAATAACGTATCCTACCCTTGAAAAAGACAATCAAGAGAATTGACCTGCACTGAGCAATAAATGAATAACAGGACTGTGAAAACAGATTTCTTATTTAGCCAAATGTTCAGCCTCTTCCAACGGACAATATTGTCTTTTAGCCAAACTAGCAAATTCCGAACAAAGCATTCCCAACCCTCTGTAATATTCCAGTATCACAGCAACATGTACTGTAACAGCACAAACCATGCAAGGTGAAGCATTCACCCACAGCTATACTGAACACAGTCCCACAGACAACCCAACACTGGGTATGGGTAAAAGGAGTTTCAGAAAAGCAGTTCACATTCAGGGCCTTACCCGTATTTTTATATCCCGTAACCTGTGGCCGGTCTAAATCGGGCAGAACAATCCGCACTATGTCTGACCTCCGCTTGGAGCCAGTTCAGTCTGCTTTAATGAGCCGCATGACAGGACAGTGCTCCACGTGTAATGTCACAAGCTGACACGTCTAATGCTCTTAGGGCAGCTAAGCTGCGTGGAAACTAAGATCTCAACTCCGCTCCCAATCCCACGGCCCCCTGAAGTGGTCGGCATTCCCAACACGGTCTTACAAAGAAAGTCAGAAAAATTGGCAAGAAAAAACAACAAGCATTTACAATGCAACGGTCTCGGCATTGTTAAAGTTAGAGCTATTGGCATTGCTCATGACATTATTTTTGTTTATGTTTTTGTTTTTAATACATGTTGAGAAACGGCATTGTTGTTTGCAATGTCAATAGCTTAATCAGTGTGTGTGTAGGTGGCTCTGTGTGTGGGTGCAAATGCAATAGGTCGCGCATTTGAGAGTGATTAAGCTATTGACATTGTAAATAACAATGCCGTTTCTTTTAACCTCTTCGATGCCGATGACGGAACGATTCCGTCATGCACGCCGGTTGGGCTGTGCTTATGACGGAACCGTTCCGTCATGGCCCCGCCCGCGCTCAGATCTTTCAGCACTGCGCGGGAATCCGCGCAGCGCTGAAGAGGTTAAATGTTTTAAAAACAAAAACAATCAAAAATAATGTCATGAGCAATGCCAATAGCTCTAACTTTACCAATGCCGAGACCATTGCATTGTAAATGCTTGTTACGTGCGTGAGCTCATTGCAGACTCACTGAGGGGCAGGAGGAGGAGGGTGTCCCACTGCTTGTATTCTCATTCCTCCCGTAAAAGATCATATTGACTTTCTTCCTCATTTTATCAATCTTCCCCTCTCCAACTTTCACAACCCTACGCTCGACTATGCTTCTTGAAAGTAGGAGTTCTCCCTGCCTACATCCCGTTTTCCACGCTTCCCCTGTTTTGCCCTTCATTTCTGTCTCGCTATCTGCTTTCTGTCCCTACCCCTCCCTTTCCCGCGTTGGTCCCTCCCTGTCCCCTCCTTCGTCTTCGGGAGCAGTAAGTTTACATGTAAAACAGTAAAATATGGCCAGAGACCTCTCTTGAACAGGCGGGAGATCCCCACCCGACAACCTTCGCTGCACTCTGTGGTGAGCGACAGAGTGCCTGGTGGGTGATTCTGTCTGCCGAGTGACCGTATCTACAGCGAACCCCTCTCTGCCAGGAGTGCCTGCTTGCGGTGAGTAGCTGTCTAGAGCGGGTGAGTGACTGTCTTCAGCGAGTGACCGTCTCGGGAGAGAGACTGAGATTAAGTGGGTGACTGTGTTTGGTACGCAACTGTGTTCTTGGTGAATGGCTGTCTGGCTGCACACATGCTGGGTTAACCAATGTTTCTTTGCAGTTTCTGTGAAACGGGGTCTCGTGAGTGTGTGTCTTAATTTTAAAACAGTTAATGTATTGTTTTGTTTATCGAGTAGATTTTGTGAATGATGTGTGCATCTAAATGTTTTTTATTCACTGCCAGTAAAGCTTTAGCCCGGAATGTGTATGGCTATCTGCGATGTGACTGTTCTGACGTGTTCTGCTCCTTGCAGTGAGAGGGTGGCTGCAGAGACGGTCTCTGCTTCAAGCGCGTTTCTACAGAAAGTGACTTAGTCTGCAATGAAGTCCAATATCATCAGTAAATGATTCTGTCTGCAGAGATTAACAGTGTCTGTGGTAACAATATAGGTAGAGAGTGGCTCTACGTCCCTGCGAGAGTCAGTCGCCAGTGGCTGAATCTGAGGTGTTGGAATGCCAGTGATGACGTGCTGCCGTGATAAGGCTGCGTGTGATCAACAGCAACAAATAGAATGAGACTGCCCCGGATGAAAGACCGCAAGTGCCTATGCTCGAGTGACGTAGTCTACCATGATGAATGACAGCTAAGAGCCTTGTGTGAACCTAGGGCCAGAGATGGCCTCCGATATTGTTATGGCGAACATGCCCCCGTGTCACAGAAATGCGTGCCAGGTGTGGCGCTCTCATACACGGCCCAGCGATGCAATGTGGCGCCTTTGGAAAGGTGGCCAAGGTTCAGCGCCAGGAGTCAGCAGGCGGTGATAACAAGTAAACAGGAACAGGGCACCGGAAGACACCACCGCCTTTCTCCGAGGCAGAGCAGAAATGCCTCGGAGAAACGCAGCGTCGTTTTCGGATTCGGGGGCGTGTTTTGCTGTTGTCTCCTCCCTGAGGCTTTTCGCAAAAAACACGCCCCCCGATCCGAAAAGGACGGGGCATGATTGGAGTGACGGGACCTTTTCTCCAATGGCTGGCCAGCATTTACGAGGCCAGCCAATGGAGAACAGGGACGGGTTCAAGCCCCTCTTCTCCCAAGTCATTAAATCTCGGAGCGAGACTGCGCAAGCGCAGCCTTCGCAGCCGAGACCTAAAAACCCCCACACAGTAGCTGTGAGGAAGGTAGTGTGCAGCACTAAAATTCCTCTTAATTCCACCAATTCGGTTATAGAAGCAGATGGGCGGTGTTAAACAGACGTTTGTAGAGTTCTAAGACCCTGATGCATGTAGGTAGTTCAAGAATCTACGATATTAAAGTAGTGCAAAATGAGCAGGGCAAATCACTACTTAAAACACACCTGGAGTCCCCTCTGTCCATCATGTGCATGCAGGTTAGCGCAATAGTATTTGAAGCAGCTCACTTGTGTTCAATGGCTGAAAAAGGGATTATGGGTGTGCGTGAGGGGGTGGATCTTTGAGATAATACATTTGATTACACCTCCAAAGCAAATTGGGTGTCATTTTGGATTGAAGTGGGAAGTACAACTCCTGAAGGAAGAACAGAGGCAGTCATACAAGAGTCACCTTTAAAAAAAAAAAAAAAATTAAAAAGGGGGCTGAAGACACATTAGTGCTTCCTAGCTAGTTGCCAAACAAAGCAACAGGACTGCAGGCAAGACTTCCGTTTCATCCCAACACGAACTAGAAAACACTAGACGCACTGGACACAATGACAGTATTCGGGGGTGGGGTGGGTGAAGGTGTGCAGGAATTCCAAGTGAAACTGGCAAACTACAGTGGTCCCTGAATTCCCTTTCTGTAAAGTAGTCATGCCATGGTAATTCACTACCATAGTCCAAGTCGCACCATTGGCTTGGAGGCGCAGAGAGCTCTTTCAACTCATAATGGGAAGAGCATGTGGCCTAGCGGCTAGAGCGGTCGACCTCGAAGCTGGGGAGCCGGGTCAGAGTCTCGCAACGACACTCAACATCTTTAGGATTCTGGGCAAATCACTTAATCTCCCCATACCTCACAAAAATGAATATGTCCGTCTGTAACAAAACTGGTGTTCATGTGAAGCACTCTGATACCGGATATCTTGGATTCTAGCACGAATAAAAAAAAAAAAAAAAGGCGCAGGTGACTCACTGCGTTTCCCCATTTAAAGGGTGCTTCTGTGTACAGACTCTGGTACCAGCGCTGGCAGACTATGCACAGCTCTTAACGGGAGATGCGGAGCATTGCTTCAGTTATTGGTTCCACTTTGCTTGGGGTGACTGCTGTTCAAACCTTTGCCCTTCACGATCATTCACAAGAGAATTTGGTATGTGTTGAGCACACTGTGAATGGCCAATATCATGACAGATGGTAGATATGTGCCGAAGCTTAAAGGACAAAGCGAGCCGACCTCACAGATTGTATACAGGCCACATGCCTTCTAAACACAACATAGCCCTACATCACGCAATGAAAACCTCCACAGCAAAGAGTCCAACATATCATGCACCCTTCTATTCAGCAAAATCTTTTTTGGAAAGGCCACTCCACGTCACAGTGTAAGCGATGGAAAAGAGGTTAACAGTCCCCACTAGGCATGCCTAAACCAAAGCAACATAGGAGACACCTTTTTTTCCTAGTTTGGTTCTTGCTGGAAGACTGAAAGACTGGGCTGCACCACGCCACACCAGGGAAAACCCGCATGATTTGCAGTGGACCGCTAATGAAACCGCATACACTCAAGATGGCCTCTTGAAGACCTGTGGCCAGGAAAGAGGCGTCATTTTCACAGGCACTCTGAGGGACCCTGCTTTTTAGGTCTCGCCTAGCGAACGCAGCACGAAAGCGCTGTCGCCAGCGAGATCTATTGTTGCTGACTTGCCTCAGAAGTGGGACAGGAGATGCGCAGGGCGATTGGAGCCTGTGTACGCGCACGTGAACACGCATGTCCACTCACGCGATGCGCACATGTCCTGTCCCCCTTCTGACCACATGCCATCCCCGTTGGAGCGGCCCGCTGCAAGACGGGGCTGCTCAGAATGCGTAAAGGACACTGTGCCTCGATCGGGCACCAACAATAGCCCACACGGAGCCCCCCAGCCCTTCTTCACTCACCAGGCTGCTCTCTTCTGGCAGGGGTTGCTCCTCGCGGCGGCGGCAGCAGCACTTCTCTTGCGGTGCTTCCCTGCACTCCTGGGAGCCCCGCGCTGCCGTGGGCAGCCTCAGCCGCCCGCACTCTTCACCCGGGCCCCCTCCTTGGACCCGGGGCTTTTCTCCACTCCGGCCGCCACCGTTGGGCTCTCCCTTCAGCATAGGAGCCCCGCGTTAATACGGCACGGCGGTTTCTCTTCCTGCCGGAGCAGGCCCCGCCCACGTCCCGGGCAAGGGCGCCTGACTTCCGGTTTTGCCAAACAGGGCCGCGGCGGCGATTGCTTCTCGGCGGCAAGAGGGTAGGCTCCCTCGAGAGTTAAAAAAAATGTAGAAGCGGGCTGGGCACCCGCTCAAAGGATTAGGTCTTGTGTAATGATCTTGAGCACCTTTGAGTTGCTTGGTACAGTTAATTTGCATGGTCTTCTCACAACATAACAAGGGTGAAAGTGGCCTGTGGTTTCTGCAGCTAGCCTAGGTGTGGGGCAATGCGTTGCTTTGCACACATTATGCTGTTGCTTCTTGTCACTTGATTTCCTAGAGGCATCAGTGAAAGGTTGGCATCCGTGGCTATTCAGAAATAGTTTTCTTCATTGGATGATGGGGGGTCTCTAATTTCTTGGCGCTTATGGTTGTAGGTTTCTTCGTTGCCCACAGGTTAAAAATCTAATTTCTGGAGGAACTGTTTAAGATGGTTACACAGCATCCATTCATCTGTGGCATGCAGACTATGGTCAAGTCCTGATGATTTGGGGCTCTTTGGTTTTTCTAGGCTTACAGTGGTCTGTATGTCGTCAGTGACATTTTAACAGGTAAAGTTGAAGGATATGATCTGGTCTAGTAGGGGCACACAAAGTTGAACAGGAGTGCTTAGACGATGCAGCTTTGGGATACTTCAGTGTGCAGTCAAAGGACTGGATATTAACAGATAGTGGACAATGAATGCTATGTCTGCCTTGGAGTTAAGACCGGATGCAGTTTGATACTTCCCTGTATGCCAAGGCCGGCTCTTTGCAACCATAAAATATTATGATTACCAACAATTTTTAGGTTTTTGCGAGAGAGTTTGTTACTGGCAATGTAAATGACAATAACTTTTATTCATCTATTTTAAAAACAACACATAAATAAAAGGCATTGTCATTTACAATGCCAATAGCTCAAGCACTCATAAATGTGAGACCTATTGCATTGCAAATGCTTGTTTTCTCTAGTTGCAGTGGTCCTCCACTTGGGGTCCGTGGACACCTGAGGGTCTGCAACGCCTACTCACAAGGTCCTTAATGGATTAGAAAATGAAATAATATTAACACATTAAAGTGACTACAGAATGTTTTAAAATGTTCAGTTTTACATTTTGCTTCCTTATTTAAGTATGAAATGTGAAAATGAAGGGTTAAAATGAAGTTGGTATTCTCAGACTGGTTCATTGGAGCACTGCAAGTACAAACAGAATATAGTATGGGCTAGGGATCTCCAATCTTTTCTGTAATAAGAGCTACTTCTGTTCAATGAAAAGCATCCCAATCTACTATTAGTGTTGATATTGTACTGAAATTGCAGTTGTATAGCGCTTACTACCCCTGACACGGTGTCAGAGTGCTTTTTCGGCAAGTAGCACGCTACTTCAGAACCTATAAAGGAATAGTGGTGAATTAGTATAGTGAAAATATGAAAGTAATTTGTGTGGTGGATAGGTTAGTCAGTTATTTGGATTGAAAGGATAGGGAAGGGGTAGAAGGGGTAAAAAGGTTTGCATTTATATAGCGCTTTCTACCCCTGCTGAGGAGTTGAATCGCTTTTTCGGTGAGTAGCATGCTACTCCAGAACCTATAAAGGATTAGAGGTGAATTAGTATAGTGAAAATATGAAAGAAATTTGTGTGGTGAATAGGTTAGTCAGTTATATGGATTGAAAAGGATAGTGGAAGGATATAAGGGAAGGATTTAGATTTTTTTGTTTGCTTGCTTTGGAGCTCATAGCAGGAGGAGGAGTCTTGGGATGCGTAAAAGGGAAGTGGGGGGGGGAGAAGAGTCGGAGTGTTAGGAAAGGCTTATTTTGGGGGGTCTGTATGGTAAAAAGAGGTATAAGATGATGCAAGGAGGGGTAGAGAAGGGAGGAGTCTCCAAGGGTTATTTTGGGGGTCATAGTAGTGGTATGGGATAAATGAGAGAGTGGAGGTAATGGATACATTGATCGAGGTATAGGGTGAGAAGTAGGCTAGTGCATTGGAAAGAGTAGTAGAAAGAGGTTTGAGATGAGTGAGCAGATCAGATATGATTATAGTAGTAGCCCGACCAGGCAAGTTTACCAGTAGTGGCCTCCTCAGTCAAATTTGCAAGTGAATGTAAAAAAGAAAATAATAAAAAAAAAAAAAATTAATAATAATAATAATAATATAAAAATGAACTTTATTAATTTGGTTATGCCACTTTATAGGGTATGTCTGACAGCAACAACTTTAATGTTCCACACCACGTTAATATTATTTGTAATATAAATCTCCACAACACTGCTTTATCACTCAAACATCAGCTTTAAATATATATATTAGAAATCAATTTTTCTAAAAAAAGAAAACAGAAAAAAAAGAAAAAAAACAAACACTGAGCTTATGCTTTCATTCAGAGTATGAGTTTTAATTTTCGGATACATAATATTTAAACCAATCTGAAGCTCTTAGTTTAGAAGGCTGGACTGCAAAAAGGAGAGCTACTTGCAGGGAGCTGGCGAGCTTCCAGTATCTCACAAGCTACTGGTCAGAGAAGCCTGGTATGTGCGTTGGGTATCCTCAATTAAGTTTAGAAATGCTCCAACCTCCCCAATAAAAGTCAATTTTTTTATATTAGTTTGTGAATGAAATAAAAAAAGTCCTCATGGGTGTATTTGTTTGCTTGATGCTGGCTTAATTTTTAGGTCTCGCCTGGCGAACGCAGCGCGAAGCGCTGTTGTCGCCAGCTAGATCTATTGTTGCTGACTTGCCTCGGAAGTGGGACAGGAGATGGGCACGCGCAGGCTTTTGGCAGACTGGAGCCTGTGTACGCGCTTCCAGCCACGCGGCGTGCACATCTCCTGTCCCCCTTCTCTCGCAAGCCAGCATGCAGTTTCACTTTCTTTTTTTTTTTTTAAACTCGCCCTTTCGTTGGAACGACCCGCCGCTCAGGAAACAAACATTGACACTGTGCCTTCATCGGCACAACCACTGGACAAATGGAGAATCCCCCACTCGCCCGGTCTGCGGGGGAAATCCTCCTGAACGGCGGCTGGCTGCAGCGCTTCCAGAGCACTCCAGCTCCACTACTGCCAGCACAACGCAGGGCTCTCTCCTTAGGCATGGGAGCCCCGCACAGCTATCTGCTGCTCTTCACCCGGGCCCCCTCCTGGGACCCGGGACTTCAGCTCCCGCACTTCCTTTCTGGTGCCGGGGCTCCCTCTTCACCCCGGAAGGGGACAGGCGCTGTCTGCACCAGCTGCACGCGCCGCCACTGGGCACGCGAAAGTGACAGGTACTGCGCATGCGCGGGCAGCCCTCGCCCTCCCAGGTCTCCTCCCCGGCCCAGATGTGGAGCTGCTTTCTGTTTTGCTTGTTGTAGTCTGGTGGGCATGTGATCATCTCTGCGTTATGTAGCACCAACACAGTCTTTTCCCACCTTAGCGCTCTTTAACTTATAAAATCATTAGCTATTGATGATCCAGATCGCAGTTGCATGAATACAGCTGCACCCACAAGGGATCATTAGAGGTCACCCGACTCTTCAATAGATTTGTAAAGTCAGAGCCGGTGACCAGCTTATTTGAATTCTTATGAATGTCCAATTTAAAAGTCTATGTGCTCTGACTGCCACAGGGGAGTTGCCTCTGGCAAAACACTCTGGCTCATGCAGCTCTTCATGGATCTGGCCCGCTCTCTCTCACGAAACACTTTAGCTTTTACGCGCGACGAAGAAAACTGCGTTCAGCCACGCGGTGTCTGGCAGTGATCCCACGCTTCCGTCCTACAAGAATGGGGGGCAGCTCCCGATCCTTTAAGGCAGCAGAAGCTTGGAATGCCCTTCCTTACGAGCTGCGTAACACTCAAGACCCGAGGCCGTTTAGGAAACGGCTAAAATCTCAGTTGTTCATCTAACTTGCTGTTTGTTAGCGCCTTATCATTTAGCTTCCGCGCGGGGACACTCTTGAGTAGCTGCGTGCGTTATAAATGTTAATAACATAACATTTGACAACCACAATAAAATATAGAAACTCAAGGTCAGATCCTTGCTTTCTTCTTCGCTCGCCGTTTAGTCAGTTCCAACCTTCCTTCTTCCTACATGCCACCTCTTCTCCTTTCTCACCATCATTTTAGCTCTCCGTTTTCACACTCTAGTAGTGCTGCTGCCTGTGAACTGCAAGTCTAGCAACACAGCACTGTGTCTGGCACTACAGTTCACGGTACGGCGGCAGAATTGTAAAAACGGTTCCTTATGTCAGCTTTTAAATTAATACTTGGTGTGTGTGTATGTATGAATGTTTGGTGAAGACAAGTGGTCTGCACTGTACTATGTACTGGAGTATATTACTAGGAGAAGACCAATGATATGCTGGTCATTGCAGATGGCTATTGTGCTTGAATTATGCAATAAAAATTGTTTTTGCAAAAAAAATGAATGTTTGGTGAAGAGAGTGTTGTGAATGGATGTGTTTGTATGTGCGTGTGTATGCATTGCTGTGTGTGTGTGTGTCCCGTCCGCCCCCTCTCCCCCAAAACCTACTGGCCACCACTGCTGCACACCAAAGCAGTGTTCATTAAAACATACAACTAGGATTACAAAGAAAAGAATATATTTCTTCACATGGAAAAGAAGCAAAAAACAAAACATTTCACTTGACAATACTAGAACTCCAGTTTGCCTACAAGTAATAGGTTCATGTGTCACAAAAAGAAAATGGATACCACTGTTCACTAATTTTGACATTCAGGCCTACATTAGCCATAATAAATCTAAATGTGAATAAATCTAATTTCTCTACAAACAGCATGAGCGTATTTATACATGGTCATGTTAACGCAAACATTTAATATATGAAAAAACTTCACCGTTAACCACATAGGCATGAAGAACCTTCCAAACATACGAAGAGATTATGACTTCAATGGAATTAATGGTGTTCCTATCTAATATGTTACAATTGAGGTGTTAATCTGGCCCCAAGGGCCAAGTGTGTTGGGGGAAAAAAGTTGGGTTAAAATATTCACCTAGTCATTCTTTGCAGAGAAAAAAAACCCACAGCAATTTCATTAAAATTCACTCCTACTGACAGAGCAGGCTGCCTGGTGTAAAGCACTTCAAAGCCTCGTCAGGGGTAGTAAGCGCTATATAAGAATAATTCTAGATCATGTCAAGAACATCCCAGGCCCATAGGCTATTCGGTTGGTCTACTGACATCAAACAACTACAATTGACGCTGCATAAATATGGACCTGTTGCTACAAGGGGGTAACAGAGAGGGGTGTAGGGACAGGTACAGTTCTAAGACATGTTGGTAACTACCAGCTGCAAACAGTATGCGTCGCAACTATTTTAAACCTTTAACAATTTTTCTTCAACAGTACTAGGGCATTGAAGACACCACACCTCTTGCCAAACTTGCCTCAATACGGGGTACAACTCCTACGGTAGAGGATGGCTCTTAATGTCATCAAGCTGGCCAGGATGTGGTAAAGGCAGAGAACAAGGCTTCTTCAGTAAATAAAACTTTATTAAAAGACAATGCAAGCAAATAAAGTTTTAACAAGCAAAACGTGTTTGCTAAATTTAAAAGCAACCATTTAAAGCCTGCTGTCTCTGAAAAGTTAAAAGCAACTGCCAATAAAATGACAACCAGGACGCTAATGGGGGGGGGGGGGGGGGGCACAACAATTGAATAGGTGAAAAATTAGTCATTTTTGAGTCACGGCCAGGTTACAAACGTGTTGTCAACCAGCAGCCCGGCACGCCATTTTTAGGCGACACTGATGTCATGCCAGGAAGGGAAATCAATTTCCTTTGACACTAATGACCTCAAAGGAAGTGACTATATTGGAGGAACTATCACAGGAATGGAGAATGAAATTTGTCAAGATACAAAGTCATTCAGGTTCAAATTGAAAATGAAAAACAAGCTTCGAAAAAGTGATGAAAGTCGAAACACAAACTAATACTTCTCTGAAACAAAGGTTATTGAACCACTGGAGACTGGCCCATAAACCAACTACGACTGGTACATAGTACAAACAAAGCAGGAAACGTTTACCAATGACAAGTCGCAACAAAAAAAAAATATCGAAATGCTTGTCATTTTCATAAAGTACTCTTATGTGTTCCAAAACAGTAGGCTGCTATTCGCATCAAATAAACGAATTCTTCTCCCTTGTTGCATGCTGAAAATGCATTTTTTTGTCCCACAATATTAGCTTACGAGCTGCAGATGCATTCATGTTTGCCCTAATCTTAAAACGGTCACTCGCACCATGTATGGTGTTGTAAAAGATAGATGTACTTGCAGCACATCTTAAAAAATGAGATCTGTATGGTCTTCATTATGTGGTCACAGACCTGCTCGCCACCCTCTACCATGGCCTCTGCTCAGGGACACTGCAGGGTGAACCTCTATGTAAAGGGCAGCCTTTGCTATGTGGCAAACAGCCTGGGTCCCAGAAGCCTACAGAGGAGCAAGGCGGTCTCTGCTGCCCTCTCTTCCAGCCAGCAGCAGAGACTCAACCCTCAGAGGTAACAGCTGAGCAACCACTGAAAGGAGCTACATATGGACCAGAACTTGGAGTACTTTTCCAATGCTTAGCACCTGATTCGGTTTGGAAGGCCTCTCCTAACGGCATTTACTCAGTCCAAATTGGATCGGGAACGTGTCTTTCTGACCAACTCGGACAGGTTTGACAGACAGAGTATGATGAGAGTTAGGCGTTCGGAATATCCCAATCCGAACCAGACGGCATTTGGAATAACCTGCCGTACGAAGCAGAATCGTACGTCTCTACGTGTCGTGTTTCCAAACGACCAAGTACAATGCTGGATTTAGACAGCATTTACGAATCGTGCCATCCGACTCCAATTGGCAGTTGGATTCAGACTTTGGGGGCCTGTAGTGGGCCCCCCTGCACCCAGAGCCTTCCCAATCGGTCCCGTGGGGGTACCCAAGGGTCCCCCCTTACCAGCCATGCAGTGTGGCAGGCACCAGGGGGTGCCCGCCACAGGGTGTCTGATTTTCCCATGCCAACCCTTTCTTCAATGGGAGCCTATGCATTTGGTTGGACCAAAGGCTCCCATTGAAGTCAATGGGAGTCCAACCAAATCTTATCTGGAAGCATCCACATGCATCGTACTCGGTCGGTTGGACTCTCCCGATCGGAAACCATTCCCAAACCCATTTGGTCGGGAAGCTTTCCAAACCGCATCAGAATCGGGCCCTTCGAGTTAGGCTGGGGACACACAATTTGTACATGTGTGCACACTAAATCCAACCTTATACAAACAGTTGTGTGGGCAGTGTTGGAAAAGGAGAAAAAAAAATGCTCCTGGAGCCAGAAATTGTGAGGACCAGCGAAGTCCTTGGAAGTTAACCTATGAATAATTATTTAACTATTTATTTTGATTTTCTAATTGTTTTACAAAACTTTGCCCCGAAAATGGGAGAAAATAGCACCTGTTCTGAAGAACTTGGTGTATTCAGAAAGTTTCAGGGAATGCTGGTAAGCTAACCGAGGTAGTAAGTGCAGTTGCTAGAGAGATGTGCATTTTATCTCTGATAAAAGGTTTAATCATCATAACTATCCAAGGGCTAATGAGACTATAGCAAACCATTGCATGCGAAATGATGTTCAGTTATTTTTTGTAAGGTAGCTCAGAGGGTTGATGCAGATCATTACACCCTGCAGATCACTACTTACAATCTTGGCTGAACGGCTCAGTGAATTGTGCACCCTCTGCAAACCGCTGTGCGCAGCCAGCAAAGGCATAAGTTTAAATCCTCGCAAGACTTTAATTCAGTCTTACGGTATTCTTAAAGTAATGCTTGACATGAAAGCTTCTGTTGAGTAGTAAACTGGTAATATTAGGTGCTAGAAAAACTACTTGCATTACAAACAGATTCTGGTGAAAACTCCCACTGGAAGAGATCCATCTGACATTGTGGCGCACACAGAGACCCAAGTATAATCTTTCATACATACAGAACCACCCCCCCCCCCTCCAATCCAATTTACTGGTGTAGCTGTGATAGATAGCAGTAGCTTCAAACGGTATCAAAGGTTTGCAGTGGTTTAGTTCTGTAGTAGTTTGTGCTCTCCTTGCATAAAGTTCCAGAATGCACAGGTACATTAAACTGGAAGGCTTATCTAAAGCAAAATGTTACAAGTGCAACAAATTGTAAATGTTACCTTTGTAGCAGTACCATTTGGTATCCTCGGTAACCCGCTCCTCTGGCCAGAACTGCAGCTAAGCATTTCCCCGCCAGCTGCAGCTCCACATCTTTATTTAGTCCCAGAGGACACCATCACTATAGAATCAGTTTATTCCTGCAAGCAAGGCCTCTGGCTGCAGTCAACAAAGGGATTCTGCAGGCAAATTTAAAGTAGCAAAACATTACAAAGCCTACTCTGAAAGCACGAGAGAGCAGTGTTAGCAACAAACAAAACTGAATCTCTGCTAAAACTCAAACGCTACAGTCCTTGAGGTGACAACTGTTTTGGAATAAAAACTAAAAAATAAAATAAAAATAACACGTATTACTTTAAAGTTTTAGGTTGAGTAGGTAAAGGGAGGTAAACTTAAATAAATACAGATTCCTTTAACAGTCCTCATGCACACATCAAGTGTCCAATAACTCCACACCTGGTATTGCCCACACCGTGGGTATTCGGGAGTCCAGGCTGCAGTATTTCCAGTAATGCCATAAAGATTCCCTATGAAATGGGAACGGACATTGTTACACGTCAATTTTCAAACCGTATGGCTGAATGTCGGTGTTTTTTGCAAGGATAAATTCCACCAGATTTGATAAGGTGGATCAGTCCCTGTATGCCACACAGCAATACCAAATGTGTATTACAGCGTCTTGTAATACTGATTTCGGCAGCAGCTGCTGTTTTGCCAAAAGCACTATTAGGAGCGCACTAGTAATGCGGGCACGAGTATTCCGGATGTGAAGCGATGATGCCCAATGTAGTTTTGTCCCACCTCCACAGGGCATTAGGGATGCGGATCAGTCATCTATCTCGACAGCTCAATCATAATCAAACATCATTAGTGGACTAGAACCTTTGTGCCCATTGGAACTGGAAAACTACGATGGTCAATAAAATACAGAAGCAACAAGCAAGCCACCTGTTCTAAACCAGAATCAAACACTTTAGTAAATATGGTTTAATTTGAATGACAATTCCCTTAAGAGCAGACATGTCAGCTTGGCAAACCTTTTAGGTAGCCATGCGCTTTACAAAACACGTATAATATTGTGGTTTACCAAGAACAGAGAGGATTTGAGCATGCTCATTGCTTACAATTGGTTGGCTTTCCTCGTCACTCATTTTCCTACTTCTCATTTGCGCCCCAGCTTGTCAGCGTTGTGTTTGTCCCTCCCATGGAGCATTGCCTTTTTACAGACTTTCATAGGCTGCCATCGCTGCTTTTCAAGCACTACTTTTTCTTCTGTTTCAAGCACTATCAGAGTGCTTGTGTTTTCAAGTAAGCTTCCTCGAAGTCTTGCCTCCTGCACTCCATGGTGCCCGACCCTCCTCCCTTGTGCTCGCCACTGTGCTTCTCCCCATTACTTTCCCCATCCACCCCATCTCAATGCTGAACAGCGTGGCTAAAATCACTAGCACAGCCAACAGATCACAAAGGCGAGGCCTATTGGCTTTACAAAAGGTTGCTAATGTTTACCCTAGATGCCGTGACACCCTTGCTATGCCACTGTACAGAGCTATATGATCCGCTTAAGACTTGCATGTTACAAGGTATTACCCTTTTCCCACACCTGCTAACCATCACTGGGAGTACCCCGTAGAACATCTCACTGCGCTCCTATAATGCAACGTCCCACCAGTGCTCCCGAGAGTTGCACATCAACCACCACTTCAGCTGCAAAACCCAGATGCATACAGACTTATGGACATGGGTGTCTGAGCACAGGTTACACATTATAAAACTAGATGGTCTGGTCTTTGATTCTGCGCATTCTCCTGGTGTCATGTTTGCACTGCACGCTCTACAGTCACACCCATTGACTTTATCAAAGTGTGTGTTCCTGGAAGCACAGTGTGAAAAGCGCAAGGCCTGCATCTGCGCAGCCTGCATAAATTCATCTCAGCACCTTAGCAGAAGGAGGGGTTGATGCCCTTCAGAGATACCACTCAGAGAACATCATAGGAGCTCGTTGTTCCTCAGAATCAGCAGTTTGGCACAGCAAAGACGAGTCCCACCAAGCTTCTGAAGTATCAAAAAAAAAAAAAGAGCACTGGAAAAGCAAACGGGTCTGGCACAGGCTTCCAGCATTTTGCCTTTGTGAAAGCGTGTTTATGGTTACCTTACTTGTTGGGGAAGCTAACACCATGCAAGGATTATATACACACAATATAAACACCAATCATTAGATAAAAGCAAAAATATATTTTTACTTTGAAAATACACATTGCTTTAATAGTGCCTGGCACTGAAGGTTGCTACTTGTGTTTGTGGAAGAGCGGAATGCCGTCACTCACAGTGGAGTTAGCCAATGGCTGAAGTGGGCTGGCCCAATGCACCATGCTGTATGAGGAAGAAAAACAAAATTTAGCGACAGCAACTGACCAATGGATGAAGAGGGCTGGCTGAAAGACCTTGTCAAAGGGTCTTGTGTAACGTCAGACCTTCTGGTAAGGTTGGCCAGAATTATTTCGGGGAGGGGGCATTTCCACTTCTTTTTTAGGACACGGTTTAAATGGGGTACATTATCTATGAATGATAAAATGAGACATGCGCATAAAGAAAGGACAACCGAAAGCTCCTTAAAAATGAAAACTTTATCCAGGCACTTCACGCTGGTTTCTCCAGCAGGCCTGGTTTGCAGCGCTGAAAGTTACGAGCCACATTGCAACCTTCCTGCAGCTGCTCCGGCTTTCCCAGAGCAGTCAAGTGAGGACATTCTGCACATGCGAGACATCCTACCCTCACACCCTTCACACTGGTGAAAGCATCCCCGCTGACAGGAGGCAGCCCTATGCACCCACTTGAAGCAATGTAAACATATTGCCTTCCTATTCGAAACGCATTGTGGATTTTAATTTGTTTGGTTTCACTGTTCACCGAATCCCTTCTAGTCAGTTTTGCCAGTTTTACGTGTAAACACAGGCCACATTGACAGCACTGGGAGTCTCAATTACTTCCCAGTGCTATGAAATAAAATATCTGCTCCAGACGTTTAGTTCCTAATGCCCCACTTCATCCTGACGGTGAAAACCTTCGGCACTCTGGCCCAGGAAGCAGACTGCCAGAGAGGAGAACTCCGCTCACCCTCCTACTCAAGCACCCGCCTCCTCCAGTGAACCCTCAAGCCCGCCAGCCCCGCCCCCACCCCTAGTCCAAGAGTTCCGCTTGCACCTATACTCCAGCCTGCTCCATGCAGAACTCCACTTGCCATAGCTCAATTTGCAGTGGCGGCTTCTTCGCTAAGGCAGAGGAGCGTCCCCCACTGCTATTTCAGCAGTGCAAAAAAGAAAACAACAAGCATTTGCAATGCAATAGGTCTCGCATTTGCGAGAGTTTGAGCTATTGGCATTGTAAATGACAATGGCTTTTATTTATGCGTTTTGAAAATCTGCACGCAGTGCGTAAACACGCACTTTGTACATAGTCATTGTTTGAAAAGCAAGGCTGGCAGTAAAAGAGGCACAGTTACTGCCAGCCATCCATCAATCAATCATTTGTAAAGCGCACTAAATACCCGCGAGGGTCTCAAGGCGCGGAGGGGGGGCCGAAGGGGGCCGCTACTGATCGAACAGCCAGGTCTTGAGTATCCTCCTGAAGGTCAGCAGGTTTTGGGTCTGTCGTAGGCTCAGTGGGAGGGTGTTCCATGTCTTGGCGGCGAGGTGGGAGAACGATCTCCCGCAGGTTGTTCTTCGGATGCGCGGGACGGTGGCGAGTGAGAGGTCGGCGGAGCGTAGCTGGCGGTTGGGGATGTAGAAGGAGAGCAGTCTGTTGAGGTAGGCCAGTCTTGTGGAGTGCTTTGTGTGCGTGAGGAGGAGCTTTAAGGATATCCTCTTGTTGACGGGGAGCCAGTGCAGGTTTCTCAAGTGGGGGGTGATGTGGCCGTGTTGTGGTACGTCGAGGATCAGTCGTGCAGTGGCGTTTTGGATGCGTTGTAGTAGTTTGATGAGCTTGGTCAGGGCTCCCGCGTAGAGGGAGTTTCCGTAGTAGAGTCTGCTGCTGATGAGGGCCAGGGTGACTGCCTTTCTTGTGTCGGTCGGGATCCATCTGTAGATCTGGAGCATGCAGAGGGTGTTGAAGCAGGAGGAGGAGACGGCATTGACTTGCTTGGTCATTAAGAGCGTTGAGTCTAGGATGATTCCCAGGTTGCGTGCGTGGTCGGTGGGTGTCGAGGCTGCCCCCACTGCTGTCGGCCACCAGGAGTCGTCCCAGGCTGAGGGGTTGGAGCAGAGGATGAGGACCTCCGTCTTGTCCGAGTTAAGCTTCAGGCGGCTGATCTTCATCCAGTCGGCGACGACCTTCATTCCTTCGTGGAGGTTGGCTTTGGCGGTGATGGGGTCCTTGGTGAGGGAGAGGATCAGTTGAGTGTCATCTGCGTAGGAGATTATGTTGAGGTCGTGCTGTCGGGCGAGGTGTGCGAGCGAGGCCATGTAAATGTTGAACAGTGTTGGGCTGAGGGAGGATCCCTGGGGTATGCTGCAGATGATCTCGGAGGCTTTGGAACGGAATGGGGGGTGGAAAGGAAGGGGACGCTCTGGGTTCTGCCAGAGCGGAAGGAGGTGGTCCATTCCAGAGCCATGTCTCGGATCCCTGCGGCGTGGAGGCGTGCACGTAGTGTGCGATGGCAGACTGTGTTGAAGGCAGCAGAGAGGTCTATGAGGATGAGTGCTGCGGTCTCACCATTGTCCAGCAGGGTCCTGATTTCGTTGGTGGTGGCAATGAGGCAAGTCTCAGTGCTGTGGTTGCTGCGGAACCCTGACTGGGAAGGGTCCAGGATTCTGTTTTCTTCGAGGTATCGGGTTAGCTGTCTGTTGACGATTTTCTCGATGACCTTGGCCGGGAAGGGGAGCAGAGAGATGGGCCGGAAGTTCTTGAGGTCTCTTGGGTCTGCTTTAGGTTTTTTGAGTAGGGCGTTTATCTCGGCATGTTTCCAGCTCTCTGGGAAGGTCGCGGTCTCGAGGGAGAGGTTAATGACGTTGCACAGGTGGGGTGCGATGGAGCTGCTTGCTTTGTTGAAGACGTGGTGCGGGAATGGGTCTGACGGAGAGCCGGAGTGGATTGTGCTCATGGTGATGGTGTCAGACGCTCACGCTGGCCCAGGCTAGCAGGAGGTCATGGTCGATGGTGTGCGAAGGGTCTGTTGTGTTGCTGTCTGTTGGGGCTGTCTGGGTGTTGAAGCTGTCGTGGAGGCCTGCTATCTTGCGGAGGAAGAAGGTGGCGAGGAGTCGCACAGGGCTTGCGACGGCGGGATGTCGGTGTTGGAGCTGGGGTTAAAGAGTTCCTTCACGATGTTGGAGAGCTCCTTGCTATTGTGTACATTGTTGTCGAGGCGGTCTTTGAAGGAGGTCCTCTTGGCCGCCGGGATGAGGTGGTGGTGGTGGTTGCGGATGGCGTCCTTGTGTGCTGCCCGAGTTTGTTCACTGGACCATTCCTTCTCTAGTTTCCGGAAAGCTTGCTTGGAGGCAAGGATCTCTGGGGTGAACCAGCTGGCCCTCTTGCTGGTGTCTCTGTGGGGGGAGGAGGGGGTTCTTCAGCAGGGTGTTGGCGCAGTCCTCGATCTGGCGTCTGAGGCTGTGGGTAGCGTCGTCGGCGTTGGAGGGTTCGGTGGGTGGGCTGAGAGCGAGGTTTGCATGTAGTTGGCCTTCGATGATTTTGCTCCAGCAGCGGCAGGGGATCTGTTGTGTGCGGTGGTGGGTTTCTGGATGGCGAAGTGGATGCAGCGGTGGTCGGTCCAGAGTTCAGTGGTGTGGCTGACGGAGACGTGTGGGCTTGAGTTGAAGACTGGGTCGAGCGTGTGGCCAGCGGAGTGGGTGGGCGTTGTGACGAGTTGCTTCAGTCCGAGGTTGGCGAGGTTATCGATCAGGGTTGTGGAGTCGTCGTCGTTCTCAAGGTGAAAGGTCAGGTCTCCGAGGAGTATGTAAATCGGTGGAGGTCAGGGCGTGTGTGCTGATGAAGTCCGCGATGGAGTCGCTGAACTGGGGACGGGGTCCGGGTGGTCGGTAGACGAGGGTGCCTCTGAGGGTGGATTAAGGGTCTGTGTGGATATGGAAGTGCATGTGTTCGGCGGTGCTGAGCGCGTAGTCCTTGCTAGTAGAGACCCTGATGTTGTTCTTGTGGACGATGGCGATTCCTCCTCCGACTCAGTTGGTGCGGTCTCTGCGGGTGATCTTGTAGCCGTCTGGGATGGCTATGGTGATGTCGGGCGCAGAGGAGTTGTTCAGCCAGGTCTCTGTCAGGAAGGAGACGTCCAGGGATGTTGTGTTGAACAGGTCCCAGTGTTCGACCGCGTGTTTGCGTGCGGAGCGGGTGTTCAGTAGTATGTATCTGAGGTGGTTGGGGGTCTTTCTTGGCGGGTGGTTCGTTGGCTCTGAGGCTGGTGTAGCTGCAGTTCCGGCATGTGAAGGGGCCATGTGTGCATTTCGGGGCGGCCTTGAAGCAGGTGTGGGTCCGTCCGGAGTTGAGAGCATGCAGAGCGCTAGCGTCGTAGAGGTCGCGGTCATCGTGGCGGTTGCGGGGGCCAGGGGTTCTGGCGCTGGGCGCTGTCCAGGCACAGACGGGCGTGGCCGGCATAAATGGGGAGGTGGGAGGGAGGAGCAGCTGGAAGGCGGGGACAGCGAGTGGGCAGTCAGGGGGGCGGAGCCGCAGGGGACTCCGCGGCGGGGGCGGTGAGGGACGATGAAGGGAACAGAAGGCAAAAGGGCACAAAAACGAGGGAAAACAAGTGTCACAGAGGGCAAGAGGGCAGAGATACAGGAAAAACGAGTGGCACAGAGGCAAAAAGGGCCGAGAAATACAGGAAAAACCTGTCACAGGAGGCAAGAGGGCACAGAAATACAGCGGCAGCTGAGAAACAGAAGGCAAAAACGGGCGAAGAGGCACGGGTGCAGCGAGGGGTACAGAAGGAAAAACCGGGCAGAGACACGGGGGCTGTGAGGGGAACAGAAGGAGGAAAACGGGCACGGACCACTAACAGGCAGCGGGGGGAGGACAGAACAGCAGTCACAGACACAATGAAATACAGGTAATACAATAAAGCAATAGAGCGGAAGATGAACAAACCTACGGCCTACCACTGGCCACCAGGGATGAAGCGCAGGTGGTAGCCTGCGGATGGTGGAGGGCCTCGAACTTCCTCAGCAGCAGCGGCAGCTGGGGGAGGGACACACAGGCGGTACTGTGCGGAGGGGGCGCGACCTACCTGGTGGGGTCAAGGGTCGCTCTCCTCACTGCGCAGCGGCCAGCATATATGGGGAGGTGGGAAGGAGGAGCAGGCGGGGGCAGCTAATGGGCAGTCAGGGGGCGGGGCCACAGGGGACACAGCGACGGGGGTGGGGAGGGACGATGAAGGGAACAGAAGGCAAAAGGGCATAAAAACGAGGGAAACGAGTGTCACAGAAGGCAAGAGGGCACAGAAATACAGGGGCAGCTGAGAAACAGAAGGCAAAAATGGGCGGAGAGGCACGGGTACAAAAGGAAAAAAAAAAATCAGGCAGAGACATGGGGGCAGTGAGGGGTACAGAGGGGAAAACCGGGCAGAGACACGGGGACAGCGAGGGGAAGCTTCTCAAGCAAGGACTATAAGTACAAAGTAAGGGTTTACGCACCACTTGCAGGTTTTCAAAACATAAATAAAAGCCATTGTCATTTACAATGCCAATAGCTCAAACTCTCGCAAATGCGCGATCTCATGCATTGCAAATGCTGGTTTCTTTTTCACTGCACATAGTAGGTAGGTCCTGGCCCTCTTAGAGAAGAAGCTACTATTCACTGTCACAAAGATCGAGACCCAAGAGGCACATGTGTGATATTTGTGGGCTGTGGACCAAAAACTAATGTTTGAAGAGGAAGCTCTATATCTCAAAGTTACAGAAATTACAACAGACGACTGAGACTGCCCTGGAATAAGACTGTGCCCTTGGGCGCGAGATGTGCATTTTATGTGGCTGGCTAGGTTTGAGATACTTTCAATAAAATTGGCTGAAGTCGATCATTAATGAATGAATGACTCCCGTCAATGTCTTTATGCTGTGAAAATACCAGATGTGGATATACGAGTTGAATATTTTTGTCCTGCTCAGAATTTTTAAGGCAAAAAAGTTGCAAAAAAAAAAAAAAATTGGCAGAGCAATCAAGTCTGGCTTGGATTTGGAGTACTGACAAACATTTATTTTTAACTTTGAAAAAAGCCTGAAGCATTGAACAACAAAACGAAAACGATTGTTTTGGATATACAGTGCATCTTTGAAAAAACGAATTTAACACGTAAGACGTCAGAATGATTTTGGAACATAAGATACTCCCTCGTGCATTGCAATGCAAGCTCCTCATAGTAGGTGGACTTCTACACCAAGCAGCTAATAGCATGTGGTGTGGTGTTATGTTCGGTTGTGTTGAAGGGACTTTCAAATAGATTTGTTGGCACTAGATCCAATTAGAGTGTGATTTAGAAGTATCCTTTGCAGGCAGTACTTCATTATGTCACATCTGACATTGTGTGGTACAGCAAAGCGGACATTGATGCGGTTGGCTATTCTGATGTGCATCTTGTTGGAAGATAATATAAATGATAGGCTGTGGAGAAAGCAAGCATCAGTGGTTGCCAGGGGAATGATATAGGAGTGGTATTAGACAACACGGTCACAGACGTGAGACAGTCACAGACAGGGGAACAAAACACTGACTCCGAGACACAGGGATGAGAAGACACGGTAACAGACAGGGAACAAAACACTGGCTTTGAGATACAGGTATTAGAAGACACTGTAACAGACATGAGACGGTAAAAGACAGGGGAACAAAACATTGGCTCCGAGACACAGGTATGAGAAGGCGCAGGGTGCATTATTAGTTGGACACCTATGTGTGTAACAGATCACAGGAACGAACAATGACACGACTGACTCAATAAAAGCACAACAATAACACCACCTGTGGGCGGCATGTCAGTGTATGCGGTGTGATTCGCAAATGTTAGGTGCTGATAGTATTATGAATTTGTAGGGGCTTTAGCCAGCTACCGTCATCATGGCCCTTTCATCTCTCTCTGCTGGGGTTGCTGATGTGCTGACTGCTGCTAAATTCATTGGAAATAATCCGTTCGCGATCATACGCCGATGACATTAGCGAGAAGCAATGCTGAAGCAGAAGTAGTATAAAAAGAGACTTTAAAGTGTCTCCTGCAGTCCCTAGGGCACGGCAGCGTAGCACGCCGCTGCAGCCTGCCAATCCGAGGAATAGCATTGCATGTAACTAGTTCTCTTTACAGCTTGCCTGGTGTATAATCAGCAGAAAAGAAAGAAACATGTAACAAGCACATTGCTGCATCTCTATGGGCGGCTGCGGGTTCGTGCGGGGCAAAGGGGAATCGCCCTCCATTTCCCCTTCTGAAATATTATCGCAACACTGCAGAAAATCTTTATTGGAAAGGGTGCAATAAGAAGAATTCTGTAAAGCTCATGAAACTGAGGGTTTTGCATTTCCAAGAAGGAAAAGAGGCTCTGAATCAGCGGGTTTCAGAGACGGATCTTTATTAAAATCAAGCGCGCAGTGGGAGTGTTTGAGGCAGGGAGGAGACGCCATGCGCGCGCACATCGTCTGTCTGTGAGCGCACATGGTTTGTCTCCCTTCGCTCACCAAAGCCACAACAATAGTCTCGCCAAGCGACACCGCGCATGCGCTGCATTCGCTAGGCGAGACCTAAAAATGATAACATGACGTGATCATAATTTTCTTTTTCTATGCAGGAGTTGGGGCGGGGCTGGCTCCTTGACGCCAGAGCAGGTGAGGAGTGGTTTGCGCTCCTATGTGCACATGACAGTTAGGCCGGCCCTCAAGGGATGGCCAAACAGTCATGCGCACTTGGCATGTTCTTCATGTGGAGAACATGCCCAGGCTCCCAGGCACTGCCTGAGACGTGGCCAGCATTGCTCAAGGGTGGGTGGGGGTGTCGGGCATCGCGGGGTCACGTGAGGACGGGAGAGTGGTCGCGAGGGAAGGAGACTTTAAATAATAAAAAAATAAAAAAGAAGGTTTTAAAAAAAAATAAAAAAAAATGTAACTTACCTTTCCCGGGTCCCACGTCTTCACGGCTTGTTCTGCTCCTGCTTTTGCAGGTACAGAAAGCAGGCAGCCTCCCTCCCCCAAGCCAATCACAACGATGCAATGGCAGCATTGTGATTGGTTCAGACACCAACCACACAGGTGTCTATGGGGAGGCCATTTTCTCCATGTAGGCTGCATGCAGCCTACATAGAGAAAAGGGAGAGTGCGCATGACTGCTTTGGTCGACCAAAGTGTCAGGGCCCGCAGCACTGGGCAAGCCACTCCTCCCCCGCCCTCGAGCCAACCCGCTCACACCTAACCAAACCCTTCTGCTTTCTCGCAGTGCGAGAAGCAGAATTATAAAATGGTATTTATAATGCCATTTTAGGTTTCTGCTTCTCGCACTGCAAGAAAAGCAGTGGGGCGATGCTCCTCCACCCACATGGAGGAGGCGCCCCTGCTGTCCGAGCGTCCAAACAGGACACTCGGACCAATCAAGATGCTTCTCCTGCAGTATCGTGATTGGCTGGGTCCTGAAGCCTGGGTGATTCAGGCGCTTCAAGCAGACGGAGAGACGTACGTCGGCCGGCGAGGCGTGCAGCGGACAAGGCAAGTTAATTTTTGTAATTTATTTTATTCCCCTGCCCCCGTTCCGAGCAAACCGCCATTGTCAATTTGTACATATAATAAAGTGCAGGGACAAAGGAAGACTTTCATTAGAAGCCAGCAGAGCTCTCAAACAACCAGGTTGTCTAGTCTGGATCCACCCCATGCCTTTCTTCCACCACCCTATACTTCAGCCTATTTTCCGCTCTCACAATTTTACTCCTGCTTTTTCCTCTTATCGTGGTTTTCCTCTTTCTCCTCCAACCTTCCTCCCTTCTCTCTTGCATCAAAGTCTGGTGATGAAAAGTAAGTCATTGTTTGCAAACAGGAGTGCCGGTGCCCATCACCTGCAACCACGTTAAGAAATTAAGCAGTGGCCTACTGCTTTCATGAAACCCACTGCAAACTTAAGATTCCAGCCTCCATGTCCAAGGATCCTCATGCTTCAACATGTACCACAGAGAGCATACAAGATAAGCACAGTAGTGTTCTCTTATTGGGAGGTACAGCCATTGGGGTGTATAGTGCTATGTTGAGACCGATCTGAGCACTAGGGAACCCTTCAAACATACACCTCGAGGTGTGTGAAACTCTGTGGCATGCTCCCCAATCAAGCATTATTATGCAATTTGTAAAGCACACAGCGATCCCTGAGGGTTTCCCGGCGTAGGATAGTGCCCAGGTCCGATGCAACAACTTAAAATAACCAGGTTTTCAGACCCTTACGAAAGCCCAGGAGTGAATTACAATTCCTTAAAGCGGAGGGGAGAGAGTTCCACAGTTTAGGGCCCAGCTATGCATTGGAGCGGCCTTTCATGCGGGTTAAACGAAACCTCTGTACGGAGAACGGAGCTTGAATTGAAGACACCAGTTTCTCAATGTAGCAAGGTCATAAGCCATATTTGGCTTTAAACAAAGCACAGTTCTTTAAACTCGATGTGCTTGATGATCCGCAACCAATGCAATTCCCGAAGCAGATGGGAGACTGAGGCAGATTTGGTAAGCGAGATAGTCTTCTGCACCAACCGAAGGCGCTGAACCAGGGTCTTGTCCGAGCCTAGGTACGGCACGTTACAATAGTCCACTCTGGATAGGATTAGGGCCTGGATGGCCATTCTTTTCGCTGCTTAAGGGAGCAGCCAAATCAACTTTTTCAGCCACCTGAGCACTACAAAGCACGTAGCAGTGACTCTAGCCACGTGTGATTTCATGTATTTTAGTATGACAAGATTCTACTTCCTGGCCAACAGCGACAGTGGAGTGCAAACCTTCACAAGCTGAATTACTTAAAACGAATCTGCTTCTGTCCCCGCTGCTAGGTACCCATGGTTTCCAGTTAACCGTTTCTTGTTCTCTTTGGCTAACAATTCACACTCCACATTCAAACAAAAATGGCCCTTGGGGGTGGGGTCCCTGGGCCCTAATGAAGGCTCGATGAGGGGGGTCTGTGCCCCCCCAACTGATATAAAGTGTGTTGTCTCCCATGAGCCCATGCCCACCCTGGGCCTTGAGGGGAGTACGGTATCCATAGTCTGACTGCCATGTGTTTTTTTTTTTATACTTTGTTGTAAGACAATGGATTTAGTCCTTGAGATCTAAAATGCCTGCCATCACATCTTTGTCGATGTGGTGACTGCAAATTACATCTCATCTTGAAATCTGTTGGCTCCCTGGATCCTCCACGGTGTGAAATATACAGAGCTTTTGAGCCTTAATTTTACACACAAAAAACTACTGAATGGCTTTACATCAAATTCCAAAAAGCACGCTTTCTGGATCAAGATTTTGATTTCTGGCAAATTGAGTAATTCCGTTCAGCCATATTTGGCTGTAGCTGTGTCTAACATTCCTGTGGTAAAATGACTAGAGAAAATGTGGTTTTGCACCCCAAACCCATAACTTTCACCCTGGCCCCACTTGATGGATCACCCTGAAACTTCCCTTAAAGGTGCTGAAAAGTAATTAATTTTATTTGACAGTTTCGTGAAGATTCATCTAAGGGTGCCAAAGTCATTAGCAAACCAATAAATGATTTTCCTATGGCAACGTGGTCCTATAAACAACTACCCAGCGACAACCTCCATGTGTATATATTTATATACATTTTCAGAGTGGTCAATATACAGAAGATTCACTTTTGACTAAAGTCACCCAGGAGTAGGGAGGTGTTCCATCCAGATTCGTCAAATAGGGGTATTCATTTTTATTTATTTAGTGTTTTCTATAGCGCGAACATGACCCTGCGTAGGGTATCGTAGCGCTTTACAGCTGAATTTAGGTGAAGCAGAACCGAATACGTTACAATTCATTAGATGCCTACCAAGTTTAGAACAGAACATTAGGCAACAAAAGAGAATATATATACACATTGAATTACCATGAGTAGTTTAAAGTAAGACTACATTTTGAACATGTATATACAAGCCCATATAAGGTTAGTGAGCGGCTAGCGGGCACATGGAATAGTCATGATAAGTTTGTAGACAGTGACAAAGATTCTGCTCTATGTACTTATGGGAGAAATTTCCTCATATAGAAAGCTTTTGCTTCCTTTTTGAATGCCGTGATGGATGGAATTCTTCTAATGTTAGGGGGAAGTGGTGCTCCATGCACTGGTCCGTACATCTCAGAATATGCTTCATATTGTCCAAGCTAGGACCCTTGGGCATTTTCCAGCATTTCAAAGGGACCTGTAGAGGGCAGGGTAGAAAGACCTCATGTCCCTGCCACCCAACTACCAACTGTTCCAATAGTACAGAGCCGATGAGGGCACTTTCTGGGTAGTAAAGGCAAGGGGCAAAGAGGTGTTTTTGTGCAAATTGATTAAGGCCACAACAGTACCGTGTGGAGGAGTGCACCTATAGGGCACTGATACAATTATGTAATTCGAGTGAGCGAAGTGCCACGGGACTGTGGCTTGCCACAAAAGCTTGTGCAAGAACATTTTAGAGTATACTACCGGTCACTTGTGTGCTGTTCTTTTGTGAATATGCACGTGAGATTTTCTTGACCTCACTAGAAGCTGCTCACATCAGACTTGAGTAGGATACTTTATTTTCCTTGCATATACATTTGCCCCACTATCTGGGATGTGTGCCTGCTCATGTACTGGTCAGCGTCAAACCCAGATGTGTCTCCCAAAGAGGATGACGGAAGGTGTACGCAACAAAGTCAGTATAGCAGCGAGACATCAGCAAAAGAACAAAATTCAGTAAACTGGCCCAGATCACCTTTTGAACTCTATTGTTTTCGGAGAACAAAAAAGCTATTTCAAGCCAGCATGAACAGTTCATTCGAGAAACAGTCTGAAAGGCCACATGACCCATTTCCGATCAAGCTTTTGTACACTGCAGAAAAATAAGTTACCACCTGCTAAGGAAATAAACTGCACATCAGAAAATGATGCAACCGCCTCTGCAGTCATCCATGTGACTGGTGAGCCTGTTTTTCTGGCCGTCTCCCGTTATCTATGGCCAAGAAATTACAGTAGGACAACCAATGTTCCCTCTAATTTCATTTCTCCATGTGCAGCAAGAGGTTGTAAGTGTGCGCTTCTCTCATCCATGTGCAAACCTAAATGATACCGTATGGCATTGTGTCAGCAAGCTATTCCTTTCGGGCTAGGCTGGGGGTGAGGTTAGGCACAAGAGGTGTCCCTTACCTCTCTTTTCCTCATTGTGCAAAATGGTAAATTTGGAAATACTTTTATCCAAATGCATTATAAAACCAGGTCATCCTTTAGACAAAAAGCTTCACACATAAGAGTATCCAATTTAAATGGCCTTCCTTTTTTGAGTCTCAAACATTTTTGAGCTCCCCACATCAGAAAAGCAATTAGGCTGTTATCATGAGTTGCCTAGAAAGTGGTTCAGACTACCCCCCCCCCCCTCCCCCATCTCCGAAGTTACCGATAGCAGAGGTATAAATTACCTCTGGAAATGGTGACTAAGCGGCCCATTATATATCACTCACTGAATTATTTCTATTTAATAGCGGCAGGAGACGCCTGGAGAGTGTATGGTGCCCTTAGCCATAAATAAATGAATAAACAATTGCCTCTAGGCACTGGAGTTTCCATGGGCATTTAAAAAGAATCACATTTTCACGTGATTTCTTGGATGATTAAGATACAATCTATTCTTAGGACCTGGCCCGTGCGCCGGCTCTTATAGCCCAGCCAGACCCTTCTTGCCTCAACAGTGGCTCGGGTCTTCCTGTTCATTTGTTGGCTCGCCCACCTCTAGGAAGGGGAGAAGTACAACGATAGACTGGCCTGGTCGGGGCGGTAAACTCTGAAAGAAGAATGAAGCAGAACTGCCCAGGACAGGACTAGCAAGAACTTGCAAACACCACAGATGGAGAGAAAAGCAAAGAAGGACTGAAAGGGAAGACAAGTACATCCTGTGGAAGCGAAGAATACAGCAGGTCTGGCCTGGTTAGGGCTGATTAATTACCTAGCTGTAAGGGAATAAATAAAGCAGGGCTGTCCCGTCTCCCTTTAATCCTTTTCTCCCTTCCAACATAGATGACAACATGAGCATGTTTATACGACATGTAACATGGAATGAAAGGCTCTCAACTGACATCTGTTCACACGAAGAACAAGCATTGGTAGCGAATCAGTCCACACCACCACTATGGGCTTTACTAGCCCTGGTACAATTAAGGTACAAGAACTGACAAAGACAATAGAAATGACCAGGAGTCTTTGAGTGGAGTTTTGAACACATAATTACTGGTGTCACGTTATGTGCAAACGCAGCACAGATGCAGTCATCCTGCAACAGTGAGACAACAGTACTACATACAAAATACATTTCCAAGATAGTAGGCCTGCTGTATCGGCTTTGCCAATTCTCGTGCCACACACGAGTACGTTCTGGCAACGCCGATAGAACAAGGTGGTGATCTTGGTTGTCTCTCCTCCCATAAAGAGCCTGGACACAGGAGCAAACACTGGTGCTTTCCCACCATTACTCCCCTTAACACTGGCTCTGCCTTCCTAATCAGGAAGGGGAAAAGGTAGAGGGGAAAATAAGAAGAGGAGATTCTCTTTCCCATAGCTAAATGTGAGTGCCCTGCCTTGGGCCAATAACATGGAGCAACTCCGACTATACTCAAGCAAAACTATTCAGAGTAAATCACAAACACGCTGTGTATAGTTTAACCTGGGTTTGTGGAATGGTGTCCCACGATCTTGATTCTTTATCCAAAAGGCGCATCTAAGCTAGTCCAGAGTAAGACTGGTTTCTTAATCTTTGAACCGAAACAGGTCTTTTGAATGATGAGGGTCCTGAACAGTTTGTGACAAGTCCATCCTTGCATAAAGATTTTTTTTGATAATCAATTTCATTGGTTTTTAAAACAGGAAGAAACTTAAGACCAGCAGTAATCAAGGACATTGATACAAGGCAAATATATGGCATATTACCATACAGCGAACGCAACTGAAAGGCATGATAACAAGGAGGACAGAGTAAATTGTGTACTGAGTCTACAGATCTATAGTGTAGCGTTGTTCGTTTATTACCCCAACCATTTGCCTCCGACTTTATGATATTTTGCTGGGCATCCCCTGGCTTTGTACATGGGTCTCTTGTGCTGCGCACCCGTCCACCCCTCTGCGCCACTTTGCAAAGGTAGGTGTAGCAGAGATCAACCAGTTAGCCGCAATGTCCTTTTTGGCCACCACCATGGCTGTTTTCAGGAATAGTTTGTCGGATCTAGACCTGTCCAATCCCTCAGTAACCCCCAGGAGCACGTTAAATGGTCTATGCGGGACCGCCCCCTTGCATAAAGATTTATGTGCAATTTGTACAGGTCCAATATTTTATTGAGCATTTATGAAGTTACAAGGTGAATGACAATTTCTCCTAAAAAGTCATTAATAGAGACTTGCAATTTATCATGGTGGTGCAGGCTTTTAAAGTGGTAACTGTTTTGAGTTCAACAAAAAAATGCTTTTATTTTAACCAGGTGAAAAGCCTTGCTTAGTCATAGTAATCTGCAATTTTGCCTCCAGCCAGCTGTGTAGTTTCATTTTTCTTATTTATACTAGGTCATTGCGGACAAAAGAACCACTTTCATTCAACAAACTGGAATTCTTGTATCATAAGGGATATTTGACCTGTGCTCCAAGTTGTATGTTGTGATTCTCTGGGTGGGAAGAGGATTTTAAAGTTTTAGTTCACTGCTGCAAATATGGATACTCTATACTTATTAACAGTGTCAAGTGATGGACTCTCCAAAACATTTTTCTGGAGGGAGATGCTACAGGTTGCAACATGAAATCATGTTAGGGGGATGAACCACGTTGTTTATTTTTGTCTGTTTCTAGGCACAGGTCCTGAGGGGCTTTGACACCGCATCAAATATTGGAAAGGAAGGATCATTCGTTCTATACATTTTCTTTATGTGGAAGGAAGTTTTTAGGCGGCTTTGAAGTTAAAGAGTTGTTTCACTGAGAGGCAGTGCAGATTGGGTTGAAGTAACTGGAACATCTCCTGGCACACAGGTGGCGGGAAGAAAGCACAGATTGATGGAGACAATTGTGTGCGTTTTCTTTGATTGCTGGCAACTTTAAACGCTCACTGCTGACATCTACTGTGATCTGCAAGGCACAACTTCGAGTCCCCAAAAAAGCCAATTCAGCCTTCATCATTCAGAGGCTGGCAAATTGAGCATCAATAAAGTGGTTAATTGTAACTGTTACAGTGCTTAGAATAGGATGCACTATGATAAGAACAAATTGTGACAACTGAAACTTGAAATGCATTCTGGATCTTTAGTGTATCAGTACAGTATAGGACAGCCATCCATAAACATTACATTTGTAAAATGTTACGCCTAGATCTTAACAAGTTGCTTTGATGTGACCATTACAGCGCATTTTGTACAACCCAAAATTAGGTGTAGGTCGCCTAGACAAGGCCTGGGAGAGAACACCTACAAGATACAAGGGAAGCAGGTATGGAGTCCAAAGATTTTATGTGACCAATGAATGGCTCCACTGAGGCCCATGGGCCAGATGTCCTGTGTGAATTTAATGCAGTTCTTCACAGCTGGAACTGCAGCAGGCACAAGTGTTCCAACCACTAAACTATGCGACCCGGGGCCGCAGCGCACCCTCCCACCCCTCAAAGAGGCTTCGGTTCCGGCTGGAGACCATCTGTGATCACAATCACCGACTTCACAATTACCTCATGCAAGAGCGTGAAAGCGCGCAGTACTCGAATCGGAGCCGCCGCCATCTTGAATGAAAGAAGAGATAAGGTGTTGGCTGCCGGATTCATTGTATTGTATAAATGCATTTATATAGCGCTTACTAACCTGGACAAGGCGACGAAGCGCTTCTCCGGCGAGTAGCACGCTACTCCAGAAGCCATAACTGATTAGTGGTGAATTAGTATAGTGAAAAACTAAAGTATTTGGTGGGAGTTTTATTGTACTGCTGTGTCAATAGTCTGGATTCACTCGTGGATGCCAACAGCCCTGACAACCTCAGGTTGCTTGCATGTTTTTTTTGTCGCAGTTTTGTAGTCATTGAAGACTAGGGCCAGGCAAGAGCAGCAGGTCATAACGTGCCTGTCAAACAGATAATGTGCTTCATAACAGATCAAGGAAGTCTGTAATGATAATGTTTTTAAAACAATGCAGATGGGCATCACCAAAAGCTTCCATTAGTGATTCGTTGGGAGTCCACAGAAGCCAAAGATCTAGAAAAAACACTGGGTGAAGACTAGCGAATTGAAGGGAAATTACAACAATTCTGCTTTACACTGGGCATCTCACTGGAATCCATGGTACCACCAGACCAGCAAATGTTCAAATATTACTTGAAGTGATCAAAACAGACCGGAGGACAAATGCTGCAACATTCCTGTATGGTGATCTATAAAACCTTAAATTATCTCTACAATCAGAAAAGACTCCATGCTCCATCATGTAAAGGAGCTACATTCATAGACGTCCAAAGGTCCCCCCTTTTTAATTAACAATTCAACAGAAGGGGTCCAAATATCACACCAAATAAACAACTGATGCAGCAGAAGTGGTCCACCCATTTAGATGTTCCTGCGTGCCTCAACGTTTGAGCAAGCGCTGCAACAAAGTTGGTCCCGTGCCTCATCATTTAGAGGAGACAACACAATTGAAGCGGTCAGATAACACGTCTGAACAACCTATACAAGCAGAAGTGGTCCAATACCTTATTCAAAAGAGCAATCCATCAATGGAATGTGCAATCCAACTGGAGCAGTCCAATGACCCATCATTTACACTAGCAACACACTGAAATGATCCATGTATACCTCACAACTGATACGTGTGGAGGTGGCCCAGTGCCCAATCATTTTCCAGTGAGGTAGCCATTCATATATATGGGAAATTCCAAAGGCGGAGACACATGAATTAGACTGCAGCCAACCAGAATGGACTACTTGCTATGCAATTCTGTAGGTTGTCCTAAGGTATATGGCAAGAACTTGAATGGTAGTAGCCTAATTCTACATACATTACTTCAGCACATGCACAACTATGCTTGTATGTGCTTATGTATCCAAAGAACCAGGTAAGCAGAGTCTAGGACTTTTCACGCAGGACAGTCATGAATGCACTATGCTCCGCTATGCATTAGAGTTCCTTCGGCCATCTCAAGGCTACTAAATTGTAGTTCACTCTTTCCTACAGAACCAGCACATTAGAACCCAAGCCCTACATCACAGCCAAATCGGGTGCATGAAGGAGTAGGAAGACTGTGGTCCGGGAAGCAAGCAGAGCTTTATATGCCATCAGGCCATAAGAATACTATGGAGTCCGACTTGCCCTGGTGACATGCCAGTGACTATTACAAGCGGGAAGCTGAGTGTATGCACTTCAGAATTAAAAAAAAAAAACAAAAAAAAAAAACTGTAGTGCGTGAGGGGTTGGCCAATGGAAATAGCTGAGCTGGTACTATTAACAAGTTTAATCTATTCAATAAAAGTGCTCTAAAATTTCACAGGTCACCGAAGATGCCTTCACCCTCGGTCTGAAACACCCAGTAATTTGGCTTTTTACTCAGTCACCAAGGTGAAGGGACAAAGGCCAGTATCATGTTGGCGCAGGTCACAAAAATTGAAAGCTTTTTTTGTTCGAGATAGAGGACAGGAGACCATTGGTGTACACATCAATAGGCTTCCCAAGCATAAAAAAATTCTACTGGATCGAAATAATCAGAGACCGTTGGAGTTATGAAATGGAATATAGATAGAATTGCCCCGATGAAGTCCCTGTAAGGGATGAAACGCATTGACCGGGTCTCTTAGTGCTATTGGAAACCGGATGTGCAATAAAAACAACATTATGTGAAAAACACACCAACGTTTGGAGACTGAAAAGAAATTAAAGACGTGTTATGAAAAAATAGAGATTGAGAAAGTGATTACAGCTACAAGTGGATGAAATTTGGAATGTTCAATGTAAACAAGGATAAACTGTTGCCCTCCTACTGATGAGAGACTATTATACGACAAGTCAAGTTTACGATGGGTCAAAACTTAAGGAGTGGGCACATTCATGATAATAGGTGGGATTCCGGACCAGTGCGGTCCAAAGAACACTACTGCTATTACTTTGGAAACTGCTTTTTTTGTTCAGTTGCTCTCAACTGAGACATGAGCCGTTTGGAAGTGTACACTAACTGCATGAGCGTGCCCATCTCCTTCCTGTTAGGTGAGGGGCAAAACTTAGCAACCAAGGTGACGTCAATAACAGAGTGATAGCAAGTCTTAACAGGCACTCCAGTTCACCGGAGGAAAGGATAGCACCTGACTGTAAGGAAGTGTTATTCAAATGGAAGGATGTAGGTAAATAACCATATTGTACAGCAGTAAGTAGCAAGCATGCTGGAACTAGAAAGTAGAGTTGGGTCTATTTTTAGGGAGCACCTAATAGATAATGCACTGCGAGGCGTACCGTTTATAATTCAGGGGGCTTTCAACTGCCCATAGCATACCATTAGTTGTTTTTGTGGTCGCGCTCATTTCAAATCCTTCAGTTGCTTAGTTCCTGTAGGCTTAGCTTACTTTGAATTAGCGCCTCTCTGGAGCCTGGACCAAGTACCGGTCCTTAGTCTGTTTTCTCTTTTTGCAGTGCACTATTTTGTTTGTTTTATAAGCATTTCAGGATTATTTCTAGACATGCTATGTGCTTTCCTACTTTTAGCACAGGCATACAGCATCTTATTTATGTGGCTTTCACCCGATCTGCCATCTCTATTGATGCTTACGTTACTTACACTCACAACTGTACTACTCTGAGATTCAATGCCAGTCCTCTAAGCCATGCTGAATAGCAGCAACGCTACTGTACAACATGGCTAAAAGACATTGCCAATAGCTTTTACTTAGGTGATACCTATTGGCTTTGCAAATGGTTGTTAAATACCGTACTGGAAGAGGTTTCTAATGAGCATTTACATATCACTTGCTACCCCCAACACGGTGCTGAACAGCTTTGTGGACAGGTAGCATGCTATTCTGTGGGAGCCCAATGCTGGCGATTGAACCATGCTTAAGTGTTAGTCTGTCATGCTGTTTATGGGGTCATGTGTTTTGCATTATGCATCTTTATTACACAACCCTTTTATATGGAGGTTAAAGTTTTGTTGGAGCTATATGGGATGCTTCACACAATTAGAAACTGACAGTGTGCTTCCATTTACCTAGCATGTCCTAGCCCAGATGAGGTGCTAAATCAGTTTGCAGACTGGTAGCAAAATACTCTAAGGGACGCTGGTCCCAGGATGTTCGTTTCCAGTCTAGGGAGGACCTGGCTTGGCAGTTCGGGCTGGACTGGTCCCATGAGGCACAGGGTCAAGACTGATTTGCATATAGCTGGGTTCAAACTGGAATGGCATGGTGAGCAAAAAAACGATGGATGTAACCCAGATCTCTTGACTGGGGGTGAATCTTTGATTTGCTCTGCATTCTTTCCATCATCTGTGTGTCTTTTACTCTTACAAACCTAGACACATTTGTCATGCAATTTGAGTTGCACTTTGTCATGGGGTTGGTCACGCAGTTTGCAAGTTCTTTGCCAAGCAATCGGTTTCATAAAACTGACAAACTGTTGTGGAATCCATGCTATCCATCATACAATCAGCCGCAATGACTCACGTGGAAAGGTAGCGGGGAGTGCACATGGCAATCTTCACATTTCACAAACTTTGCAAAGCTAGTCTAACAATGGTGATAGCAAGTATTTCCAGTAAAACTAGGCTTTTGCTATGTTTTTCTTATGAAAACCTACATTGAGCACAAGTTACCTACCACCATATTTCAATGAAAAATACTACACTCCGTAAAGTTCAAAGGTGTACTTAAACATCCTTTGAAGTGAATGACACAACTGTGCCAACAAATTACTTGAAGTTACATGGATTCTCCCTCATGCGAATTGTGAAGATGCCTCAAAGCAGTCAGACAACATTCCAGCTCACTTACACAACACGAGGGTCCAGCTGCCTGATGTGAGTCCTTTATTGTGGGCAAAGTATTCATGAGCAGTAGGGGTGTGTGAAATGTGCTTAATTTGTTTTCACACAATTACCTGAAAATTCAGGGCCATTATGCAAAATGACACATAATTATGTGAAATGCACATCATTCTTTCAGAGCTACGTTTTAGTGTGAAGTGCACCCATTTAGCAATTTTTGATATAAAGACATTTTGCAACAGAAAACCCTGCTGTTTATCAACAGCCACTCGTGTTCTGATATTTAGTGTTGTTCCTTTGCTCCTGCAATTACATTTTACGTATTTGACATGCTGTAATGGCATAATTTCAGAATTGTAGGCAGCAGAATGCTAAATTCGTGAAACAAATTATACCTGCGTAATTTAAATTTCTCACAGGGCTAATGGTGAGTGGCACAACTATTAATCACAAACCTAACAGACTATCACAACAGTATGCTGGATAGAGGTATGGCAGTTTCCAAATGAAGAGCATAGTCTAGCAGTGGGCCACGACTCTATACCTTTGGCATGAGCAGCAGTATCCAGGCATCACAGCTAGTAGGTTCCTTTCAAAAGTCGCCCAGCACTTCCCCAAATCTCAATGTCCTGAATGTACGAAGAGAAACAAAAAGTTAGGAGGAGGTTTTATCCAAGGCTGGGTGGACTCGGAGGTGGGAAGAGGGTTGTGAGGGGGAAGAAGCAATGGTAACTGGGTTACCCTTCAGTGGAATCTTAGGCACTATTCTTTAGTCAAATGAAGACTGTTCCCAGTCTCGGCAGCGTAGAGCCCCTGCGGTTTTGGGAAATCAAAAGGGGTTCCGCAATTACACCCCTGGCATTGGGGAATATAATTTGTGATGATCTTGTGCATAATATTTCTATTGTCCGGTGTGTTCTGTTTTGCGAATTTGTAGAGTGCACTATCACACAGGAGGGTATCCTGGTGATAATCAGGTGCAAGTCTAGCCAAACCTAGGGCCTAGTGGGACTACTCGAAAAGCCAGGGCTTTAGCTTCTAGCGGAATTCAAGAAGTAAGAAGGCGGCTCTCGTGTGGCAGAAGGTAATTCCACACCTAAGGAGCAATGAAGGAGAAGGCTCAACCACCGGATCGAGGGATGTGTGCAAGTGAGCGACCGGGTGGGCAGAGGTGTCCAAAGGATTGCAAGAGCAGATGAAATTTTTGATGCATGCTGGGCCAGTGTTTTATAGTGCCTTGAATGAGTGGATTAGGAGTCTGAATTCTGCTCATTTGTGTCTGGGGAGCCAGTGGAACTCCTTCAGATGTGGTGCGATGTGTGGTTTGCGTGGGAGGTGGAGGGTGATTCTAGCTGCTGTAGTTCTGAATGGCCTGCGGCCTTCGGTTTGAGTTTATTGATCCTGGCATAGAGGCTGGTCCCATAGTCCAGCTTGCTTGTAAAAAAGGTGTGCATGATTGTTTTCCGGGAGGCATTTGGGAGCCATTTGAAAATCTTTGCCAGCATCTTCCGGGTATAGAAGAAAGAGGCCTAGCTTTGTTAGTCATCAGGTGGAGTCCCACAGTGAAGCGCTCTTCCTGAAGATCACAATTTGTCTGGTCGCGTTCAGCTTGAAAAAGTTGAGCTTCATCCATATGTATGCGTTGAAGAGGGCCGGGATCTTTGAGGAAGTCTGCAGAGGAGGTTGTGGGCATCCGAAGTGTATAGTGTCAGGCAGTGCTTAATTTGTGAAAGAGCGCTAGTGCCTGAAACTCTGATCAGTGGCCCGCAGCCCATGCAGTTAAACATCAGCAAGTGGAATACCAAGGTTGGTAGTTTTAAAACTACTTCATACCTCTTTAATCCACTACCAGGTAGGGTGACCAACCGTCCGTAAATTTCACGGACAGTCCGTAATTTGGACCTCACGTCCGTGAGGATCCCTTTTACGGACGCCTTTGGTTTGTAATTTTGGGAGGTGCAGGGAGCAGAGCTGTTCCCCTGCGAGAGGCCTCTGCTCCCTGCTGGGACGCCCCGCACTCCTCCTGGAGCACAAGAGCAGCCTCACCCGCCCAGTGTCACTCTGTGTGGGGCTGATTGCCACATACAGAATGACAATGGGCAGTCTCGGGCTGTAAAAGCATGTGGTGGCCTCCTCCTGCCTCAGTGTACCAGGAACAAAATAACTCGTGTTCAACCATGCTAATGGATTTGGAAGGTCCCTACAGTGCTGGAATCACTCTTGAACTCGGCGTTTTAAGGGTAATTCCTCTTTGAGACCACCCTTTGATATGAAGGCGATTTCAACGCCCCATACACTTCTTGAACTATATTTTTCGTATGCGCTCCCTGTGCTTGAAGAACTTTCAACGTGGAGGTATGAATTATTTCCACCTCGCGAGGCAGGTTGCACATTGGGCGAATTTGGCTACCAAAGAGCAACTTTCGCAACCCCTGAATGCTTCCATCAATCTAAGGAATAAGCAATCACGTCAAAAATTGGGCCCCCAACAAAGTTGATGAGCCTTCCGAATACAATTACAGACCCCAGTCACAGCCCTGCAGAGAAGCCCTTTGATTCAGATGGGCTTTGAAACGAGTTGGCCCTAATTTAACCAACAGGGGATTACCTTTTTAAACTAAGTAGCAATTGACGGAATGTATTCTAAATCTGGTGATGTTCTATTGCTAAAACTAAAATATCCCCTTTGGATGGCGCCCTGAGTTTGCTCTATAGGGTTTCCTTTGCGATGTACTGTTGTCGACTGGTAGCAATTTGAATTTGTACATATGTGTTAAAGTCTGGATGTTTATAATTTAACAACTTGTCTCTCTGTGTGAACTTTGTATCGTATTATTGCGTTCAATGTGAATTTGGTAATGTTAATGTTTGTAATTTGTGAAGGAAGTTGTGTAATTTGTTAAGTGTTGTCCTTTTGTACTAAATATTATTGAAACTAATCGAAAACAAAAGCAAAAATTCAATGATTAAATGATTGGATCAAATTAAGAAGGATTTTGGGTCCGAGTCTGTTTAACTGATGACAGCATATCTAAAGGGTCAGCTAGGTGTCCCTGTTGTTAAGTGTACAGCAGGGCATAAAGGGTCAGCTAGGTATCCCTCTTGTTCAGTGTACAGCAGGGCATAGAGAGTCAGCTAGGTGTCCCTGTTGTTAAGTGTACAGCAGGGCATAAAGGGTCAGCTAGGTATCCCTCTTGTTCAGTGTACAGCAGGGCATAAAGAGTCAGCTAGGTGTCCCTGTTCAGTGTACCGCAGGGCATTCTGTTAGATGGATGAAAGGTAAAACGCCAAAGCTTGGACGTGAGAAAACAGTTTATATAAAGAAGTCTGTGAAACAAGTTAAAAAGAATGGTGTATAGTTCTTTCACGGTCTCATTTTAGAACTGATGCATTTTCAATATTATATTCACCAAAGCCATGATTGCTGCTTTTTTATTTTAAGCAACTAACAACCATTGACAAAGCCAATAGTCCTGGCTTGTTGTTGACGTAATGATACTTGCTGTATTATATATCTGGATGCAATGACAGAAACAACATAATACCAGTCAGGCGGAACACTATGCTAAGCACATTTTTAGCCTGGGGGTTTTAAGCCACGCCCTTAATTAGATCGAAGTCCCCCTTTGAAGAGACACCCCCATTTTTTTTTACTCCGCTTAAAGCCCTGGAAACAACATCATGTCACCGTCACCTCACGTCCTGGCACTGTGCATCATGCATGACTTCTAAGTTTTCAGATTGGCTATGTGCAGGGGCATAGTGAACTCTCCCCCACCCCTCCCCACCCCTTGCTTTAGGAACTACAGCCAGGTGAAGTTCTTGATGGGCCTCTTCTGTCTGCACCTCTGCAGACAAGGGCTCAGCTCATAATGTGAAAAGGTGGGTGAGTAAATAAGTGAAGGGATGTGTGAATAGCTGGATGGATTAGTGAAAGGATGAATGGATGAATAAAAGGGTGAATGGATAGATAATGGAAGAAAGGATAGATGAGTGAGTGGAAGGATGAGAGAAAAGATAAATAGATGGATGTATGGGTGGAGGGGTGGATGGATGAGTGAAAGGGTAGATGATGGGCAAGTGGATTGGTGGATGGATGAGTGAAAGGATGGGTGGATTGATGAATTGATGGGTGAATGGATGATGAGTGAAAGGGTAGATGTAAGGATTGATGAGTGAGCGAAAGGGGGTTTGATGGACAAAAGGATGGATAGATGAGTGAAGTGAAAGGGTGGATGGATGAGAGAACAGATGTATGGAAGTAATAGGGTCAATGGATGGATTCATGGATGGATGAGTAGATGGGTGGGTGAAAAGATGGATGTATAAGTGAAAGGGGGACGGAGAGAGAAAGGGAGGATGAATGACTGAAAGGGTGAATGGGTGGAAGGATAAGTGACTGGGTGGATGGATGAGTAAGTGAAAGGATGGCTGGATGGGTGAAAGGGTAAATGGCTAAATGGATGGATGGGTGGGTGGAAGAGTGGATGGATGAGTGTACAGATGGATGGGGTGAAAGGGTGGATGGATGAATAATGGATGGATGAGTGAAAGGGTGGATGGAGGGATGGATGAGTGAAATGATGGATAGAAGGATACATGGTGGATAGGTGTGCAAATGGTTGAATATGTTTGGATATAGATGGGCACACAGATGGAAGGACAGAATGAATGGTGAAAGACTGAATGATAGATAAAAGAATGATTACACCTTGTAGCACCCATTATCTTAGGTAACATTTCCTAAACATTGACTTTCACGTTTATAGGAGTTATTGTCTCTATATGATGTGTGTGTGATGTAACGCACTCCGACGCCCTGCCCTACATACTTGGGATGAGTAGCACTATAAAAGAAATTAAATACGCATGAGAGAGGGTCTATGTGAAGATGAGGAGCACCATTGGAGGGTGGTAACAAGGCCGAATTGCCAGACCGGGCATTGGGTGTTTCCCTGGGAGGAAGGGGGGGTGTAGGGGGGTTGTGACTGGGGCTGGCACTGCAAAGTTCCTTGTATATCCAGTAGTTTTCAATCAACAATAAAAGCGGCCCCACTTGTATTCTGCTGGAGCGAGATGCGAGTTTTGAATCGTCTATGGTAGCAAGCTGCGGGCATACTGAAAAACTGTGAAGTGGATTGTCTCAACCGAATATAAACTTCTTTTGACTTGTACTTAAGTGGTGTCTATTTACTTGCTTTTATACTATTGCACAACCTCCTCTGATGTGCCTGTAAAACTTACCTTTTGTCCCGAAGTTTTGTCCAGAATTTTGACCTCCTGTCCTGAATTTTTGTCCTGAATGTTGACCCTTTGTCCTGAATTTTTACACTCACCGTCCTGAATTTGCACCGATGCCAGTTGGTCACCCTACTACCAGGAACTACCTGCCCTTTCTCTCACTCCTGGAGGGTCATGGTTTTGCCTTGTGAAACTGTTTTGCCATCTTTCTATTCATTCCTCAGTAATTCCGATTTGTGTAATTTCCCTATCTTGCAGTTTGCCGGTCCCCAAAAATATATGTGCCCATGCCCCTACTGGCAAACACCCGCTCAAATTAAACACCGGTGCCAGGGTAAGTGACTGGGTCTTTCCAGTAAGGAAGAAGTAGATCCAAAGGAGTGAGGTGTGGGAGTAGGTCACCTTTGGCCTTTGATTAGTTTGACGTTTAAAATTGTACTCCTTTGTACACAAAACCCGTGTTGCACTGTAGGTGTTATGGCGTACACATAGTTACAGGATGATGGGTGTTTCTGTAGATCGCATTTCAGTGTTACACCTATTTACAGGGCGCGGTAAGAAGAAAGGATTTGCCCGGGGCCACATGCTGCTTGCGCACATGCCGGAGCTGGAATTCGAACCGGGGCCAGCAGGGGGTGCTCCTTCGCCCCTGGATCACTCCGTCTCTCTGAGGATCGATCACCTGCAGTGCTCCGGCCCGCGTGGACCAGCGTCGGGTGGTTCAGCACCGGCTTGGTTTACACACAGTTAGCCACAGTCATGCGAAGGTGGCCGCGCTAGTAAATACCTTCGAACCCAGGAGTCGCCTGCAAGACTCGCTTTGCTGGCCGGTTTCAGCCGGCCCTTCTTTGGTGAAGGCGTTATCCGAGCCGGCGGCATCAGGTTTCTGGCTGCTTAAATAAACTTTTAGTGAAGTTGCAGATGTTGAAAGCTCAGGACGGACAGCCTTAGAGTCTCCTCACACAAAGGACCGGATGCACCATTTCAGGGCCCGCTTCAGGTGCTGCGCATGCTCAGACTGCCGCCACCTGCCCGGGGGCTTCTCGAACAGTACGCTGGGAGACAGGAAAGGGTTAAATCAGTGGTGTGCACGGTACACAGCCTATGCTCAGCCTGCAGGGCTAGGATGTGCGCACATCTCAGGCACCTGTGGGAACTGGCAGTGGGTGTGCTCGGGTTACAGCGCTGTAGGCTGCTCAGGCGCTCACTGCAAGGCAGGATTCTCAAGCCATGTCCCTCACTGGCCCTTGCTTGTCCCTCTGTTCGGATGTAACAGCGCCTGGAGGGCACTTAACGCGCTGCACGCACGGGCACGAGTGACATATCAAAGAACAGCATTAAAAGTATTTAACGTTTGGTATTAAGACTGAGATCAGAAACTACGTCATTCATACTTTTCCCATGTGATGAAGGGCGGGGCCTGGTGCCGAGCGCTATCAAAGAGGTGCTCTGCCCCATACCAAGCCCCCACTCCTTCCCAAAAAAATCCAAAACAATGGGTCATCGAGGCTGTCGCCGTTGTCCTGGGGGTGTTTTCACACCTTAAAATGGATATCGGCTGCTTACAGTCTCCATTAGGCATTTGCAATGCAATAGGTCTTGCATTTACGAGAGTTTGAGCTAATGGCATTATAAATGGCAATAGTTCAAAGTCTCGCAAATGCGAGACCTATTGCATTGCAAATACTTTTTTTGTAAAAGCGCTTTAACGTTAGTAGAGACCACGCCCCTTTGTTTAGACAAGCCAGGTCTAAAGAAAGTGGCATTGCCGCCATTCAAGTGAAAGCGCCTTATGGGGCACTCACAAAAAAAGCCTCTGTTTATCAAGTTGACAAATGCTTTTTTTGGGGGGGTAAAAGTGCCCCATGCCGCGGTTTCACTTTAATAGCAGCTGCACACCTTTCTTTAGACGCTGCTCGTCTAAAGAATGAGGCATGGCAGACAAAGTAAAAGCGCCGTATGGCGAGCTTTCACAATAAAATATTTGCAATGCAATAGGTCTTGCATTTGCAAGAGTTTAATGCCAATAGCTCAAACTGTCGTAAATGCAAGACCTATTTCATTGCTAAGAAGAGGCCACGATTGTCCCGGGCTGCTTTGAAAGTGAAAGCACACTTGGCACGCTGAATGTTGCAGGAAAGCATTTCGTGCCTGCAGTACCAGAAACTCATTAAAGAAAATAGTGCTTTCACACTACAATAAACATACAGTGTAACAGAAGTAAAAGGGCCAAACCTCCTGGGAGGTTACAAATGAAGACAAGGCGGTACTAAGGAGGGACTAACAAGCCTATTAATGTATCAAGCCATCCTTTACGAAGGACAATGACATGAGCCAATGAAAAAATATGGGTGGAGAGTGGGCGAGGGCTTCAAGTCCATACTTGAATACAGCATGCCTCACAGAGCAGTAAATGCGCTGCCCCGGCTGTGGTTTTCAAATTATTTTCTCTGCCACTGTGTGATTTCGGCTCCTCACCGTGTGAAGGGAGTCGAAACCGTGTGAGTTGGGAAGCATGGTCACCACAAAGGTGTTTGGTCTGAGATGCCTTCTCTCTGGTACGTCTCACACCTGATGCATGTTCAAACATTCGACGTTTTTAGTTTGGTAAATATAGAACATGGTCATCTAAATGGTCCATTAACAAAAACAAGGCCTTTAGCATTTCTTTGCGCTTTCTAAATAGAGACCAAACAGATGTCGAAACCTGGCTGGACTATGAGAAAGTGAGCCTCATGCTGGGCGATGAACACTTCTGGGACATTCAAACAACTGCTTGGCCCAGGATCAAAGTGGTGAGGCGCAGAGAGGTCACAGGACCAGGGGTATTCAGAGCATCACGCAGGATGCTACAAGAGTGGGAGCAGATCAAGCATATTCCACCGCTGAAACAGGCAGCAGCGAGTCATTCACTGGCAGCCGTTAGGCCCGTGCCCTGCCCAGACTGTCTTCCGTATCTTACCTGCGCGGAGGGGGATGTGCAGCACATCCCTAAATGAACCACCAGCGGCCAAATGACATACGCTGGACGAGGAGAGCGCTTAACACGTGCACAAAGGCAGATCGTTGCACCCAATTAGGAGTTATGTAAACTTTGGCAGTACCAATATATACTTTATGTAACTCATGCAGGACATTTTTTTTTTTTTGTAATTTTTTTTTTTTTACAAGCCTTATATAGGTTTAACATTTAATTTGACAGTTGTTTTGTGGCATACAAGCCATCGTTTCAGAGGAAAAGTGCAACTTTTGAGCACTGAACGCTTTAAGTCATGACTAGGTTCCAGCAGTAGTGAATAGCTGGGTGAAAGCACTTAAACGAAGCATTGTCTTGGTAATTTAAGGCCATTTTGTAGGTCGAGCCTAGCCAGCATGAAAGCGCTGCGAGTCATACTGTATTCACTTCTATGGGCTTTAGCCACACCCTCGCTGCCCATTGGTTAAAATGTGTGTCCTTCTGAAATGCTAGCTTCATATGTTTAAAGCTAACTCGCTGCGTGCCGCAACTGCTACGATAGTAAATAGAGAAGAAAGGCAGGTGGCCGCCTTTATATTATTTCAGGCTTTGCAGCTTGTACGTAGGCTTAAGCTTTAAACATGGCAACCGCCCGCCTTTTCTATTTACTTTTGTACCTTTAGCGGTGCACCTCGCTTTTACTTTAACTTCACATACTTAAAGTGGGGAGTGCCGCAAATACTACAAAAGTAAATAAACAGAAAAAGGTGGGCGGCAAGTTGCACATAATATGCTGAATGACCAATTACTTAAAAGGCCCCAAAGGCGAGACCAATTGCACTGCAAATGCTGGTTGTTCTTTGAGTCTATAAAGTCATTTGGGAAATACCGGTTGTAACTAGAAGAGCAGATACCCGCACTGCCTAAAGGACAGCGAAGGAAATGGGGGGGGGGGGGGGGAGAGAAATAAGGCCATGTTACCGGATCCAGCAACTATCACTGCGCCGGTGCCGAGAGGAGGGCTGGCCCCAGAAAAATATGCCCTGCACCATATGCCAGCACGTTGCCTACTTCCTTTAAGAGCATGAACCCACAGGGGCTGAGGAGGCTTTATTTTTACTTCCAGTGGGAGGCCAAACACAAAGGCCTCGCTTAAAGGGCCACCAGCCCTGCCTTTCTTGGAGTCTCATCCTAGCTGGGAAACACCTAGATGCCAATGCAATGGAGGGAAACAAAGGCGCTCTGCTCATCACCTCACAAGTGCTTCAGAGAAACTAGGATTTGGAAAAATGATTTTGACTTTCCTCAACTCCTGCACTTAAGATTTGTATATACCGTAATTATGTCCGGTTTATCCATCTGCAGGAGTAATTACACTAATAATTCAGATAGCACTTACTAATTTATTTCATTTATTATATAGCTACCACTCATCCCAGTTTAGGATGTCAGAGCACACCTACAGCAACAATGAATCATTCAAGTGTGTTACTCAAGGTACAGGACATATTACATAAAATAATAATGTTACAAGGTTGAGTTGCCGCTTATTATCTACATTGGTAGGCATTATATATTAAGAGTGCTTGGTCTTGAGAAGCACAAAGTCAGGATCTAAAACTTAACGCAGTGGTTGGAGAGGCCTCTAATAATAACACTTTATTACTACTCAAAGGCACACTTAGCAACCTTTGAATAATGAAATATTGCTGTGCCATTTTGTCTTATCCTCTAAAAATTGGTGGGCACAAAAAGATCTCTGCAGCAGGTGCCTTAGCCCAATATTTAAAAAAAATAAATTAAAAAAAAGCCTTTTGGTGACCAATTAAGTGAGTCAGAACAGATTTTCACACTTGTTCTTGCTGGCAATTTCTTTGCAGCAGGGTAAAGAAAAAAAAATTACTGTCAAACTTTCTCATAACTCCACCAGTTGTGACTGCACCCTTTTACTGCGGCCATGCTGTGACCCCAAAATTATGAGATCTCAGAGTAAATCTTTTTCGTTTCCATCACTGGAAGCGTCCAGACTAGGATCAAGGTGTAGGCAATCTCATGACCGTAGCACAAACAAGCATGTGAGGGCACAACATTTGACAACTTTCTGGGAAAGTAACTATCTGCATTAAATGTATCACAACAGGGTACAGGGGTTTACCATACACAAGTTAACCCGAAGAGTCACAAGGGAGCCAGTTTTGTAAATTTTAAGAAAGTGCTCAGCACTTGCACACAATTTTACATAACCGGATTTCGATTGAGTGGGAAAGCCATCCTTTATGGAAGAGGATGCCTCATGCACAAAATAGTGTCATGCTTCATCATCGGCATCCTCTGCCCACCCTGGTAAAATGGTACCACCAGGGCGGACTCTACCTCCTCGAAGACTTGATGGTAGGAGTTAGTTTTTGAATAAAGCTACTAGACAAAGCAGGATCGAGGCAATCTCAAAATTCCTTAGAGTTCCTCGGTTATCAACTTTATTAGTGAGGACTCAAGGTATGTCTAAAAACACTATCAGGCGGGTAAACAGAGAACAATGGCTCAAACCCATCTGATGTTGGCCAACATGCGTCTGCCCACAGTAACTCGCCTATCTGGTACATTCATCAGGGCTCACGGATCCCTAAATTTAGACAATAGACTCGATCTATCCTATATGGTAGCGCACGTGCATTACCAAATAAAACAAGACACCCTGGTGAATCCTACCAGAGTTTTTTTAAACCACTTAATAGGGCAACCCTACATTTTAGGGGATACCGGTAATCTGGTCAGGGAGGGGGTGGTGTCCTTTGTAGTCACACATTCATCAAAAGGTCCACCACACCAGGGGGCCTAGTTGTACCCGCTCCTTGACGCTTCTCTGATAAAGGTGATAACTGAGGAACTCCAAGGTATTTATCCAGTAGCATTAATACAGGCCCCACAAGTGCCAATATACGTAAATGTAGGAAAGTCTACTGGATTTTTTTATTAAACACCTATCAAAACGGGATGAATAATGAAATCCCTTGGGATCAAGTCTTAAAATACAATTGTGGATGAAACCAACGTTATTTGGTGGTTCTCATAGAATTTCTTATCTAGAAGTGAGTACATCTAAAATATATGCAGACGCTCTAGCTCAAAGTTTTTTTTTTATACAAATAGATTGTCACATTTTAATATTTACATGCAGTGCCGTAATATTTAGTAGAAGACATATCTTTTCTTTATTATGGATGCAATCTATAATTCATAGTTGAATACCAAGTGTTGTTTGACTTTAGGAGCCATACTAAGATGGCCGCCCTATTTTACACACCTCTTTTGATATCTATAAACGGATTGTGTTTTCATCTCTACACTTCCGCCCGGCTGGGCGCGTAACCAATGGTTGGTATTTAAAAGCACTTCTGTCCGGTGTCGGCACCATCACCGCCATTGGAGTCGAGAACGGAAAACGCGGTTCCCGGTTTCTGTTGACCTGGAAAAGGGAGACCCCATACCTTTGGTCAAATTATTTCGTAAATATGGTAAGCCCGCATTTACATGCTTAGATTAGGTGTTTACTTTATCAAATATGTTCAGTATCATTTTGGTCTTTGAACACTGACTTAAAATACCTTGTCGGTTTTACTTAGAATTCATTTAAAATTATACCAGAGAGGCCGGCTGAAAAATTCTCAAAACATTTGCAGCAATCATTGCCTGGTTAGCGGGTAAGCCATTTACCAGCCTTTCCTCATACTACTGTCTCAATACTGTATGATAAATATAAAGCCTAACAGTAGCGTTATATATTTTCATCTACAGCTAAATTTTCAATTTGAATGAGTTTCACCACCAAAAGCCAATCGCTACTGCTCGTTTGACGCAGGAGATAACCTTGTAGTAACCTGAAGCGTGCCGATTGTTTAAGAAGGTGTGTTCAGTTTATAAGGTGGATACAATCACCCGTACATGGGTTCTCTATGAACTAAACTAGTCTATTTGAGAAAATATATCTTTAAATTTCAAATTTTTCCCGTTAATCTGGGCATTGAAGTTCATTTGGGATGATATTTCTGTATTTGTTTCTTTTTACTACAAAGTAAAACAAAACTTCCCTTAGATATATACAATAAAGTTAGATAGGGATTTCATTTAGCTATATCATCCATACATGAGGTTATCATCGCTAAAACTCTTTTCATGACATCATGTTGTAGTTGCAGACCAGAGGGGGCTTATGTATCATCATCATCATCCATCCTTTGGTCATACATATTTTCTTTCATAACCGACTTCCCATTCCAGTCTGTTTTGAATCAGGTAAACATATTATAACCAGGTTAGCAATTCAGTTGTTCCCAACTTGAGCTATTAGAAATCCATCTTTTCTTTTTCTCCCAGTTACGATATAGAGCTGCTATATTTGACGTCACAGTCTGCTCAATTTCTAAATTAGAGCATAATTTCGGATAAGGTAAAATACCTTGTATCTGTTCTCTGTTGGCTAGGGGAAGTGAAGACACATGTGGTTACTTTTATCCCTTTCTCTATTTTCATTCTCATTTATCAGTTTCTTACCCACTGTCAAAACTTCTTGTATTATAATTCGAAATCATGGCTGTATATATAATAAGTGATCTTATCCTGTGTTTTTTTTCCCCTCTCTCTCATGTCACAATTGGTGATGGTTTTTTAAGTTGATGTATATAAAGAGTCACAATCCACCGATTTCTTTAGTCTAAACGGTTTTGTGTTATTATATCTTGTGACTAGTGATTTTAATAGTTACGTGTATCTACTTTTTCAAGTATCGTAGATGACCCCTTTCTATTTATAGGGGCACAATTATGTAAATAGGACCGGTGTACAACATTGATTTATGTGTTGGTTATTTGTACCCTATTTAGGTTTTGGTGAATCATACACATGGCTACCTGATGAAGGCATATAGCCGAAACGCGCGTACGATCTCAAAAAAGTCTCAAGCCGTGTCACTATTGAATATTTTGTTATCTTTTAGATTTTGAATTATTCTGTTTTACTAATGAATAATGAACATTAATGTTATAGGAATAAAGCAATGTTAATGATTTACATTTTTGTATATGTATAGACTATATGTGGTCTATTTGAATAAACTAAAAACCAATAAAGAGCAATCATACAAAAAATAATTTTGACCACACTATTAGTCATATTTACTTTGTTCATGCAGGTTCTCTAGGTCCAAAAATGACCATTTATCTTCCTAAATCTGTTTTTCTTTACAACTTAGTAAGCACCCGTACCATGTTGTGATACATTAGTTGTTAGAGGGACGTACAGGAGTATATCCTCCACCTCTCTATTTTGTGATAACTATATGCATCAAGGCATTAACGAGGAGGAAGTCATTTAGTCATGCCCAAATTGGTAATCTTTACTAGTTTAGCACTATCTTAGTGTTGACCCATACAAACACTCCTACGTCTCTGGTCACTTGGGTTGTCCCCAGAACTGGGTGATTGATACTAATTTCAAGTGCTTAATTTGTGCTAGTGATTGCAGGTAGACACCACCACTCATTTTGGGGGACCAGGATTATTTTTCATTTTGAGACTTTTAACCACAGCACAAAAAAGAAAAGGAAAAAAGGAGCCTACAGTTTGGCAAATTAAGCAGCTCAGCTGAGGGCTTCTACAAAGGGAGAAGGTCGGTGTAGTTCCGAGGGGATGTCTGCAATGGTGAGGGACAGGTTGAAGGCGGCAACCAAGGGGGTGTGGAAAATATCAGTATTGGTTCATCCAGGAACCTGGATTTTAGAAACTGTATGGCTTTGCCAATCACTGTAGTATTTATGGTGGCAAAGCTAGTCAAGATGCAAGGCTTCTTTGTAGTGGGCATCTCATTAAAGAATTTAAGGGAGTCCAAAGGGGTGCTAGGAGCCAAAAACCTGTGTAAATGGTTTTGCCATTTTTTTTTTTAAACAGTGGATAGGGTAGAGCACAATAATGGAGATGGCGGAATGGATTGAGCGGAAGTGAGGTGGTGAAAGAATTCCTTAACGATTTTACAGGAAATTAAGTTCTTCCAGTCAGTCTTGAATTCTAGCACTATTACTAGGAGGCTTGTAGTATCTGCCTTCGATCATACACATCTACATAATGAATGTGTGCTCTCACTGCTACTTGTGGGAGTAACATGGTTTCAGAGGGTCATGATGCTCCACACTACTGCTTACGGCACAGCCCTCTTTGCGGATCTGCATGTATGGTTTATGTGTTGCGTTTGTTCATTGTTAGCAGTTATAAACAAAGGTATTTAACCTGAATGGGGAAGGGGACACAAGTGGTCTTTGGCGCAAAACCTAGAACTGATGATGATGCCACATAGCACACGGGACACACAAAAAGTGATGGGAGGATGCTTGCAATCAAGTCTAACCACTGGCAATCGCTCAGGGTAGCAGAGCAATCTCGTCCTGTGCTTGTGCCACTGAAATAAAGCTATCCCTGGCACGTGAGCCCTTACCAGGCCAAAACCAGTCCTAGGTGGCTTGTATTCTGGTCCAGGAAAGACCAGGCCTGGCAGTTCGGGCTGGACTGCTGCCAGTGGAGCAGGGTCAAGGCTGATTTGCATATGGCTGGATCCAAACTGAGGTGGAATCGTGGGCGAAAAACAATGGAATGGGAAGTGGTCCCGAGCGATTGCCAGTGGCCAAGATTAATTCAAGCATTCATCCATCACCTTGTTGACACATGAAAGGGGCAGCTTGGCTGCTACGAGGCAGCACTTTATACACGATCCTTCGACAATAGCTTGTGTATACAAGACTAAAAGATTCTGAAACAAATACAAAAAAAGACTCGTGTGAATACTAAAGAAAATGAGTGCAGCACTATATGGACTACTCCAAAGCTGGTCTGGTGACTTGCTGCAAAGCGCCGTACAGATACTACCTGGACACAAAGAATGCGAATAAAAACCTGTCAGCGAGCGCAGCTTCATTTAAGACTGAAAATAAATACCCCAGTCTCACTCAGGAGAGCTGGACTGACGCTCTGTGCTAAAGACTAAACAAACGTCACAGTAATTACACGGTGCTGCACTTTCACTGGGCGCACTCTCATTAAGGCGCTATCACGTGCGCACGTGAACCACAGACCTCGAGGTCTAAAGACTGTAATGAACACAACGAAGTATTCATCAGAGTGGAGTCTGTAATTTGAGATTTGGGTAATCAGAGAGCACTGAGGCGGTCTGGACGCGCGCTGCTTCTCACACTGGTGATGTAGAGAATCGGCCGAAGGCGCAGCGGCCGCCATCCGAGGGCCCGAACATTGACAGCATCCGCCCCAGACGTACTCTGTCCACAGGGCTTAAAAGGTGGTTAGACCTGGCTGCACTACCTAATAGCCTAGCGGTACTCAAATATGAGAACAGTTATCTTAGGTGTGCAGGTGTCAACTGTCCCGCTTTTGCAGGGACACCCCCGGCAAGTTGGAGCCTGTCCTGGGCAATATCGTTGCAGAAACGGTTCCTCTTTACTGCTCACAGGTACGCAAACAAGAACTTTCCAGCTGCAGCAGCCCTGTGCTGCAAAGGGCCCTGGACATTTTTTGTTTCAAGTGTTGGCAACTATGGGTGTGCAAAGCAACTGCACACCAGGAACGCAAGCGCGCAAAGCAGCTGCACACCAGGACCACAAGGACGCAACCCAACTGCCAGCCAGGGGCTATATTATACCCCCGAGGGCGCAACTGCATTTACGCCCGCTTTGCGTGCCCCCGGGGCACTTTGATATTACAGAAGAGGCAGCAAATGCTTATGCGTCCCCTTCTGTAATACCAACAGCGCTGACACACAAAGGGCCAGCGCTATCTTCAGAGGGCGGTCGCTCATTTGCATGGAGGTGTAGCCCCATGCAGATCAGGGATTCCCTTTGCCTCTGCGCCTGGCCGCAGAGGTAAAGAAGCTCTCAGGAATGCGCCCCATGAGAGCTGTCCTCTGGGGGGTGGGGGGGGGGGGGGGGGTGGAGAGGGTACCATAGATACCCCAGACAACCCCCTGCAGGGGGTGCAGTCACTCACTGCACCCAACTGGAAGAGGATCTCTAAACCCCCGGGTTACCGCCTGCACATTGAAAACACAGAGCGGCATCAAAGTACCTGCTCAGTTTGTCACAGGAATGAGCTGCCCCCATGGCAGCGCCTGCTACGGGATTGCTTGGGAAGGAAGGGGGGGGGGGGGTCTATGGGACCCCCTTTGCCCCCCTTCAGAGGGCTGCCATCAGGGGGCGCATTGACAGTGCTCCTCCAGAGAGCTTCTTTGCCACTACGCCCACGTCTGTAATACGGTGCAAGCGCCGACGCAAAGGGAACGCCCTCTGAAGATATCGGTATTACAGAAGGGGCCGTATAAGCATCTGCGGCCCCTTCTGTAATACAAAAATTACCCCGGGGCAAGCAAAGATGGAGCAAGCACCCGTTGCGCCCCCTGGACACTCGCATAATACAGCCCTGGGACCACAAGTGAGCAAAGCAATCACAAGAGATAAGCAGTTTGTAGCTGTGATGCAACTGCTTGTGGAAACTAGGAATAAAGATGGAGAGAGCTACTGCACAGGCAAGTGATGGGAACTGAGGACAGACTGGCCCAACTGCCCTTAACATGGCAATAAACTTTGTCTGTTTCTCAATCCTTGCTTATGCATTGACCACTGTCAAGTCTGGGGTGAACGGTGTGCTGTACAAATAATGGAGAGTTAAAGTTTAGAACTCCTATCCAAGAGCCCTATGCAGAGAACTTGTCCTATGGTTGTATTTATGTGGCACTTCATAACCCAGACAAGGCGCTACAACACATCAGTGGACGGACAGCACTTGGTTACAAGAGTGAGAGCTCTTTGGGAAGCAGCATTTTGGTGTCATGCACCAGAGACAGGAGTGGTGCTCTTCTGCCCTCCACACCCACATTAGAAAGCTAAAGTGGGAAGGGAGGGAGTGCTGGAGAGTGTGCATGACCTGCGCAGTCAATTATTGATTTGTTTGGTTGAAAAGGTGTCTACCCTGGAGAGAAGCAGGAGTAAACCACGTCATGCATTGATATAGGCAGGCACTGCAGATGAGCGACCCCCAGGCATGCACCAGACGCAGGCAGTCATGTTAAATGACCCCAAGAGTCCATCCATTAACAACCCCCTGTAAACCAGAGTCAAGCACAGACCGCCCTAGAACTGGCCTCGGAGACTACTCTGGGACAGAGGAGTGACCTCAGGCATGCTCATCTTGACGCAGGTGCCTCGGCCTCAGGGTCACCATCTGGTGTGCAGGTGCGCACAATCCAGACAACCTACAATGAAAGGAGGCAAACCATGCCATAAATCACAAATTAAGCATACCATGCCTAATGTGCAGCCCGAAAAACCACATTCAAGCTTTTACGATCACCTATTAGAAGTGTCAGGGAGAAGTCAGAATTTCATTGCTCCGGTTTACTCCATCCAGGAGTAAAAAAATAAAATTAAAAAAAACCTCAAACCAGTAGCCCAAGCCATGCACTAATTACAGGCAGCCAGTAAAGCTGTATCGGGTCCACACAGGCGTGACGGTGACGCACCCTCTACAGGGACAGGTTACAGTAAATGCTCTTCTCGGTCCACCCAACGGCAAGGACAGGATACAGCATCCAAGGCAGAGTCTCCCCAGGACAGCGGTGAGGGACCCAAAGGCATGCACTACATACAGCAACTTGTTAACATGCTTTGTAGGGTCCACCCTAGAGCAGCAGGAGCCCCCCTAGCTGGGGTGGATAGCAGACCCTGCTCTGGGAGGAGTGAAGTTTAATAGATGACTGACAGAGAAGAGGGGTGCAGAGAAGGATCTGGTTTAAGGTCATTTGGGAGACCTATTCCAAGGCCCATCCAGTGAAGATGTAGTGGCAAGAAGCAGTCTTTGCCTCTCTGCCCTGCACACCAGAGCTCTCGATGCCCTGGCAGTGGAGGGCAGGTAGGGGCAGTGCAAGGAATTTAGGGGCGCAGGCGCGAAGTGCAAACAGTATGTGCGGGGGGGAAGGGGGGGGGGGGGATAGGTGGATAGAAGGGACACCAGCAGGGAGCTACAAGGCCTTCAGCACCCACTCCACTCAAAAACAGCCGATGTGGAAGGAAAAAGAAGGATGCAGTGCACAGCACACACTGCCTACAACTCCCACTATACACGTCGAAATGGACCTGGACGTGTGGACTGCGGCAGCGCAAGCAAACCGCATCTCGCCAACCTCTTAACACACAGCAGAAGACTTTCATGATCGGTGGCCATCGCCAAGCATGCACCTCACCCGATAAACAGCGCCTAGACACAGGCGCAGCGCTTTATAAAGGTTATTATTGTAGCATACGAGACCGCTCTCGTGGTCTCACTACACCAGGAGGTGAATGGTGAGACTAGTACAATACAAGGCGAGGGCGACACTTCTAGGTGTTGCTGGTCCAAACAGATACACTTTTAGTTAATCACTCTTGATGTTGAGGTTCAGTCTGCTGCTGGTGCGCGCCAGGTAGAGAACCAAAGGTACAGGACGGGAAGTTCGTGTCACAGGTTCATACAGTCCTGGTCACGTGGGGAAGCCAAGGCTAGGATCACACCAGACACCAGCTCATCAACATCGCCATTTACTGATCACCTTGAATGATGTACATTTAGGGGTAACCTGAGGTGGGCATTACTGTCCACAGCACCCCATGAGATCCTTCCCCCCCCCCCCGTGCAAGCCGAAGCACCAAACTGAGTTCCTGAAGCAAAGTGGGGACTACAGGAAAAACACCACCTCTGGTCTGCATAAACATGCCCACAAGATGCCTGCCACAGGTTGGCCAGTACAGACTTCATTGCACGTATACAAAAACAAATCCCTTCGAGGCTCTAGCTTGCTGCAGGAGTTCTTACCAACAGAAGCCTAACAAGATCAAGCAAGCATTTGCAAAACCAATGGTGCTAGCCTTGGCAAGAAGGTGGAATTCTTAGTTTTATTGGAAGCACGCGTCACAAAATGAAAACAAATGATAAACACTGCCCCATATGCTTGCAATAAAAATGTGCAGTGTAAAAACAGCAACTCGTGGTCGTTTTACTAGTGATGTTTTACAAATGCCAATGCTTTCAGTCCTCACAGGCATTTTATCATTATTTGTTAAGGAGACCACACTTAACCCAGCACAAACTGCAGGCGCTAAAAGGTCACTTCACAGAAGCTAGTTGGAACTGGAGACAGAAAATAAATTGCCATCTAACTGGGAGCCTGAAATGCAGGCAAAAATTAACTGGTATTAAGTAAATATTAGGAAAAAAATAAACTTTAAACCAGCTTTATCACGGAGGAGAATGGAACTATTTGTAGGCAGATGTGAACTATGTGCACAGGCTTTAAGCAGTCCCCCAGAGTGAAGGGAGCGAAAGGGTTAAGTGGCTGCCGCACTGCCCCATGCTGTATGCTGTGTGGAAGCAAACATGTGAATAACAACTTAACAGACCAATGGATGGAGCCAGCTGAACAGAGCACGTATTTATAATACACAGGAATTTTAGAGAAACCAATAGTCAAGAGCTTTAAACCAGTCTGAAAGTCCAGCCCTAAAAAGGATGGGATAGGTTATTCCGCCAGCTTCTTTCACTCGTAATCCCCAAAGTATTACTCCAAGGATCCGCGGTGAAAGAGACCACTCACTTTATTCATCTGTCAAATTATTCTACCACAGACTGCATGAAAAGATCAGAGCAATGAAACAGATTTTCAAGTTCAAGTGGGCGACATACCGTACTCCCAAAAGTTGCGGTGTGACCTCCACATGTTCTAAGATGTGCTGCTGTGCTCAGGCGAGACCCCACTGTGTCAAGGCTCAACTATGAATTGCCTTTTTAGCGATAAACCGGATTTTTTTTTTTTTTTTTATTTATTTATTTTTTTTTTTATTTTAAGTGTAGTGTTTTCAGGAAGCTTTTTAGCCTCCTCCACTCAAGGCGGCTCAACCTTCGAATGGATGGAGCCCCGCAACTTAGAACCACCTGCTGCGGCACAGAGTTACATAGGATGCCCGCTACAGTTTGCAAAGTCCTTATTGATTGACCTGCAACTAATGACAGAGGCGCTTTAATCTTTACACTTCCTGGGAGATTATATGCTTTAAGGTGGCTGAGGTAAAAGATGAATTTCCATGGAGGCTTCCCTTTTTGAGCTTATTTGGGCCTGAACGGTCTTGTGCCACGAACCTTGCACCTGCCTTCTGCCACCACTCAATGAGCTACCATCCGTAAACACCACAAGGACCTTATGCCTTGCGGTTCACCACCCCAGTATACTCTTATGGCCAACTCAAAGACACATGGGGTCTTCGACTCTATAGACATCTCACCTCCTGCCATTGCACCACCCAGTTCTAGATACACTGGAAGACCTTTCATTAAATATTCAAGAAGGCCTTTATAGAGGTCAAGTAATCCACAGGAAATGAAAAACTAAAATGCTAGAATTAGAAACTGGAAGATACAATGCCTTAGTTTCAGGTGAACCTTAGCTACATTAGGTCTGAAATCAGAGGCTCCTTGTAAATCCCAAATCCCTCAGAACAAGTGTTGCTTTGCAGGACCTAAGCAGCCCCTAGGATTGGGCAGACACCATGATGGCCAGGCGAAGGGTCACTCACCTACAACTAATATTTGGCATTCATGTTTAAGGCTGTTCTCGCCATCCAACCTCTGAACAAACCAAGCGAGGGAAGATCTTCAGGCCCTCAATTCACCCAATGTGGAGTCAATTAAATGAACAAGTCTGTCTAAGGGTAGTGGGCAGACATTAAGAATTAGCATTAGTGTCATGCCTCAGCAGCACTGAATGTTGCAGTGTCGCAGACAGTAAGGCAGACTAGATAAATTACATACATTTAATAAGTAAGATTTTGAGCCTTTATCTGGTAGGACTCAACGCAGGATTTGATGGTCAAAGGGTGCAGGTGAGTTTGCCCAACACCTCTGGCGTCGGTCTTCCATTTGAAGTCATCTAGAACAGATTCGATCCTATGTGAACCCCACAGAGGGTAGAAATGTTTGCAATGGGTCCCAAGCATTCTCAGTTTTTGACATTCACTCGAGTAGTTCTAGGTGGGTCGGAGTAGGGCTGGAAATCTTTCAAATGCCCAGACAAAGTTTGCCTTTAAGGTAGCAGCGATTACCATCTCTACTTGTCCTAGTTGCATGATCTAGGAAACTTGACAAGAGGGAGGTGAGCCGAAGGGCCAGGAGGCAGTCTTCTGGCTGGATATAAACAAGAAGTCAGAGGGACTTTGACATCTCCCAGACATCGTCACGGTACCTTGTGGAAGAGTTCCCACAAAGGAGGAGGTGCCCTTTGCACACAGGGCAACAGGAGCCATCTGGGAGCTACGTGCCACTTCCAGGGTCGGCACATTTGGGGTTTCAAGCATTTCTAGGAAGTTAGATGTGGACTGCCAGGTATGGTATCGAGAGAGGTTATCTTCTGTCTGCTAATCTCTCAGACTGATGACGCAAGAGTCTGATTTCAAAAACAGAATTCTATTTTTCGGGATATGAAGGACCGGGCTTGTTTCCGCCTTTATGGTGCAATCACCTATATGAAGGTTTACAAGGGAGTGGTCCATCCATATGAGAGAACTAGGCATTCGCCTACGACAAGCTAACGGGGGTCGCCAAAATATATATATATATATATATATATATATATATATATATATATATATATATATATATATATATATAAATAAAACTTAGCATTTAAAAAACCGTACAAATTCACTGAAAAAACCATAGGTTTCACACACGTTATAGTTAGGAATTAGCATTTAAAAAACCTTGCAAATTCACTGAAAAAACAATAGGTTTCACACATGTTATAGTTAGCTAGACATTTTACTGATAAAAAAACCAATGAAATTCCCCCGTTATAGTTACTGTAGGCAACTATAACTCACGTGACCGTAATCCTCTGCTGATGACATATGTGTCTTTATGAAAAAAAAATATTTGTAATACATGTATAGCTAAAATTTAATGGAAGAAGACATGGGCAAATAAGTGTCTAAATACAGTATTAGCATCAGCAGAGGATTACGGTCGCGTGAGTTATAGTTGCCTACAGTAACTATAACGGGGGAATTTCATTGGTTTTTTATCAGTAAAATGTCTAGCTAACTATAACATGTGTGAAACCTATGGTTTTTTCAGTGAATTTGCAAGGTTTTTTAAATGCTAATTCCTAACTATAACGTGTGTGAAACCTATGGTTTTTTCAGTGAATATATATATATATATATATATATATATATATATATATATATATATATATACACATACACACACATCTATATAGAGAGAGAATCCAGTTTTATAAAATTAAAAGAGACACAAAAACAGGGGCACAAACTGCATGGTGTGCCTACGGTGACAGTAGCTGGCAGCGAGTCTAACGCTACCCCTGCAAATACAAGGAACAAACCGGCATTCTCGATTTATGAACGCGCCGTTTAGAAATAGTTGTATTTCAAATACCCCAGTATGATACAACAGGTTTGAAAGGAGGATCGCAGTGCGGCCATACTCCGGTTCATTAAATTGCACCTATTTGTGGGCTACAAAGAAAGGCATGGATTGGAGTGGCTGCATTTAATACTGCCGGAGGGCATCTAGAGTCCTACCCAATCTTCACCCCACTTCTCCGAGCTGAAAAAAAAAGAGAAAAAGAAAAAAAAAAAAAAACACACACTGCAGCACCGTCCTAGATACTATTCACCACCTGCCAAGCCACCGTAAATATCCTCTACAGGTACCATTTTTAATGACAAATGTTGGGTCTTTCTTTTGCACTTTAGGTCTTCCAAGACGAGCTGCACACTAGGGAACACGAGTGCAAAGTCAGTGCATCCCAAATGTGCCATTTACACGTCAGAAAATAAACCAAACTGCGTAACCAGAACCGAGTCTGGGGCCTCGTGTTATCAGAGGACTTAATGTTCCGCGAACAGAGCGCCCAGCTACCGGGACGGAGCTGTATCTCCGCCGCAGTCTCCCAAGGATAGGACACGTTTCCCAACACCCTTAACAAGAGCTCGAGCGCACACACCGCTCACACATGACAAAAGTCACTCCCTGGACACACGCAAGGACGGCAGCACGCAGAGGAGAGGAGCAAAGGACTGGTCATCTCGGAGAGAGGCACTGAAACGGACTGGCCTTCTACCATATGTGGACACTTGGTGGTTCAACAGGTACTGACTGGTGTATACTGGTTAGTGTTGTCCAAGTGTGAAGATTATCCAGGCCTGAATACTGACCGGGTGATCCCCATTGAGACGCGGATGTAAGAGAAGCAAGCAAGAGTGAGGGACACGCCCTCCCTCCCTAGCTCGAGGAATGCATGCACTTACACACGTAGACAAGGGCACAAAAAAGCGGGAACAACTAGATGTGGAAAAAAAAAAAATGGAACCAGAAAGTCGCCCAACGCAAGTTAATTTACTAAACCAAAGGCACACAAAAAACCTAATTGGCAAAGCCAATAGGTCGGGTTTATATTTAGATTGCTAAATAAAATATAAAATGGAAGCCTACACCAGCGCAAAAAAGAAAAGAAAAATCATAACATTGCTATCCATATACAGTGCATCCACGAGGTAAAGAAAGTAAAAGGGCATGATTCGACATACTTTTGAGATATAAAGTAGTCCCTTAAGAATTGCAATGCAAGCACTTCAAAGGAGGCAGAATGATACACCAAACAACCAATATAGCATAAGGTGACAGAAACACTCATCTGAGTGAAGACCGTTCATTATGAACATTTTAGAAAACTGATAATAGGGCAGGCAGTGCCCTAGTTTTGGGACACCCCCGCGCCGCACGGCCACCAGCTGCTGCGTGTGCCCCCTTCCTTCCTTGTGCCTCGCTGCCCGACTGCCGGCTCGTGACCACGCCCCCTCCTCCGAGCGGCGTGGTCCGTGCTCAGCGCTCCTCTCCCTGTGCCCCCGGGGCACTGTGCAGACTCGTTCTAGTGCTCTTCTGTGCTTATAATTGTTTGTCCGCCGTATTGCCTGTTGACCTGTTTTTTTGTGTTTTTTGTGATCATTGTTGCTGTTCCGCCGTATCGACTGTCTTTTTTCCCGCCTGTTGACGCCCTCCCCACTCCCCGCTTCCCGCCTCCACCGCAGACCCCGCCCCTTTTTTCCTTCTGTTCCCTCCCCGCTCCCGCCTCCCAGCTGCTCCGCCCACCCGCGCACTTCGCCTTATATGGCGACCGTGCGAACGCGCAGCGGCCACGCGCAGCGGGCGCGCCGATGGCGCGCCAAAGGTAAGCCCGTCTGCGCCCGTCCGCGACCGGATCGCGACCAGCGCCAGGACCCCTGGCCCACGAAGACCCCGACCGACCCGCCTGACGTACTCCGCCGCCACCCTCATCGCACTCAACACCGGCCGACTCCCAGGATGCCACCAAGCCACACCACGACGCACCCACGGACCCTTCGGCTGCCTCGCCTGCAAGTTCACCTGCATCTGGACCTGCCCCGCACCAGCACCCGCCAAGCCGAACACCAGCAGCAACCACCTCAAGTGCATCCTGCTCAACACCCGCTCCGTCCACATACACGCCATCGAACTCTGGAACCTCCTAGACGCCACAGCCCCTGACGTTGCCTTCCTCACGGAGACTTGGATGAACGCCTCTTCAGCTCCCGACATCGCCATCGCTATCCCAGAGGGCTACAAGATCACCCGGAGGGATCGCACCGCCAACCAGATGGGAGGAGGCATCGCCATCGTCCACAGGAACACCATCCGTCTCACGACCAGCACCGACAACACCCTGACCACCGCCGAACACCTGCATTTCCAGATCCACACCGACCCAAACACCACCCTCAGAGGCACCCTGATCTACCGACCCCCGGGACCACGCACACAATTCAGCGAGGACATCGCCGACTTCGTCAGCCCGCATGCCCTCCCCTCCGCTGACTACATCCTCTTGGGGGACCTCAACTTCCACCTGGAGAACAACAACGACCGCAACACCAGCACCCTGCTCGACAACCTCGCCAACCTTGGACTCAAGCAACTGGTGTCCACCCCCACCCACCTCGCCGGACACACACTCGACGCAGTCTTCTCATCCAGCACAGACATCGACTTCAGCCACGCCACAGAGCTTCAATGGACGGACCACAGCTGCGTCCACTTCACCTTCAAAAGAACGACGACCCACCACCACCAACAACAGGCTGCCCGCAGAAGCTGGAACAAGATCACAGCAGACCAGCTCGCCACCTCCTTGAGCCAGCACCCTCCTGCCAGCTCAGCGAACCCCAACCAGGCCGCCGACAACCTCACGAAGTGGATCAGCAACTGCGCGGACGAGCTCGCCCCGCTGAGGACCCCGCCCAGCAGACCCGGCAGCAAGAAAGCCCCATGGTTCACCGACGAACTCAGGAGCTCCAAGAAGAACTGCCGAGCCCTCGAGAAAGTCTGGAGAAGGGAACCTACACCGGACAACAGGACCACCTTCAAGCTGGCCACCCGGAAGCACCACCAGCTGATCCGCGCCGCCAAGAAAACTGCATTCAAGGACCGGCTGGACAACAACGCACACAACTGCAAGGAACTCTTCAACATCGTGAAAGAGCTATCCAACCCCAGCGCAGGAAACAACGACATCACCCCATCGCAAGACCTCTGCAACTCCCTCGCCTCATACTTCCACAACAAGATCGCGGACATACACAACAGCTTCAACAACCAACCAACGCACACCACGACCGAACAACCACCCCCCACCACCACCCTCCACGCCTGGACCCCGATCAGCACCGAAGACACCATCCGCACGATGAACTCCATCCACTCCGGATTGCCGACCGACCCCTGCCCTCACCACGTCTTCAACAAGGCCGACGCTGTCATCGCACCCCACCTACGAGACATCATCAACACATCCTTCGACACCGCCACCTTCCCTGAGAGCTGGAAGCACGCCGAACTCAGCGCTCTACTCAAGAAACCTACAGCAGACCCCACCGAACTCAAGAATTACCGCCCCATCTCTCTACTCCCGTTTCCAGCCAAAGTCATCGAGAAAACCGTCAACAAGCAGATGGCCGCCTTCGAGACGAATGGATCCCTCGACCCCTCACAGTCTGGCTTCGGAGCCAACCACAGCACTGAGACCGCCCTCATCGCCGCCACCGATGACATCCGAGCCCTGATGGACAACGGAGAAACAGCGGCCCTCATCCTCCTAGACCTCTCCGCGGCATTCGACACTGTCTGCCACCGCACCCTAGTACAGCGCCTCAGCAACATCGGAATCCAGGACAAGGCGCTGGAATGGATCATCTCCTTCCTCGACGGAAGAACACAGAGAGTCCGCCTACCACCGTACAAGTCAGAGGCCACCGAAGTCATCTGCGGCGTCCCTCAAGGATCCTCGCTGAGCCCTACTCTCTTAAACGTCTACATGAGCCCCCTCGCGGCCATCGCACGCCAACACAACCTCAGCATAATCTCCTACGCCGACGACACCCAGCTGATCCTCTCCCTGACCAACGACCCCGCCGCCGCCAGAGCCAACCTGCACGAAGGGATGAAAGAGGTAGCCGAGTGGATGACGACCAGCCGCCTGAAACTGAACTCAGACAAGACGGAGGTCCTCATCCTGGGCTCTTCACCCTCCGCCTGGGACGACTCCTGGTGGCGTCCCGCCCTGGGCACCGCACCCAAACCGACAGACCATGCACGCAACCTGGGCTTCATCCTGGACTCCTCCCTCTCCATGACCAGGCAAGTCAACAACGTCTCCTCGGCGTGCTTCAACATCCTACGCATGCTACGGAAGATCTTCTGGTGGATCCCCACCGAGACCAGGAAGACCGTCACCCAGGCCCTCGTCACCAGTCGACTGGACTACGGCAACGCCCTCTACGCCGGTACCACCGCCAAGCTCCAGAAGAGACTCCAGCGGATCCAGAACGCCTCAGCCAGACTCATCCTCGACATCCCACGAACCAGCCACATCTCCGGACATCTGAGAGACCTACACTGGCTCCCCGTCAACAAAAGAATCACCTTCCGCCTCCTCACCCACGCACACAAAGCACTACACGACCAAGGCCCGAGCTACCTCAACAGCCGAATCAACTTCTACGCTCCCAAACGCCACCTCTGATCAGCCAACCACGCCCTCGCCGCCGTCCCCCGCATCCGAAGAGCGACTACAGGAGGAAGGTCCTTCTCCTACCTGGCCGCCAAGACCTGGAACTCCCTCCCGACCGACCTGCGCCTGACCCAAGACCACCTCTCCTTCAGGAAGAAGCTGAAGACCTGGCTGTTCGAGCAGTAGCGGCACCCCCCCCCCCACCCCCAGCGCCTTGAGACCCTACGGGTATGTAGTGCGCTCTATAAATGTCTTTGATTGATTGATTGGCAGACATCTGTGTTGCCATGCCAGACCTAAAACAAGGATTGGCAAAGCCAACAGGTCTCACCTGTTGCACATACGAGCTTTGCGCTACTGTGAATCTGCGTGCATAGAAAAAGCAGCAGCACAATGTTCTTCCATTTATTGACTGATAAGATGGCAAACACCACTTCGCTCAGTGAATAAAACATGTAAATGTTAGGTGCACGAAAGTGTCAGGTTCTTTTTCAAAAAATGCAAATGCCAGCAGGGGAGGGGAGGCAAAGAAGGAACGGGTGAGGATAAGCAATAGAGGCTTGAGAGGAATAAAATAAAAATAAAGAAGGGTTGGGGGGTAGGAAAGCAGCACACTAGAGAGAAAATTCTACATGGGTCAGAGGCGAAAAAAAGGGGAAGAAGCAGACGAGAGCAGCCCACAAGTGAGACCAGCGCTTAAGGGTAGAGGATGGGTGCTTAAGAGAGGGGAGCCGCACACAAGGAAGACAGCTGGAAAACACCTGCACACTCATGGGGTGCTGCAAGAAAATGGTAAAGAAAAGTAATTGCTTAAATGTGACAAGTGGAAGGACACAAGTTATCTAAACAAATAGGATGGCAAAGAGGCTATGCTCAGAAGAAGGGGATGGATAAAAAACGCCACTGAAATAAGCAAGCAAATGGTAGTGACAAAGGAAATTGTAAGCAATGGGTTGAGCCAAAGTCAACTGTAAATTTTTGGTAGAGCCCACAATGGACTTTCACCTACGAGACAACCAAAAGCGGTCTAGTAGAAAATACCTAAAAAAAAAGAATATAAAACTGTAAACTACATTTGGATTCACTTTGTGCCAATGTTTTCAGCAGCAGGTTAGTGCCCTCTGCTTTCAATATTAAAAAACAAATACTTCACATTTAAAGACATAGCAGTAGAAACCATCAGTGGCTGTAGACTAATCTTGCAGGTCACAAAATGTTACGTGTACTCAGACCAGAGTCTGTGTTTGATTTTGGCAACTCCTGAAGCAGTGCCAGGCAGTCCATAAGGCTGTATATGGCACAGATTGGCGAACGGACCAGGAGACTACCATCATGGTGAGCGCAACACTAGATAACAGACAACACTGGCCGGGGAGACTGCATGCGGCAAACTACTCCCAATGGAACAAGATAGTGAAAAAACACATGCAGTCAAGTGATGTGCAAAAGGAACTGCTTCCTCACCCATGGAAGTCAATGCAACTACACATACTCATGTTCAAGGATGGTACTGCGGGAGTAATTTTTGGGGGAATATTTTATTGATTTACATAACAAACACTAATGCGCAATAGGCTCCAACATAACCCCAGAACACCACTTCACTATCCCCCCTTCTTCCTGTTCCCCTATCAGGCGGCCATTAGAAGTCCAGCGAAACCCCTCAATTTATTTCAGCGCAAGGTCCCTGGCACGGTGCCCCTCGGCAGCAACATCATCATGCTGGAGGCTCATCACCGGATATGACACTCAAGACATCCGTGAGGCTGTGGCAGGTCCACCATTTGCCCCAGACTTCTCAAAATTTCCTGGGGCAGCCCCTATTGTCATACACAACCCTCCATCACCTCCTCCTCCAGTTCTTTAACAAAAGGGCACCCAATATTGCGTTATCCCGGACAGCCCCAAATTGTGTGGAGGAAAGCTCTGTTTGTGCAGTAGCAAAGACATAGCAGGACCTGTTTCATTAGGACCTATCAATCAATCAGGGGTTTGTTTAACGCTGCTACTCACCGACGAGGGTCTGAAGGCGCGGGGGCAGCTCCATTGAGCCAGGTCTTTAGGTCCTGCCTGGACTGGGGCAGTGAGAGTTTGCCGGAGGTGGAGGTCGTTCCAGGTTTTGGCTGCGAGGTAGGAGAAGGACTTTGCTCCCATTCGGATCATGTAGATGCGTGGGATGGTGGCCAGCGAGAGGTCAACTGATCAGAGAGGTCTCTTGGGTGCATGGAAGGAGAGACAGTCGTTTAGGTATGCTTGTCCGATGTTGTGGAGGGCCTTGTAGGCGATGTAGTACTTTGAACTGGATCAAGCAGAGCTTGGCTCTGATGGCCACCTCAAAGACAAACACCCACTAGACCTGTATTTCTTCTCATATGCCTACGAGTGCTAAAGGTTCTGTTCCCCAAATGAAAACTTGATACCTATGCAAATTTTTTTTTTTTTTTTTTTTTTAATTCCAAAACACGTTTACTCTACTTTTCAAAGTGTCTCATGTTTGTTGATCTCTGGCAACGCATATCTTTACACAGTTTCACTCTTAGCAGGGTGCATGAATGCCGCCTCCCAGTCTACGTCCTCCATGGTGCAAGTGTGAAGCACTGCTGCTTTTGTTACTGGGGGACGATATTGCAGCAGTGCTGCACAACTGGCCCCCACCGCTACAAATCGGCCCTCAGCCTTCCAGCCTTCCGGGGGAATCGCCCGAAGCAGCCAGTCCAGTCCTGGTTAAAGTGCTTTGCGGCGAGTAGTACGCTACTCCGTAACCTAAGATCTAGTGCTGATGGTGTGCATGCATCTGCAGATTTGTAGGAGCGGAAGGAAGAGTGAAAGAGATAAGGAAAAGAGTGAAAGGAGGCAGTTAACGGAGGATGAAATTGGGATGGGGGAAATGCATGCAGCACACTAACCAGCAGGAATGTAAAGCCCGAGATGAGCGAGACATACGGGAAGAGGGGAGGAATAGAATGAGCAGGGAAAGGTAGAAGGACTATACTAAAACCGTATGGAGAGAAAGTAGGGATATAAAAATAAAGAGGGAGGGGTGTATTAGGCAGGTGGAATTTAAGGAAGGTAAGCAGAGAGATAAGTAACAAGGTGTGCTGGTAACAATGTAGAGTAAAAAATTAAGATAGCTCATTAGGTCCATGTGCCTGCTGCGAGCAATGTGTGTAAGCAGCATGTTGCAAATTTCCATCTTGCCAAGGCCTACCCAGCTTATCCTTTTCCGTCCGATATAATGAAACTCCTTGAACTGGTTAAAGAGAGGCAGCTATTCAAAGAGGCAGCTATTCAAATACCAGAAGACGGAGTGTCACGTGGCATCTAAAATGCTGCAGAAAACTGGGAAGAGATCACAAGCATTTGTTATCATAGAGGCGTGTACATATAGGGTTGGAAAAATATAGATGTGTTAAGGTACGTAGGATGCATCCCTGCACATTAAAGCATGCATGCATGACATGCCTGAAACAATTCCTGTAAGTCTTGTAAACTAATAAGAGGCATAATTTTCACGAGTACATCGCATAATACGGATGTGGTTTTTTTGACCCGTGTAAGTCGACTTGCTGGGGGAAAGTCTGGACCAAATCTCTCACACTTACATAGTCAACTATGGGTGCATATTTGAATGACATTTATTATTGATTACCCTATAACATGGCTTCTTGTATCACCTCCCTATCAGAAACATTCAATTGAGGTATAAGCGAGCAGCTACAGAGGCTCCCTGTAGCATATTGAGGACTGTGAATCTAATCTGTACACCGGGCTGGGTCATCCGTACAAACAGTTACGTGCAGAGCATTCCCAGCAGAACATACTTTGTGAGGGATGACCTTCCCAGAGTATGCTCCCCACCCCCAAACACATCAAATAAAAAGTGAGGAAATGAGTGACAAAGCCAACCAATGGTAAGCAATGGGCGGGCTCAAACCCTCTAAGTTCCTGGTAAGCTCAACCTAAATAGATTTTTTTGGGGGGGGGGGGTGCAAGACCGAATGGTCACCCTCGTCCAGTCATTGATCTAACAATTGAGAACCTGGAAGGTAGAGTAGAAAGAGATTACCAAGAAGGTACCCATGTCCTGATAAGGCACACCCGTTAATAGGCAAGAATTACTTCGCTCAATCATGAAGGACTGGAGACAGGTTGTAGCAGCTCCCACCTCACCCATCTGGTGAGGACCATCACAGCACAGGAACGTATCAAATGGGATCAAACCAGAGAATGGTGTTGAGGAAGGCTTGGTACATAAAGACGCTAATCTGCCAGCAAGCCAGAGTGGATGCGGGATAATCCTGAGAAATATGGCAATATGAAGGATAGGCTGAGACGGAGTTGAGAGCTAGCCAATAACGTTGGGGTTCCACTTAGCATGTCATGATGGAACAAAGCTCTAGAAATAACTGATGATAGATATACATACATAGACACACATACAATTTAATAAATTATGCCATAGAGGACAACCGGCCAGAGCAAAGTCATACAGCTTCCAAGTTCCGATTTACTTACAACACGATCCAAAGGAAAAAAAGTCTGTTTTCCACAAAGAGCAATAACTATTTTTAGGATTGAATCAAAAAGATAAACGTGAGCTCCATTGTAGAACCCCTTAATAATCTTAGTGGTATCTGTTCTTAGAATGGCCTAACCCAAGGGGTGGGGGCTTTGTCATGTAAATATAAGCAGGACGCTCCATCAATAACCTTGGAGGTCAATTCAGCGTTACCTATAAAGTCAATGGGCTAATACTGCCTTACAGTCTCCCCAATCACATCTCCTTACCACCACAGTGACACTTACTCCCAAAAAAAGGTACATGTTCGCAATATCTGTAATTTAAGGTACTTGCACCAGAGTATCATTCATCGACACTGTCCTGGGATATGCCCACAAGAACCTGCTGTTTACCTGAGCTGCCTTCTCCTGCAACTCCATTATAATCATCATACCCGCTATGTTCACTCCACACTACTCCCTTTCTCCAATCCTTCAATTTAAGAAAAGCCCTAAAGGAAATGACCTTGCTCTAGAACGCCCAAGATTCCCTCACAGCCCATTCACATGAACATTGCATTTGGTGTACAAGCTATGGTTTGCATGGCAGAACTAACCATAGCTAGCACATTGCAGTGTTATTTCGTTTTTAGTTTGCAACCACAACTGTAAATTAAACGTCTTTTTCATGTATATATCCATAAACTTTGCATTCATGAATACCTCTGTATTCACGGCTCATTCACTCACAGCATCAATTCCTAAGATCGTGCACTCTCAGACGGTTTTATGTCTACTTCATTCTCGCCTAATACTGCCAGACTGCCTGTGCAAAACTTTCCTGTATGAAATGTCATGCTGCTAAATAGATGTATTTTTGTGAAATGCAGAGAACAGTCTGTTGGCAGCAGCCTGAACCTGACAATGTGGAATCAGAGGCAGTGTGTGGGCTGCACTCAGCAGCTTGCACACCACATGCTGATCAATTCAATTGGTTTGAATCAAATTCCTCCTCACTCATGTGCCTTTCCCCATTAAACAGGATCAGATCAGTGGCTGAAGCAGAACGAGGGGAGTCACGAGTCCCTTTCAGTGATCCTGGTCACACCCCCACAGCCGTCAGTGCGATACGCAACCTAAGACATTGCAAGCTATTGTAGCTCAAAATGGAGGCTCTGCGTGTGGGACACGGTACGAATACATGCCCAGAACACTCGCGCATCCTTGGGCTCACAATACTTCAACGGGGGAGGGGACAATGAAAGGCAACCTGAATACTCAAGACATCTGTGGGAAGGAGGTATGACATCACAGTGTGGGCAGCATCACTTTCCTCTGTATATCATTGCTTCTTATACAGGAAGTAGGCTACAAAGTAGAGAAATGTAATACTTATTCTGAAAAGGCTGAGGACTAAATCAGTTATGATGCCAGGATCTAGAGTCTGGGGATTTAACTGGAGATAAAGGTGCATAGTGCAATTTGGGGATTCTATTAATCCACAATCCTATAGCACGACTGATCGGAAGCGATCAAATTAGGATATGATCCACCAAAGACTTACAGGTAACCTCAACTAGACAGAGTAAAGCCGGAGTTGGTCTGGGTCATCACTTGGAAGCCTAAGGTGGAACACTATTATTGGCAACTACCAACTACAGGCTTATGTTGTGTAGGCGCTCCCACAACTTCAGTGCTCATGTCAGCAACACAGGGTGGAAAGAATGATGAACAACACTGCCTTGCGTCCGTCCCTGTGCCATATATTACAACATACACAACTGCAACCCATCCCACCACCCACTAGTATTCTTTCTTCTCCCCACAAGAAAGGCTTCTTGCCACCATTCCCAATACACAAAGCATTTTGCCATTATTTCCCCCACTCACTTGCCCAAAACCCACAATAACCTGGTGTCTTGACAACACTACCCACTCCCAGGTAAGAAAGTATATACCGGCCTGCTACACGCTAGGCCGTGCATCTCCCTTCAACACCTGAAGCCAGCCTCTATGGTCTCACCGAGGCCCCCTACCCTCACTGCCCGACAAAGGCTTACACAGACAACCCTGGCTGTCGCAGGAGACAGCAGTTCCCTACTCAAGAGTGCCACCTGCCTTGCCCTGCCTCCAGGTGATCAGGGCGGCTTCTCTGAATCCTATGGACCACAGAGGGAGGCAACTGATAGAAACCAAATACAAGTAGGGTTTTTCTCTCTTTAAAAAATGTGGAGTTTAAACTGACTTCAGTGTTGGCTGCTATCAGTAGCAAAACAACAGTGTTCGGTTTTAATTTGATCTACTTTTTTTATGCAGCAGGAGCACAGAGGTGGAAGGAGAGGGTTTCTCACTCTAGTCCTCCAAAATTTCAAGCTATGTGTGAAGGAGGCCTTTGGAGGGGGAAGGAGGCAAACAGTGGGGACAGCCGATTGGTCAAGAGGAGCCGACCATGGTTGGACTGCTGGAGCGACGGACCAGATTTGTTGCAGTACACGTAGAAGCAAGTTGTTGGGAGGTGACGAAGGGGCAACCAAAGCCAATTACACAGTGCATATTAAAAAGGAAGAATTATAAACAGCATTCATACGAGAAGAGCAAGGGAAAATAAGCGTATGGTGGCAAAGTGGAAATTAAGTTTAACTGAGAGATGAGGCAGATTTGCAAACTCTGATACTTGAAGTGTCTGCCAGTGTTGGAAATTAATTCCGGGAGCTCTTTATTTAGAAGTAAATGGGTGCGTTTGTAGTAAGCACAGCAAGAGCACACCGCACAAACAAACCTGCCTGGCCTGCAAGTCACATTAGGATCATGACAATTGGTCATCTCCAATTTATTTTAAAATCACACATTTTGGACATCAGTGATGGAGAGCTATGGCAGCAGCACATTGGGCATTTTAGACCTACAAGCATACACTAAACACCATAACATAAGGGCTTGTTCATTAGACCGGGCTGCATCACTGACAACCCTCCGGACAGTGAGCGACTCAAAGCGAGCTAGGGCACTGACTGGTTAGGGAAGGTACATGGTGCAGTGCAGAGGTCAACGAGACACTTGTCAGAAGTTTTTTTTACTGCTGTTTGGCTGTGGTTTTAATGTTTCTATAAAATGTGCACATCTCATTGTATGCACTAGCACTTTACATGATCATCCCTATCAGCTGGTGTTATTTCTACCCTGGCTGATTAGGCTGCCTCGACTGTTTTCGTTGGCAATGTTTCGATGCTGTGTGGTTTTACTCACAATGGTTTTCTATGTAGGTTTTAATTTTTTTTCTTTTATGGGCTGATTGGCTGAATAAAGATCTTTTTGAATTGACTTTGATCCACCCCACAAGGATGTACTCAAGCTCATTCACGCCTTTGCTGCAGGCGTCAGAGAACACCCAAGCGGTACTTCCCTAGACAGCATAAGGTTAGGGAGCCCGGTGAAAATCTTTGCCCAGAGTGCTGCAGACTTCTTTGACCACCAAGACAATGGATACCCAACGCACCCATTCATCATTACTGACAAAAGCTGGTGAAAGAATCCATTCATCGGCTGACAATGCTGCCACTTCAAGAGAAGAGCCTGGTATTTTCAGCCCACTAAAGAGGACTCTGGTCTAAGTGGATGAATAAGGATGTAGTCTTCCTCCCAACCCCCACATCTTTCAGAACTTGTAGCATGAGCCCAACTCTTGCAACGACTGTGGCGCCCAATTATTGAGCTTACTACCCCCCTCAGAAAGGAGCGATAATAGGCTGGGTCATTTCGCAGTTAAGGGACCCATTTCAGCACCTGGAATTGGCGGGCATCATCTCCAGCACCCCACAGACAACTTGAGATTTTAGTCAAGTCAATATACTCGTGTGGATTAGCCATGTTGGGTTCAAGTATGCTTACTAATGGCCTCCGTTCCGCCTCCGCTCCTTGAGCCAGATGGACCATACTTCCCTTGTTTCACTGGATGCTTCTCCAGCCTTCTATGATCGGCCCATCCTTCAACGTTTACCCCAACATTCAGGGTTTCATAACAAATACCTCTGCTCTGGTTCCACGTTAACTTAACTAGTGGTTCACGGTTAACTAACGGAGCCTGATCACTGCCACGAACTCTTGAAGCACTACAATGGTGAGGACCCCATTACTAACTACCTTGTTCAAAATTCACTTGATAGGTTTTGCTCTTTTTGCCCCAGGCACGCTTTGCAGAACATTCCCAAGTAATTATTTACAAACTCCTTTTCAAATTCTCTTTTTCAAAGAGAACCCAGGCTTTCATGGATAGGTGTTGCCTGAACCTTAAAAGCAAATGCACTGAAGTGACTAAATCCAGTTGTAGAGAGTAAAGTTCCTGATGCTTTGCCCATCTGACACCCTGCTCCTTGTGTTATTATTCTGATAAGCCCCATAAGTTTACTTGCACAGCACTTTGTGTCACGAGTCTCGTGACACATGCGGACTTTCACCATGGTGCTCAGAGTGTTAGACTATTGGATTACTGGGGTCCACCCAAAGATTTATTCCTTTGAATGTGGGTGGCTGTCCACTTGGAAATGCCCTCTATCTGGGCCTCCCCAAAACCCTGACCAATAGACTACAGGTCGTGTTGAATGACGCCGTACGACTTATTTTTAGACTCCCAAGGAGAACTAAGGCCTCCCCTCTGCTACATAGCCTGCACTGGCTCCCCATTAAAGAGCGAGTGGAATTTAAGAGCCTATGCACGGCTCATAAGGCAATTTACGGCCAGGCTCCAGCCTACATTGTAGATCGTTTGGATGTGTACAGTTCAGTGAGAACACTCAGATCCTCAGATTCTCAGCTACTGGTCTGCCCCCGCTACAAATTAGTAACTAAGGGAGGCAGAGCCTTCTCTGTGTTAGTCCCTCAGCTATGGAACACGCTGCCTGAGATGCTGCGCAGGGAAGGGAACCTCCTGCGGTTTAGGAAGATGCTAAAAACACTGTTTAGAAGGACTCTGAGTGTTAGTTAGATAAGGGAGTGTCTTTCTTGCAATGTCTGCCAAGCTTATTGTTGTGACTAGAGATTTCGAGCGCCTAGAGACCTGCAGGTGATTGGGCGCGATATAAATCCAAAATGACAATAACAATAACAATCCCACCAACAGCCGCTTAATATATATGGAACCTGCCTTTTTGTATGACCTGCTCCCACTGGGATCACAAGACAACTTTTCCCAACGTTGCATTTGGTATGCACGTTATGGTTTGCATGGCAATTGTGTGTGTGATGGACTTTGAAGCTAAACATAACTTCACAATTTAAGTGGTTTTCTGTTTTTATTTATAACTATTTCAACTGCATTTAAGTTAATTCCAGAGGTTTTTTTTTTTGTATACCCAGGGTGTTCTAAGCAAAGATAACTATAGCTTCACTTTAACCTAGTTTTTTCAGGGAATATACATTCCACAAGATTGTGAGAGGAGAAGAGTATAGTTTAGAGGCACTAAAGAGGAGAAGGGGAAGAGTAGATTATATGCAACATAACTGGGAAGGGCTTCACCAACAACACGTTTCACCTCAAAGCTCTATAGAATATTAAAAACAACTTGAGTTTTACCCTCGTTGCCTGCGAGACTTTTGGAATCTATCGTGGATAGATTAATATGTAGGTTATTAAATCCCATTCGTGGTACTAAAACTTCACTACACTTAAACCACAATTTTCAATCACAATCCGCCAGTCTTACCGAGATAGCGTTGTCATCCATCTTGAGATATAAGGCCAAAAGCATCTTGGTTGGTTATTGCTTGTATTGTCATCATTTGATTATAAATACAAGGTCTATAAGCATCAGAACTCACAGTGATGCGGGCTGGTTTAACACCCAACAGGAGGCCATTACCATTTAGTTAGGTGGCTATGGTATAGCCTTAAACACACATTACAGTTATTTAAACGTAAACAGGACCATAAGATTAGTTCTTAAGACAAATATTGACATTAGGGTAGGCAAAAAATACAATTGAAAACATTTACAATAAAAAGAAAAATACGAAGCACGAATATATATTCTATATGTAGAGAAGAGCCAATGCATGTAAGAAAGATAGAAAGTGTTACTCTCTAGTTGTAGTCTGATATTGCTGTTTTAGTCTCATTTCGCTCATTGTGCAGCTTTGTCCTTCTTCCATTGTAAAAAGTGCTCCAAACCCCTTGGGCCATATTTGTGCAATCTAAAGTTGCATAAATAAAGCATACCTTCAATGCAATCCATTTGGTTTCATTCTTCACCACACCTAGTAATTACTAGATCCTTATCATGGGAACTGTTGAATGCAGAGCCAACTATTTACATCTGGCCTTAAGTCAGCTTTAGCTGTCTCGCAAACTCCTAATTAAAATAAAAATAAATAAACCACACCAAAAACACAAATACATACATTTCCACATTTCTTCACTTATAAGAGTTAGTTTGGGGGTCACATTCACATTCTTCATTTAGTGGTCTGTTCAACCATTCACATCTGCTTCCACCCACCACGGTATGGAAAATGAGGTATAGGATCAGCCCACTTCAGTCACTGAGTCTTCTATGAGCAATGGTATTTCTCCTGTCCACATACACATCTGCATAAAAACAAGCGTGCTTCAATGCAAGAGATGGTGACCACTACTTCACTGTTCCAATGCTATTTTCTTTCCGTTTTTTTCTTTTAGGATTTTAATCTGCCATAAGTGTTTAACCTAGCTCTTTGGGTTCCAGTACTTCCAAGCACCAATATGCATCATTTTCCTGTGATGTGCATTAAACTAGGCCTGGGCTTAGTTTAACTTAAGCTGGTGTAACTTGTAATTTCGGACAATTTTGTGGTACGATTGTTACGCATAATTATCGAAATTATGCCATCACGTCACTTCACGTAGTTATGCACCACCCGCAGTAAAAATGTAGAAGCAAACGCATAGCAGCATCAGAACACAAGCGGCTGTTGTGCACAGTGCCCTTGTATAAATGCACCCTCTTGTCAGAATTTGGTGCGAGGGTGCATTTCAAGCTAAAATATAGCACAAAATGACAGACTTGCATTTTGCATAACTAAGCACATTTTTACAAAAGCAAATTAGAAGAATTTCAAACATCCCTAATTAAAACTAGACAAGGGTTCTAGATCTACCTGCTAGAAAGTACCCTACTGTTCTATTAGATTTATATTCAATAGTTTTCTTCAATGTACATTTTTTCAATAAGCATATATCCACTATATTTAGGGGGCATCGCGCTTCTTTAAGCCAGCCCCCTCCTGATTTCTTAAAACCCCGCCCGAGTAGTTAAAGGGGAAGGCCCAACAATTCCCTGAGGCTCAACCATCTCAGTGCCACAGGCTCTATGATACACATGCAGATTTGCAACGCGTAGCAGGATATACACATTGCAGAGTGTGGACAAGAGGCCAATGCTCACAAGAGGTGAAGCATTTTTGCTCAGTATATGTTTCCTTCCATCAACAATGGTAATAGTAGGCAGCTACCTAACATGTACAGGCAGAGTTTGCAGCATGTTATTTCATGGGCTGAACTTACAAGAAGCTGGAACGCAAGCGGACAGACCTATGCAGCGGGACCAAATCTCATTAGATTGGACTTTTGAGTAGTGGTGCTGTAGCTTTGGGTTGTTAATAGTGAGGATTCTGGGGCAGTAGGAAACGGAGTCTTGAGTTAATTAGGCTTTACAGTGGACACCACATGAAATTTGACCTTTGCACTGTAGTAATAAGCGTGTGAATGCAGGTCTATTAGCACGACTGTTTTTCAGCAACTTTTTGTCAGAATTTACTCTGATATGGCATAACATTTAGACTGCAATGCTTTAGAACCCCAAACTCACATCAACTTTTTTGATTTTGATGTAACGCCCCAAGTGGCAAGGGAGTGCCCAGACGTGGGTCCCGTGCTCACTGTGCCACTGAAACCAAGCTGTACCCCGCCTGATGAGTCCATAACCAGGGCGAAACCAGTCCTAGGAAGCTCGTATTCGGGTTCTGTCAGGACCTGGCTTGGCAGCTCGAGTGGACAGTTCCCACGAGGAGAAGGGTACCATTTAGAAGTAATTCTTATGGAAGCTGGCAAACGCAGCCTAGCTCCATGAGACTTGACCGCGAGGAGGTCATGCCAGTTATTTTACAAAACGTATGTACGCTGGGACTTGTAGGCGCAAACTAAGGAAGCCTTAAACTACAGGTCTCAGAATACAAACTGCTGTTGGATGTTAACCCGTGTCTGGTTTGAGGTGGCGAATAGCTCGGGCTACCTGCCACTCGTGTGCTGCAATCCATACCAATTCAATCCATGTAAATTGAGGATTCAACTCCCAGAATGCACTGGAATATTCGGTCAGAAACTGTATCCTACTTTATATACATAGAAGAATCTGGTGGGTACCAAAGTCCCATTGATGTATGCAAAATCGTGTCTGCTAATTGCAAATAGTCTAAAGGTAGACAGACCACTGATAGATTGCAGGTGGGCAAATCTCATTTTATATAAAGGAGACACTCGAGGATAGATAAATCGTCCAGGGGCTGAACACTAAGCCTTTACACTTGGTTTCCTGTTATAGATAAATCGTCCAGGGGCTGAACACTAAGCCTTTACACTTGGTTTCCTGTTATAAACTGTGCCTTCAAGCTGCAGGTTCTGGGTAGCTGCACTTCATTAAGAAAGGGAGGGTCCCTGCACTTCCGAGGGGTGAAATACTGTTTATAGGAGCGCACCCTCACTTAGCAGAAGACATGTACCCGGGGACAGTGAATATATGCACTTTTAGATTTCTGATTATAGCATCGCTCTTAAAGTGCTAACGTGCCAAAAAGTACTGTTTACAAACCCTGGGTGGGCTGAAGGCGTCACAGGTGACACTGGGGTATGACGCAAGAGGGGAATTCCGCGCCAAATACACCAATAAAATAAATGGGGGCCTTTGAAGAGGCAAGGTGCCAGACCAGGCACAAGAGCACTTAAGTGAGAAAGAGGGAAGCAGCTGCCCGCTGGGATACGACAGCTTCTGGGCCGTAAACAGACACATCAAGCTTGCATGCAGGAAACCACCAACAAAACGTAACAGCCATCGTCAGTTAAGAACTTCAGCAAAGACGCTGGAACTGCTGGAACCTCAAATAAAGATGCAGAGAACGCTGGACGAATATCAGCAGCCTGCCCTAGCAAAAACTGCTAAGTGAACTTTACTGCAGATGCCAAGCACTCCCCCCCTGCTTAACTGTGCAGTAAAGTTCACTTTGCAGTGCTCGCTTTTCACAGCCGATCTTGAAACCTCATCTCGCCACCACTAGTAACAGAGGAAGTGCCGACTATCACACGCCCACAGGTGCAGCAACATCTGGACTCCGAGCACACTGTAGATGCCTAGCGAACAGAGTGCCTTGAGACCCTCAGGCGTGAGTAGTAGCGTTTTATAAGAACCCTTATTGGTGTAGGCTCCCTCCCACCCGCACTATAACACACACACACACACACACTTCATGCCTTTTGTAAGATTACATGTACCGAGCCCTGCGCGGCCCCACATGCAGAATCTTCAAAAGTAGCGCCGCACTACACAAACGCGCCCATAAGCGCGTTATTAAAATATGCTCTGTGTCAACACTGACCTCACTTCCAGTGGGCCGGATAGGATTGGATTCTACCAAGCTCGACTGCTTTATCTGTGTTTTGTTTAACCTCGACTGGTCGATTTAAACATTCTAGTTAATTCCAGTTAGTGGTGGGAACTGGTCGTTGCCCTGTTTAGTTACAGTGGGTTTATCTATTCGACCACTAGAAATATATGGTCATATAGAGGCCAATACCAAAATACAAAAACATCACTATCTCACAACGTGGAACATTGAAGACATTCCTCACTGGGCAAATTTAATTTGCACAGGGGCCATAGACCTGCGCAACATTTGCCAGAAGAAGCCACTGGTAACGGGTAAACTGGCATTTATACCAGGGAGAGCTGTGCAACACTTCCCAGAAGCCACCCATGAGTAGTGAACTAAGATGAACACCAGTGAAAATCTGTGGAAAGGTTCCCAGAAGCCATTGGCAACTCGTGAACTGGGATTTACACCAGGTACAATGGGGCTCTGCAACAGTTCCCAGAATCTAGTATGGTGAACTGGAGTTTGCACCTTGTGGAGTCGTGCTGTGCAACGTTCACAACAGAAGCCACTGATAACTGGGGTTTGTACCACGGTGAGTCGTGCTGTGCAACAGTTCTCTTCACTACTGAAAAGATTCTGCATAACACTTAAAAGCAGACACATGGGTGTCTGCGACAGGCCCACGAAGCTGTTCCATGTAACAGGGCGCCCCCTCACTCAGACAGAAAGATGCAACACTCTCCGGACCGTCCCTGACTGCCGCCAATCAGCCACACTTGCAAAATACAAAGACAACCGTCCTGTTCTCGGAATCGCACCCAGTTTCGAGAACAGCTGTGCACTCACCGGAGTCCAGCCGCCGCTGCTGCTCGTCTCTGCGCGGGGTGAGCGGGAAGCAAAGCGAGGGACCCCGGGACTGTTCGCTGAGAGAGGGACCCACCACGCACGTCCTCTCCCGGCAGCAGCTGAGAGCTCTGTGCGCCGTTCACACGAACCAAGTTACGGGCTTCACTCCTTCCGCTGCCTGGAGCTCATAAATCCCCGAGGGAGGGAGGGGGCAGTCGGAGAGGCTTTTGGGAAAGCCCTCGCACACTGTGAGAACTTGGAAGCCACGCACGGGCAGCTGGCGACGGTGTGAGCGTGTGTGGCTCGGTCCTCTCCACCCCACCGCCCTCGCTCTTTTTTGTAAGCTTTGGTGGGAGGGCTGTGTGCGAATTGGGGAGGAGGAAGCCGGCCCCGACGAAGGATGCTGCGAGGAGGGAGGGGGTGGGGAGAGCAGAGAAAGCGGGTATCAGTGCGCTTCCTGCTGCGCGGACTGGCTTCAATTAGGGAGCTGGTTCGAGGAGAAGGCGGGAGGCCTCGGCGGCCTCCGAGGCAGAGCGGTCTCATAGGAGTCAGCTGGCCGAGCCCTGCTCCGGGGAGGCCCCTGGCCGACACCCAGCAACCCCGGGGCCTCCGAGGCCGGGACAGCAGGAAAAGCCAGTCCGTGCGTGTGTGCACGACGAGGGTGTCTGTGTGCGCAGTGTACACGCCGGCCTGGGGCCCAGAGCAGGGACGGTGCCAGTCAGCGGCTAGAAGCCGACGGCTGTGCCCTCTAAGCGACAGTCGCAGTTGGCACATAACGCAGGAGTCGCGCGTGTCCTTTACGCAGACCCCGGTCATCTCCAATTTTCAAGAGACACCTCAAGCTGCGCTGTCTTGTTATTGTTGTCGTAGCTCCCGGGAGGCTCCATGACAGCCAGTACCTCTGGCGCACACTGTGCATGCTGGGACTGTCAGTCCTAAGCCTACCGTGGGATGTCAAGAACGACAAGTTCCAGACCTGCCTGAAAATGCAGCATTGCATCAAGTGTTACCCAGAGTAGGCAGTCACTTGGCAACCGTGAGCCGTATTAAGGTTTAGCCTTTGTCTCGCTAGACTTTTCTTGATTTTCCAGAAATCAATACTAATATACAGTGTGGTGGGAGGGGCTTTTGGTTATCAGGCTTCATCAATTGGTCTTTTAAATTGCCATTCACATCTTGCCTCCACCCATCACAACATCAGCCCACCTTATCCATTGGCTCCCTTCACTTCGAGTGACTTCACAAAACCTGTGCATGTTGTTTACATCTCCATAAATGTAGCTCTTTTCTATTCGGAATCAAAGCTGTTTCAACGTGTGCATTTGTATTTCATTTATTTCTTATATTAACTTTACATTTCAGCTATTTATGTAACTCACACTTCTTTTTAAATTTTATGGGATAACGTATTTAGGTGATATTGTAGCTGCCTGCAATTTGAGCCCCTGCTTAGATGGTGATTTATTCTTGACTCCTTCAAAAATAATGATATGCATGACACAACTGAAAGGTTTGCTAAAAAAAATCCCAAGCAACACATCCACAATGATGAATGTTTAGAATTTGTATTGCATGCATACAGTAGCCATGTTTAAGTGGCAGCTTGTTTTCTTCTTTTTTCTTTTTATTGTATATACTTGCAATACAAAAAGAAATGACCATGGCATCAACGTGCCAAGGCTAACTTTATTGGCTTTGCCAATGCTTGATCTTTTTTATTCTGGCATATGTTTTTTACGGTTACTGTGCAAGAGGAAGATAGATCACAGAATTAAACAAGCATTTGCAATGCAATAGGTCGTGCATTTGTGAGAGAGCTATTGGCTTTGTAAATGACAATGTCTTTTACCCATGCGTTTTGGTTTGCAGTTGTATGTGGTGTGGAGTGTAATTATGTGGGTTAGATTGGAATTGTTAGATTAGGAATTGTGTGTTGTGGAGTGGATTTCTGTATTGGAATTATGTGGCATTATCTGCAGTGGAATTAAGTGAATAGTAATTATGTGGGATTGAGTGTACTGGAATCGTGCAGTGGTATTGTGTGTCATGGAGTGTATTTATGTGGAATGGTATTATGTGTTATGGAGTGGTATGTAGTGGAGGTTAATTGTGTGGTGTGCTATTGAATTTTATGGCATGCGGTGGAATTCTGTGGTGTGGACTGGATGTATTATTGTTGTGTAATTGTGTTGATTTGAATTATGTGATTTGTTAAATTATGTAGTGTGGAATGGAAATGTGTGGAGTTGAATTGCGTGTCTGGAAGTGTGTGGCGTTGGGTGAAATTATGGTGCATGGTGTGGGGTGTATTTGTGTGGATTGTGTTCCCAAGTTTAAAAATGATGAAAGATAATTACAAAGAAAGGCGGCCTTTCACTGCGCACAAATTCCCAAAATTAAAACACATTGCTTCCACTAAAAAATGTCAGAAACGCATAAATGTGTCTTCAATTTCAGACCCAAGCAAGGAGGAGCTGCAAACAAAACATACACGCTCAACATGCGCATGGAAAAAGGAAACTTGTTCCCAGACCAAACACCTCAACACACCGGTGGAAACTTACCAGTAGTTAGGCGCTACTCTCTGGGTGTTAACAAGCATTGGCAAGCCAAACTGTTGACAACATCACAACATTCAACAATCATTTATGGCGGCAGCTGGTTAGAGATGGCTGCAGTCAATCATGCAGCCAGTTCTGCTCAGGGTGTAACAAACCTCAGAAAGCTGCAGAGTATCTTACCGATGGAGGTGGACCTCCGAGAAAATAATAATTCATCAAGCCAAATGACTACACTCTAGAATTTATGCAACTTTACACAAAATCCATCTGACGCAATTACCTGGTAATACCTTGCATGTATGACATGTACAACTCTTGATCAAAAGATTAATTCATCCAAACTCAAATTAAACAGTGAGTTGTTTTTAGCAGGGACAGGAACAAAGCCTTAAAACCACTAAGGAATAACACTTCCACATCTAGCGCAACCATTTTAACCGACGTCCAACATAACTACATTCTCAATCACAAATGAGACCAGTTCGCTGCAGACAACAAAAAAATAATTTATTAAACAAAAAGCAAGAAGCAGCAGTGCCATTTCTGTTGCAGCCATTTATTTTTCTTTAGGAGTCCTAGAACAGGCCACTTAACATGGATGCAATCCTAAACATTCTCTCCCTAGTCCCAAACTTCCACAAACGCCCGGAGACCCAACAGTTTACCTGTATTTCTCTGAACTGCATATTATTTGTAAGGCTAAACGTACTGGCTGGAGGCCTGCAGGAAATACAGCTTCAAACAGTTTATAGTTCACTGTATTGCCTTTATTGTCATCGTTGTGTCTGTGACTGCTGTTCTCTCTCCTCCCCCGCTGCCTGTACTTGGTCTGTGCCCGTTTTTTTCCCTCTGTTCCCATTGCTGTCCCTGTGTCTCTCTGCCCGGTTTTTCATTCTGTCACCCTCGCTGTCCCCGTGTATCTCTGCCCGTTTTTGCCTTTTGTTCCTTAAGCTGCCCCTGTAACCCTGTGCCCGTTTTTTGCTTCTGTTCCCTCGTTGCCCCTGTATTTCTATGCTCTTTTGCCTTCTGTTCCCCTCGTCGTCCCGCACCGCTGTGTCCCCTGCGGCCCGCCCCCCTGACTGCCCATTCGCTGCCGCCGCCTCCCATCTGTTCCTCCCTTCCACCTCCCCATATATGCTGGGCCGCGCGCAGCGGGTGCGCCGAAGGCAAGGCTGTCTGCGCCTGGACCGCGCCCAGCGCCAGAACCCCTGGTCCCCGCACCCACCACGAGGAACGCCGCCACTACGATGCCAGCACTCTGCACGCTCTCAACTCCGGACGGACCCACACCTGCTTCAAGGCCACCCCGAAATGCACACACGGTCCCTTCACCTGCCGGAACTGCAGCTACACCAGCCTCAGAGCCGACGAACCACCCGCCAAGAAAGACCTTAACCACCTCCGATGCATACTACTGAACACCCGCTCCACACGCAAACGCCGTCGAGCTCTGGGACCTGCTTGACACAACATCCCCGGACATCACCTTCCTGACAGAGACGTGGATGAACGACTCCTCCGCACCCGACATCGCCATAGCCATCCCAGACGGCTACAAGATCACCCGCAGAGGCCGCACCAACGGAGTCGCAGGAGGAATCGCCATCGTCCACAAGAACAGCATCAGGGTCTCGACTAGCACCGACGACACTCAGCACCGCCGAACACATGCATTTCCAGATCCACACAGACCCCAACTCCACCCTCAGAGGCACCCTCGTCTACCGACCCCCCGGACCCCGCCCCCTGTTCAGCGACTCCATCACCGACTTCATCAGCACGCACGCCCTGACCTCCACCGACTACATCCTCCTCGGAGACCTGAACTTTCACCTTGAGAACAACAACAACAGCAACTCCACAACCCTGATCGATAACCTTGCCAACCTCGGACTGAGGCAACTCGTCACAACGCCCATCCACTCCGCCGGCCACACGCTCGACCCAGTCTTCTCCTCAAGCCCGCACGTCTCCTTCAACCACACCACCGAACTCCCCTGGACTGACCACCGCTGCATCCACTTCATCTTCCAGAAACCCACCACACACCACCGCGCCCAACTGATCCCCCGCCGCTGCTGAAGTAAAATCACCGAAGACCAACTACATGCAAACCTCGCTCTCAGCCCACCCACCGCACCCTCCAACACAGATGACGCTGCCCAAAGCCTCAGACGCTGGATCGAGGACTGCGCCAACACCCTCGCCCCGCTGAAGAAACCCCCCATAGAGACACCAGCAAGTGGGCCAGCTAATTCACCCCAGAACTCCTAGCCTCCAAGCAAGCTTGCCGGAAACTAGAGAAGAAATGGCACAGTGAACAGACTCTGGACAGCCACACTGAACACAAGGACGCCATCCGCAACCACCACCACCTCATCAGGGCTGCCAAGAGGACCTCCTTCAAAGACCGCCTCGACAACAATGCACACGATAGCAAGGAGCTCTTCAACATCGTGAAGGAACTCTCCAACCCCAGCTCCAACACCAACGACATCCCGCCGTCGCAAGCCCTATGCGACTCCCTCGCCACTTTATTCCACCGCAAGATTGCAGACATCCACGACAGCTTCAACACCCAGACAGCCCCAACAGACAGCAACACAACAGACTCCCTGCACATCATCGACCACGACTCCCTGCTAGCCTGGGCCAGCGTGAGCATCGATGACACCATCAAGACCATGAGCACAATCCACTCCGGCTCTCCGTCAGACCCATTCCCGCCCCACGTCTTCAACAAAGCAAGCAGCTCCATCGCACCCAACCTGCGCAACGTCATCAATCTCTCCCTCGAGACCGCGACCTTCCCAGAGAGCTGGAAACACGCCGAGATCAACGCCCTACTCAAAAAATCCAGGGCAGTCCCAAGAGACTTCAAGAACTTCCGGCCCATCTCTCTGCTCCCATTCCCAGCCAAGGTCATTGAGAAGATCGTCAATAGACAGCTAATCCGATACCTCGAAGAAAACAGAATTCTGGACCCTTCCCAGTCAGGGTTCCGCAGCAACCACAGCACCGAGACCGCCCTCATCGCCGCCACCGACGACATCAGGACCCTGCTGGACAACGGTGAGACCGCAGCACTCATCCTCCTAGACCTCTCCGCCGCCTTTGACACCGTCTGCCACCGCACACTACGCGCACGCCTCCACGCCGCAGGGATCCGAGACAAGGCTCTGGAATGGACCACCTCCTTCCTCTCCGGCAGAACCCAGAGCGTCCGCCTCCCCCATTCCAATCCGAAACCTCCGAGATCATCTGCGGCGTACCCCAGGGATCCTCCCTCAGCCCGACACTGTTCAAGATTTACATGGCCCCGCTCGCACATCTCGCCCGACAGCACGACCTCAACATAATCTCCTACGCCGAGGACACTCAACTGATCCTCTCCCTCACCAAGGACTCCATCACCGCCAAAGCCAACCTCCACGAAGGAAAGAAGGCCGTCGCCGACTGTATGAAGATCAGCCGCCTGAAGCTGAACTCGGACAAGACGGAGGTCCTCATCCTCGGCTCCAACCCTTCAGCCTGGGACGACTCCTGGTGGCCGACGGCACTGGGGGCAGCCCCGACACCCACCGACCACGCACGCAACCTGGGAATCATCCTCGACTCAACACTCTCAATGACCAAGCAAGTCAACGCCGTCTCCTCCTCCTGCTTCAACACCCTCCGTATGCTCCGCAAGATCTACAGATGGATCTCGACAGATACAAGAAAGACAGTCACCCAGGCCCTCGTCAGCAGCAGACTCGACTACGGAAACGCCCTCTAGGCGGGAACCCGACCAAGCTCATCAAACTACTACAACGCTTCCAAAACGCCTCGGCACGACTGATCCTTGACGTACCACGCCACGGCCACATCACCCCCCACATGAGAAACCTACACTGGCTCCCCGTCAACAAGAGGATATCATTCAAGCTCCTCATCCACGCACACAAGGCACTCCACAAGACCGGCCCAGCCTACTTCAACAGACGACTCTCCTTCTACATCCCCAACCGCCACCTACGCTCTGCCGACCTCTCACTCGCCACCGTCCCGCGCATCCGAAGAACAACCACCGGCGGGAGATCCTTCTCCCACCTCACTGCCAAGACATGGATCACCCTCCCACTGAGGCTACGACAGACCCAAGACTTGCTGACCTTCAGGAGGATACTCAAGACCTGGCTGTTCGATCAGTAGTGGCCCCCCTCGCCCCTCCCGCGCCTTGAGACCCTTGCGGGTATGTAGTGCGCTTTACAAATTATTGATTGATTGATGGATGGCTGGCATTAACTGTGCCTCTTTTACTGCCAGCCTTGCTTTTCAAACAATGACTATAAGTACAAAGTGCGTGTTTACGTACTGCTTGCAGATTTCCAAAACAAATAAATAAAAGCCATTGTCATTTACATTTACAGGAGGACACTCAAGACCTGGCTGTTCGATCAGTAGCACCCCCCCCCCTGCACCTTGAGACCCTCGCGGGTATGTAGTGCGCTTAACAAATGACTGATTGATTGATTGATTGATATAAAATATCTACTGGACCAAAACCTTGCTTTGCTGTCAACAGCAGATCACATGCCCCCTTAAACAATAAACATGGTTAAGCAAAATTACTCAAAGAAGGCTCCTCAACTTTACAAAATTCTACAATATCAAAAGCTCCCCCCCCTCAAAAAAAAAAGGTGAAGCAAATATGAAAATGATCCCCTACAATAGGTCTCGGGATCACTGACAGAATATTAAAGGTCAGAATATCGACCTACAATATCGCGGCAAGAATATCGACATCATATCTACATTATGGTAAGAACAAAAATATCGAAAAAAAATATCGTTGTTAAAAATATCGGGTTTTTTTTTAGTTAAAAAAATAATGTAAAATAAAGTAAATAATACATATAATTAAACAGTTAAACATTTTAAAATGTTTGAAAAATGTAAATAATATATATCATTTATAAATACATTAAATATATACGTATATTATATAATGAACAAGGTGTGTGAACAAGGGCACAGCTGTGCTCGAAACGCGTCACGGAGTAGAAGAATTAAAATCTACCTGCCATTGCTATCGGGGTCTGTTTCCCTCTGTTCGCTGCTGCTGTCGCTGTTGCGCTGCTATGGAGGTTCGGAGAGTGTTTTGGCCGTATATTATATAATATATACACTTATTAATATATTAATAATTATTTTAATAACATAATAACAAAAATTATAAATACATACACATAAAACAATAATATAAATAAAAATGTAATAAATATATATAAAAAATTAAAATAATTTTTAATCCTCTTAAAATTAATTATATACTACATTAGCTAAAATAATACAAAAAATATCAGATAGTGGAGGGAATAAAATTACTATTCCAACTCCAAACAGTGCAACAGTAGGGTAAATGTTGGATAGCGTAGTGGGACAAATTACTATTCCCACTCCAGAGAGTGCAACGGTAGAGAAAGTGTTGGATCGCGCAGGGGTAAAAATTACTATTCCCACTCCAGTGAGTGCAACAGTAGGGAAAGGGGGTAGGGGTCAAAAATAACATACTTATAATTAAAATAATTTTTGTAAATAAATAATGATTTAATTATTAAATAACAATACCTTAATTATCAATACCAATAAATAATAAACAAAATTAATTACCAAATAAAAACATTTAGCAAATTAATTTTTAATACCAAAAATAAATATTAAAAAGTAATTACCAATTAATAATTAATTAACAATAAATTAATGACACATACCAATACATTATAATTAATCGACATTAATTACCAATTAATAATGAATGAACAATAACATAATTTTCAATACCCAAAAATAATTATTAAAAATTAATTACCAATTAATAATTATTTAACAATACATTAATTATCAATACCCAACTATAAAATTAATAATTACTTAATTAGAATTAAATTACTTCCCACCCTATTCCCCTATAAACTCACAACCTGCTCCAATAATAAATTAATACACTTAATATCATTACCAATTAATCAATTATTAAAAAATAATTACCTATTAATAAAAATGAATTACCAATCAATAATTAGCAATATATTATCAATACCAATAAATAAAAATAAATTATTACTTAATTACAATTAAATTACTTCCCACCCTATTCCCCTATAAACCCACAACCCGCTACGGTACTAAAACTCATAATTTACTTAAAAAAACATTACTAACTTCTAAAAATGTTATATATATATTTAAAAACTAGTACAATACTTAACAAAAAATATATAACACATAACACTAATATAAATATCGATATTAGTAACATCGATATTTTTGCTATCGAAATTACTAACTTCGATATTAAAAAAAACGATATTTCTTACCTTCAGTTCGATATTCTGGTCGTCGATATTCTTGATTTCGATATTCTATCCCTACGATATTTAAAACTCGATATTACTGTAGGACAATATTTAAAACTCGATATTTAGACTGTGCACCAGTTCTCATAAGGAAGCAAACCAACCCAAACTTAGGGACCTTTACGATGGCGGGCTGACAAAGTCCGCCCGCCACTGTAACGGAATACGGGACCGTCCGCCAGGGGTGCGGCGGACCCGCACCTGCAATTAGGATGCCATCCCCACCGTGGCGGTGGCATCACCTATTCCCAGCAATGTAGCTGGGAATGCACGTTGTGCATTGGCATGCACAAGGTGACAGGCACCCCGCGGTGCCTGCCACCTTGTCCATGCCAATGCAGGGGGGGTACCATTGGTACCCCCCATGTGCACCCCCCACCCCTCCAACCTCAATGGCAAAGAACGCATGCCTGTCCATGGCAGCAACGCTGCCATGGAAAGGCTGATCTCCACCTCAATCATAATATGGATGGCGGTGTCTTGCATACACCGCCACCATATTAACCATGTTTCCCGCTCGGTCAATGAGTCAACCAGCAGAAAAGCGTCCGCCGCAGACCCCCCAGCCATCCTAATATGGCGGGGGGTCTTTGAGGTGTGGATGGTGTGTGGATCGCCCCTGCTGGGGCTCAACAAATAACCATAAAACATGAACCCAGCTTTAAAGAGTCAGCACCCTAGTATTTATTAACTGTACAATTAATTAAAATCATTACAGTAAAAACCAATCGATCTATTACAGCTAAAACTATGATAAAACTTCAGTTTGTAGTAAAATTTTTAAAGTTTTTGATAAGGGGATTTGCCGCCCCTCCCCAGTTCCACTGCGATCAGCCTTCCCCAGGATTTGTGGCTATGGACATACGGCTTTAATCACAACAGGCGTCAGTGCTCAATCGAGGCCACCTCAACTGTCTTCTGCTGGGTTTATAGTGCTCTTCTCCAGAGTGTTATTTGGTTTGTTAGCCGTTTTTAAGGCAGACCTGATGTAGTGGATACATTTCCGCAGTCTTGCTAGGGTCGTCGTATTGGAATTAGAAAAGCACATTGGTGACGCTTCACTGCAAGATTTTATTCCATTGGTGATACAGATTGGGCGCAGTAGTCGTCGACGTTCGTCGATGAGATTGGGGCAACAGCACAAGAGATGCAGCCACAATTCATTCTTGTAGGGGGACAGTCTGCAGTTTATTGCTTCCACCCTTCTGGCCAATGCAGGGTTGAAATCCGAAATTCCTAAGGTGATTAATCTCATAGACAGAATTTTACTTCGGGCCAATGGGGTGAGAGCTTCACATAGTGAAGGCTGAGCTTTGCCTGCCATATATGAGCTATTCAGCGGGTCTAGGTGTGATTGAACGAAGAATTTTGCGGTCGAGATCAAATTAGATTTCACACACTTGTTTGTTTATGGCTCTTTTCCACGAATTCATGGGGATTTCTGTCTGCGATATGCTCTCTTACACTATCTTCAATGTTTCGATCGCTTTTTCAAGGCTGGTGTGCCAGGTCGTATTTGGCTCTTCGAATATAGATCTCAGTTGATGTTTTAGTGTGTTGGGTGGAGCCCTTAAGATCCTGAGATAGAGCTTTATAATGTCCCCCTGGCACATCAAGTCCCGCCTTGCCACACCTAGTTCCTTGCTTTCCTTGCTGACTTCGGAATATGGAGCACTGTTTTGTATGCTTTAGATTGTACTGAATTGAGGCAGGCATGTTGTGAGCCGGGTAATGCCAGGTGGCCATAGCTTATTGCTGGTAATAGTTTCGCTTGTAAAACTTTCAATATTGGACCGGCAGTCGGACTGATCAGGTGGTGGCTTAATTGCTTAAGTAAATGTATGACTTTGTTAGCCTTGATGCTCTGATGTTTCAAGTGGGCGTTCGCCTTAGCCAGTTCCGTCAGCCAGACCCCTAGGTAATTGTATGACGCCGCCGTCTTAATTTGCTGGTTGCCCATTTGCCATTGTGCTTTCTTTTTCTGGTGGTAGGTCCCAAAAATGACGACCTTGGTCTTTCCTTGATTTACTGACAAGTTGTTGATGTTGTTGAAGCGATTTAGTGCAATTAGGGCTCTTTGTAGGCCCACCTTCGTATGGTCCATTATGGCTGTGTCGTCGGCGTATTGGAGCACCTGCAGCCTCCTGTTTCCTAGTCTTGGTGCTACTAGGCAAGCTCCTTTTAGGGCCGCCCCCAGATCCGCCATGTATAGGTTAAAGAGGATGGGTGCCAGCACACAGCCTTGCATCAACTCGTTCTCTGTGGTTATTTTCAAGGACACTGTGCTGGCGCTGGTTTTGACCCTTACCCAGGTGTCTTCATAAAGCGATCTTATTGCCTTCAGTAGGTTTGGTGGAATGCCCCAGTTTTCTAGCTTCCACCATAATCATCTTCGAACAACTTTATCGAAGGCTGTGCTATAATCCACGAAGCAGCAGAAAAGTGGAGGGTGGTTCTTCAGGGTTGCCTGGACTGATAAGTGTGCTAGCGCCAATACGTTGTCCATGGTCGATGCCTGTGACCTGAAGCCAGTCTGGTAAAAGGGTATGATACTATTCTCTTCCACCCAAGTCTCCAAGTCCTTTAGTAGTAGGCGGGCGTAGGTCTTGGCTTCAAGGTCAAGTAGGGCGATGAGCCTGTAGTTTGATGGCTTTGAACGGTCTCCTTTTTAGGTCTCGGGACCATCCGGTCGGCAGACCGGAAGTCCGGAGATTTTATGTCTTTGAGAAGAGGGGCTTGCACCCGCCCCTCTTCTCTCCTGTTCTCCATTGGCTGGCCTCTTAAATGCTGGCCAGCCACTGGAGAAGAGGTCAGTCACTCCGTTGAAGCCCCGTCTTTTTCGGATCGGGGGGCGTGTTTTTTGCGAGAAGTCTCAGGCAGGAGACAACAGCAAAACACGCCCCCAAATCCAAAAATGAGGCTCCCTTTCTCCGAGGCATTTTTGCTGTGCCTCGGTGAAAGGCGGTGGTGTCTTCCGGTGCCCTCGTCGTAGATTAGCTTTGAAATTCACTTACAGGGAGGGTCACTTTTGTTTGTGGCCCACGCCTATTTGATGTCCCAGTCAGAGCCTGAACAGCGACACGGACATTGACACCGGGTGACGCGGTGCGAGTACTTACGCTGTCATTTCACGTCAGAGGCCACACGAGCCCAACAGGTTAGATGCACAGGGCGGCCCCCACGCACATTTGTTGAACTGAAACATTTTCAATTATAATTATTCACAACAAAATTGTTCTTGTTTTTAATCCAGTGGCAGGTACTTGGGGCTTCTTTCATACTGTAACATTTATATAGCGTTTCCCTCCTCTATGCAGTGACGAAGCGCTCAAATTGCGAATTTCCTCCTAATTTCTATCTGCCATTGCAGCGCCTCGACATCAAGCATGTCCGCGCCACCTGAAAGCAAGCCATTCTCGTTACGGCTTCCAAGTGCCCGTTTCTCGGCGCTTTTAACATCAGCCGCACTTTTCTGAACCCTGCTGAGAGCTCATTAAGGTCATTAATAGACTGCGGATGCGGTAAACCATGCGATGGTCGCGGGGCCGAATTGCAACAAGTGAGGCCTCTCAGCGCTGTACAACAAGCTGCTATACAGGGCGTTCATAGACAAAAAACGATCCAAGCAGTATTCCGCCGTTTACATGGGCACTAGATTACCACCTCGGAGACAGACAACCGGACCCGGATAACTTTGAAGGTCTCCTGGTTACTTCTAGAGGGACTGGACCGAAGATGTCCGACTATCTGTTTTGGCGATATTTTACCGTCAGGCTGTCCGGACTAATTGCACGCGCACTGGTTACCGCCACGGGGACTGAGGTAAACGCATGGGACTAGATTACTTAACCGAGGGGTGGACTACCGGTACTGGGTTACTTCCTGGTTGAGTGGATTAAATTACCGCCGCAGGGATTGAAATAAATACACGGCACTACCGGAACCGGATTACTTCCAAGGGAACGGGGTTACTTTCTGAGGGGCTGGGCCGAAGGCATCTGGACTCTCTGCAGGAGGCGGTTTCACCGCCACAGGACGGGGCTTCCACTGGCACCCGTGTTACCTTCTCCGCCTGAGGGACGTAGTAACTAAACTATCCTTAGCTTTACTGGTACCAAGCACTGGGGTACAGGTTACCTCCAGGGCCACTTGGACACAGTCTGTTACCGTCCCGTTATTACATCAGTTACGAGGCTGACATCACGGTAAGGGAATTAGCTCCGGGTCCTTTTAGGGCTGCTAGATGACTTTACACTCACACCTGGACACTATGCTGGCCCTCCTGGTATTTCTTTTAACAAATCAGTGCACTCTGGGAATTGTAGTCTGTTTCAACTAAACCAACTGAACTCATGCACGTGAAATAATTGTGTAAAAAAAAAAAACATTGAGGATCGGATGCCTCCTAGGCCACAGGCAGAGCTGCCGTCCCTGTATGCCTCCACGGCCCCCCAAGCGCGCGCGCGCCACGCTCCGCCGGGCTTGTCTTGTTTTTTTTTTTTTAACTTTAAGCGCGAGGCGCGCGTGCGGCCAATGCTTGTTTCACATACCCTGTAACTGCTAACGGCAAACTGTGTCCTTTGACGAATTATTTCGGGCTGCTGTAAGGGATGTGCTGAAGCAGGAAGAGATTTTTCAAACAAAAATTCACAACCACACGGCGACAGCTGCAAGTGAGAACCATCCGAATACTGCACTTCTACCGATTCATCCTCATAGAGGACAAACAGACTTTCAGGATACAACGCAGAACATTCAGATCGGCAGTCTGAGAAAGGAACAAAGCAGAAATACACAGAAAACCTTATTTAGAATGCAATTACGGCACTTTTTACAGCTGTTCATATGTACTGACCTCAATGTTTCTGCCTTGGGTAGCCTATTTTTTACAAACATTTTTATTTTCAGAAGTTGACATGCGGATACCACAATAAGCACAATTGAAAAATACGTTTCAACGTGGTTTTCAACCTAATGGACTTGTGCAGATACATCCAAGCAGCAGTGTTACAATAAATATGTGCCGCAATTTTGCTGACTGTGTGGCAGTAACTAGGTTAGGCAACAAGGCTAAAATTAAGCGTTCTGATTTACGCAACTTCAGCCACTAGACTTTATGAGCTGCCTTTTTCACTTCTCCTCAAAGCATTGAGCGTGATGGGAGAGGCGCTACCTGATTACAGTGAAACGAGTTACTGCCAAAACAAAGCACTGAGGATGCCATGGGTGAGCATTCCCTGCCAGCTGTCCTCTGCATCCTAGTAGGATGCGCCACCTCGGGCTCACGTCATTTGGTATCCTTTCTTACCCCCTGCTGAGCAGCTCCACAGTCGCCCGCAGATCCCAATTACAGAGTAGCTATTCAAGCCTCCCGCCCTCGGAAGGAACCATAATGACGGCGATAAACTTCAGACTTTCTTTCCTGCAAGGAGGCCGCCATCTTACAGAGAGGTGAGGGTGTATGAGTTGTAATAGATATTATTAGAAGAGATACGCAATTCGTACAGTTTTAAAAATTTTTATCTGGATTTTTATTATCTTTTCTTTCAAAACCAACACGCTGAGAACGTTTTAAGGCATATGTCAACGCACAAGAATTTGGGTGTGATAAAAACGATTGTATAGAGATTTAGTAACTCTTCGCTTAGAAATAGAAAGTTATATATATCTGCTTCATAAATACTATTCACTACTAAATTAAGGCATGCACTCTTCTCTGCGTCTCTTTTTTGTCTGTTATCTGAAAACCTAAGAGGCCATCTTTAAATTCACTATGTCAGTTTCGTCTTAATTCAGAGAGGACATACAACAAGCATTTACAATGCAACGGTCTCGGCATTGTTAAAGTTAGAGCTATTGGCATTGCTCATGACAATGCCGTTTCTTTAAATGTTTTAAAAACAAAAACATAAACAGAAATAATGTCATGAGCAATGCCAATAGCTCTAACTTTACCAATGCCGAGACCATTGCATTGTAAATGCTTGTTTGAAAATAGGGACCAGGATGGAGCCCCTCTAAGAGTCAGGAATTATGGCTGTCTGGAAAGCGTGATTGTATAAAGGGGTTAGCATTGCTGCCCAGAAATCGGGGGCCTTTTTGAGTCAGCACCCAACATGGCCTTACTGAGCATAAATGTTCTGAGACAACACCTGCACTTTGTCAGGTAAAGAACCCCAAGCCTGCGTTACTTCCAAACAAGACCCTTACCGAAGGTTCCAGGTCTTTAGAGACTATAGTGAACTTTACAGAAGGAAGGCAGAGGACTACAAACCGTCTATGTGAACCACATTGAAGCAAAGCCACACCCTGCAAAAGAGTGCAGGAATTTTCCGCAAAGAGGCAATAGAGGGGAAAAAAAAGCACAGCAATATGGCGTCTATCTAAAAGTACATTGAAATTCATATATTGAAATGCAGAGCATTTCATATTGGCCGTAAACTCATCACAAAAAAACAAACTTTCGCAACAAAAACAAGTATAGATTACACCCCGACTATACATAACGATATGTAGAACAATTTAGCATGTGCTCCATAAAAACACACAGAAGAGAACGACTGCATGAAAAACAAGATATATACTTGCGTTACTCACTTGGTGCCATGGGTTGCTGATAATGCTATCAACGCTGTCCCACCCTCGTTCTACCCTCATACACAGAGGTAAAAATAAAGAATTAACCTGTGAGGTAAAAAGAGAGACCAATAGATACCCTTTTATTTGCTGATTTTTACTAAGTGAAGCCAGAAAACCTGCATTAATTGCGACTTTCCTGCTCAAGCAAATTGTGTGATCTTTGGCAAATAGTGTGTTTTTCCGAAATCCTTTTTCTTCAGTATTGCATATGAAAGTACCTTCATATACATGCATGTTTCGGCTACAAGCTGTACAAAACCTATTGTAGCTCTTTGTTTAAGAATCTGGGCCACACACAGGGGCCATGTGCTTGGTAGTTCACTAATAACACTGTCGCCAGGATGGGGGTGAGGGCACAATGGTTCTACGTTCATGATTAAAAATGATCACTTTGAATAATTACTTCTCAGTACAGTGCTAAAATGTGAAGTATTAATGTCTAAATTGCCACATGTTTAATAAATACACTGTGTTGAATTTTGAAGAGATTTCATCATATTTTATGTTTGTTTTGTGATTTATATGGCAAACATTTTCAGAGCTCAGCTCGGGCACAGACTCTAAGAGTGAACCTAGACCCATAGCTTGGTTCATCCTGTCAAATTTGCTGTCTCGCCCACGTGTACTGGTCACGCATATATGAGTCCAGCAGTTTTGCCTCACCTGACCAGTTCTCCTGGTAAAGCCATTCCATCGCTGGCTGCCCCATTCCTTCTCACAGGTCCTAGGCCTGACACTGCCAGCCTGCAACAACAACATCACACCCCCTGGACCTCATTCCGGTTAGGATGTGAGACAACTTCCTTCCTGGGAGAGCTCCGTTGTACCAAGACAGAACAGCCCACAGGTGCTGCGCATGGTCAGCCGATGGTGGCTTTCCTCGTTTACCCGACTTCCAGTGGCTGTAGAGCCAAGAAGCGAGAGAGGCACCCAATTGCAGGAACGAGCTCTCATCTATAAAAGAGAAGGGGGTGGAGGGGCTGATACCAAAACAACAGCTAAGATATCAAAGTGGGGGAGGGGGGAGATGCAGGCCTTGAAGCACTTTTTTCATGTGTGGTCAAACTGCATCAGCCTCCTGCAGCACAAGGAAGTAATACGCAGTGAATTGCCCAGGACCACACAATGCAGGGCAGTCTTGTTTACGCACCTAATTCTAAAGTCAGCCACATGCCTATTAGACCCGCCTCCTACATTAGAGCTTCTGCTGTGAGATCTGCCTCTGCTCGGGCATGGGTGGACGTGGCACTGAACCCATCCTACCAAGCACAGGCCCTCCTGTTCTTCCCCATTCTCAAAATCGTGCAGAGAAGCCCCTCTTTCGTTCTTTAGAACTTCAAAGAACCAAACTTCTGTTTTTAACTCTTGAAGTAACCCAACATGTATTCTGCTGAAGAATTTGTATAGGGCTTTATATCGCCATAGGAGACACGAGGCACTCCAATTCACATTAGTTAATCCTGCCCTTTTTGGAGTGTGTGGTTGTAAAAACAAGTGAATGGTTGTATAGCTACAAAGGCATGGGTTGCAGTTTGGTCTGCAGGGAGGAGTAAAGTGTGATGCAGAGAAGCGCATATTACGCTATGATGGCGAATGCACGAGTCCTGGATTTCCCCCTCCATTGGTAACGGGGTTGTCTTAGAGTCTGTGTGACAACCCCAGCTTACAATAAAAATAATCATAATGTCCAGTGTTATCAGAATTTAGCATGTTTATTTTATCAAACTTACAAGGCTAAAGGGCCGAGACATCCTGCGAGGAGCCAAGAATATGACGGGATAGGTAGATAGGAGAAGTGCTCACCCTCAAAGGGCGCTGAAATGTCTCATTAGTATCGTAACAGAGTGCGGTTATTAGCAAAGACACAAGGCGCTGTAACAATCCAACATTGCTCCTTTCCCGCCTTCGGGAGGATACAAGACTGAGCGGATAATTTTCTGCAGTGAGGACATTAGTCCCCTGAGCTATCTTGCGGGGCCGCACTGGGCCTAGTGCCGCCTTGTTCTGTTATTTTCTGTTAATTAGTAAACACTCCAAACACTTGGGGCCTGATTATGAGTTTGTGGAATGGGATACTCCTTCAAAAACAAAACAGATATCCTGCCTGCCCTATTATGAGTTCCATTATATCCAATGGAACATAATGAAACTTATAATATGTTTGTGTGTTTGGAGTATTTGACGTTATAACAGGCGAAACATCCTCAGTGGACGTTAATTCAGAGGATCAGGACTGGTGCGACACAGGGCCATCCTGCCTCGAGGCTGACAAATGGGGCACTAGGGGTGACTGTGCATGCCACACGCCACAATGCATCAACGGCTGCCTGTGAGCGCTAGCTTAGGTGATTGGGAGTCATTAGCCCGAGGGCCCTGGAGGGGGGTGCAGTAGACTGCATCATGAGTCACACGCCATGGACACGGAGCCTTGAAGCGCAGAAGGTCAGGGTTCTCAGTAAACGAGTCACCCAAAGACTGGCCCATGGACAGAGCCTCGAGGCGCCACTCATATCTAGAAGGGAAGCGCAGAAGTCTGGTTTGTAGCGCCTAATACCAGTATTTGCCCCAAATTTGCAGGAGAGAGGAGAGGCACAGAGAGAGACAGAGAGAGGAAGGAGAGAGATGCAGCGAGAGAGTCTGAAAGTGCCTCAGAACAGTGACAGGTAAGGGAGGTGAAAGTGCCTGTGATTGTGACAGATGCAAGTGAGGTAAAAGCGCTTAAAAACACATGAAGGAACATTTCAATAGATGGCGAATGTGGCTGTCAACAGTGACTGGTGAAGTGGTTTTGCGCAGGCGCAGACCATGAAATGGGCGAAGCTGTGGCTGATAAAAGTGTGTCCCGTGGTTGGCAAGAGTGAAGCGGGTGGGACTACCGACAACGACTGGTTAAGTGAAATAACTATGCACAATAAGTGGTACATTTTTAAGGTATGGTAAGGCGTTACGGTTGGCATGCAAACCCCTGAAATTACTCCCCATCGCTTAATTATGCGCAGTTTCCAGCAATGTTACCACAAGTGCAATAGCGTAGGCCACAGTGCAAGTGCTCAGCACTAACGCGAACTGCCAGAACATGAGATGCTATTGCTCGCATCACTTGTGTTGTCATGCTGTTGTTTACTGGGAAATGCATCCATGCACCGCCGTCGGAGGTGGGCTGCGCGAGGCATGCAATGGTTAGCAATCCGCTGAGTCCTGAGTAATGAGGCACTCCTCTCTCTCATGACTAGGCACAAGCGCGCCTAGTGAACAGCTTTTTTTTTTACTGCATGACAACTGTGCATGCTCAGAACATGAGACTCTACTTACCAAAATACCAATTCGCCATCAGCAGGTCTTGACCCACTTTTTTTAGTACGGCAAACTTCCTCACCCCACCTAGCTTTAATTGTTACAATGCAGAGGATTTTTTATTGTAAGAAAGCATCATCGTGTGGTAGCGCTTTAATATTTTAAAACCAGTGGCACAAAAGCATTTCAACAAGCCCAATCCCGGTTAAAAAAGAAGCTCAAACCGAACAAACATCCTACCAAAAACAAGCCCAACTGAGAGTGGACCTCGAAAAGTGCAAAAAGGTAAAAAAAAAAATACAGGCACTGAAGGCATGGTGCATGAGGCAGCAGTGACAAAACTGTGGCATTAAGTGGAGGTAGGAGGGCATAATTATTTTTAAATGTAAACAGCTACGGTGCCAAAGCTGAACACAGGCAAACAGTAAGAGAATAGGAAACAAAGAAAAAAATAGTCCCTCAAAGAACTGATAAAGAACCATAGTGGAATGAGACAGTACTTAGTCTCTGCTGCCTGGGAGGAGCAGAAGAGAAAAGGAGGGACAAAGAGGCAGAACTGACCACTCTCAAGCAAGGATTTTTAAAAGACACTGAAACAAACAAATCAAAAGCAGCGGGATGGCTTTAAGCCCACAAGAGAAGTATAATAAAGTATACAAGAAGTCATATGCATACGCTCGACCTAAAAAGGAGCACTGGCAACTACTAACAGATGGAAGGGGAAAACTTCATATCTTTTGGTTAATTTCTACCAGACCCGCTCCTTGACATTTATCAGATGTGAAGCGTTCATCAATTTTGCTTTTTCTTTGGCATTGGTAGTTTTGCATAATGGGAATAACAAATGTACGAGTCATATTGAAAAAAACTACGTTGAGTGGTTTATTCGCAACTCACAATCCAGGTGCACTTAATTTTCTATATTTACCACTCTCAAACCTTCTGAGTCTTTTTAAAATATGATAAGGTCTTTGAATTCATTTAGCACTAAAGAAGTTTAACCAGCTCAAGTGTGTGCTTTATATACTATTTCATTTGATTTTTCTCTTCAGGACTGAAAGGCACACAAATTACATACATTTAAAGAAGCCTTGATAAATCTTGCAATGCACAAAAGGGCATAGATCGAAATGTGTCGGCTGCAGAATAAAATGTAATACACATATAAACATTGTCTAGAAAATACAAATCATACTGGTATGAGGTTAATGCAGCCTTTGTCATTCTTGATTCGGCACTGTGCTGCACTGGTCAGAGAAGGTGTGCAGCTTACATGATAAACCTTGTGCACATAAGAGCACATTCGTCATCGCCATAACCTCTCAAGGTCCTTGAACATTGATATGAATATCACTAGTTTCACACAGAAAGGCACATATTTTATTGTGTGGTTGTTTGGTTGTGTTCTGAACATTTAAGTTACTGCTCATACACACATTTCAGTAGCAGGTCCATGTTCTCACGCAACACACACCACATACTACACAACACACACATGCATTTACACATACATACAGAAACATGCTTTTGGACTACACCTTTTAACCATGGGCTTCTTTGGTTGAGCTGGCTTTAGTCATTGGCTACAAGGTTGTTCCTCAGCATTGGTATCAAAACACAGTATTTTGGTGGTGTTGTCAACTTGAAAAGTACTCCACATACATTAGCATGAATGTCATGGTTTTAGCTTACTTTAAAACATTTTTTTTAAAGTGGGCCTTTGCATCCTCCCATTCATTTGTCTGCTCGTCTGTTTCCTGTATTATTAATTTATAGTGTTTCAAAGTGTTCAGCATGTTTCCTAATGCTCCTGATGTGTTGGCTTGGGTTAGTGAGACACAGCGAACTGAAATGAACTATCCAGACGGATACTGTGTGGTCACAGATTTAATCTAGTATGCATTGCTCTTGGAATGCAGTTCAATGGTACCTACACCATCAGCTACCAACAGGAAATCTTCGACAAACAAAAGGTGATGAGAAAAAAAAAGCAGCTCACATCCCTCAGACCAAAGGCCTTCAAACTGTGGGGCGCGCAACCCTGGGGGCGGGGGGGGGGGGGGGAGAAGAGCGTTGATGGGCTCCCATTGGGGCGCAAATGCCTCTGCCAGTACATGTAAATGAAGATGGCCTGGAAGTGCCACAATGTTTATTTACTGCATTTCCAGGCTGTCTTCAGTTACTCTGAGCCCTTAAAGTGAAAGTGAGAACTGTTATTGGCGTGCAGTGGGGGCAGGGGTCAGTGAGTGTGCTGGCAGGGTCAAAGAAGTTGCTAAAAAAATAAAAAGCCCAAGTGTTTTCCTGTTTTCACAGTCATTTAGGTGTGTATAAAATAATGCAATAACAGCTTAATTGAAAAATAAAGGCAAGTTAAACTAACCGGTGATAAATGCATTCTTTTAGGTTATGAAATCTCAGTTAGCAAGTATCATCACTGCAGATGTCTGTGTGTGTTAAAGCTGAGAGACACATAATTAACCCTAGTTGGTTCAGAGGAATAGTGACCTTTGTATTTGTAGTCAGGGTCACTGGAATTATGCAACTGTGCGGTTTTTGGCATTTTGCACGTGGTTATGGATTTCCCGCATTTGCCACATAATCCATCATCTGCTATATAATTTGCAGATTTTAACAAAAAAAATTTTTTCTAGCCTAAACGGTTAAAAGGTTACTAAAAAAGCAGCAACACATTACCTTGCAGTGGCATGCCCTTTCTAAAGGTTGACTGGTTACCTTTGTGTTGCTTATTGCTATATGTGGGAGCTAAAGTGGTACTTATGAGGGGAAATACATGCCAGGACCCTTAACAAGTGTAAAAATGGAAAAATAATGCAGTAATGCTACCACAAAATATGCGGCATTATTCGTCTTTGCTTGCTGCATAATTTGGCCTTCTCCTGACACATAATTCCTGTGGCCCTATTTCTAGTGCTACGAGGTTCCATCTTCTGGAAGAAAGCATTGTGAATATGTAAGTCATTATTTTAAAATAGTATTTACATAGTCTAAGATAGGCTGCTGCTGCAAAATGATGCAGTGATTGAGATAAAAAAATCCTTACAAAATATACTTTTTTGTAATAAGTAATCTAACTGTATCTAATGCAGACATTTTTGTAAGTGTCTCCACTATTCCAGATCCCAGCTGATAACACCCCTACATTACATCTCAAAAAGAATACATCTTTGCCACCATGAATTTTTAAGCAGAGCCACTGGAATAATTCAGCAGGAGAGGACCACATTATGCCGCAGGATTGACTAAATTATGCAACAAGAACAGGTAAATTATGCGGCATATTTTGTGGTTAGCATTACTTCATTATTTTGTCATTTTAACTCATGGTAACGCTGTCAGGGGAAATATTTCACCTCATTAGTACCAGTTTAACACCCAAATACAGAAGTATGCTACTACAAGATTACCAGTCAATCTTTGCAAAGGGCCTTCCACTACTCCGAAACACTTTGCCATGTTTTAAGGAACTTTTGTTCTGTTTGAGCTAGAATCAAGTTTTTTGTTGGAATCTGCAGCATATGGTTTATGTAGCAAATGCAGTAAACTCATAATTGTGTGGAAAACACTGCTGCTGCAGAAACACTTAATTCCAGTGCCCCTGGCTTTAGGGGACTTAATTAACATCTGGTAAGAAGGCTGGTTTCTTCTTTAACTTTCTGCACTACCACCACACCTTTCACTTTCAGGCAGAGGCTCCTCAAAGTCAGCATTAACTATTCAGGGGCAGTTTTTTTGTGTGAAAGCTGCGTCCATGGGGTGGCAAGTAGAAGGCATGCAGGGTTGCATTCAGATGCAGAGCCCTAATCCTCTCGACCCCTGGGGCCTCACAGTAATGGTCTAGAAGACCGAGGAAAGGAGCGAGATCCATAGATATTGTCAAAGAGAAGGCCCAGAATAGGGAGTACTGTATGGGGACAAATTTTAATATTTACAAATTGCCAGAGACTGCTTCTTCAGAGAGATACCCCAAAGAAGGGGACAATATAAGTGGTCTCTTTTTTATTTTTTAAAAGGGACATTCAGTATTGATGGTGGTACTGCTGCCAGGTGTGTAAGTGGCCAATGCTGGTTATCATTAAGGAAGCAGATGAAACAAGACTGGTGCCCAGGGGTTTGAGGGGCCTACTGCAACACAATAATGACTGTCTGCCTTCACAAAAGGGACATGGCAGCTTATTTTCCTTTCTAGCAGTAGGACCGAGGTGATGGTCCGTCATGGTGGGGAAGAGGTAAAAGATGAAGAGGAGATAGCCTGCTACTCAGGACTGCAGTTATGATTAGTGCAGCAGATGTAGTTGCATTGGGGTCCAATAGTGTGAGGGGCTCATAACACCTCAATTATGGGGATAAGTATGTTTGGGATAATACATGTTTTTGTTTGATGCATTTTCTGTTTTATAAGTCTCATATTTAGTGCGGTTAAAAGCTATAGAAAAAGTACTCCTGAAATCATCTCATAAACCTCGCTCCCTGCACGGAGCCATGTCCCTCCTCCTCCCCCAATCCTTGCCATAAAGTTTTGGAGGGGGCCTGATCTCAAAACATTTTACTCAGAAGTGATGCAGGCAGCTCTCACCTGGCATAGCCATACAGGCAGTGCCTAATTTGTAAAAAACTGTATGTGCAAGTGCCCTTTTCGGCAGGCCACTGCAGCCTGCACCACCCATTGACCCTGCCAGCACTGCCAATGACAGTACCAACATAACACCTAAACATTGCATTCCTACAAGTGTGACAATTGAGACTATTTCAGGCCACACAGCTATAATAATTGTGTGAGAGGCTTGTATTCATTTTCAATGCAGATTGACATTGTTGTGCTCCTTTAAAAAATTAAACAGACAGTGCCCCTATGTGGCGGCCTGTCACTAGTGCTGGTGCTGACAATTAAGTGCCGGTGCTGAGCAACGTAAACCACTGGCTTGTGGGATTCAAGTCAGTATGTGAAGTTAGCATAACTTATCTTGGGCTGTATCTCTACTCCATATGCATTGAGAACTGCTTTATAAGATGGCCCATTCGTTCTCCGTGTCTTATATGATAGAAAGGGATGACAAGCCATACTACGGCCATCTTGGATCATGACCAGTCGTGCCTCAGATCACGTGGTTCTCTCTGAACACCGTCTGTATGATTTAGCTCGTACCAGCCTAGAGACAGGGTGAATTGTATTTACGGCTGAGGCCCAAGGTCACATCTGCAGTAGGGAGTATTAAGCGAAATTCCTCTGTGCCCGAGACGAAAGGGAGTCACCCTGCCGACCTTCTCTGTAGAAGATAGTAACCTTATGTGTGCAGATGGTATGAGCTCATTTAGGAGCTCTAGGGCTAACTGGTGTTTTTCCACTTACAATGCTTTGTATGCTGAGTCTGTTATGTATATAAGTGTGATTCTGTCAAGGGGCCAACAGTCTTCCTCGGCGCACCTGATGGGTGAGGATCGATGAGGCTCCTCTATGTAGAGTTCTGTTGTGGCCAATAAACGCTTGAACCTTCTACGTTGCCAACTGCTTATTATTGACTTGATATTGCGGGCCACTGGTAAGTGTGGCCCTTGGGATTACTATTTAGATTACTACAATTGGCGACCACGAAGGGACCCCGTGATAGGGTCTTTCCTCCCCCGTATTCGGGTGGCAGGATCGAGGGCGTCTTGGCTGGGCGGGCGGAGGGGAGTTCGACGTCCACTCCGTGCTCCCGATCGGGGTGCCCTCTGCTGCTAGTCGCCCTTCACCTGGGTCCTACGGGCTTAAACCCAGGAGCTGACCGTGTTGGTCGTAAGAAGTTGGCAGCGGAGAACGTACATTCGTACCTGGGTGCACCCGGTGAGTAATTTGTTTGTTTGAAGCATGCGCTGTTGAGCGGTTCATTTGTTTGAAGCACGCGCTGTTAAAGCGGTGCATTTGGAACGGTTAACCGTATTTGATTTGAGGGGTCGTGAGTACCCTAGGAGAATTACGGAGGTCTAGCAGGGTGGTCCGGTAGGGACTGACTGTAGAGACTCCGCGGATCTTTTGTGATTTTGAGATACTGATCAGATGCCTAGTTGTTACCTGTGAGTAATGCACGGCCGGATTGCACTCGGAAAAGCCTGTGGCTGTAACTGGGTAGCCATGAGACATATCTGAAGTACGGCTTGGACCACATCAGAATAGTCTCAGTGGTGAACCAGGGAGGTCATGGGATGGTCCGTAGTTCAGTTCGTGGTTACCCCTGTCCGACAGCCTCTTGCCAGTCTGCTGGGACACTGCCTGTTGTGATTCTGTTGATCCTTTTGAATAATTCTCCACGAACGGGAGTCGACGGGCTCGGTTCGTTTGTTTGGATGCATCAAGTTTGGATAGGTTGAACTGCAGAGAATAATGTCGACATACATGTTATCTGTGGTATAAAGTCTGTTATATGTTATTTGTGTCTGTCTACTAACCAACATGTCGTGTTTCAGCAAATTGAATTGTTTTGGTTGTTGTTGCCGGACCAGCGACTCTCGTTTGGCTGAGAGTCAGCCTGCCCCTCCTGAGGGCAGCCCTAGCCATTTCATGTATGTGAAGCATGGAATTGCCCCCATATTGTTCAACACCTTGTGGCATAAGTATACTAAAGGTAATGAAGAGTTACAGTGACCAAAGACTGGTTCATTTGATGAAAAGTAGGCAATCTATGTTTGATGCCTTAAACGCCTGGCAGAAAGAAGCCAAACAAAGACGGATGAGGGGGGAGAAACTAGCGAGAGCTAAGGCTGGGCAGACCATAACTCAGAAAGCTGTAGCCTATGACAGAGCTAGGGTAGAGACAGGAATCGATTGTATGAATCGGGAGTTTAGATTGAAGGTCGATAAAAGTTATGTGGCTCGACCTAATGCGGAGGATGAAATAGAAGACCTGCTGGACATGCGGCCACCGCCCCCTTATGTCCCGCAAAAATTATATCCGGAGGCATCCACAGCTAGTGTATCGGCGGGGGCAGGGACAGTCGCCCCTACGCCGGCTTTAGTTGCCTCCACAGCAACTCCTGTTGCATCGGCGCCTCAGCCTCCCTCCCTCGCGCCTGTCACCAATCTCTCTCGGCTGACTCGGAAGTTATGGCTTTATTTCCCAATTTGTTCTCAGCCACAGCAGCTGAAGCTCCCCAGTTGTCACCGGGGGCCATACATTCTCCCTCTGCCTTGACCTCCTCTTCCGCGAGTGCAACTCCTTTTGCAGCTGTTTCAACTCCAGTACATCCTGCCGGTTCATTAGACGGCAAGAAGCTGTTCACTCGATCAGCTTTAGGAACAGAGGAAAAAGAGACCATTGCAGTACAGGCATCCCAATGGATGCGGCAATCTATTTATACCCTGTCTGACATATGGAGCACCATGAAAGATTATGAACCGGTGATGCAGCAGCACAGCACGCATTAGCACACATGGCTGGACGCCTCATCTCATTGTGGGAGCAAGTTTATAACAGGGAAAGAGCTCCGACTATACTATATGACATTCATACCCAGGCACACAAGTCTCAGTTAAGTCCAGACGAGGTATATGGGAATGTGAAAACTCTGGTCAGTTACAGAACACGCCTACAAGCAGCTAGTCCTGCAGGGGTACAGCAGTTCCCAATGCGTGAGGTGCACCCAATTTATCACCCAGAAGCAACTGAGATAGTAGATGCACATGGGCCGGTTACCCGCCCGAGAGCAGACGCCCGTTTTCAGGAGCAATGGGTATACACCCCGTGGAAACGTAGCGAGGTACTTTCATTGAAAACCCAGTTGCCTGACCCCAGAAAGAATCCTACAGCATACTATAAGGAACTCACGGAAGCCGCCTCCTCGGCGGTAATGACACTGGGTGATATCGAGCTGTTTTTTGCTCTATTGGTGCCGGTGGACATATGGCGGCAGGTGCATGACCAGGACCATGTGACAGAGTTTGGGGGAACCTGGGAGCAATTGAGGGACTGGGATAGGGATTGTAAGCCAGGAGATAAGCCTAGAACTGAAATATTGACTCTGCCGGAGAAAATAATAACTTATATGCATTCACTAATTCCTCCCAGGAAAGTAGATTGGGATAAATTGACCGCGTGTAAACAAAAGAAGGATGAAAGCGTGTCCGATTTCTTTACGAGGTTCGAAGGGGTTTTCATTGACTTTAGCGGGCAAGATCTGTCCAAAGAGGGTGGCATACGCTTGTTTGTTAACAGGTTTGTAACTAACCTATTAGCCGAGATATCGCCCTATCAGCCCGACTTCAGGCTGCGGAGAGTACCTGGACTACATCTACCCCTTCAACTATCTTAAGTATGGCTCAATACTATGAGCATCGGGAGAACGAAAGTAAGGAGAAAACAGAAAAGAGATCGAAGGATTTGAAGACTAGGGTCCTGTTACAGCAAGTTGAAAGAGGCCGAGGAAGGGGTCGGGGAACACAGAACTTCGCCCCACGAGGGGCGGGTCCCGGGCAGGGTGGAGAACGAACAGATTTGGGAATAAATCAGTGCGCATTCTGTAAACAGGAGGGGCATTGGCGAGCTCAGTGTCCGTTGTTACAGGCGCAAAACGGCGTCCCGAGGGGCCAAGGGAGAGGCCGTGCTGGTGGTCATCGAGGTGGGCGTACGAGACAGGAAGGTGTCGGGCAAGGTGAGAATAGTCAGAATTATTTTGACCATGGTCAGGGGAAGCAGTATTACAATGAAGGATGTGTGGTGGACTCGGCAGGCTATTCTGAGGCATAGGAGAGCGGAGGACAGAGTGGGGGACGTGTGTCAATTCCAGTAGGTCAAAACGGACCTTATGTGCGTGCCCGTTTAATGGATGCACCAGGTAAGTTTTTAGTTGACACAGGGGCTATGAATAGTTCTGTTTCACATGCCCTTGCCCTGGGGCTGCTCTATCTGGCCAGAATAATGTGTCTGTAGGAATCTCTGGAACTCCGGTGGTAAGCCCCATCTCCCAACCTCTTTCTCTTACTTTGGGACCGATTTCAATTGATTCACCCTTCCTTCTAACTTCACAGTGTGGTGAGAATCTCTTGGGGATGGATATACTGAAGAGGCTATATGCCCGCATCTATTGCTCTCCAGATGGTGTTTATTTGACTATTAAGAGACCTTTTCCTCCTTCAGCGCAATGTTTTTCCAAAACGGACACTCTGCCCCCTGAACTTGCAAAGATTCCACAGAGTCTTTGGGCTACCGGAGATACTGATGTGGGTTTGTTGCACATCACACCCATTTCGATCACCCTGAAACAAAATGCCCGGTTACCTAGAGTCCCGCAGTATAAGATTGCTCCCGCGGGTGAGCGGGCATTATTGTCCATCGTTCATGATTTGATCCGCACCGGTGTAGTGGAGGAGACAGTTTCCAATACGTGCAACAGCCCTATTCTTCCTATTCTTAAACGAGCCCCGATAGATCAAAGCCTTGATTATGCTGACACATACTGTTTTGTGATTGACCTGCGTGAAATAAACAAGATTGTAGTACCCCAATATCCTGTGGTGCCTGACATCACTACTATTTTGACGATGATTCCTCCGACTGCTAGGTTTTTCTCTGTCATTGATTTGAAAAATGCTTTCTTTAGTATTCCCATTCATCAAGATAGCCGTTATCTTTTCGGCTTCTCATTAGGAGGCCGCAGCTTCAGATTTTGTCGCGCCCCACAGGGCTATACAGAAAGCCCAAGTATTTACAGCCAAGCGCTTAAAACGTTATTGGATATACTAACTTTGCCAACCGGTAACGTTTTTGTGCAGTATGTGGACGATCTCCTCGTGGCCTCTGATACCGAGCACGGTTGCCGAGCGGCGACGACTGCGTTGTTACAGCATTTGGCAGACCATGGTAATAAAGTCTCGTTGTCTAAATTTCAATCTTGTCGACCAGAGGTGACCTATCTAGGTCATCTCCTGTCGAAGGAGGGAAGACGACTGACTCCTGATCGCATCATAACTATATCTAACATGCCTGCTCCTCGCACGCAACGTGATGTCCGCGCTTTGCTTGGCATAACTTCTTACTGTCGCCAGTGGATCCCTAACTATTCCCTCCTGACTAAACCTTTCTTGCATCTAACGACTAAAGATGTGCATGAACCTTTACCTTGGACAGCTGAATGTCAGAATGCTTTTGTTTCTTTGAAATCTGCTCTTTGCTCTGCTCCCGTACTTGGCACCCCTGATTACCGGAAGCCTTTTGTACTCTACGTGCATGAGGTGGATGGTTGCTCGCTTTCAGTGTTAACACAAGGATTTGGTGGTAAGCAAAGACCTTGTGCGTACTTCTCGGCGGTATTGGACAATGTCGCCAGGGCACTTCCCAGTTGTCTGAGAGCCACGGCTGCGGTTGCAGTGGCGATCTGAAAATCGGAAGGGCTCGTCCTGAATACGGACCTGACAGTGATGGTGCCTCACGCTGTGGACGTATTGTTGAACAGGACGCAGACCCAGCACTTAACTAGTGCGCGTCTTAGGGGATACGAATTGACCCTGTTTGCACCACACATCACCATCAAACGATGTGTCACCCCAAAACCCTGCTACGTTACTATCTCTCCCTCTGGAAGACCACAGTCAAGATATACATGATTGCATATTTCGGACAGAAGAAGAAACAAAGAGGCGGATAGATTTGACAGACATTCCTTTATCTGACCTTCAAGGGGAATTGTATGTCGATGGCTCATGTTTTAGGTTACCTAACGGCACTACGACCGCTGCTTATGCGATCACCACATTGCAAACAGTAGTTGAGACAGCCAAGGTACCTTATCGATCGGCCCAGGCTGCCGAGTTAGTCGCACTACTAAGGGCTTGTGAATTAGGTGAAGGGTTAAGGATAAATGTCTACACCGATAGCCAGTATGCTTTTGGCGTAGCACATAGCTTTGGGAGGTTGTGGGCAGAGAGAGGTTTCCTCACATCCCATGGTCAGAAAATAAAGAATGGTCAGTTGGTTTTGAGATTGTTGGCCGCCCTGACCTTGCCCCAAGCCATAGCCGTTGTAAAATGTAGTGCTCATAAAGCAGTAGTTGATGATGTAGGTAAGGGAAATTCCTTTGCGGACAGAATCGCTAAAGAAACTGCCCAATCCAACACCACCTCCATGTTTGTAGCGAGTCTGCATAAAGGGATGGTAGAAACAGAGACATTCAATAATACTATAGACAGTGTGAAAGAATTGCAATCGGAAGCAACCCCTGAAGAACTAAAGTACTGGCAAGAACAGATAGGGAAGCTGGATGACAATGGATGTTGGATTGACCTATCAGAAAGATGTAGATGGCTTCTGCCGAATGCATTTGTGAATGTGGTAGTGTCCATGGCACACGGTCCCGCACATGTGGGGGTTCAAGGTATTTGCACAAAACTAGATCCCGTATGGTATAATACCAACATCCATAGGACTGCAAAGCAACTGGTTCAGAATTGCATGATTTGTCTACAGCATAATCCAGGAGGTAGCATCCCTGTTCTGACCGGTAGCTTTGCGCCCCCCACCCTACCTTTTGAGGTATTACAAATAGATTTTATTCAGTTTGAGCGGGTTAACAATATCAAATACGTCTTGGTGGTGGTTTGTACGTTCAGCAAGTGGGTGGAGGCGTACCCTACCAAGGAAAATACTGCCCTAGCCACCGCAAAGGCCCTAGTAAAGGAGTTCTTTCCCCGCTATGGGTTACCACGGGTGATCTGGAGTGACAATGGGAAACATTTCAATGCTGACCTTGTTGAACATGTTTGCAAGGGCCTGTCGATACAGCAGAAGTTCCATGCTGCTCGTCACCCCAATCAGCAGGGCTGGTGGAAAAATATAATGGGATCTTAAAATTGAAATTAGCAAAGCTACAGGATACCACAGGACTGAAATGGCCTGATCTCTTACCCCTGGCTTTACTGTCTGTAAGAACCACTCCCCACTCCCGCAGTGGGATATCGCCGTATGAGGTGATATTTGGTAGGCCCGCTAATGTATGGGTTGTGCCACGACCAAAATCCCTTAGAGACATTGAGTACCCTATGTTGGCAGATTACCTTTATGCACTAACTAAAGATCTTCGTTCCATTCACCAACAGATATCAGCAGTACTGCAGCCTCTGCTGGAGGGTCCTGGACACAGCCAGGAGCCTGGACAGTGGGTCCTGGTTCGGAACTACCAACGGAAATCGAGTCTTGACCCACGCTGGACCAAGCCCTTTCAAGTGCTCTTGGCTACGAGGACGGCTGTAAAAGTTGAAGGGAAGCGGCATTGGATCCATGTATCACATCTGAAAAGGGTACCACTTCCTTTGCCGGACGATCAGCAGAACCAGAGCGAAGTATTAAGGCACGAAAGTGATAAACCTACCGAAAAGTCACCCTCCCCAGAAGCCCAAGGAGAAACGGATGGGCGAGTGGAGGGTGTCGTGAGTTCGGCGACATCTGCGACAGGTAATCTGATGTCTGGGGATGCAATACGTGACAAAGAAAGTCACACACCCAGTCCTTTACCTGACCCCACTGTGCCTGTTCTTTTCATTAATCCCGAAATACCGGGTCATGTTCGCTACAACCTGCGGCCCGACAGAAAGCTAAGATCCCAGGTTCAGTCTAGAGAATGAGAATGAAGGTCTGAGTAAAACCCTGGGAACGGTAAAAACACTGGACTGAACTCGTGGGGAGCTTGGAACCTTTTGATAACGCTCTGTTCAGAAAGAAGTTAGAGACATTGATCAGTTGGTAGGGGCCCAGGTAGAGTTCCTTTTCAGCAAGAGTTGTGTCAAGTGCAACTCCGACGCGAGAAGTTTTTGTGCCCTTCTTCCTTTTTGTGTTGCATGGAACAATAGGAGTCTGCCTGTGAGGCTCTAATGCGGACACAGGAAAGAAGCACCCTCCGGCAGGTTGGACTGCTTGTAGATTCCCTTTTTCCGGAGATTATACCTGGACTTATAGTGAGAATGTACCCTTTTGCCCGTTTTGTCCCTGAAGAGGAGCGTCCCATAGTGCACCGCCCTTTGTATTCCCATCTGCCAATGTTTTCGACTTGGAGTTTGTGTGCCAAGATTGTTTTTGTTGTCATAATAGTTGTCTCGTTAACGTTATGTTTAGGACTGTTCATCTATCTAGAATTCCGCCATCCTGTGCACACCCTGATAGCTACCACCCCCGCTCCCGATGAGCACAGTTTTCAGACTTTTGCCTCACATAAAGAGAGGCATCGTCAGACTTATGTGAATAATGCTTTTATTGAAATGTTACATCAGACCCATAGTTCAACGAATGTCACAAATTGCTGGGTATGTGGCCTTCTTCCTTCGGTAATGCACAAGCATGATCTATTCATTTCAATGCCTTTGTCATATTTAGGCAGCTGTGAAGCTTGGTTCAAATTATTGTCAATGATGTATGAACATTATACTGTTGATGAGCACCGATTTTCAGAGAAAGATTACGAACTGATTCTGGCCTATATAGAAAGGCACCAGGGATTCACCCCAAATGCTGAAGGTACGGATGGTACTCTGGATCCTACCGCCTGCATGAATGTGTATACGGAACATGAAAATGACACCTGGTTGAGAGAAGAAGTGTTAGATTTTGTGTCCTTCAATTTTACCGAGTCTTTCAGATATTTCCAGGAACGAAATGTATTGAATGATAGGATCCTTCCGGTCCCTGTGTTGAATACCTCGTCCTCCTTTTGCATACATGGTACTGGCCATCTATCTGTTGGATTTAGTAAATGTAACTATACTTATAGATTACAAACCTTTAGCAACCCGCCTATACTCACTCCTCCAAATGTATATTTTATGTGTGGAGAAAACGCCTATACCTGGCTCCCCAGAGGGTGGTCAGGTAGATGTTACTTATCCTTCCTATACCCTCCCGTTTATATAGCCCCTTCCGACTATCATAGATCCCACTCACTGAACTGACGGAGGAAACGCTGATAGGGATGCCACAGACCAGACTGATACTCCTGCCCAGCATTTTGTCGATGTTATAAAAGGAGTCCTGCCTATATGGGGGCCCATCTTAACCAGTAAGGAGATTAGAAGATTGTCCAGGGTAGTAGAGGGAGTAGTGAATACCACCGCTGGGATATTGAATAATATAACCGTTGAGCTTCAAGCGACCAGACTTGTGACCCTCCAAAACCGCCTTGTTTTAGACGTTATCCTCGCTGATCGCGGGGGAGCATGTAGAGTGATCGGCAGCTCCTGCTGCGTATATATACCTGACTCCGCCCCTTCGGTTCATCAGGCCATTCAGAAGTTGCATCGATTAGCATCTGAAATACATACGGAGACAGGTACCTGGTCTATTTCGGGGTGGTTCTGGGGTCTCCTTACCACCTGGGGTTGGAAAATATTCATGGTCCTCCTAGGAATAGGGGGTTTCCTTTTTACTTGTTGTATGTGCATCCAATGTGGGCCCGCCTGTTGCTCCTATTGTGCCGCCCAAGTTTATCTTGCTTTACCTAAACCTGAAGCAAACTCTGCCAGGGTGAGCGCTCAACTAGTGCAGAAAGAGATACATGACATAATGCAGATAGACGAGGGTATTTTCGAAGAGTAGTTTGATGAATAGCTACATTATGCTAAAAAGGGCCGTTCTGTGGGATTCAAGTCAGTATGTGAAGTTAGCATAACGTATCTTGGGCTGTATCTCTACTCCATATGCATCGAGAACTGCTTTATAAGATGGCCCATTCGTTCTCAGTGTCTTGTATGATAAAAAGGGCCGAAAAGCCATACTACGGCCATCTTGGATCATGACCAGTCGTGCCTCAGATCATGTGGTTCTCTCTGAACACCGTCTGTATGATTTAGCTCGTACCAGCCTAGAGACAGGGTGAATTGTATTTACGGCTGAGGCCCAAGGTCACATCTGCAGTAGGAAGTATTAAGCGAAATTCCTCTGTGCCCGAGACGAAAGGGAGTCACCCTGCCGACCTTCTCTGTAGAAGATAGTAACCTTATGTGTGTAGATGGTATGAGCTCATTTAGGACCTCTAGGGCTAACTGGTGTTTTTCCACTTACAATGCTTTGTATGCTGAGTCTGTTATGTATATAAGTGTGATTCTGTCAAGGGGCCAACAGTCTTCCTCGGCGCACCTGATGGGTGAGGATCGATGAGGCTCCTCTATGTAGAGTTCTGTTGTGGCCAATAAACGCTTGAACCTTCTACGTTGCCAACTGCTTATTATTGACTTGATATTGCGGGCCACTGGTAAGTGTGGCCCTTGGGATTACTATTTAGATTACTACAGGCTCAAAATAAGCACTACATGCAGAGCGTTCCAGAGCCGTGACCTGTGCAGACTGGATTGTATGTGTAGTGAGGCTCAACAGCATGCCCCACGTTTGGAGGATGGGCGAGATGTGAGCTCTTCTGTTAGTTGAAGACCAGCTTAGAGATGTGGAGAGGCTGGCCTCTGCAAGGGGCAGGGCTATGGCGCACTTTCTTATTCCTTAAAGAATAGCTTCAGGCACAGGTCCTGTGTGTACGGTAGCCAGATGTCCTGAATTTGCCTGTACAGTTCTGGGTTTTCATGGATTATTCTGGCATCCCAACACTTTCTGCTAAAACAAATACATGTCCCGGGTTTTGAGAGAGGGTCAGGTAACCATACACATTAATCACAGTGTTGTGCAGGTGCACATTTCAGTAGCCCTCTAGTCACACCAGGGACACAACTTAACTTATTTAGAGTTGCCTGCTTTGCTGACTCACTTCATTCAAGCAGCACAGCAGGGTTTAATGAGAGGAAACTCAGGGCTCCAGAACCCATAAAACGAATAAAATTCCTCTCAGGATGCACCCAGAGCATCTTTCTACCTCCTTTCACCTCCGCTTCCATGGACATCATATGGGGCATGCCCCATGGATCAACCCTCAGCCCCACTCTGTTCAACATCTACATGACCCCCCCTCAAAGATGTCGTAAAATCCCACGGACTCAACATAATCTCCTGCGCAGATGACACTCAACTGCTCCTCTCGCTCACCAAGGACCCCTCCGACATCGAAACCAACTTCTGCAATGCCATGACCAACGTAGCCAAATGGATGAGGGACAACTGCCTCCAACTCAACTCCAACAAAACTGAAGTACTGATCTTCGGGAAGAACACCTCCACATGGGACCACAGCTTGTGGCCTGCAGAACTTGGACCTACACCAACACCAACTGACCATGCACAAAACCTCAGCATTATCCTCTACTACGGCAACACCCTGTACGCCGGCATCTCCACCCAGCTCCTCAGAAGACTCCAGACAATACAGAACACGGCAGTCAGACTCACCCTGGACCTCCCCAAGCGTACCCACATCTCTCCTCACCTCAGAATCCTCAACTGGCTCCCTGAGAGAAAAAATGCCAGTTCAAGACTCTCAAACACGCCTGCAAAGCCCTCCACAAACAAGAACCTTCCTACATCAACCACCGGCTGAACTTCCATCTTCCCTCGAGACACCTGCGCTCCACTTCACTAGCCCTAGCACACGTCCCCTGTACCCATTGCACCCGCAGCGGGGGCCGCGCATTCTCCTACATTGTCGCCAAAAAAATCCAATTGGCCGCACTCTGCTCGTCCTACCAGCATGTTACCCCAAGGAACTGTGGTCCATGTAGTGGCGAAGGCGATTACGTCTGTGCCAAAAGTATTCGAAGAAAGTAAGTGTCGCATTAGCCATCCCTGGACACGTGTTTCGAGGTAGTTGCCTCTCGTCAGCAAGGAGTAGGTGAGTGTGTGGGGTTGCCGCGTAGACTGCCAAAAAAGTATTATCAGGTAAAGTACCACTCATGGCGCGCAGGTGCTGGTCCGGGACTCGTCAGCCCAATGGCTCAAGGGAGCCTTAATACAAAAAATCCAATTGGCCGCACTCTGCTCGTCCTACCAGCATGTTACCCCAAGGAACTGTGGTCCATGTAGTGGCGACGGCGATTACGCCTGTGCCAAAAGTATTTGAAGAAAGTAAGTGTCGCATTAGCCATCCCTGGACACGTGTTTTGAGGTAGTTGCCTCTCGTCAGCAGGGAGTAGGTGAGTGTGTGGGGTTGCCGCGTAGACTGCCAAAAAAGTATTATCAGGTAAAGTACCACTCATGGCGCGCAGATGCTGGTCCGGGGCTCGTCAGCCCAATGGCCTCAGAATCCTCAACTGGCTCCCTGAGAGAAAAAATGCCAGTTCAAGACTCTCAAACACGCCTGCAAAGCCCTCCACAAACAAGAACCTTCCTACATCAACCACCGGCTGAGCTTCCATCTTCCCTCGAGACACCTGCGCTCCACTTCACTAGCCCTAGCACACGTCCCCTGTATCCATTGCACCCGCAGCGGGGGCCCCGCATTCTCCAACATTGTCGCCAAAGCCTGGAATGACCTCCCACTATCCTCCCTGGCAGTCTGCAGAAAGCTACTCAAGAACCTGCTTTTCGACGCACACACAGCAACCTCAGCCTCCAGATACCCCCAGGGGTGATAGTGCTGTGCTTTAGAAATGATTGATTTGATCAAACAAGTCTGCGCTCACCATCAGCCTGGAGGTCTTCATAGCAAGGGAAGGAATATTTATGTTTGATCCAACAAACTCATGTATGTAAAAAACACAAAATGCAGCAAATCCACAATTATGCAGCAAAAGCCGAGACTGCAAAGTTGCCTGTTTTCAGAGGTTCTGCATATACTGCACCAATAGTATTTTGAAAATACACGGTGCACGTGATTCTATGTTGTATTTGCATTATATTATTAGACCCTTCCCCCCTGCCAGGCTGAAAGTGTTTCGTTTTACGTTACACTGTGCTCTGGGGGGGTTTGGCTTTTTTCTACCTCTGTAATGTGCGCTTCCCTTCCAGCCATCATATGATGCACGGCCCCTTTAAAGTGCATGTTGTTCTCCTGTCATGTTATATGTGGCTCCCCTCAGTCGTGTTACCAGATAACTCAATGTCACTCGGACACAACCTGTCCTTTTGCAAACATCTTTCCTGCAGGCGGGCCTTGGATGAGTCCCAAATATTTTACGAGGTATTTTTAAGGCCTGGTTCCTTCTTCGTGTCTCAGATGACATTGAAATAGAACGCTAGCGCGAGCGCGCCAATTGCGTATATATAAGTGTCACTCTGTAATATAGGGGTTGTTTTTCATAAGTGCTGATTCCAGCAGTCTGACAAGCTGACTGCTGATTAAAACCCAAATCGGCTTCAAGGGGAGCAGTTTAGACGGAAGGGGCCTATTAAAAGCGGCGTACCTTTTAATTACAAGAAGGTGTTCACTTGCAGCCTTGTGTTCTGCTGAAGCAGGCAACATTTTGTGTATTTTAATTGTCGGAGGTTGGTGGCAAAGTACTCCAGTTGCCGCCCTCAGCCTCAATCCCGCGTGGTCTGTTGCTCTCCTCACGCTCTGGAATCGCCGTATGCTTCTCTCGGTTCATTTCTCGCCAGAGAAGCCATACATGGAACCTTATGTCTGAAGCTGTCAGGCCTTCAATGACATCTGTTTAGCTGTTCTCTAAACATAATGTAATTTGGGAGGACAAAAAAAGGCAGAGCAGGGAACTCAACAGTATATGGTACTGCAGGCAGCAGAAAAGTGGGCATCTTAGGCGTGTATGGCGCTCCCTTGCCTCTCTCCTTCTCTAAAGTTTCCCTTGTATTTATTTATCATCTTGTGAGGTAAATTACAGGGGCGGGTTCTCCGCTATAACAGAGGAGCGTTGCCCCACTGCTTTTAAGATGTGCGAAAAAGAAACAAAAAAAGATAATAACACTGTTTGCGATATTATCATTGTATGTTTCTGTAAGCGGGTTAGAGGAACTCACGGACACAGGTACTGTTTTTATGCTGGCCTTTATTTTCCTTAACAGTCTTTTCCTCCTGTGAGGCAGTCTATAGTAGGGTAAATTGAGTTCCGGCGCGTTATCTGGGGATCGGCGTCCTCTTTGAAAGGGGCTTCCCTCCTTCCTTCACTCCAGGGTGTTCGCGTGGTGGCCGCCGGACCAGAAGGCAAGATGCAAAGAAAGAAACAATAAGAAAAGGACTTGTATTCAGTCACCGGTCTTGCCGTAAGTAGGGAACGGGTAGGGGCGTGAGGAGACACACGGTGCAAACTTCCCCAAACAGTATATCCCAATCCAAAGGTAAGGGGTTGCCCCGTGCCGAAAAGTGCTCAGGGAGAGGGGGGGGGTGCGGAAGTAGATGGAGTGCTCACAGGAGTTTGAAACCTTTCCTCCCAGCCCACCCTGAGACACACGCCCGTACCTGGGTGAGCCACGCGTCTCCTGACGAGTGGCTGGGCGGTGCGTGGTGTCCTTGGCCTCCTGGATCTCTCGGTCTGTGAAGGGAATCGTCTCCGAGGGTCACCTCCGTCGCGGATTCCTGCTCAGCTCGGTCCTCTCGTCTCTCACTCTCGCGTTCTCCTTCAAGTCTCCACACTTCTTTCGCCTCTCTTCTGGGTTTTGGGACCTCTGACGTGGTGACGTCCCAGGGGGCGGGAGCTTCTGCGAACTCGGCCCAAGTAAAGAAACAGGGTCCTGCTTCCTCCTGTGGTCGTGAGAGTGTCGGTTCCTCCTGGTTCCAGTTGTTGAGATGCTGTGGGGAAAAAAGGCGCAAGAGGTATAGTCCTGCTCTTTACCTCGTCAATCTCTGGGGGTCCGGATGGGCTCCCCCCGTGACAGCTTCCTACTCACTGCTTTGTGGGAGGAGCCGGGCAGGGGAGGAGTGGTTTGCCCACTCCTAAGTGCTCAATGACTGTTTGGTCGGCCCTCTCGGGCCGCCCAAACCAGTCATGCGCACTTCCCTGTTCTCCATGCAGTCTGAATTACAGCCTGCATGGAGAACATGCACAGGCCCCCCATTCCCTAGTTGAGCGTCAAACAAGGATGCTCAAAACCAATCACCACGCTGCATTGTAGCATGGTGACTGGTCAGGGGAGCCTGGCTGTGCTTCCTGAGGAGGAGAGCAGGAGCAGAGATACGGGACTCGGCGCACGGCAAGGTGAGTGTTTATTTTATTATTATATATATATTTTTACATTGCGTACCTTTTCCCTAATCGCCCCCTCAGCGCACCCGCAAATCATGCTGGCTGCTACTGGTAAATTAAACTTACAAAAGGCCACCGAATGGGCATGATATTTACTCGTGCAGTTGTACACCATCATGTAGTGCTAGGCATTTCAACTTTTCTCTGTCCAAAGCTGTACAGCATCAACAGCACATTTTCTTTTATTTATGACGATGCTGCTCAGCATCAAAAACATGTATTGACATGGCAGAAACATCAGCTAGCACCTTTCAAGTGTGAGATCTATTGGCTTTGCCATTGTTTGTTTCAGGGGGTGGGCATTGCAAAATACTTATAAATCCATACTCTACACACCAGATGTCAAAAATGTTTGATTTGTTTCTCTGAATCTTGACATTATTTAGTTCCTTTTTGCCTTTTTAGGTTTCGCCTGCACAGCGCTTGTGCTGCGCATGTGAAATCTATTGTTTTTAATATATCTTAAAAGGGGCTTATATCCCACCTTCACTTTTTATTGGTCGAATGCTTGCCAGTTTACTTTCCTCCATTTCTATTGGTTGTAGCCTGTTCTGCATGCTTTGTCTCTCTTATCAATTTCCTGTGACCTAACTACTCATTCCCATCTGCATTGGTGGTTGGAACTTTTTTCTTTCGGTTAATGCTGCATACCATTAACTGTTTACGTTGTGTTATCTTTCCCTGTAAACACCTATTATTGCTATATTTTGCTACTAAAAAGCAGCCACAAATGCAGTTATTTTGTAGGCTCTAGGGTCATCATTTGAATAGTGCAGCAGGTGCAGTGGCTCCAGGGTCAAAAGTTGTCAGAACTCTTCTAAACACGAAATAATGCTATATTTTACTACTAAAAAGTCAGTCACAAGTGCAGTTATCTTGCAGGCAATAGGGTCATGTTTTGAATGGTACGGCAGGTGCAGTGGCACTAGGCCCAAACGTTGTCAGAACTCTTCTAAACACCGAATATTGCTATATTTTACTACAAACAGGCAATCACAATTGCAGTTACCTTGCTTGTAAACGGGGCTTGTTTACATGGTGCAGAAGGTGCAGTGGCACTGGGACAAAAGCTCTAGGGACCCCACTAAACAAAGATTATTGCAAAATTTTACTACCAGGCTGTCACAAGTGCAGGTATCTAGCAGGCACTAGGGGGCCGATTCACAGAACAAACTTAAGACAAAACCCTAAACTTAGTAACATTTTGGTATTCACAGAATGCACTTACTACTTTTTCGATTCACAGAATAAACTTACTACTTTTCCTATTCACTGAATGGATTTACGACTACTAAATTTACGTCCGCCTCCGGGCCGGAAATTCCGGCCCGGAGGCGGAGCTTCCGGCCCGGAGGCGGGGCTTCCGGGCCGGAGGCGGAGCTTCCGGGCCGGAGGCGGAGATTTTGGCCATGGCTAAATCTCCGCCACTGGCCAGAATCCCCACCTTCGGGCCGGAAGCTCCGCCTCCGGCCTGGAAGCCCCGCCTCCGGTTCGTAAGCCCCGCCTCCGGGCCAGAAGCTCCGCCTCCGGGCCGGAAATTCCGGCCCGAGTGCGGACGTAAATTTAGTAGTCGTAAATCCATTCTGTGAATAGCAAAAGTAGTAAGTTTATTCTGTGAATCGAAAAAGTAGTAAGTTCATTCTGTGAATACCAAAATGGTACTAAGTTTAGGATTTTGTCTTAAGTTTGTTCTGTGAATCGGGCCCTAGGTCATGATTACAATGGTTAAGCAGGTGCAATGACACCAGGACCAAAAGCTTTAGGTGCACCATTAGACACCTAATATAGCTATATTTTAATACTAAACAGGCAGTCACTAGTGCAGCTCCACTTCAGGCAATAGGGTCATGATTGAAATGGTGCAGCAGGTGCAATGGCACCCGGGCCAAAGGTTGTCCTAACTCCTGTAAATACCAAATATTGCTTTATTTTACTACTAAACAGGCAGTCACAAATGCATTCATCTTGCAGGCACTCGGGTCATGGTTTGAATGGTGCAGCAGGTGCAGTGGCACTAGGCCCAAAAGTTAGCAGAGCTCCTCTAAACACATAATATTGCTATATTTTACTACTAAACAGGTAGTCACAATTGCAGTTATCTTGCAGTTAAGACGGGGCTTGATGTGAAAGGTGCAGTAGGTGCAGTGGCACTGTGGGCAAAAGCTGATTGGACCCCACTAAAAATAGATTATTGCTAAATTTGACTACTTAAGAGACACTCAAAAGTGCAGTTATCTAGCAGGCACTAGGGTCATGATTACAATGGTTCAGCAGGTGCAGTGACACCGGGCCCAAAAGCTCTAGGCACCCCACTAAACACCGATTATTGCGATATTTTACTACTAAAGAGGCAGTCACAAGTGCAGTTATCTTACAGGTTCTAGGGTCATGATTTGAATGGTGCAGCAGGTGCTGTGGCACTGGGGACAAATGTTGTCAGAATTCCTCTAAATACCAAATAGTCACAAGTGTGGTTACCTTGCAGGCACTAGGGTCTTGATTTGAATGGTGCTGCAGACTGGGCCCAAATCGTGTCAGAAGTCCTCTAACACCTACTATTGCTATTTACAACTAAACAGTCAGGCACAATTGCAGTTACTTTGCAGTTCAAAGGGGCATGATTTGAATGTGCAGCAGGTGCAGTGGCACCGTGGGTGTTAGACCTGGAACCATTGGCGTGGGTCTCCCTTCCATTTTTTTGCTGTTGCCTCGTGTTTTTGCTGGTTATAGATGCTTTGGGCACTGTGCCACTGCTGTTCAGTGCCACAGTGCAAGTGCTCCCTATGGTAAATTGATGTATGGATTAGTGACTCCATGATTGGCTTGATTGGTTTACTTGTCAGACCCTAGTACAGTGCACTGTGTGTGCCCAGGGCTTGTAACCAATGCTGCTGGTGGGCTTGCAGCACTGATTGTGCCACCCACCGGAGCAGCGTGTAAAGTGTGTCTCAGGTCTGCCATTGCAGAGCCTGTGTGCAGTCTGGTACTGCCATGCTAACTGGGCAAGTGCACCCACTTGCCAGTCCCTAAACCTTCCCTTTTGTACATATTAGTCACCCCTATGGTAGGCCCAAGGGCAGGGTGCATTGTAGGTAAAAGGTAGGACATGCCCTGGTGTGTGTGGCATGTCCTAATAGTGAATTACAGCCATTTTCGTTTTTCACTATTGCAAGGCTACCTGTTCTCCATAGGCTAGAATGGGCAGTTTGATTATTACATTTTATAATCCTAACTGACTCAGGGAACATGGTAGGAATTCGAGTTTAGTATGCCTGAACTCAGAATGATAAAATACATCTTTAAGTGAAGTTGGTTTTAACATTCTGCGTTTGAAAATGCCACTTTTAGAAAGTAGGCATTTTCTTGTCTAACCATCCAAACCTGCCTCTGCTAGGCTGTGTATTCCTTGTCTGGAGTTTGAGTGACAGGGGCTGGGGGATTCCAGGAGACAAGGTGAGTCAGTACAAGGCTGAATAGAGAGACCTGCAGCTAGATGGGTGGGAGGGGTTGCACCTGGAACCTGAATAGGGCTGGGTCTTCCCTCCACAATGCTGGCTCCACCTCCTGTGGTATCTCTGATGTCCCTGCCCTGCACTGTGAAAGGAAAGTAGGAGACATGTCAACAAAGTGATCCAGGGCTGACCAGAACTGGTTTGGACTAGGCAAAGGCCGCTCTGCCTTCAGAGAACAAAGGGAAAAGGAGTATAAATATTGGGACCCAGACCCAAGAACTTTAGATCACTTCTGGGAATCAAGACGAACCTTTGCTGAGGAGAAGAACTAGGAAGTTGAAGGAGGAGGCTACCCCTGTGCTGTGTGTTTGGGGGTTGGCCTGCAGTGGTTGCTTCATTACCAAAGAGAGGAGAAAAGGACTGAGTGTGCTTTCTATCAACTTGAAGAAGAATCTCCACGGGCTTGAACTAGAGCTTGCCTCCTGCCTGAAGTGTCAAGGATACACGACTTCACCAACCAGCTCCCCCCTGAATTCCCTTGCTGGGAATTGAAGTGCCTGCTGTTGTGCTGGGCCTTCTGAAAGACTGCGTGTCCCTGGGAGCTGGAAGTGCGATGCAACAACGAGAAGCGTGTCGCCGCCGCAGCCACTGTCATCGCATTGCCGAGGAAGCGAGCCACCGCTGCCGCTGTCATCATCGCATCACCGAAGCGCGGCGCATCGCCGGAGAAGCGGGACGCTGCCACTGAGGTCATCGTCGCATCACCGCAGAAGCGCGTCGCAGGTCCTGTCGCGGCTCCAAAGATCATCGAGTTGTCGCACGGCCGTCGGGCGTGCACGCATCACACCAACGTTGTCGCATCGCAACCAAGACGCCATTTTGTCGCATCGCACCGGAGAAGAGTATCGCATCAAGGTGCCAGCGTGTCGCATCGCACCGGAGAGCAGTAAGTAACCGATGCATCAACTCCCCACACAGTAAGGAAGCGAGCATCAACTCCCATGCGCAGCAGTAAGGAACCGACGCATCCACTCCTCTGCGTGTAAAGAGCCGACACATCACCTTCCCTGCAACCCTTTTGTTTTCTTTGCGCTACGCATCTAAGGTACATTGAGAATAAAGTGTTGCATTTACAACCTGCGAGAACTGAGCTATTTTATAACATTTGAGAGACTATTTTTGAGTACAGTATTGTTGTTTTTTGTCGTTTGGTCTTGTGTTAAGTCTATATAAAAATACTTATTTTTATAATACAACCTATGTGGTGTCCATTTGTAGTGTTGTCAGTGTATTACTGTATGTGTTCACAAATGCTTTACACACTGCCTCTGAGATAAGCCTGCCTGCTCGTGCCAAGCTACCAAGCGGGTGAGCAGGGGTTATTTTAGGAGTGTAGCCCCTTACCCTGACTAGACGCAAGGGTCCCTATTTGTCACAGGTACCTACCTGTGCCAACTAGAGACCCCAAAATCTAACAGTGATCAAAAGCTCTAGACACTCCACTAAACACAGATTATTGCTGATTTTTGCTACTAAACAGGCAGTCACAAGTGCAGTTACCTTGCAGACACTTGGGTCATCATTTCAATGGTGCAGCAGGTGCAGTGGCACTGTGGTCAAAAGCTCTAGGCACTCCTCTAAACACAGATTATTGCTGATTTTTTCAACTAAACAGGCAGTCACAAGTGTAGTTATCTTTCAGGCTCTAAAGGCAATATTTGAATGGTGCCTCATGTTTAATGGCACCGGAGCCAAAAGTTGTCAGACCTCCTCTAACCACCAAATATTGCTATATTTAACAACTATACTAGCAAGTAACAAGTGCAGTTGCCTTACACACACTAGGCTCATGGTTTTAATGGTGCAGCAGGTGCAGTTACACCGGAGCCCAAAGCTCCAGGAACTCCTCTAAACACCAAATATTGCCGTATTTTACTACTGAACAGGCAACCACAAGTGCATTTATCTTGCAGGCAATAAGGTCATGATTGAAATGGTGCAGCAGGTGCAGGGTGCCGGGGCCAAAAGTTGTCATAACCCCTCTAGACACAAATATTGCTATATTTTACTACTAAACAGGCAGTCACAAATGCAGTTATTTTGCAGGCAATTAGGTCACATTTAAATGGTGCAGAAGGTGCAGTGGCACCGGGCCCAAAAGTTGTCTTAACTCCTCTAAACACCAAATACTGCTATATGTTACTACTAATCAGGCAGTCACAAATGAAGTTATCTTGCAGGCACAAGGGTCATGATTTTAATGGTGCAAAAGGTGCAGTAGCCCCGGGCCCAAAAGTTGTCAAAACTCCTCTAAACATCAAATATTTCTATGTTTAATGCTATCTTTAACTACTAAACAGGCAGTCACAAGTGCAGTTACCCTGCAGACACTAGGGTCATCATTTCAATGGTACAGCAGATGCAGGTGCACCGGGGCCCAAAGCTCTCGGAACCCCTCTAAACACCAAATATTGCTATATTTTACTACTAAACAGAAAGTCACAATTGCAGTTACCTTGAAGTTAAAAGGGAGTGTGATTTGAATGGTGCAGCAGATGTTGTGGCACCAGGCCCAAAAGCTCTGGGCACCCCACTAAACACAGATTATTGCTAAATTTTACTACTAAACAGACTGTCACAAGTGCAGTTATCTAGCAGGCAACAGGGTCAATATTTTTACAATGGTGAAGCTGGTGCAGTGACACCTGGACCAAAAGCTCTAGGCATCCTACTAACACCTAATATCGCTATATTTTACTACTAAACAAGCAGTCACAAGTGCAGTTACCTTGCAAGCACTAGGATTATGATTTGAATGGTGCAGCAGGTGCAGTCGCATCCGTGGTCAAAAGCTCTATGGACCTCACTAAATACAGATCATTGTTAAATTTGACTACTTAACAGACAGTCACGAGTGCAGTCATCTAGCAGGCTCTAGGGCCATGATTTCAATTGTGCAGAAAGTGCATTGGCACCGGGAACAAAAGCTCTAGACAGTCACAGGTGTAGTTGCCTTGCAGGCAATACCGTCGTGACTTGAATAGTGCAGTAGGTGCAGTGGCACCGGGGCCGAAAGTTGCCATAACTCCTCTAAATACCAAATATCGCTATAGTTTACTACTACACAGGCAGTCATAAGTGAAGTTATCTAGAAGGCACTAGGGCCATGATTTCAATAGTGCAGCAAGTGCAGTGGCACCGGGGACCAACATCTCTAGGCACCCTACTAAAAACTATTTTTGCTATATTTTAAAACTAAAGAGGCAGTCACAAGTGCAGTTATCTTGTAGGCATCAGGGTCATGATTAGAATGGTGCAGCAGGTGTAGTGGCACCGGGCCCAAAAGTTGTGGAACTTTTTTTCTTACGTTAAGGCTGCACATTGTTTACTGTTTACCAATAGTTATCTCCCCCTGGCTGCGTGCATTTAAAACGTGCTTGTTTAACTCTTCTTTAGTTGGTGGAACTGTAACAAATGTTCACATTCTTTGTGATATTGTTCCGCTAATAAAATTGCATTTTCTTTCTCTGTCATGCGTTTGTCGCAAAAATTTTTTTTTTTTTTCTGTGTTGTGTTTTTGGCACATTATCTAGCATAAATCCGTGATTGCAGTGCTTTACATAAGCATGCTCTGTGGTGCTCTGAGGGGATGTTTTAACCTCCTTTACCAGTTGGGACAGTTTCTGTATAACATTACAGCGTCAGACAACTGCAGCCGAGTCTTGGATTGTAAACATGGTCATGTGCCTGTTCTAAAAGTATTCCTCGAGTTTTGTGATTGCAATCTATTCCTTCTACTGGCCAGGAAGGGAGGCTGTATAGTTTCAAGAGCAGTGAATTTGAAAATTCCAGCTGCTGAGCATTGTTGTTGCACTGCGTCAAAGCTTGTCTTTGTGAGCATGCAAGTTTGGGGACTGTATGGTATTTGTGCTGCTGTTCTTTTTTCGGAAGGTATTGATTATTTTTTAATACTTTTAGATTTTATCTTGGGTCCGAGATCTACAGTTTTTTTTACACAAAGCGTTTAGCTTAGTAGGCAGATAGGTGGTAAGACTGGCTTTTTTTTTTGGACTGGCCTTTAATGTGCAGATTGTATTATTCTAGCACCAAAAACATGTTATATCGTTTGCTGTATTTTCCATTGGCCAAATAAATGAGCGACATGGTAATTGAGCAATGCTCTGTAAACAGAAGCTGGAGTTATTTCCTAATAGTGAGAATTTTGCTGCTCATCTTTCAGTGGATGTAAAATGCATTCATATTTATTTGCATACTTTTAGCTCATGGTATTTTAGCTTAATAATTGCTTAAAAGGGTTTGAGTTCTCTAAAGTAATTTAAACAGCCTCCTGTATTTTCATTGTTATATATTATAAAGAACATCAACTGCACATTCTTAAAACAGGCACACGGTTTGCCTAATTTAGCTCACTTTGCCCCTGGCATTTTAGCTTAAAAATTTCCTAAAAAGGGGTTGAGCTGTCCGAAATAATTTAAACAGCCTCCTGAATTTTCATTGTTATATAATATAAAAAGCACCAACTGCACATTTTAAAAAAAGGCAAAGTGCAGTTATCCAGCTGGCACTAGGATCATGATTTCAATTTTGCAGCAGGGGCAGTGGCACAGGGACTTATTAAAACAAATGGCTTGAAAAAACAATACAGTATTTGTTACAACATAGAAACTTAAAAGTATATAGCACAATAATTGAAAATGTCACAGTCTACTGTTTAAATAAAGAAAAATTGTAAACCATAAGTAACACAATATCAATGACAATGCAAGTGCAAATATTTACTATATGCTTATTATTGTTTCAGAGCTTGTGTTCATTGTTAGACCTGGTCCTTTTTGCCGGTTTATCCCCAATCGTTTGGTTTCCTTTTGCCTCCTATTTTTCTGACCCTGTTTTTGTTGGCTATAGGATTCTGGGCACTTTAGCACTGCTGATCAGTTGTAAAGTCCATATGCTCTCTGTGTAAATTGTGATTATGATTGGTAATCCATGAGTGGTATATTTGATATATTAGTATGTCTTGAGTAATGTGCACGGTGTGTGCCCAGGGCCCATAAATCAAATACTACTAGTGGGCTTGCAGCACTGATTGTTCCACCCACACAAGTAGCCTTGAAAATGAGTAACAGACCTGCCACTGCAGTGTCTGCGCGTGCAGTTTTAAACTGCCTTGCAGACTTGGCAAGGTCACCCACTTGCCAGGTCTTAACCTTCCCTCTTACTACATGTAAGGTGCCCTTAAGGTAGGCTCAATGTACCCCTGTGGGCAGGGTGCAGTGTATGTGAAAGGTAGGACAAAATGCTGGTGTGTTTTACATGTCCTGATAGTAAAATACTGTGCATTGCGTTTTTCATTATTGAAAGGCTGTCTGTCCCTTAGGTTAATGTGGGAGCTGCCTTATAACATCTTACAAGTGTAACTTTCCATTGGGACAAGATAGGAAATGGAGTTTAGGCTCTCTGTACTCGGAATTTAATAACACACCTGTTAGTGAAGGAGATTTTTAAATTGTGTGTTCGAAAATGCCACTTTTAGAAAGTTGCACTCGGGTGAAAAATGCAAAAAGAACTGTTGATGGACAGAATGCAGAACAATGTGATACATTCACCCCAGTACAGAGATCTGGGCCTAATCCATCGTTTTTTTGCTCACCATGCCATTCCATTTTGGACCCAGCCATATGCAAATCAGTCCTGGCCCTGTGCCCCATGGGAACAGTCCAGCCCGAACTGCCAGGCCAGGTCCTCCCTGAACTGGAAACAAGCATCCTAGGACCGGTTTCGAGGTTTCGCCCCTCTTCAGCCAGGATAGCTTGATTCCAGTGGCATGGAGAGCACGGGACTCACGTCTGATAGTTGCTTATCCTCTGGAAATCTAACTTCTTATGCAGTAAAACTGCCTCAAGCCCATTTGTATATATGAGAAATAAAAAAGGGGCTAGTATACAGCCTTAATGGCCCCCTCAGTTGAAGCAATTGGCTGTGTTTTCTCTCCCTTACTGCCGTATCGAACCCTAACTGTTGTGTTATTATGTAACCTTTGTTGGAGGACTACCAATGCTTCCTCCACTCCCATGCCTCCTATCATAGCCGACAATCTGTCCCGATTCACAGTACCGAAAGCACTCAACAAGTCCATGAAGGCCAAATGTATAGAGCCCTTCTCTGACCTCGTGTACTTACTGACATTCAGTGACAGATTGAAGCATTGTTCTGTCGTACCCATGTATGACAGAACAATATTGTATTTTTGAGAGAACCCTATTTGCGGCTGCCCAATCTTCTAAACGCGCCAAAAGGACTTTTCCTAAAACCTTTATTGTCACATCAATCACTAAAATTGGCCTGTAGGAGGCAGGGTCATTTCTGTCCACTTTTTAAAAAATTGGGACCACTATCATCTCTTTCCAGTGGACCAATAATAGCTGCTTTAAAAATGTTATTTAACAGCGGCGCCCACAGAATAGGGTATCCCTTAAAAAGGTAAAGGGGCACTCAATCTGGGCCTGGAGCTTTCAAACAAATGCCCTGTAATATAGCTACCTGCACATATTTTGCTGAGATGGACATACTTAGCTGTAAGGCTTGATTTAAATTGTGAGTCATCTCCTCGTCCAGTACTCCCAAATCCAGCATCCTTTTTAAAGGGTTACAAATGCAAGTAAAATGATCCTCTAAAACATCTCCAAGGATCAAAGAATCCATCTGGGGAGAATCTTCTGAGAACACTGGATGATTTATGACCTTTCAGAATTGTTCCTTAAGGGACCCTGCTAACATTAAATCCTTCCATGCCTCAAATCCCTTTACCTCTGTTCAATCATGGCTTTATAGGTCTTCCTAAGGATTTTAACTCGCTCTTTATCCCTAGGAATGGTGTGTAAGGCCCCATTTAGCTCTTTATGAGCTTTTGTGCATTCTTTATTAAGCCAGCCGGCTAATGGTGCATTATTTAGGGGGCTCCTCTTTACGAAGGCCGCGGAGATTGCTGAACAGAGAACCTCATAGTCCTGTATTACTTCTGAGGGGGTGCCCCAAATCACCAGAGACAACTTCCTGCTTGAATGTTTGGGGATTTTCCCTGTCCCATTTCAGCCTAATTCCCTTATTCTGATTGTGCTGGTTGGGTGGTTCTAAAGATTGCCTTGTCCCTAACCTTACATTAAGATGCACTATGAGAGGGTTGAAAAACTTTATTCGGTAAGGCAATTACATACCATAAAAGCGTTTACTTATCAAATACATTAATGATTATACACATGTCATTTTAACAGGATAAATTAGTTTGGCCTGACTGAATGGCAGTAAGTGCAAAAAGGAGGAAAGCAGTTAAAAGAAATGTTTTGACATTGATTAAAAATAGTAAAATAGAATAAAAGTGTTTAGACGATACAGGACAGGAAAGAAACAAACCCCCGCTAGCAATTTTAGGATGCATAGGGGGGCTAATCCCAGTTCATCGTAGGGTATGTTTGGATGACTCATGAAGACCATCTGTCAATGAGATGTTTAAAAACAAGGAGGGGGGCAAATCTCCATTTAAAGGTTAGTTCTATGTCGCACACAGAATTTTAAGAACGTTGCCATATTTTTTGCCAATATTTCTGTTTCTAACATTTGGAGGGCCATAAAAGCTGGCCGACATTGGGTTAGGCCCAAATGTTTCAGAAAAGGGATCAGGTATAACTTTCTTGGCTCTACATAGAATTTGCAAAGCATAATTACATGCAAAGTTGTTTGGGGAGAAAGGTCGTCACAAGGGCACGGCATCAGTTGGGTGCTCCAGTCGTTTATCACAGGGAAAGTAATTAAACGATGGAATATGTTCAGTCGCATTCTGGTGAGTAGGAATTTCTCATAATTACTTAGAATGGAATTCAAGTAAGGCTCTATTTGGTCTGTTGTTTGTATAGAAAAAGACAATTGTGCAGAGTTTTTGTTTAATTCAAGAGCCAGGCGCAGATCAGTTAGATGGGTTAAGCACATGTCTCGCAGTCTTTTTCTAGGGATTAAGATGGTATTTTGAGGGTTTGAAAAAAGATGCTCAAGTCCTAAATCCGTTAAAAACTTTTTAACGAAAGCAAGCCAAGTGATTAGTGATCCGTGCTCCAATTTCATACAATCGTTAATGAGTTCCTGAGTGAATTTTAATTCTGGTGTGGACCAGATGCGGTGCCATAAGAGGATAGGCTGCATGCGTATCACGTCCGTGATATTTGGAAGGCCCAGTTCACTGTGAATATTGAAAGTTGAAGTGGACGATGAGACTCCCAACAGGAATTTCAGAAAGGAGTTCTCTGTCTTTTGAAGTAAAGTGACTCGTGCATTTCCCCAAATCCCGGCCCCGTAGGTTGCTGTACTAAGGCATTTTGAGTTGTAGATGTCTAACATTTCCTTAGATGCTCTTTTGCCCAACCTCCGGGCGAACACTCTCAGGGGCGTTGTTGCTTTTAGAAATTGTGAATTTCTGTTCTCTATTGCACTTTTCCAAGTGGTTTTGTTATCTATCACGACTCCTAGGTAGGGATAAGTGGTGGTATACTCTATTTTAGTGTCGTATAGATAGATGTTTTTCTTTTTGCGTGAATGTTTCCCTGATGCCATCACGAAGGTCTTTTTGGCATTAATGTTTAGGTCCAGTTGTTTCATAAAATTTGTGTATCTGACCAGGGCCCGTTGTAACTCAAGGGGGGTGCGGGCGAGTATAACTGCGTCGTCCGCATATAGGAGGGCGGGGATTGGGCGTTGTTTGATGTGTGGTTGGTCCTGGCTACCTTTTAACAGGGCTACTTCTAGTCCGTTGGTGTAAATGTTGAAAAGAAAGGGAGCCAGGACACAGCCTTGCCTTACCCCCCGCTCAATTCCAAAAGATGATGTTAACTGCCCCCCATGCCATATCTTACTCTAGTAGTGGTATTCGAGTAGATTTCTCTGATGTAGTTGACCAGGTTGGTATCAATGCCCAATTGGGTCATTACAGTCCAGAGCTTGGTGTGATCTACGCAGTCGAAAGCTGCGGACAGGTCGACGTATGCCATGTAAAGACTGCCACCCTTTGCATGGACATACTTCCCTCTCAGAAGGGTAAGGTTAAGGACCTGTTCTATGGTGCCCCTACCTTCCCTGAACCCGAACTGAAGGTCAGATAGGATGTTATTTGTCTCAGCCCAGTTTTGTAGGCGTGCTAAAAGGATTCTACCTACTACTTTTCCAAAAGAATCCAATAAGGAAATGGGTCTGTAGCACGCAGGACTGTTCCTATTTCCCTTTTTGAATATGGGGACTAGGATCGAATCTGACCAAGAAGTCGGTAGTCCTACGTGTCCAAGCGCCTCTAAAATGTTTAATAACAGAGGGGCCCAGAGGTCGGTGTTTGATTTATATAGGTCCATAGGGACCGCGTCAGGTCCCGGGGCCTTTCTTGACCTGCTAACGTTCAGGGCCAGCTCTACCTCTGCGAGCTCAAAATTCATGTTTAATGAGTTAGTTCGGGGCGTTGGTGAGTAGTGAGTGTGTGTAAGTGGCCCGGCCGGGTTTGAAATTTTTTTTGAGAAATGGGTGACCCACTCTTGTTCTGAAATGGTAGTTTCGAGTGTACCGCTAACTTTCGGTCCCGTCAGAAAGGAAGAGTTTACAATCTCCCAAAAAGTTACCGAATATTTATTTTGGCAGCTATTATGTAATGCAGTCCAGTGTTCTTCTTTAAGTTCTCTTTTCCTGGATGCTACTTCCTTAATATAGTTTTGCCTGGCTGTTGAGATTTCAAGGATATTTCTTGGGGATTTTTTGAGGGCAATCTTGAGGATTTTGTGGGCTCTGGAACATACTGAGTTGAACCACCTGAACTTGGGTTTATCCTGTGGTTTTTTTTGCACCCGTGGGTGCACTGTCAGGACGTTCTTAACCTCTAGTGTTATTGTTTCATAGTTAGCCACAATCTCTGCAGGAGTAGACGTCTCCGTTAAGCAGACTTCGAAGGCTGGGCGGGCCGCATTAATTATGGTTTCTAGAATGGCAGTGGGGTTAATTTTAGACCATTTCAGTGCGTAGCCATAGGACGGGGCATGGAGATAAGATCTGCGTGAAGTAGTGTTTCAGCATTTTTTTGTGGGGCAGTAGTTTGAATTGTGACGGTCAATGGAAAGTGATCACTAAATGCACAATCATGAGTGATGACATCGGTGATCAGGTTAGGGAAAATATTCCCTACTAGAATGAAATCGATACAGGAGAATAAGCCTCTGCCGTTAAAAGTTGGGGCAAAGGGAGTTGTGGGAATGGTAAATTCATTTGCGAAGGCCAGTTGTAAAAGAATCATGGTCTCATTCAGAACAGACCCCTTATGAGAGTGTGGAAAATGGGGGATATTATTTTGTAAATGGTCCAAGTGACCGCAATTACCATTTAAGGTACTCTTACATAATGCTGAGTTAAAATCCCCCCCCCAGATTATTATTGGTTCCTTGCCTTTAGTGGAGATTAGTTGTTTTTGTAAGGAAACACGAATTTCTTTTATAACCTCTGCAAATCTAGTTTCCGAGAGGTTATTGTAGAAGTTAACTATTAGGATAGGTGGCATTCTACTTATGGTGACTCGTATAATCTGGTATTGTGGCTCAGCTTTAAGGGTGTGGGCCTCCAAGGTTGGTATTAAATTTGAGACATATATGGTTAATCCACCCTTTGCTCTGCCGGATGTTGAAGGGAGTGCTGGGCTGAAAAAGGTCTTAAAGCCGTTTATATGTAAAGGGGTTGTTGACCATGTCTCCTGGAGAGCAATGATTTCGTTTTCTTTAATAAATTTAATCCATTCTTCGTTTTGGATCTTTAGACGGAGACCTGATATGTTCCAGAAAGTTATTTTTAAAGGTGAGTTTATTTTCTTGCGTATAGGGTTAATCCTACGGATGTTTTGGTTGTGTGCAGTAGGGTCCATGCTGGTACTGGTGTCACCCTCCCTATAAGGTCTAGCTGTCGGAGGGAAAATATTTTCAGGAGTACTGATCTGTTCAGGGTTGAGTGCGATCCCTTGTTGATTTGTGGGTATTAGGTGAGTTGAGGAAGGGAAGGTCTTATTTTTCCCCAGATGTAACTCAAAGTGGGCGGTTGATAGGAGTGGAGGAAGGATGGCGATCGGAGGTACAGAGTTGTCCGATGATGTTAACTGTCAATCCACCTCCTCTAGTGTGGTAAGCTGTTCAAATCAGTTTTGGGTAAGGATACACCCGTTCCCTCTATGAGCACTTATTTGCTCGCTGTGGTAGAAATAGTCAAGTGACACCATGTTAATGTGAGTGATTTCATGTGTTATTGTCCTGTTGATTCTGAGTAAAGAGCGAACTAGGCCTGGTGACCTAAAGTTTACAACTATACAGTCTCCGGGACTTTTTTTGTGAGAGTCACCAATCCAGCCCACTCTCCGCACCATCAAGATCTGGTTTATGTGTCTTGGGTGGAAGTAGGTGTTTTTAGTAAGCCAGTAGGTGACCTTGTTCCTTAGCGAGACCCATGTTTCAGTAGAGTCTTTTTGTAAGAAAGGGACATTTGTTAGGACCAGAACGTATGGCCGAGCAGCTGGTGGTAAGTGTAAGTGATCTTTATTAGGGATAGTAGAAACTATACAGTCTGCCCTGTTGTTATGATTTAGAGTTACTTTAGAGCTCAGAGGTGGGTCTAATTCAGTATTTGGTCTTAAGGGTCCCTTTGTTACTTGAATCTTCGTCGGTCTAGTTGTGGGGAGAAGAGTAGGGGTATTTACACTAGGGTTATTGGAATGATTGATTAAAGGTGGTGAGTTCCGGTTTTGTTGTGCATTTGGTTGACTGGTTACCAACGATGTATTTGTCGAATTTGGTCGGGTTATGCCATCGAGTACGGTTTTAGTGAGTTGGACAAATTTATCTTCAAATACCGAAGAAAGTAAAGAGATCATTTCACCAAGTTTGTCTTCGATGTCATGACTGACAGCTAATTGTAGTGTCTTTACACTATTTTCTACCGATAGCTTGATCGTCTCGCCAAGAGTAAATAATTGGTCATGGGGAGATAGATTTGTTTCCTCTGTTTGTATGCCTATATCACAGGTAGCTGGAATTGGTAAAGTCTTTCCCCCTTTGGGAAGCTGACCTTTTTTATGTGTCCCCCTCCCAGTACTCATTTTAGTTTTGGCTTTCCCTCGTGTTAGAGGGCCCTTTGATTGTGGTACACCGACGTTCGACCGGAGTCCAAGTCGTTCAGATGAGGTTGAGAGGGGATTAGAAAAAGGTTCAGTGGTGATCGTCGGGGTAGGTGATTTCGGCAGTGAGGATGAATTTGAAACATCAGAAGTTCTGTTGGATCTTATCATGGGTTCTAAAGAGAGCCTCCTTTCGGTTAATTGTATTTCCTGTATTATTAGGGATTCTGCCCTCAACAGATAGGCGTCTAATGTGCCCGCTGTGCTTTTGCGTATTTCCATTTTAGAAAGGCGGGACGGTTACAAACAAATGGAAATTGATGAGTAACACAATACGGTTCACGCTATGGTAAAGGTAAGATAAGACTTTGCCGTCTGCTATGGTTAACAGAACCTTAAGGAGCAATGGGGGGGCAGTAGTCTTTGATCCGATGATATGGCTTTGCGACGATATCCCAATGGCACGGCGAAGAGGAATGGCCCGGCCCGGCCTCCCTCGGCCCCGGACGGCCACAGACGGCCCGCCCTCTGCCCGGGCTCAGCCCGGCGCCGCCCGCGCGCGGTCCCGCGACGCGGAGGTTGAGCGCGCTTTTAGTAGCGCCTCCAGGCGCGTCCAGTGGGCGTAACCTTCCGCCCCGCCCCACCAGGTGTTACTGGGAGGTGTAGTCCCCCTCCTGGCCGCAACCGCTAGCGTGTCAAACGCGGTGACAGGCGGCGTGAGGGGGACACGGGCACAGGCAGGCAGAAGGCAACTGGAATCCCCAGCACTGAGGGCAACGCACAGAGTCCGTCTCCGTAACAGCAAACAGGTATGAACACCCACCTATGAGTGGGTGATGGTCACTTGGGCAACTTGATGTAATTTTAAAATCTTGCACGAGGGTAGAAAAATGATTTGTTAGTAACATAAAATCAATAGAACTGTCTCGCCCACCCCCTACATAGGTTGGACAAAACAAAATAGAATCGCTAACATAATCATTGAAAGGAACTAAGTCATTAACAATCACTGTAGCATTTAGAGCATCCCTCAGCCCAGAATGAACAAAATGAGCCATTGGCTGGCCACCCTTATCTTCCACCCCACAGACGCGTTGGCCTCTATATTTGCATAGAGTACAATTAAAATCCCCAGCTTATAGGAAACACAGCGGCTGTCTCATTGCTGCAATAATTTCATCTCGTAGATCATCAACCACCTGAAAATTACCCTGGTGAAAGATGTTATAATAGAAATGGATAAGTATTAGATCAACATTACCCAAGCTAGAGATGAAAAGCACTTGATACCAAGGAGAGTAACAAATAGTGTAAAATGATGAACACATGCTTGGCTGTAATGAGCACCGATATTCTGCCCTTAGCCCTTCCTGCTATGGAGGGACTTGCAGACACACAAAAGGAGCGAAACCCATTAATGAAAATATAATTTAGATCCCAAGTTTCTTGTAAGCATATTTAATCAACACTTGGCACGCAACTCTGCCAGTCCTCCTTGCTCAACTTTGTGTGAATACCCGCTATATTCCATGATAGTATTCTAAGAGAGGCGTTCATGTTTTCCGGGTTTATTGCTCCTTTACCACACTATCAGAAACAGGAAAACAAGGGTTGACAATGAGGGCAGATGGAACCACTTCCCCGTCCTCCACATCTGGGTTCACTGCCTGCGGTACATTGTTTAAGGGATCTATCCTAGCCACTGCTTCCATAAGAGCTGTGAGCAAGCGTTAATCGATATCTGTTAAACCTGATAAAACTTCGAATCCATTTACGTGGGCAAAGGGCGCCAAAGGTCGAGAATTGTTCTGCAAATGCAGGGTACGACTTGGCTAGGTGTTAAAAATAGGGGCTGATGGGGAGGGTAAAAAAATCCTAGTGGACTAACCCTTATGCCACAAGCATCTTGACTCACAATACACAAACGAGTTAATAGAGATCTTTAAAATGTAAAACTGCACAATCTCCCTCCGCAGATTTTGTTGTGTGGCCAATCCATCGAACTCTACGTGCCATAATGATGTTTCTATAATTACTGGGTGACAGCTTGTGGTCCTAATACACCAATGTGCTGCTTGATTGATAAGACTTTGACAGCCTTCATATGTACCTTCAGGCAGAGGTGGCACGCCCGTTAATATCAAAGTGTATGGGTGCAATCAGGATGTAAATTCAGACACTCATGCACACCTTTTCGGGGGTGCGGGGTAACATGGATTTGAGATTAGATACAATTTGTGCACAGGAGGGCTGATCACACCAGAGAATATGTACCTGGTCTGTGCGGTCTGTGGCCCTGCGCTATATTCTTTCAGAGTGCCAGTTGGTGCCCTGATGCCAGACCTTGGGTGTGCAATAATATCGTCTATGGGAGCCTTAACAATTGTGGTGGAGTTAAGAATCTTTGCTCACCTGCTGCTGGACCAGATTATCTAAATGAGCAGTGGTCTCCCTCGTTGTACTAAAACTGGGCCTCTCCTTAATATTGCTCGCCAACATTAAAAGATGCTCTTCAATGGACCCGAGGCAGGCCAAGATGGGCTTCAGAGCCTCTGATGACAATTGGTTGACACAGGAGTAAAATTCCTCAGATACCGGTAGTACACTACCTTCTCCCGCACCATTAGACATAATGGGCACCTCCTGATTTGTGTCTTGCCAGTTCTTTTTGGGCGCGTGGCACTGCCTTTTTGATTTGGCGGCACCCTCTACCCTTTTTCTCCCCCCCCCCCCCCTTTACTCTATTATCGATCGTACAGCCTCCCCTTCATTCGGATCAAGAGCTTGAGAACAATTCGCAGAATTGTTTACAGAGTTATCAATATTCAAAGTGGGTAAAAGTGGAACGGGCATTGAGAAATCCTTTTGACTCTCCTCAGCATTCACAGTCTGCTCCTTAGTCAAGTCTAGATGAGAGGGTGTAGGCAGGGCTAACAATAGTCTTCTTTCGGTCAGTTAAATTTCTTTAATAATTGCGCCCACCTCTGTTTGCAGAACTCAATCCAAGAAAGAACCAGTAGCAGTTGGTGCAAGAGTATGTTTGCGCCTTCCCATGACTTCAGTGTCTGTAGGGCAATGCCCTCTTGCAGTGTTAACTGGGGCCAAGTCTTACGTCCTTAATGGCGCATAAAAGGAACGCTTTCGGGTATCTAACACTACACAATGTCAGACCTCATAAACAACCTGGGAACAGGTCATTCATTCCTGCATTCCACAGTACTTTCACCCGTTGTTCCCGGCACTGAAAGTATTATCCAGTTAGTGGGGCCAAGAGGGCAGGCCCATCCCGGCCTCGGCCAGTTGCTGATGGAAGCAGACTGGTCCACTCTTGGCCCGGTCTTCGCCCAGAGAAGGAACCAAGGGGGCTTCCCACACAGCGGGAGACCAAGCAAGATTATGTAAGCATCTCCAGGTGCAAAGAAACAACGTCAGTGGCTTCATGTCGCAGGGAAGTCCGGAGCTTGTGGTCCAGTCCGGTCCCACCACCGTTAACAGACTCGTGTCCCACACAGGGTGAGCCCTAGCAAGATTATGTAAGCACCGCCGGTCGCGAAAAAACAATGCCAACAGCTTCCTGCCACAGGAAAGCCCAGGACTTGTGGTTCGGTCCAGCCCCACCACCACCATCAGCAAACTCTCCACCATTTACCTAATCTCTTTACTTTATAATACCACTGGTATACTGCCTTTTTGTAGATAAAACAAGTCATAACACTTTAACAGACTTTTTGTAACTTATTTTGTACAACTACTCAGCAAGCTACAACTTACAACAAAAAACGATTATTATTACTCACATAGGCGAAACCTAATGCATTTACAAATGCTTGTTAATACATGGAACGTCTGGGTGTACTCTTGGTAGGTTAGAGCATCAAGACCACTAGTGTATAGATGATACACATTTCTACTTGTAGATATTATCTAACCAACTGCCTCTCTACGTTCCAATATTCTTTTCAATTATGATTTTTTTACAGTGTGTCTTTCTTACCATAGCTGTTGTTTCATATCAGTGTGATTTTTGTCTCTTCCAAACTATGTTTACACATGTTTTCTATTTTTAAGTCTTGCCTACTAGACAGCAGAAGCTATCTGTTTGCAGAATGACCTATTGTCAGCTTACAGCTTGACCATTGCTTATAATTGATTTACTTTATTGTCACTCTCATTTGCTTGATTTTATTCGTTAGATTGTGTGGGCTTTCCTTCCTCCCTCTTATCATATTTGTTCCTCCCCTGGAGCATTGCTGCATCACTTGTGTCCTTGCACTGCTTGCTTTTCAAGCACTACTTTTTTCTTTTTGGTTAATTACTCCTTAGGAGTGCATGTGTTTTCCTGCTTTCTCCTTTGTGTACTTCTCTTTCTGGCCTGCCATAGTTCATACTGCTTTCTCTCACTTGTGTCCTTCTCCCTCATGTTTTACCCACCCTCATTTGCTTCTGCTCCCGCATTGCTTCCTCCCTTGTGTGCTTCTCCCTCATGTACTGCTTACTCCGACCCTCCGGTTCTTCTTCCTTGAGTGGTGCCTTTTCCTTCTAATCTATCATTCACCGTTGCTGCCCCTCCCCCACCTGCATTCTTTTTATTTTATTTTTTGTTTTTGGCAGAGAACCAGGCAGCAAATTACTGCCAGCTCATCCACCTCATAAGTGCTTTTTCACTACTTTCACTTCTACTTCTCTTTTTTTTGTTTTATTTACTGATCCAGTACAGATCGCTAAATAAAAATAAAATGGCACTCATGTATAATAGAGCACCCATGCCTACAAAATGACAGGACTGCACCATTTTACCCCTTTTTAGGTCTCGCCTGTGAATGCAGCGCATGCGCTGCTTTGCCTCGGCGAAATCTATTGTCGTTGCTTCTGTGTCCGGGGCCTATGGAAGCGGGGTTGGTGTCCGCCCTGTAGGCATTAGGCCCCGCCCACACTGCCTGCATATTTTGCGAGCATTGTTCGGGCTTAAAGTCGGAATTACACGACAACTCTAGGCTTATGTCCACTGTTTACCTAGGCTTCTAGATTTCTGGAGATTTACAATCATTGCCCGGAGTATCCGCGGAAACATAAACCAGTCTTATATTTCGATGCAAACGCCTTCTCCCGTGCACTCCTCCCGCAGACTGTAATTGTAATGATGCGCACACCAGCACCTTTTACGTTTTTGATTTTCTCTACCAATATATTATTTTTCCCGGTGGAGAAATCCCTTCCTCCACACCGCTTTGAAACGTAAAGTTCTCGACCTCCATCTGCAGACTTACTAAAACCGTTAGGAGTTTTATCTCAGCAAGTTGAGTGGAAATGCCACTGGGAAAGTACGTGAATGAATGCAGGTAGCATTTCAGATGTACTGGTTCTCGCGACCTCCCAATGGCCACTCTATTGCCGCTCCTCTGGAAAAACCCATCCTCCCTCCCTTACCTCTAAATCTGTTACTGCTGAAAGTTAATCCTATTAGCACATTTGTCGTTGTATAAAATGCAGATGCCGACAGATACGGGGAGCTGAGGTACATGGCTGGTTTAGCACACTTACGTTAAACACAGTATCTGCATCTGATCTGGCCCAAAGTGCCCAAGATTACACTGCTTGGCCAAGAGCTGGAAGCTAGGAGAAGCAGCTTCCGAGTGCCAAATGTGGCAATTTAATGGCGGGAGATAGGAGTTTTTAATTGAAACGTAACATCTGTATTTAGAAAAAATCAAACAGACACAAACACACGATAGCGATGCATGGAGATGCCAAAAGAAACAGTTCAGCCGACTGATCATGAGGTAAAATGACTGTCACTTGAGCATTTCTTTGGGAGTGGCAGATGTGTCACCTGTGTTGATGTGTCCCTTTTCTTGCTCGGGGGTGCCCTGTGAAGCCCCCTGGGTGCAAGCGATGCCGCAGCCACGCACAGTGTGGTTAGTGTACCGTACTCTGGAATGCCATAGAATGTTCTGGCAGACATATAGAAAGATTCAATTGGCATCTAAAGATGTCCGAATTTGCAATAAACAGTAGTATTTCAACACTGACATTTATCAAGTTATAACAATTATCAAGTAGCAACTTAAGAGTACTCTATCTGTTAAAGGGGTTCTTTTAAGGACATTTTTCAAAATAAATTTTGGGTATCCTTCTTAGTACCCCAGTAATCTCAAATCGGGTGTAAAAGGGAGCGTGCATTCAAACCACGAAAGCAAGTTACGCCCAAACTTCACATCGACCCAGCTGTTTCCCTGCTGTAATATACTCCATATATGTTTCTCTACGCTTTGTTACGTCCTCACATTCTATAAATGAGCTTGTGTGTTTGTAACTTGCATGCGTGTGGTTCATGTTACACACGCATGCTGTCTGATGTTATTTGAAATGAGCATCTCTCGTAGATGCATCCCCGTGCGTTGAACATCCTTTCTGAACTATGAACGGTATCAGTAGACAGTTGCCGTTCATACTTCAGGGAGGAAGGACGCACTCCAGTGGTGTGTTTATATTTACTTGAATAAACCTTCAAGATCAACTTTCTTCGTGTCTACGTTGGATTATTCATTATTTCTCATAATGATATGCACGTTTCATTTGGCGACGAGTCATTTTAAATGAAGAAACCAACACCACAACGATTTGTGCTTCCTACCGGCATCGAAAGGATTAATCTTCACTCCCATCTTGCTAAGGAAACTTCTTTAGAAGCCGTGATTAATAAAAGAGGAGTTTCCGGAGTAGCAAAGGAACCAAAAATTCAGGATTTGTTATCCAACATAGCGGGTGCGACCTGTTTCACCATTCTGGATTTAAGGTCAGCTTATCATCAGATACCATTATCTAAATCATCCACTGACCTGACTACATTTGTAACACCTTTTGGTGCACTTAAATATCTTAGACTTCCTTTTGGTCTAGCATCTGCGGCAAGCGAATTTCAAAGATTTATGGATCACATGTTAAAGGGCTGTGAGACCGGCCTCGTGGCGTGGGCCCTCCCGACCAGCAAGCTACCCTGCAACCGCACCGATCCTCGATGTCACAGACTTCCGGCCCCCATGGCCCAACATCCCGAGGGCCGGCCAGATCCCCAACACGCATGCCCGGCCGAGGGAGAGCGAAACCCCCCAAACCAGACCGAGAGGCGCCGACCTTGTCACACCTCTGGTCTCTTCCCCGAGGGAGGTTTCGATCGACCACCAGGCCCCCGGTGAGCGGCCGCCTCGCCTGCTGGGCATCTGGAGTCCCAGACCCACCTGAACAGATCAAAGGGCCGAGCGACAGGAAGCCCCGACACACCGCCCCAGACACCCAGACCCCTCTCGGCGAGGACTCCGGACTTCAAAGAGGAGGGGAAGTATAACAAGGGGTGCGGAAGGGACAGGAGGCAGAGAAGACCTGGACTGACGAGAGCCTGCAGACCTGGTCGCGGCTCGATCGCTCCCCGAACCGAAGAACTTTGAACCATCTGAGCCCTGCTGACGCTGTCGCGGCTCCCCGAACTCTGAACCATCTGAGCCCTGCTGACGCCGTCGCGGCTCCCCGAACTACGAACCTCCGGTGCCTGCTGAGTGACTCGCGGCCCGCTCCTCCAAGAGAATCGGCAGAGATTGCCGAGAATAGCAACATCCCCTCAGCTCGAGGATTGAGAGCTGTGCGCCGGATACTCCGCAGAGACACTGATTCAAAGACTGTCCGGCTACCCCTTACCCCTCATCACGAGATGGCCGCCGCTTGTGGCACCAATTCTGCACCTGCCTTCCGGATCATAAAGATCCCTGACAACTAACGATAAAATCTATTGTCTTACAAAGAATTACTGTGTGGTGTCCCTCTATCCGAAGAGAGTAAGCGCAGCGTGTGCGATCCTAGGTACGAGACCCTTCCAGGAAGGGCCTCCCCGCTCTTGCTCGGCCTAACTCTGGGAAAGGTGGGCCTCCGGGTGGTCAGGAACGCATTCCACAGCCTCCCCGGGGAACGCCTTCCAACATTTGGTGGCAGGCGACGGGATCCGAGCCAACACCTAGAGATCGTGCAGTAGACGGCTGACGCACTACCAAGAAGAAATGGAAGGAGAAACTTCCCTAGGTGCCGCAGGCACCAACCCGAGCACGACATTCCGAGAGGACCAGTTAGAATCTTATACGCACCGAGAACTGAAACAATTTTGCAAAGACCTTGGAATCGCTACCACCGGACTAAGCACGAAAGAGGACTTCCAGGGAGCATTAAAAACCTGGGTCGAGGCGGGAACTCCCCGGAGACAAACAGAAGGAGAGCCTCCTAACGAACCACGAAGCTCCCCGGGGAGGAACGGCGCCCCCGAGGGGGGCCTATCCCCAGAGGAACTAGCGGACCGAGAAAGAGGTCGCAACCATGAACTAGAACTAGCAAAATTAAAAATCGAAGGAGAGCTAAAACTGGCCGAAAAGAAGCTGGCGGTGGAACAGTTACGCCTACAAGGAGAACTCGAGGAAAAGAAACGACAAAGAGAACACGAAGAAAGAAAACTCCAACTGGAGCACGAACGTAGCCTGAAAGAGATCGAGCTCAAGGCTAAGAATGCGGAGGCCAGACCCTCGGAAACCCAACCCCTCTCCTCCACCGTGGAACCAAAGGTCCACATCCCCAAAGATGTGGTGAAGGAATACTATAAGAACGATGACATCCAGCAATGGTTCAAAGCCTACGAAGTCGCCATGACCTCCCACCGAGTCCCGCAGAAAGACTGGGGGGCTGGGCTTTGGGGCCGGTTCCTGAGCGAGGGGAGAGATACCCTGCTGGACCTGCCCTCCACGGTGATGAACTCCTACAGTCACATGAAAGAGGCCCTAGTGGCCAGATATGGGCTCACCCCTGAAATGTACCGGCAACGGTTTAGAGACTGCAAGAAGATACCCGGTACCACCTGGGTGGAGTACGTGAACTTTTACAGCCGGGCCTTGGACAGGTGGATCAAGGGCAGCAAGGTCTCCACCTTTGAGGAGCTGTTCGACCTAATCGCATGGGAACACTTGTCCGCTAATTGCTTTTTAGAGCTGCGCCAGCACCTCCTGGACAGCAAACTCACAGACCCTCGAAAACTGGCCGTCGAGGCTGACCGGTGGGTAAATACCCGGGCCTCCCGGGGTCCCGTGGGAGACTACGGTCGCCACAGTCAGGGACCCCCCCGCCAGAGGGGTGGAGGGAATCAAGGCCGGCCAAGGGAACTCCCGGGGGGATCCCCGCTCAGCCCCCCAGAGGACAACCTCTGCCCTTTCTAGCTCCACCTCCGGCCAGCACCGGGCCACCGGGGAGGCCGGGGCCCCGAGTGAGGATCACCTGTTTCCGCTGCCAACAGACCGGACACTATGCCAGCGACCCTCAATGTCCCATGTACCAGCGAACCGCCACAACAACCCCGCCGGCTCGACAAATGACCTCCGTAGCCCTGGGGGAAGAGATGGAAAACTCCGAAGAATGGGAACCAGCCGCCATGGCCTTGGTCTCACTAGGGGACCGGGAGATGGTCCCCGGAACGTCCCTTCCCGCCAACACGAAGAAGTACCGACAGCAGGTGACGGTCAACGGTCACCGCGTCGAGGGCCTCCGGGACACGGGGGCGAGTTTCACGGCGGTTCATTGTCACCTGGTCTCCGAAGATCAGATCCTGCCCGGCGCCTTTTGTCCCGTCATATCATCAGACAATTCCGAGAGCCTCTGCCGGATGGCCCTAGTTCCCTTCGAATGGGGGGGAGTCACCGGCAAGTTAAAAGTGGCGGTCCGAACCTCCCAGCCCGTGGACTGCCTCCTGGGCAACGACCTTGACAATTCCCCGTGGGGACAAGTGGAACGAAGAGCCCATCTCGAGATGATGGGCCTACCCGAATGGGTATGCGCCACCACGCCCTCGATGACTCTCAGAGTGCCTTCCTCCGAGGGGGGGGAGGCCATGCCGCTAAGCACCGCCACCATCCCCGAGGTCCAGGATGCACCACCCGAGGCCAACGACCCCCTTCCGGACGAAGCGACCGTTCCCGACGAGGGGTCCGTGCCTCCCGACCCCGAACCCCTGACCGAGCTCGGGGACCTGCCGGAAATGGCCCAGTGGCACTGCGAAGGAGGCCCCTCCCGAGAAGAATTCTGCCAAGAACAATCCTCCTGCCCTTCCCTCATTGGACCCCGACAACAGGCCGAGGCCCAAGCAGCAGGCGACCGGACCGGCACCCACTGGGTATACTGGGAAAACGGCCTCCTGTACAGCGAACAGAAGTCGGCCGAGTTGGGATCGGCCCGAGTACTGGTGGTACCCCTGCGCTTCCGAAGTCTCCTCCTGGGCCTGGCCCATGATGTACCCCCTGGCCGGACACTTAGGCCAAGATAAGACCTACCAGCGACTCGTCACCCACTTCTATTGGCCCAAGATGCGAGCGGATGTGGAGGCCCACTGCAAGACCTGCCTCACGTGCCAGGCCAGCGGAAAGAGTGGGGGGAAGCGCAAGGCTCCGCTACAACCCTTCCCCGTCGTCAGTACCCCTTTTGAGCGGGTAGGAATCGACATCATGGGACCGCTGGACCCCAAGACCGCCCAGGGCCACCGGTTCATCCTCGTCCTGGTGGACCATGCCACCCGCTACCCCGAAGCCATCCCCCTCCGCACCGTGACGGCCCCGTGGTAGGCCGGGCCTTGATGGGGATCTTCTCCCGTGTGGGGTTCTCCCGCGAAGTCGTGAGTGATCGGGGTACGAACTTTATCTCCAGATACATGAGGTCCCTCTGGCAGCAGTGCGGAGTATCGTACAAGTTCACCACCCCGTACCACCCCCAAGGGAATGGCCTAGTTGAGCGCTTTAACAGGACACTGAAAGGAATGATCATGGGCCTCGAAGAACCTCTACGCCGGAGATGGGACGTCCTCCTCCCATGCCTCCTGTTCGCCTACCGGGAGGTTCCACAAAAATCCCTGGGGCTCAGCCCATTCGAACTGCTATATGGACACCCCGTCCGGGGACCCCTGAGCCTGGTCAAGGAGGGTTGGGAAACTACTCTCCGGGGGACCCCTCTGGATGTGTTCCGATACATCTTGGCGCTCCGCAACCAGACCCGGAAATTCCGAGAACTCGCAGAGGCGAACCTCGAGGCTAGCCAGGAAGAGATGAAGCGCTGGTATGACCAGAATGCTACGCTGGTTGAGTTTCAGCCGGGCCAACAAGTCTGGGTCATGGCCCCGGTGAAACCCTGTGCCCTCCAAGATAAATGGACCGGACCCTTCAAAGTGGTCGAGCAGAAGAGCCAAGGGGCATATGTATCAACATCTCCATTTGCGATTCTCAAATAGCGATTTTTAAAGAATCGCTATTTGAGAATTGCAAAACGGGATGTATTTAAAAAATTGCAAACTTTTTGCGATTTCTTAAAATTCCTTAATTGCGATTAGCAAATTGCGAAATCGCAATTAAGGAATACCTGCCCATTCATTTCTATGGGCCAGGAGACCCATAGGAATGAATGGGAAGTAATTCTCAAATAGCGAATCGCAATTTGCTAATCGCAATTTGAGAATAATTTCAAAGGTGCAAGGGTGTCATGATGACACCCTGATGCACCCCTGAAATGAGCATGTGTGTGCATATGGCGCACATACATGCCCTAAGGGCATGTATGAGCGCCATGTGGCACTTTGTAAAATTCAAAAAAGTGCATTTTGAAAGGAAATCGCAAATTACCACCAACTGGAAGTTGGTGGTAATTTGCGATTTCTTAAGGATAATTCGCACAACTTGGGTGCTTTTTACATATCATTTAAGAAATCGCAATTTGCGATTTCTTAAATGCTTACGCAAAAATAAGAAATCTCTAAATTAGCAATTCCTTAATTTTGCGATGGGATTTGGCTCATACATCCCGATTACCGATTTTTTAATCGCAAACGCTGTTATTTTGCGAATCGCAGCGTTTGCGATTAAAAAATCGTTTGATACATATGCCCCCAAGTCACCTATCTCGTCGATGTGCAGTCCCCGCGGAACCCCCTCCGGGTTCTCCACGTGAACCGCCTCAAACCCCACTTTGTGAAGACGGAGTTGAGTTTACTCCTGGCCACCGACGATGGGGCCGAAGAAGACACCGAGCCCCTTCCAGACCCCCTGGGGGCGAAAGAGACCGATGGTTCCGTGGAGGGGGTGAGACTATCAACCGCCCTCACAGCTCAACAGTCCGACGACTGCCGCCAGCTACTAAGGCAGTTCGCGGACCTCTTCTCCCTAACCCCTGGGGTCACCAACTGGTGTGTCCACGACGTGAACACCGGCGACAGCCCGCCAGTGAGACACCGGGCCTACCGGGTCCCTGATCGGGTCCGAACCTGCATCCAGACCGAGGTAGCGAAGATGCTGGCCCTCGGGGTGATTGAACCCCCCACGACCGAAACGGAAGTCCGGGCCTTCCTGGGCCTCACCGGTTACTACCGGAGGTTTATTAAGAACTATGGCAGCATCGCAGGCACCCTCACAGAGCTAACCTCCAAAAAACACCCCAAGAAAGTACAATGGACTCCCCCCTGCCAGAAAGCGTTCGACGCCCTAAAAGCCGCTATGTGTACGGCTCCGGTGCTTAAAGCCCCCAACTACGCCCAGGAGTTTGTGGTCCAGACGGACGCCTCGGAACACGGCATCGGGGCAGTCCTCTCACAGTTCGATGACAAAGGCATAGATCAGCCCATAGCCTTCATCAGCCGAAGGTTGCTGCCCCGAGAACAGCGGTGGAGCACAATTGAAAGAGAGACCTTCGCAGTAGTCTGGGCCCTCAAAAAGCTACGGCCCTACCTGTTCGGAACACACTTCCGAGTACAAACAGATCACCGACCCTTGCGGTGGTTGATGCAGATGCGAGGGGAAAACCCCAAGCTGCTACGCTGGTCCATCTCCCTCCAGGGGATGGATTTCACTGTGGAACATCGCCCCGGGACGGACCACGCCAACACGGACGGCCTGTCCCGATTCTTCCGCTTCAGCGAGGAGAACCCCCAAGTGGATGGGTAGTTCTCCTCGCCTTTCAGCTGGGGGGGGCACGTGTGAGACCGGCCTCGTGGCGTGGGCCCTCCCGACCAGCAAGCTACCCTACAACCGCACCGATCCTCGATGTCACAGACTTCCGGCCCCCATGGCCCAACATCCCGAGGGCCGGCCAGATCCCCAACACGCAAGCCCGGCCGAGGGAGAGCGAAACCCCCCAAACCAGACCGAGAGGCGCCGACCCTGTCACACCTCTGGTCTCTTCACTGAGGGAGGTTTCTATCGACCACCAGGCCCCCGGTGAGCGGCCGCCTCGCCTGCTGGGCGTCTGGAGTCCCTCCCGGACCCACCTGAACAGATCAAAGGGCCGAGCGACAGGAAGCCCCGACACACCGCCCCAGGCACCCAGACCCCTCTCGGCGAGGACTCCGGACTTCAAAGAGGAGGGGAAGTATAACAAAGGGTGCGGAAGGGACGGGAGGCAGAGAAGACCTGGACTGACGAGAGCCTGCTGACCTGGTCGCGGCTCGATCGCTCCCCGAACCGAAGAACTCTGAACCCTGCTGACGCTGTCGCGGCTCCCCGAACTCTGAACCATCTGATCCCTGCTGACGCTGTCGCGGCTCCCCGAACTCTGAACCATCTGAGCCCTGCTGACGCCGTCGCGGCTCCCCGAACTACGAACCTCCGGTGCCTGCTGAGTGACTCGCGGCCCGCTCCTCCAAGAGAATCGGCAGAGATTGCCGAGAGAAGCAACATCCCCTCAGCTCGAGGATTGAGAGCTGTGCACCGGATACTCCACAGAGACACTGATTCAAAGACTGTCCCGCTACCCCTTACCCCTCATCACGAGATCGCCACCGCTTGTGGCACCAATTCTGCACCTGCCTTCCGGATCATAAAGATCCCTGACAACTAACGATAAAATCTATTGTCTTACAAAGAATTACTGTGTGGTGTCCTTCTATCCGAAGAGAGTAAGCGCAGCGTGTGCGATCCTAGGTACGAGACCCTTCCAGGAAGGGCCTCCCCGCTCTTGCTCGGCCTAACTCTGGGAAAGGTGGGCCTCCGGGTGGTCAGGAACGCATTCCGCAGCCTCCCCGGGGAACGCCTTCCAACAAGGGCATTGACTCTGTCCAAGCTTATCAGGACCTGTTTTCAAAAAACAGGTTTGAGCATTTGTCTACTCTCAGGAGAGTTCTTAATAAATTTAAAGAATATGGGGTTACTTTAGGTACAGATAAATGTAAATTCACGGCTGAATCCATTGACTACTTAGGGCACACTATTTCTGCTTCAGGAATCAAGCTTAAGTTTTCCCTCACTAGAGCTATTGATGAAGTTGGTGTACCCAAAAATAAAGATCTGTTAAGATCGTTTTTGGGTATGACGAAATACTACTCGAAGTTCATATCAAATTATGCTCAAGTGGTACAACCCCTACGTATTTTGTTTTAAAAAACCTCATGCTTTGCATGGGGAATTGAAGCACAACAAGCTTTTGAATTAATTAAAAAACTCATCATTCAAGCTCCTGCTCTCTCTCCATTCTCACCTGGTGAAAAGTGCACTTTATCTGTTGATGCCAGTCAAAATGGATTAGGGGCCGTTCTCTGTCAATGGGTCAACGGCAAGGAAAATACAGTGGCTTTTTCGTCCAGATCTCTCTCTACTGCAGAGTCAAACTACAGTACAATTGAGAGAGAAGCTCTTGCTTGTACATGGGCTGTGGAAAAATTTTAAACTTTCATTTGGGACACCCAATTCGAAATCTTTTCTGATCACAAGCCATTAATACATCTGCTAAATTGAAATGGTACAGGAAAAGCATCCTCGAGGCTTGTTCGTTTATTGTCACGCTTACATGAATACAACTTTGTTATAAAACACATACCTGGGGGTCGGAATTCAAGAGCGGATTGCCTCTCTAGGTTATCATTAAAAGATAACTCTTCATGTTCAAGATTTGATGATGTGGAATGTGTGGTAGCTTCCATTGAGGATTTTGTCAATGACTTGCCTCATGTCACACAAGATGATTGGGTAAAAGCGTCTGAGGAAGATTCTATTCTTTTGGCAGTAAAAACATGATTGTTTCAGGTTGGCCTAAAGAACGTTCCCTTCCCTCTCCTTTAAAGTCTTTTGCACAAATTAATCAAGAACTTGCTCTAGTTGAAGGATTGGTCATGCGTGGTGATCTTGCAGTTCCTCCAGCTTCTTTGCGAAATAAAAATTTCAAAATAGCACATGAAGGGCATCTGGGTATAGGTGCCACTTCAAGGAGGTTGAAAGGAAATATTTGGTGGCCTGGTTTAGATTCAGATGTTGCCAAGTGGATAAATTCCTGTGCAACTTGTCTAGTATCTGATAAACACTGGAAAACAGTAAAAACACCTTTGCATAATGTTCCAGTTCCAGAAGAAGCATGGACGAAATTAGCTTTGGATTTTGCAGGCCCATTTGAAGTGCTTTCTCATGACAGAAAATACATATTAGTATTAATAGATTATTATTCAAAATGGGTGGAGGTTGAATTTTGTTCTGCTCCTTGCACGTCATCTGTGGTTAATTTTCTTTCTAGAATTTTTCTTTCAGAAGGATTTCCAAGAGAATTAGTCACAGACAATGGTTCCCACTTTACTTCAAACGTAATGGAGAATTTCTTAAAATCTCATGCTATTAAACATTTAAAGGTGGCATTGTATTCCCCTTCGGCCAATGTCTTAGTTGAAAGAATGAATAGATTTATAAAAGAGGGAATACAATCAGCCTTAGCTACTAATGTACCTGTGGACATGTTTTTTTGAAAAAAAGATTTGGTCATATCTCACAACTCCTCACTCTTCAACTGGTGTATCACCATTTAGATTGCTCAAGAAGAGAGATCCAAATGGAACTCTTTGTCCATCATGGATTAGAACATTGAAGAAGAATGATAATTCATGTTTGGCTTGCAAAGACAAACAAAACATGCTTAAAAAAGTTGCAGTTCAACAAGCTATACAAAAGAAAAACTTTGATACCAGAGCTTGTAACTATGCTAATGATTTTATAATTGGAGACTGGGTCATGATTAAGTCTCCTAAGAAAGTCAAGAAGGGTCTTTCGAAACTATCTCTTCCTGTACAAATTGTAAAATTATCTAAAGGTTCGGTGTTTCTTGGTCAGAAAGTTTGGTGGAGTAAGAGAATGTTAATTAAATTAAATCCACACCAAGCAAATTAAATCTTTAAAAAAAAATGTTCTTCATGATGATTTACATTTTTCATACTTTGGCTCTACCTCATCAGATTCATCAATGTCATTCAGCAATGATTTTTCAGGAGATTGTACTTCAAGATCATCATTTCCTGTTGAACCTCAAAATGTTGTTATTAATAGTTCTTCTGAACATGGTTCATCAAGACCTATTCGCAATTGTACATTTTCTTCAAGATACAAGGATTTTTATTTTCATTAAATTCAATTTTGTTTTCTATGTGAAAGGAGACGGGTGATGTAATGTACTCCATATATGTTCCTCTACGCTTTGTTACGTCCTCACATTCTATAAATGAGCTTGTGTGTTTGTAACTTGCATGCTCGTGGTTCATGTTACACGCGCATGCTGTCTGATGTTATTTGAAATGAGCATCTCTCGAAGATGCATCCCCGTGCGTTGAACATCCTTTCTGAACTATAAACGGTATCAGTAGACAGTTGCCGTTCATACTTCAGAGAGGAAGGACGCACTCCAGTGGTGTGTTTATATTTACTTGAATAAACCTTCAAGGTCAACTTTCTTCGTGTCTACGTTGGATTATTCATCATTTCTCATAATGATATGCACGTTTCACCTGCACAAAATAAGGTAGGTAAAACCTGGCAAAATGTATGAGCAAAAGAAAAAAAACGTATTTTCACAATTTTGCTAATCTGAAGAGGGAACACGGAGGTGTTACTGTGAATCCCCCATTCTGTTCTCCGGGACTTGGACCGGCCAGGCTGCCACCCAGGACACACTGCTTCAGCTATGGGCTTTCACTTACCAACAGATGTAATCTCAAACTGCAGTCCAGTTTATGTGGCCTCTTCCCATCCCTGGTGAAATGGGGTCAGATTGGTTTAATATTTTTTGTGTATTTTTGTAAACTAATTTTTTTGGTTACTTGGATTCTGATGTATGAAGCCTTTGCAGCAAAAGTTGAAAATCTACTCTGCACTTAACATATATATCTTTGAGTAGATTTAGTCTTTTTCTGGTCTTCTCAAATATTTCATATTTCCATAATTACGCCTCCTCCATTCGTTCTGGTGCAGCTTTCCGAACTAAGTCGGATGGCAAAGCGCATTTGCACATAAAATCTGCTCCCCCCCCCTCCCTCGCCCCGCAAAGAAAATATTTTTGCAGAGGAGAAACACCTACATCTGACCTCTGAAAAATGTGCGATGTTAGGTAAACTTGAAGTGGAAGCGCTATGAAAATGGAAGCAGACATATAACACCTACTAAATGCAACAGAACCACAAAAAAAGGGGTAGATGCGAGCAAGGCGTCTTGTAGGCTGCTGTTTTTGTTGTTATGTAGAATAGTTGAAGGCCATCAAACAGACGGAAAACGCACAGCATGAGGTATACTAACCAAACAAACGCGGAGAATGCTAACGCCCAGCATGAGGTTTAATACGCCCCATAGTGTGAACAGGTCCTTGGGTCCTTAAAAAACCTACGCTGTTCTTCCTACTAACATATTCATTGTTATGGGGATGATGACTCATTTCAGGAAATATTAAACTGAAAGTCTGATTTTGTTATACATATTTGTAATGCAGTTGCATATTGGATTTTTTACAGAGTCTGGTTCCCAAACTGTTTTGTGCAACATAGTTGAGCTAAATTTCATATTGTAATTCATGAAACTGGATTTTGTTAATTTTACAATGGCAGAAAATAAGCCAGCATTGTGGATTTTCCACAGTCATAATTTACTGGTTAGAGCATGGAACAAAGTTGTTCTCTGGGGTGGGTCAAGGTTTGTATAATATATTATACACATACACAATACATAATATAAAGTATAATACACATACTTACTCCACAGATACATACAAACCTGCCATTCCCTAACACATACAGTACGCAAAACAGCAAACATATCCAGCTAAATATAAACAATGCCAAATTCTCTGACTCTAACTAATGCGAGACCTGTTGCATTGCAAATGCTTGTTACCTTTTTGCTGTTTTGCACAGCATCTTGCAGATGCTGTACCGCATGGCTAGAAGACATTGGAAAAGCCAATAAGCCCCAAAGAAAATACCTATTTGCTTTGTCATTACTTGTTCTCTCCAGCTGACACGTTTTGATCTGTGCCCTTTGAGACCTGATGAACTTCAGTCAAGGCCTTATTTGAAGTTGTATGTTTTTATGTCTTTTGGCCCTGTCAATATAATGATGGGCCATTGTCTGTCCCTGCATCTGATGAGTCAGTCATATGAACGTGTCTGATGGAGTTGTGTCTGCCTGATGGAACACAAGACATACCTGAAGACACAATTCCAACTCCTTGAAGACACCACTATCTTATTTCCTGATCTTACCGTGATAAAGGTTCCCAAGTCCCCAAAATGACAGAATGAAAAACAAGTGCCAGCTGGACAGAAAACCTCAATATTTTCACCAACAATATATGCAAAGGATCAATAATACTGACATGGAATAATTGGTATTGCTAATGAGCAGATCAATATAAACAAGCATTGGCATAGCCAATAGGTCTCGCCTTTGGGACCTTATAAGTGTTTAGTTATCCAGCACAATATCATTGGTGCAACAACATCAAGTGTTGGATGGCTAAACACTTCTAAGGTCCCAAAGGCGAGACCTATTGGCTATGCCAATGCTTGTTTTGAGTGAGTGGCTTGTGTAGGTATGCCACTGTGAGGTAGAGATGCTGCGAGTGCTTTTACAGGAGCCTCTGTGACATTGTGCCTCTTCAAAATGTATCTTGGGTCTGGTGTAATACTTATAGCCCCTATCCCAATTATCTCGCACCCAATGCATCCTTAACTGTCCCATGTACAGCCGGGGTTTACACTCCAGTTACCCCTGCCCTCCAGTGACACTTTACCTGTCACAGGGGGTGTTGGTGGTGGACGTGGTAGTGGTGGACGTGGTGGTGGACGTGGTGGTGGTGGACGTGGTGGTGGAGGATGTGGTGGTGGTGGATGTGGTGGTGGTGGTGTACGTGGTGGATGTGGTGGTGGACATGGTGGTGGTGGACGTGGTGGTGGTGGACGTGGTGGTGGTGGATGTGTTGGTGGACATGGTGGTGGTGGATGTGGTGGTGGTGGACGCGGTGGTGGTGGATGTGGTAGACATAGTGGTGGTGGATGTGGTGGTGGTAGTGGAGGTGGATGTGGTGGTGGACATGGTGGTGGACGTGGTGGTGGTGGTGGATGTGGTGGTGGTGGACATGGTGGTGGACATGGTGGTGGACATGGTGGTGGACGTGGTGTGGTGGTGGACGTGGTGGTGAATGTGGTGGACATGGTGGTGGTGGTGGACGTGGTGGTGGTGGTGGACATGGTGGTGGATGTGGTGGTGGTGGTCATGGTGGTGGCGGTTGACGTGGTGGATGTGGTGGATGCGGTGCTGGTTGATGTGGTGGAGGTGGACGTGGTGGATGTGGTGGTGGTGGACATGGTGGTGGTGGACAAGGTGGTGGATGTGGTGGTGGTGGATGTTGTGGTGGTGGACGTGGAGGTGGATGTGGTGGTGGTCACGGTGGTGGTGGTGGACGTGGTGGTGGTGGACGTGGTGGTGGTGATGGACGTGGAGGTAGAAGTGGTGGTGGACATGGTGGACATGGTGATGGAAGTGGTGGTGGGCGTGGTGGTGTTGGTGGATGTGGTGGACGTGGTGGTTTGTTTGTTTATTTAAATTGTGCGCACGCTTGCAATGGCTGCTTTCTGGGGACTGGGCATGAGGACATTGGAAGGAGCTGCAGCTATTAGAAGTATGGTGGACAAACAAATTCATCAAAGTTATTTTTTCCCTTTTTTTATCCTAAGAAACGTGGCCCCATAGAGATTGAAACGGTGCTTTAAATTGGTACCAGTACATCTTGTGCGAGTGGTTCGCTTACTATTTATAGCAGCAATTTCAACATACCCAGGTTTTATGAGCTGCCAGCCACGTGGAGCTGGAATGCAGAGCACTGGAAGTGAGACAGAATGCAACAATGAACATACCTACACCCCTTAAACAAAGAAATATATGACTTTGATGAAAGGAAAGACATTGTTAGACGTGAGGTATAAATCTGAGTTGAAAGGAACGACCAGTTTGTGATCTGTAAATCACCCATTCGTGTTTGTCACAAACGACTAAGTCTAATTAAATGAAGCTGTTTTACTAAATGATTTACATGGTGCTGCACCTTTACAAGGCAAGATGTCTTAGTTTTGTTGTAGATATGCTTTAACGTCTCTGGAGTCTAACTATTTAATTGATATTACAGGAGAGGGGCATTTAGCAACAAGCGCGCATGAAAAGCATTGGCCAAGCAGCCGTCGAAAGTGAAAGTGCATCGCGATGCACTTAATTAGCCATGACGGAGAAAAGACAGATGGCGGCTGCGTGCGTGCACGCAATCGTGAACGGAAGCTTGAGGCAGCGTCTGGTAGCACTTTGGGAAATCCCTTACTAAAAGTCGAGCAAGCAGCGCATGCGCTGCTCTAGGCTCAACCTAAAAAGCAGCAAAGCACTTGAACAAACTACAGACTACTGTGGTTACTTGAGAAAGAGTGCTGTCCCATAGGTTCTATTTTTGGACTCTATAGTTTTTCTTTCTTTACTGGGTGGGAAGACCAACCCCATTGGGATCCATAGGCCAACTTTTTAAACTTAAACAGAATAGGCATTGCCAGCCAACATATCAAATAATGACCCATGTCTGTAGAGTCAGTTCCATAACCCAGCATGGATTTTGAAGGCCTTCTTGAACCTATGTCACTGAAAACAGAGTTCGTCTTGACTGCCAATGTCAATAAACAAACTCAAATGCAAGAATGTTACTGCTGGCTCACTGCAATAAAATCTTGAAAGATTCACCCCAAATCACCAGCAGTGCCGATTCCTTCTGCATCAACAGCAGCCTCTGCTTCAAGGCCCACATGGCTATGAATATACAGAAAACCATTTTTCTCCTTTCTATAGAGGCAAGGCATGCCTTTGAGAATACAATTTTATATCTGCCATCCAGGCCCTGGCCCTGTTCCACCTAGGTGGTATCAGTGTCCTGTTCACCAGCATCTCTGATATTCAACACTAAAGCGTGGAGCAGTATGAAGCCACAAGTGAATGTGCACTGATACATAACGTCAAACAATTGGTAGCAAGATTTATCAAGAGACTGGAAAAGTGTGACCGGAACAAGCCAACACTCATGGTATATTCCAGCGATTGAATATGGTAGCCAGAGGTAGTGCACATGCTGTAGGAGGAATAGGGTCAATATCAGGCATTTGGCCCGTTTGCAACCGCAAAAAAATGAATGCACAATGTACTTACCCTATTTTACGAGTCGTTAATCTATTAGCGACTCACAAAATAGGGTTAGCAACTCGCTTTAACTAAGGGGCGTGCCTAGGGCATCCTTTCCCAATAGCGAGGGCAAATGCCATGTATGATTGTTTTGGAACCGCATTTGTGGTTGCAAAAAACTTGCAGTTTACCACCTACTTCAAGTAGGTAGTAAACCATTCACAAACGGGAATGGGTCCCCAGGGGACCCCTTTTTCTTTGTGACTGGGTGCGCAAATATTTTTCAAGAGCAGGCAGTGGTCCCAGGGACCACTGCCTGCCCTTAAAAAATGAAACTGAAAAGAGTAATTTTTCTTTTTTAAATGCGCCCGTTTTCCTTTAAGGATAACGGGCTGCATTTTAAAAAAAACTGCTTTATTGACAAAGCAGTCCCAGACATGGTGGTCTGATGACCCCAGCAGGCCACCATCCCTGGGAGGGCTGGCCATTCTTAATGAGGTAGCAAATTGTGACAGCCTCATTAATATTTATGAAGCATGCAATTTGCGACTCCATTGGGAATCGCAAACAGTGTCTGAGACACTGTTGTACATTGAATTTTGCGACTCGTAAATTGCGACTCGCAATTTTACGCAATTTGCGAGTCGGAAAATTCAATGGTCGTACATCTGGCCCTATGTTATTCCTATCTCATATTCAGGTGATCCTCTGGACTAGGACATGAAGCAGATTGCCAAAGTGATAATTGGAGAGACAATGTGGACAATTCAGGTCTGGCTTCTGGATCTTCTGGAACTTTCCACTGCTTCTCCAATTCTTCTTTCCCAAAATCTGAACCTCCATAGGGGTCAGAGAAGGAGTGCTCACTCTTCCATTACAGAAGATTCACAGCCACTGTTGGTGGAAGAGTTCGGGAAAATTAGCGATTTAGCAGGCTCTCAGAATAGGTTGAAAAACTCAAAATGGAACCTCGGTGTCATGGACACATAAGAGCTGTAGGTGGGCCGCAGCCTAATGTTCTAGTTGGTATTTGGGCACTGTTAGACGGGCCGGGAGGGTCGGCCGAGGACAAGGGGAGAGGTCTCCGGGGAGAGCCGTCTCCAGCGATCGTACAGACGAGTAACTTCCCCCCCACAGATGTACACCACACGAAGATAAGGTTTAACGTTCTTTATAAGCACTCTTTAGGTACGATAGAATGGTACAAGGAGGTCAGGACTCCGGGGTCCCCTCGATTCTAGTCTCTTGGTTGGGAAAGGGGGTAGCGGGACAGTCTTGTTACCAATCTGGTGGATGCGATGATATGATGGATAGCTCACAATCCTCGAGCTCGGCGGGCTAGATGGACGGGCCGCGGCGGCGCCAGCAGGTCCCGGTGAAGGTGGTAGTTACAACGGTCCGCGGCAGCGCCAGCAGGTCCCGGTGAAGGTGGTAGTTACAACGGTCCGCGGCAGCGCCAGCAGGTCCCGGTGAAGGTGGTAGTTACAACGGTCCGCGGCAGCGCCAGCAGGTCCCGACGAGGGTGAAGGATGCAGAAGGTTGCGGCAGCGCCAGCAGGCCGGACGATAGTTCGCAAGGCAGGGCTACGGCAGCGCCAGTAGTCCGTCAAGGATGAGTTCTTCACGGTGTCTCTCGACTCCAAGATACAACTGCCCTCCTGCTCTGGAGCTGCCCCAGTTATAGGTCTGGCGCCCTTTGATGTCCGGACCCTCGCACTTGGAGGTTGGGAGGTCCGGGATGAGGGAGTCCAGACACCCAGCAGGGGGTAGAGCCAGCGCCCGGGGGAGCTGGGGGGGCGATCGGCACCTGGCGGGGGAGAGCCATCGACACTTCTTTCTCCCATTGACATGCCAAGTGGTCCGTTCACCTCCTGGGTGGATGGTGGTGCCGGGATGTCGGGGCCTGGCCGGGCCCAGGGTTAGGGTTGAGCTGAGGCCACGCGGCCTCGTGGTGCAGTGTCCAAGATGGCGGCCGGGTCGGCGAGGGAGCCGGTAGTGGTTCGGCCCCATGATACCGAGATGTCCGGGGCAGGAGTCCCGTATGAGACGGGGTGCGGGTGGCTTCTGTGGGTAACACCTGGAGAGCCGGGGCTCGGGCCCTGTCATGCGGGGAGGGAGCAAGCCCTTTAGGTGGCCTGTCCAACATGCGTCCCCCCCAGCTGAAGGCGGGGAGAGTCACCCATCCTCTTGGGGACTCTCCTCGTCGAGGCGGAAAAAGCGTGACAGGCCATCCGCGTTGGCGAGGTCTTGGCCAGGTCGATGTTCCACAGTGAAGTCCATCCCCTGCAGGGAGATGGACCAACGCAATAGTTTGGGGTTTTCCCCCGCATCTGCATTAGCCACTGCAGGGGCCGATGATCTGTTTGCACCCTGAAGTGGGTACCGAAGAGATAGGGCCAGAGCTTTTTGAGGGCCCACACCACTGCGAAGGCCTCCCTCTCGATGGTGCTCCAGCGCTGTTCTCGGGCCAGGAGGCGTCTGCTGATGAAGGCCACGGGTTGGTCAAGCCCCTCGGAGTTCAACTGGGAGAGGACCGCCCCGATGCCATGGTCGGAGGCATCTGTTTGTACGATGAATTCCCGACTGTAGTCGGGGGCCTGGAGCACAGGAGCAGTGCACATGGCGGCCTTCAGCTTCTCGAAGGCCGCTTGACAGTCTGGGGTCCAGTTGACCTTCTTCGGGTGGTTTTTGGATGTGAGTTCCGTGAGGGGCCCCACAATGCTGCCATAGTCCCTCACGAACCGCCGGTAGTAGCCGGTGAGCCCCAAGAAGGCTCGGACCTCGGTCTACGTGACTGGAGGCTGCCAGGACTGGATGGCAGCGATCTTGAGTTGTAGAGGGGCCACCAGACCGCTTCCCACCTGGTGCCCGAGATAAGTCACGGACCCCTGACCAATTTGGCACTTGCCGGCCTTGATTGTGAGGCCGGCCCGTTGGAGGGCCTGCAGGACCTCTCGGAGGTGGTGGAGGTGGTCGGACCAGTGGCGGCTGTACACAGCGATATCATCCAGGTAGGCGGCGCTGAACTCCTCGAGTCCCGCCAAGACCTGGTTCACCAGTCGCTGAAAAGTAGCGGGGGCATTCTTCATGCCGAATAGCATGACTTTGAAGTGGTAGTGGCCATCGGGGGTGGAAAAGGCGGATCGTTCTTGAGCCCGGGGTGTGAGACCGATCTGCCAGTAGCCCGCTGTTAGGTCGAAGATGCTGAGGTAGCGGGCAGCCCCCATGCGGTCGATCAGTTCATCCGCTCGGGGGATGGGATGAGCGTCGGTTCTGGTGACAGCATTCAAGCCCCGACAGTCGACGCAGAATCGGAGCTCAGGAGTGGTACCGGGGGCAGCAGCTTTGGGGACCAGCACGACCGGGCTGGCCCAGGGGCTGTCCGAGGGCTCGATGACCCCGAGCGTGAGCATCTTTGACACCTCCTCTTGGATGCAGGCCCGTACCCGATCTGGTACGCGGTACGCCCGATGTCTGATAGGGAGACTATCCCCAGTGTCCACGTCGTGCAAGCACCAGGGGGTGACCCCTGGGGTGAGGGAAAACAGGGTCGCAAACTGCAGCAGGAGGTCCCGGCAGCCTTGGCGCTGTTCCGGGGTGAGGGCATCTGAGAGTCGGACCCCGTCCACGGAACCATCTTTCTCACGAGTCTTTAGGAGATCAGGGAGAGGCTCGGAGTCTTCTTCGGCTCCACTGTCTGTAGCCATCAGGAGGCTGAGCTCCGAGCGCACAAAGTGGGGTTTGAGTCTGTTGGCGTGGAGGACCCGGAGGGGGTTCCGTGGAGATTCCATATCAATGAGATAGGTGACGGGGCTCTTGCGCTCGACCACTTTGAAGGGCCCTGTCCACTTGTCCTGCAAGGCACATGGTTCGGTGGGGGACATCACCCACACTTGTTGGCCAGGTTCGAATTCGATGGAGGAGGCATTTTGATCGTACCATCTCTTCATGTCCTCCTGACTGGCCTCGAGGTTCGCTTTCGCCATTTCTCTGAATCGCCTGGTCTGATTGCGTAGGGTCAGGAGGTACTTGAAGACGTCTGGAGGGGTCTTTAGCGGGGCCATCTCCCAACCTTCTTTGACTAGGCTGAGGGGCCCTCGCACCGGGTGCCCGTACAAGAGTTCGAAAGGGCTGAAGCCGAGGGACTTCTGGGGGACTTCTCGATATGCGAAGAGGAGGCACGGAAGTAGTACATCCCACTGGCGACGGAGGGGCTCTTCCAACCCCCCAATCATTCCCTTGAGTGTGCGGTTGAACCGCTCGACTAGCCCATTTCCTTGCGGGTGATAGGGGGTCGTGAATCGGTAGGTGACCCCGCACTGTTGCCAGAGGGACTTCATATATTTTGAAATAAAGTTTGTGCCTCTGTCGCTGACGACTTCTCGGGGGAAGCCCACCCGGGAGAAGATCCCCATTAAGGCCCGGCCGACCACCGGGGCTGTTACAGTTCGCAGGGGAACAGCCTCGGGGTAGCGGGTGGCGTGGTCCACCAGTACCAGGATGAACCGATGTCCTTGTGCTGTACGTGGGTCCAGGGGCCCCACAATGTCTATTCCCACCCTCTGGAACGGGGTGGTGACAACTGGGAAGGGTTGCAGAGGTGCTTTAAGTTTGCGGCCGCTCTTCCCGCTGGCCTGGCACATGGGGCAGGACCGGCAGTGGTTGAGGACGTCGTTTCTCATCTTTGGCCAGAAAAAGTGGGTTACCAGGCGACTGTAGGTTTTGTCCTGGCCCAGGTGTCCAGCCAGAGGGACATCGTGGGCCAAATTTAAAAAGAAGTCTCTAAAACGGAGGGGCACCACCAGCACTCGACTGGCCCCTAACTCCGCGATTCTCTGTTCACTGTACAACAGGTCGTTGTCCCAATAGATCCAATGGGCTCCGGTGTTGTCCCCTGCGCTCTGGGCGAGGGCTTGCTGGCGGAGTCCCTCGAGGGAGGGACAGGTCTTCTGCTCTTGACGGAACTGTTCCTGGGTGGGCCCCCCTTCTTGACGCCACTGAGCCAGGTCGGGAAGGTCCTGGGGCTGAGCGAGCCCGTCGGAGGTTTGCTCTGGGGGGTCGGTATGGTCGGTGTCCTCTACTGGAGCGATCGGGGGAGGAGGTGCTGGCCATTCTGGTTCTTCGCGTCGGGGGATGGCACGGGCGGCCATGGACCGGGTGGTTACGCACGCCCAGTCCGGGAGGCCCAACATCCCCAGGTGCTCTCTTCTTTCTACGGCGGCCCACGGGGAACTCTCAAGATCATTCCCCAGGAGACAGTCCACGGGGGCATCATCTCGGACCGTCACCTTCAACATGCCGGAGACTCCTCCCCATTCGAAGGGGACGCAGGCCATCCGACATAGACTCTCCGAATTGTCGGCTGAATGGACGGGGCAGAGAATGTTCGGCAGGAGCTGTTCTGGGGTCACCAGGTGACAGCGGACGGCCGTCACACTGGCCCCCGTGTCACGTAGTGCTTCGGCCCTGCGTCCATTAATGTTCACCCACTGACTATATTTTCTGGTGTTGGCGGGTAGGGGAGCCCGCGGGACCATGTCTCTTCCCCCTAGGCACGCTAGAATCATGGCGGCCGGTTCCCACTCTTGTTGTTCTTGTTCGCATTCTTCCTGTTCTTCGGAGATTTGTTCTCCCCCCAGGGCGGCGGCAGCTACCTGGCGGGGTCTCAGAGTTTGGTTCTGTGGACAGTTCGGGTCATTGGCGTAGTGGCCGACTCGCTGGCATCGGTGACACGTGATATTGGCTCGGAATCCCGGGCGCATCGGGGGGTTGCCCCGGCTGGCCGGGGGCGTGGTGCTGGCAGCGGGGGCGGCCGGGACGGTGTCTCTTCCTCGTCCCTGGCCTCCTCCTCCTCCTCAGGGATGGTGCTGACCTTGGTTGTTCTGGTTCTGTTCATGCGGCCCCCTCCGGCCTACTCGGGTGCTTTCCCACCGGTCAGCTTCGGCGGCGAGCTGCCGTGGATCAGTCAATTTACTGTCGAGGAGGTGCTGCCGGAGCTCGACGAAGCAGTTGTTAGAGAGGTGCTCCCACACCATGAGATTAAAAAGTTGCTCGTAGGTCGTTACGTGGCTTCCCTTGATCCACCCCTCGAAGGCTCGGCTGAAATAGTTTACATATTCCACCCAAGTTGTACCCGGGATCCGGGTGCAGTCTCGGAACCTCTGGCGGTACATTTCGGGTGTGAGCCCATATCGGGTGAGGAGGGCAGCCTTCATGTGGTCGTAGGATGTCATCAGATGGTCTGGGAGCTGTAACAGGGCATCGCGGCCTTCATTGACGAACCTCCCCCATAGACCGGCTCCCCAGTCACTTCGATCGATCCGGTGGGAGGTCATGGCGATCTCGTAGGCCTTGAACCACTGTTGTATGTCGTCGTCTCGGACATACTCTCGAACGACATCCTTGGGGATGTGTACTTTCTTTTCTGTCGCTCCTGGGGTGCGCGGTTGCTCGGGCACCCCCAGTTCTTTGTTCTGCTTCCGTAGGTCTATTTCTGCCAGTTTGCGCTCGTGTTCGTACGCTAATCTCTTATCTTCGAGCTCTCTCTGCCTCTGTTTTTCTTCCCGTTCTTCTCGGAGCCGCAGATGTTCTAGGTTCAGTTTTTGTTCGGCTAATTTTAGTTCACCGTCCATTTTGAGCCGTGCCATTTCTAACTCATGTAGTCTGTTTTTTTCTCTCTCTTGGATCTCTTCCTGCGAGAGACCCGTTCTTCGCTCCTCGGGAGCCGTGGTGTTCCTCTCTGATGCTGCAATGTTTAGGTCCAGGGGTCTGGCGGCCCCGGTTTCTGCCCATGACTCAATGGCGTGCTTGAAATCGTCTTTGGTACTCAGACCGGTGGTAGCAATGCCTAGTTCAATGCAGAATTGTTTCAACTCACGATGGCTGTACTCTTCCAATTTCTCCATCTGGAATTTCTCGGTGGATCCGCTCTCTTTGGTTGTCATTGTGGTTTCGTCGTGGGGTGAGCTACTCTTTGTACGATTACGCGTTGATTCGGATCGCGCCGCTGGCCACCAATGTTAGACGGGCCGGGAGGGTCGGCCGAGGACAAGGGGAGAGGTCTCCGGGGAGAGCCGTCTCCAGCGATCGTACAGACGAGTAACTTCCCCCCCACAGATGTACACCACACGAAGATAAGGTTTAATGTTCTTTATAAGCACTCTTTAGGTACGATAGAATGGTACAAGGAGGTCAGGACTCCGGGGTCCCCTCGATTCTAGTCTCTTGGTTGGGAAAGGGGGTAGCGGGACAGTCTTGTTACCAATCTGGTGGATGCGATGATATGATGGATAGCTCACAATCCTCGAGCTCGGCGGGCTAGATGGACGGGCCGCGGCGGCGCCAGCAGGTCCCGGTGAAGGTGGTAGTTACAACGGTCCGCGGCAGCGCCAGCAGGTCGCGGTGAAGGTGGTAGTTACAACGGTCCGCGGCAGCGCCAGCAGGTCCCGGTGAAGGTGGTAGTTACAACGGTCCGCGGCAGCGCCAGCAGGTCCCGACGAGGGTGAAGGATGCAGAAGGTTGCGGCAGCGCCAGCAGGCCGGACGATAGTTCGCAAGGCAGGGCTACGGCAGCGCCAGTAGTCCGTCAAGGATGAGTTCTTCACGGTGTCTCTCGACTCCAAGATACAACTGCCCTCCTGCTCTGGAGCTGCCCCAGTTATAGGTCTGGCGCCCTTTGATGTCCGGACCCTCGCACTTGGAGGTTGGGAGGTCCGGGATGAGGGAGTCCAGACACCCAGCAGGGGGTGGAGCCAGCGCCCGGGGGAGCTGGGGGGGCGATCGGCACCTGGCGGGGGAGAGCCATCGACACTTCTTTCTCCCATTGACCTGCCAAGTGGTCCGTTCACCTCCTGGGTGGATGGTGGTGCCGGGATGTCGGGGCCTGGCCGGGCCCAGGGTTAGGGTTGAGCTGAGGCCACGCGGCCTCGTGGTGCAGTGTCCAAGATGGCGGCCGGGTCGGCGAGGGAGCCGGTAGTGGTTCGGCCCCATGATACCGAGATGTCCGGGGGCCGGAGTCCCGTATGAGACGGGGTGCGGGTGGCTTCTGTGGGTAAAACCTGGAGAGCCGGGGCTCGGGCCCTGTCATGCGGGGAGGGAGCAAGCCCTTTAGGTGGCCTGTCCAACAGGCACAAATGTATACCCCCCTTCAGCACCCGTTGTGCGTGTTTGTAATTGTATTTCAGTACTGGTATGAGGGGAAAGGATTGTACGTCAGAAAAAATGACATTATTTGGTGTTTTTTTAATTATTACAATTTGTGTTTCAACTAACTTAGGTTTTGAATGTTAAGTAAATTATTGTTGAAATGTATGTTGTCTTTGGTACTGTTGTGCATGCATCATATGCTTATTTTGGGACAAAGCACGTGTTCTGCAAAAATAAACTTTTTTCTCTTCTAGGCACCAGACTATTGGAACTCACCCACAGCTGACATCAGTACTAAGGTTTTACTCCCTTGTAGTTTCACCACTGGTTTCCTACAGGGATCCGATTCTTCAGAAATTCTTGGCTGTGGAATCACAATAAAGTGTTCAGGCTGATAAATAACACAAGAAGGAATTGTTTGCGAAGTTGACAGTGCTGCTGTGTCTGCTGTTGTCGGGGAGTTTCTGATGCTGGAGCCCTGGACATTTTGTACCATTCTTCCACTGTGGAAGGAGAGACTGTTGTCAGCTTGAAGATGGCACCAATAAACATGACTGTGGCTTCTCGCCCACACTTTTATGGCACTATCGAAGCTATATGTGGTGAGATGATTCAAGGACTATGAGGAGAGGAGACAAGCATCAGGCCTAGGGGTGTCAGGCAATTGTTGAATTAACTCTTTCAGGATGTTGCTTCTCCTACTAGATGAGTGGAGTGGATCTTGCAATTATCTGGGAAAATTGTGAATATCTTTGGAGCTCATTCTGCATAAGGGACCATGGCTTTGAAGGTACTAGAGGTGGGTGCTAGGCTAGGATACATTTTGGAGGTGGTAGGCTGGCCCGAGGAGTCAGTCTTTAAGAAATTCTTTCATTTGCTGTAGAAGAATGATTTTCTCAACTAAGTTAAAGAAGGTATATACTTTCCCAGATGAGGGGTTGTTCTGCTCGATTTTCCCGGTCTTCTTGTATTAACAGGTGATTGAATGTGACTTCAGTCTCTTACCATTCAAGCCTAAGGGTTAGAGTAGTGGATGGAGCCTATTTACTAGGCACTTCGACGTGATTCTGTGCTCTTCCCCATAGATCAGGGCTTGCATATATAGCCTAGGGGATAGATTCGTTAGTATTAGGGATAACTTGTCCTGTAGTGAGGGTATTTCATGGAGCCGTGCTGAATGCAGGCCTGGTAGGCCTCAAACGGGAGAGACTCCATCTTTCTTTCTGCTCCGGCAGCTTGGGATGCTTCTAGGTCAAATGTGATGTTTTAGTTATGAGGTGTTATTCGCTTGGAGAGAACCGGTTCAGGCCGGCCCTTATCGAAGGATTGTATTTTTCTTCATGCCGAAGACACTACATCAGGCCGGCCGGCTGGGAACGTGTCCTTGGTACGGGGAGGTACAAGAATTTGGTGGGCGGCAGGTTACGGGCCGGAATTTTCCATGAGGAAATGCACCTCTATATTAGTGAAAATCTGAGGCAGTTACAGGTTCAGTCCGTAGGCGGCATCTAGCCGTTAGCAGTAAAGCTACTACTTATTCCAGGGAAGACAGACGCCATCTTGAAGGCGGAGAAGAACTGAGAGACAGATGCTTTCCTAACAGAATAACCAGAGAGGAGAGAGTAGCCGATAAGGAGGAGGTCTCAGTGACTCGGAGAAGGGTGATTCCAGGCGAGCCGAGGCATAGACGAGAAGGGAGCCTAGATGACCACTGAGTGCAGGCTACATACTACTAAGGTGATGTCGACCCTTTCTTATTAGAGTGTACAACTTAATCTTTCACTTTTCTTTGCAGGTTATGTGTTATATCGTAATGTTATGTGATTGTATGTGCAATGAGTAATAAAGTATCCAGTTTGTAGTGAACCAACATGTGCTGTGTGTTCTTGTATAAGAGGGTAGCCTATTCTTCTAGTCAGCTGCGGCTACATGAACAGATGTTAACCCTGATCAGGTAAGTGGTAACTGAATAAGGGAAAGAGGAGCCCCTCAAACCTGAGAACAGGCTATGCCCGAACTGGTAATCCTTGTGTGATCTGATGAATAGTGAGACTGATTCCCTTTTTGTATGTTATGGTGATCATAGGATGAACTGTCGTATGAGACTGCCGTCTAGGTAGAGAGGTCTGGATTCGTAGGGGATCGCGAGGCCGCCAATTGTGCTGAGACTGCCGTCTGGGTAGAGAGGTCTGGGTTCGTATGGGACCGCAAGGCCGCCACTTGTGATACTGTCGTATGGGCAGAGAGGTCTGGATTCGTAGGGGATCGCGAGGCCGCCGATTGTGCTGATACTGTCGTATGGGCAGAGAGGTCTGGGTTCGTATGGGACCGCGAGGCCGCCACTTGTGATACTGTCGTATGGGCAGAGAGGTCTCGATTCGTAGGGGATCGCGAGGCCGCCGATTGTGCTGATACTGTCGTATGGGCAGAGAGGTCTGGGTTCGTATGGGACCGCGAGGCCGCCACTTGTGATACTGTCGTATGGGCAGAGAGGTCTGGATTCGTAGGGGATCGCGAGGCCGCCGATTGTGCTGATACTGTCGTATGGGCAGAGAGGTCTGGGTTCGTATGGGACCGCGAGGCCGCCACTTGTGATACTGTCGTATGGGCAGAGAGGTCTGGGTTCGTATGGGACCGCGAGGCCGCCACTTGTGATACTGTCGTATGGGCAGAGAGGTCTGGATCCGTATGGGATCGCGAGGCCGCCGATTATAAGAGGTCTTGGTATGTATAGTAGGAATTCCCTGTCCTTAGGTGATAGATATATGTGGTTGTAGGATTGTAAATAGGTTCTAGGGAGGGGGTAACGTTCTGGCTGGGTTAGTGAGGCTATGATGAGCGGGTTCTATCTGATCCGAAAACCCAAGCAGAACAGGGGTTTAGGGTAATTTTGTTGAAGTTAGCATTTGTTACAGTTTTTCAGTTGACGGGTGACAAAGGAGGGAATGTTTGGCTTTGATTATGATGGTTACTTTCTGACTCCCAGCCCGTTGGTGGTCTGTGGATGGTTTCTTCTTGGGAAATAGTCTAATCCGTACAAACATCTGTAGATGGATGCATGGGGACTCTGGACTACAAGATGAACTTCAAGATAAGTTAAAGATGCCTCTGAGTGCAAGATCATGCACACCAAAGAAAAGTGGAGAAGATACAGAGTGGATCTGAGGTTGGATCCTGTGCTGGACAGTGATTTGGAAAAGGTGTATATTTGCATCTCTGTGCACCTCAGGGAGTTATAGTGAGAACGTTTATCGATATGATTTTTGCTGTTGATGGAAAAGTAAAGAAAAGAGAGAGACTACACTTGCTGCTGTTTCTTTAATACAATCTAGATTTTTTGCGACACAGTTGAGAAAATTGTAATTCCTCCATATATTACTGATTGAGTCTGTCATCACCTTACCCAACCCCTTCCATGCTCCAATGCTTGTCATGGAGAAATTATAAACACTTTACATCTTCCATCCAAAGTTATGTTTTCAATGTTGGGTTTCTGTAGTTGATATATAAGTGGTGCTGACGTAGCCAAGAGAGCAGAGTGCTTTATGTGTTTGTGGACAGACTGAGATATAGAGAAGCTCGAATATTGCGAGGTGCAGTGCAGTAACCTGGGCCAGGTTGCTGCTGCAAAGAAATGATGTATAACATTCTGCATTTTAACTTAGGGGTACATCACAGCACACATGAACACTCGAGTCAAAATATGGACTTGGTCCTCATGTTGTGACACAACTGCTCAGAGACATTGCTTGCCACCAACATCTGAGATCATATTATACAAAGTGCCGCGGGGGCCCAACGGGTGTTTGCGCCCTCTTTACGCACCCCTGGGGCACATTGGTATTACAGAAGGAGCCACAGACGCTTGTGCGGACCCTTCTTTAATACAGATAGTGCTGGTGCACCTGTGGCCCCAGCACTATCATCAGAGGGTGTTCCCTCATTTGCATGGGGCGTGGCCCCATGCAAATGAGGGAATGTCTTTGCCTCTGTGCCTGTGCCAAAATATACATGCTGGTGCAAAGGCAAAGAAGCCATGAGGAGGCGCACTGACAGTGCGCCACAAAAAGGTTGTGCACTGCCAACCTTTTGGTTGGCACTGTTGTCAGCCCTCTGGAGGAGGTCAAGGGGGTCCTATGGTACCTTCAGACATCGCCTTACAGGCGGATGCAGTCACTCACTACACCTGCCTGCAAGACGATCTCTCACCCCTCTTAAAAGTGCTGTCGGGTTGCTGCCTGCATAGTGAAACACAGAGCGGTTGCTTCAAAGCCGCTCCATATTTCACTTGAATGCACTGCCCCCAGCGTAGTGCGAGTACGTGGCTGCCATGGGGGCAGAGCATTCAGTCTAGTATGGCGCATTCTTCTTGTTTGCTCAGGGCACACCTTTTGAAAGTTGCATCCAGTGCAAACAACGAAAATGCACAGCATTGGATAATATGGCCACTGGTATGATTTCTAGGTCACAAGTTTAAATCACAAGGCCAACTCAGTTCCCCATCCTTCTGACGTCAGTAGACTAAGTACCATTATACTGAATATTACAATAACCTGCTCTTTAGATTCAATAGAAATGGCAGAAGTGTGGTATAAAACACCATATTATAAATCCAACCTTTTTTTCATTTGACTATGGATGTACCATCACTCTTAGCTTCCCACAGACACTTGGTAGTTACCTTGTTCGGTGCTATAGGAGACTGGTATTACAACATTTTCCAAGGCTGCATTGTGGCCCTAGTGTGGCCCAGTTTCTATCACTTTCTCAAAGGTATGCCAAGAATGATCCTAGAAATGTGAAAGCTGTGCTGCATATCTTTCCACATTCCTTCATCCTATCGCAGCTCCAGTCAGTGCCTCACCACAGCTGTGAGGGCTGCCAGGCAACTAAAGTCAACAAACCTGTTGTATGTAACAGCTGATATGAATACACCAGGCGTCCTTGATCTAGTGAATGGTGCCAAGAGCACTGCTTTTCTTTCAGTAGGTTAGTGGGAAACAAATCTGTCCAATCACGGAACAATATAATGCAACCCAATAAAATTCCAATACAGCACAGTAAGGCGTCTTTCCCACACGAGAGTTGGCAAACCTCAAGTCTCAAGGGGATTTCACAATTTCTATCAGGGCCTGTATTATATAGTGTAGCACATTTCCCTTGTTTGCGCCGTGTGCACCTTTGAAAAGGCACACCCTAAGCAGACAATGAGAATGCACTGTATTAGACTGAATGCACTGCCCCCAGGGCAGCTGCAAACTCGGGCTAACCTGGGGGCAGCGCACTTAAGTGAAATACCGAGAGTTTGAAGCAGCCGCTTCGTTTTTCACAGAGTGGGCGGCAACCCGCCTGCACTTTTAAGAGGTGTTAGACATCCCCTTGCAGGTGGGTACAGTGAGTGACTGCACAGGCATCCAAGGGGTTGTCCTTTGCGCCTCTGTTACCTTTTTGTGGCACACTGTCAGTGTGCCTCCTGATGGCTTCTGTGTCTTGTTTTGCAATTGCACCCGTGTCTATAATACAGCATGGGCGCAGAGGCAAGCGAGTTTCCCTAATTTGTATGGGTTCACCCCCCCATGTAAATGAAGGAATGCCCTCTAATGATAGCCCTGGCTCCCTATGTGTGCAAGCGTTATCTGTATTACACAAGGGGCCGCACAATTGTCTGCAGCCCCTTCTGTAATAGCACCATGCCTCAGGCTTGGGGGAGGGACAAAGCAGGCACAAAAGCCTGTAGCGCCCCCCCCCCCCCAAGCACTTTGTATAATATGGCCCCTGAGGCCGGTAACTCGCATTATTAAATCAAACTGTCTACTTAAAATAGGAGCGGCAAATGAGTTGTACCAATTTTTGTGGGAGATTATTAGTAATGTTGTCTTGCTTTTTATATAGCACATCTGCCATTTTTAAGCACTGCGGTCCGTGCAGGTAACCGTGGTGGGGCCGCATAGGGGGGGAGATTTCGAGGGACAATGCTAGGGGAAATTTAAATAAATAATTAATTTTCCCTCTGCATCGTCCCTCGAAATCCCCCTTCACGCGGCCCCACTGATCTTACCTGCACGGACCGCGGTTGGATGTTACTATTGCTTTTTAAGGTACTCCATGTACCGACCTCAGAAGGATGGACATTGTGAGACTGCTTTGCCAGTGTTCAGTCTCATGAGTTCAGAACACAACCTTTGTCAGGGGTAAGTATTCAGCTCACTGAGCCAACCCGACAGTAATAGCACAAAGATCCCAGTCTCAAGATCCGATCAAGCGGGGGATAGTGCTTGCTTCAATGCATCTTTGAAGTCCCAGTAAACTCACAGCAGCCAGTATTTTTCCCTGAGGCCTCAGCATGGACGGCAAAAGAAAATGTTTCTGACTCTACGTAGCCCACTTTTTAAAGAAAGGTATCCACGCCGATCCCAGTCATGCATGGGAATATTACCTAACTGCTATCACAGGTGGCCTAGCCCAGCCTCACTTACTTTAATGACTTAGGGGAACATGTACAGTTTGGAGAAAAGGCAAGTGTCTCAGGGGAGGAGGCATTGCCACTGACATACCAGTAAGCACCCATCCCCCAATGAAAGAGTTCCCCACCTCTTTGAAGAGAAAGTTTTCACTGAAAGTGTCGTCAGTGATGCTGCAGCAGAATTGCTATGCCGGACGAGCTGCAATACCCTGGTGGCCATACTGCATATTTGTGATTATCAGAAACAAACACCAAAGTGGGATATTTCTGCTTGTTCCTGCTCAGTAAATATAATAAGTCTGGGTATATTGTTTTAACACTTGCACTGTTAGCAAATTAGAGAGAGGCACATGGGAGTAGGCCAGCAGGAGTGTACAGAGAGGGCTACTGTACTAAAACAGTTCCTTATGCAATTCAGTGCAAGAACTTGTGGCGGAGGAATGGTACACCCCAACAGCGAATAACATTAGGTGAAATTTAAATACCCCACCTAGATGGGATTGGCAAAGTCTCTAGACAGTGGCTGAAATCAATCAATCAATCAATCAATCAGTACATTTGTATAACGCACAACTCACCCGTGAGGGTCTCAAGGTGCTGTGGGGGCAGGGGTGCTGCTACTGCTCGAACAGCCAGGTCTTGATAAGTCTCCCGAAGGCCAGCAGGTCCTGGGTCTGTCGTAGGTGTTCCAGGTTTTAGCGGCGATGTGGGAGAACGATTTGCTGCCGGCGGTCGCTCGACGGATGCGGGGGATGGTGGCGAGGGCGAGGTCAGCGGAGCGAAGCTGGCAGTTCGGGGTGTAGAAGGTGAGTCGTTCGTTGAGGTACGCTGGTCCGGTGTTGTGGAGAGCTTTGTGAGCGTGGGTGAGTAGCTTGAAGGTGATCCTCTTGTCGACAGGGAGCCAGTGAAGGTCTTTCAGGTGGGCTGAGATGTGGCTGTCGCTGATGTCGAGGATGAGGCGTGCAGAGGCGTTCTGTATGCGTTGTAGTAGTTTCTGGAGTTTGGCTGATGTTCCTGCGTGGAGAGCGTTGCCGTAATCCAGTCTGATGCTGACGAGGGCCTGCGTGACGGTCCTTCTGGTACCGGTGGGGATCCATCTGTAGATCTTGCGGAGCATGCGGAGGGTGTTGAAGCAGGAGGAGGAGACGGCGTTCACTTGCTCGGTCATTGACAGTGCGGAGTCCAGGATGACTCCCAGGTTGCGTGCGTGCTTAGTGGGCGTCGGTGCAGCCCCCCAGTGCGGCCGGCCACCATGAGTCATCCCAGGCTGAGGGGGTGGATCCGATGATGAGGACCTCCGTCTTGTCCGAGTTCAGTTTCAGGCGGCTGAACGTCATCCATTCGGCGATGGCCTTCATTCCTTCATGGAGGTTGGATTTGGCAGTGGTGGGGGCCTTAGTGAGGGAGAGGATCAGCTGGGTGTCGTCGGCGTAAGAGACGATGTTGAGGTTGTGTGATCTGGCGATGTTGGCGAGCAGTGCCATGTAGATGTTGAAGAGTGTCGGGCTGAGGGACGATCCTTGGGGTAAGCCGCAGATGATCTTGGTATCTTTAGAGCGGAATGGGGGGAGGCGAACACTCTGGATTCTGCCGGTGAGGAAGGAGGTGGTCCAGTCCAGTGCTTTTCCCGTTGCTGCGTCCCCTGCGGCCCCAACCCCTGCTTTGTACTATATTTTTCCTGTTTTGCACTGTTTTAATTGCCTCGTTTTTTCCTCCTTGTATTCTGTGCCCTGTGCTCTCCTTTTGCCTTCTGTTCCCTCGCCCCCGTTTTTCCCGCCGCTGCGTCCCCTGCGGCCCTGCCCCCCCTGCTTTGTACTGTATTTTTCCTGTTTTGCACTGTTTTAATTGCCTCGTTTTTTCCTTCTTGTATTTGGTGCCCTGTGCCCTCTTTTTGCCTTCTGTTCCCTTGCCCCCGTTTTTCCCGCCGCTGCGTCCCCTGCGGCCCCGCCCCCTCTGCTTTGTAATGTATTTTTCCTGTTTTGCACTGTTTTAATTGCCTCGTTTTTTCCTCCTTGTATTCTGTGCCCTGTGCACTCTTTTTGCCTTCTGTTCCCTCGCCCCCGTTTTTCCCACCTCTGCGTCCCCTGTGGCCCCGCCCCCCCGCTCGCCCATTCGTCCACCCCCTCCTTCCAGCTGCTCCTCTCTCCCAAATCCCCTTCTCATGGCGGCTGCTGCGCGGCCGTGCCGCTGGCGTGCCTAAGGCAAGCCCATCTGCGCCCGTCCGCGCCTGGACCATGCCCAGCGCCTGAACCCCTGGCCCCCGCGACCGCCACAACACCCGACACCGCTACGATGCCAACACCCTCCACGCACTCAACACCGGACGATCACACACCTGCTTCCTGGCCACCCCGAAGCACACCCAAGGACCCTTCTCCTGCAGGAACTGCAGCTTCATCAGCACACGACCCGCCAACCCTCCCACAGGGAAAGAACCCAACTACCTCAGATGCATTCTTCTCAACACCCGCTCCGCACGCAAACACGCCGTTGAACTCTGGGACCTACTCGACTCAACATCTCCGGACGTCGCCTTCCTGATGGAGACCTGGCTGACCCCTCCTCGGCACCCAAAATCGCCATGGCGATCCCGGACAGCTACAAGATCACACGCAGGGACCGCACAAACAGAGTAGGAGGAATTGCCATCGTCCACAGGAACACTCTCAGAGTCTCGACCTACACCGACGACACCCTCAGCACCGCCGAACACCTGCACTTCCAGATCCACACCGACCCCAACACCACCCTCAGAGGAACCCTTATCTACAGACCCCCGGACCCCGACCACCGTTCAGCGACTCCATCGCCGACTTCGTCAGCACACACGCCCTCGCCTCAACGGACTACATCATCCTCGGGGACCTGAACTTCCACCTTGAGAACAACAACAACACCAACTCCACCACCCTGATCACCAACCTCGCCAACCTCGGACTCTGACAACTCGTCACAACACCCACCCACTGCGCCGGCCACACACTTGACCCCATCTTCTCCGCAAACCCCATGTCTCCTTCAACCACACCACCGAACTCCACTGGACCGACCATCGCTGCATACCTTCCGAAAACCCACCACGCACCACCGCACCCAACAGGTCCCTCGCCGCTGCTGGAGCAAAGTCACCGAGGACCATCTAACCACCACCCTCACCTGGAGCACCCCCACCGACCCCACCAACCCCGACACCGTCATCCGCAACCTTAGACAGTGGATCGACGACTGCGCCAACACCCTCGCCCTGTTCAAGAAACCCTCCAACTGCCACACCAGCAAGAAAGCCAGCTGGTTCACTGAAGACCTCTATGCCTCCAAGCAAACCTGCTGAAAGCTAGAGATGAACTGGCACTGTGGACGAACACCGGACAGCTACGCAGCCCACAAGAACCCAACCCGCAGACACCATAACCTCATCAGATCCGCCAAAAGGGCCTCCTTCAAAGACCGCTTAGACAACAATGCACACAACAGCAAAGAGCTCTTCAACATCGTGAAGGAACTCTCCAACCCCAGCTCCAACACCAACGACATCCCACCTTCGCAAGACCTGTGCGACTCGCTTGCCACCTTCTTCCATCGCAAGATCGCAGACATCCATAACAGCTTCAACACCACGACCGCCCCGACAACCACTGAGACCTCCGCCCCCACGACCACCATCTGCACTGACCGCCTGCTCTCCTGGACCAACATAAGCGATAACAACACCACCAAAATCATGAATACCATCCACTCCGGATCTCCGTCAGACCCATGCCCACACCACATCTTCAACAAAGCCAGCACCGCCATCGCACCCAATCTCCGGAAAGCCATCAACATTTCCTTCGAGACAGCAACCTTCCTGGAGAGCTGGAAGCATGCCGAGATCAACGCCCTACTCAAGAAACCCAAGGCAGACCTCAAGGACCTCAAGAACTTCCGGCCCATCTCCCTGCTCCCGTTCCCAGTGAAGGTCATCGAGAAGACTGTCAACAAACAACTGACCCGCTACCTCGAGGAGAACAGTATTCTGGACCCGTCCCAGTCCTGGTTCTGCAGCAACCACAGCACCGAAACTGCCCGCATCGCCGCCACCGATGACATCAGGGCCCTGCTAGACAACGGAGAAACCGCGGCCCTCATCCTCCTGGACCTGTCAGCCGCCTTCGACACGGTCTGCCACCGCACACTACGCACTCGCCTCCACGATGCCGGGATCCAAGAGAAGGCCATAGACTGGACCACCTCCTTCCTTTCCGGCAGAACACAGAGCGTCCACCTCCTCCCTTCCGCTCAGAAGCCACCGAGATCATCTGCCGTGTATCCCAGGGCTCATCCCTCAGCCCAACTCTGTTTAACATCTACATGGCATCGCTCGCCCATGTCGCCCGACTGCACGACCTCAACATCATCTCGTACGCCGATGACACCCAGCTGATCCTCTCCCTCACCAAGGACCCCCACACCGCGAAAACCAACCTCCACGAAGGAATAAAAGCCGTCACTGAGTGGATGAAGAACAGATGACTGAAGCTGAACTCGGACAAGACGGAAGTCCTCATCCTCCCCCTCGGCCTGGGACGACTCCGGGTGGCCGACGGCACTGGGAACAGCCCCAACAACTACCGACCACGCACGCATCCTAAGGGTCATCCTCGACTCCACCCTCTCCATGACGAAGCAGGTCAATGCCGTCTCTTCCTCCTGCTTCAACACCCTCTGCATGCTCCGCAAGATCTACAAGTGGATTCCCACCGAAACGAGAAGAACGGTCACCCAGGCCCTCTACGCAGCAGGTTGGACTATGGAAACGCCCTCTACGCAGGAGCCTCGGCCAAACTCCTGAAACGATTTCAATGCATTCAGAACGCCTCTGCACGCCTGATCCTCGACATCCCCCACCGCAGCCACATCACACCCCACCTGAGAGACCTGCACTGGCTCCCCGTCAACAAGAGGATAACCTTCAAGTTCCTCACCCATGCACACAAGGCACTCCACAACACCGGACCAGCGTACCTTAACAGACGACTCAGGTTCTACACCCCCACCCACCAGCTTCGCTCCGCTGACCTCGCCGTCACCACAGTCCCCCGCATCAGAAGAGCAACCTCCAGCGGCAGATCATTCTCCCACCTCGCTGCCAAGACCTGGAACACCCTCCCCATCCACCTACGGCAGACCCAAGACCTGCTGACCTTCAGAAGACTCCTCAAGACCTGGCTTTTTGAGCAGCAGCAGCATAAGGACTATAGTTAACAAAATCACTCCGCCTCATTTCCAAATAAGTTAAACCTTTTCTATGTGGTGATAAATTCACATAAACCTTCCATGAACCAATGTTTTAGGAGCTTATTTCCAAAAAAGAAAACAGTTTTAGAGGGCAGAAAAAAATGTGGTGGTCTGCTTGGCATGAGCAGTGAGAAAAGTGCATCGGCTGTACTTACTGGTGATACACTTTTGTCTCATCAATTTCTACCAGGAAGGTGATTTTTTTTAAAAATAGCAGACGGTACTTTACCAGGAGAATACAAGCCAGGGCCTCTGCTTAACTGGTGGATTAATGGACTGTTAGTTTTAAATTATCGAGGTGAGTTGGGGAGAACCAGTGAACATATATAATGGATGATTTTTACTGACATCAGGGGTTTGCTTGTGTTGTGGATTTTCCCGATTTCCACATTGGGGCCGATTCCGATCCGGGTCGGAAGGGCACTGAACACGATCCGGCCAGAAAAACTACGAGCCGTACGCGTGTTTTCCGCCCGACTCGTACAGCTGTACGAACGAGCAAGTACGATGTGAGCTACATGAAATTCACCGACCGAGACGTTCCCGGGTCCGAACCGCTCCGTACGTCTCAGTCGTTAGCTAACCGTGGCGTGCAATGGATGCGATTCACGACCGAGCCAGTACGATGCACGCGTCGGACAGCCTTTGCGAGCCGGAGTGTCCAGCTCGCAAATCGTTTGGGTGGTTGCCTTTGGGGGTCCGCGTCGGACCGCCTGTCACCTGCAGCCCTACGACTCGGACACAGGGGGAGACCCGAGAGTCCCCCCAACACAGGCATGTACGGTGCAGATGGCACCGATGCGTACCCACTGTAGGGGGCACCCTTGCGAGAGACGTACCCATTCAGTCAATGGGAGCCCATGTACGTGTCGTACGACCGGCTCCCATTGACTTCTATGGGAGTCCGACCGAACCGAGTCCGGCAGCATACGGCTGCATCGTACTCGCTCGGTCGGACTGCAGGACTCCGGCTCGGTCGGAAAACACTCTAGATCCGGCTCAGTCGGAGTGCTTTCCGACCCGGATCGGAATCGGCACCAATGTGTTGTATACTTTGTAGGCAAGTCCCAGTGATGCATTATAGCAAAAGTATTTTTGAATGATAGTGTATATCCTTGTGGTTGTTATGGGGTGTTCCGGCAAAATATTGTGGAAAGAGTATCATGACACAAATATTGTGTCTTGAATATTGTGATGACCAAAATATTGTGGGTCAGATTATTGTTTTTTTCCAAATATTTTTTAATATTGTTGTTAAAAAATATCATTGTGTGGTATATCATTATAATTAATATTGTTTTTAATTGTATTTTGTATATTTGTATGCATTAAAATGTGTAGTATTTGTTTTCATAATGTTTTATTTTTTGACATAATGTTTAGAGCATGATGCTGGGTTTGAAGGGCAGTAGAGTTTGGAGTAAATTAAAAACTTTAGTTTTAGAGGTTTGCTATGTTTAAAATTGATGTTGTACATTGTAATATTCTTTATAATTTTTTTATCATATCTTTACATTTTGTTTAATTTATTTTGATTTTCAATTATATAAAATATGAATGTATTCTGTGAAATATTGTTTATAATTGTGTAATTAAAAAATAATACTGTTACATTTTTTTTAAATGTGGCATATGTATGTTTTTAATACCTAATTGTATACATCATTCTTTGTTTTTTGTTATCTAAAATTATTTTTGGTAATTATTTTTAAATCACAATAAATGTATTTGATTAATGTTAGTATATTTATTAGTTTCAAATATAGTTATTTTTGTGATCTTTGCTTTTTTCTTATTGGGATTTCAAAATGTATGTACATTGATTAGAAAATGTACGTTGTATTTTTTAAACAAATTATAATTTTATAGAAACCTTTTGTTAGTTAGTTAGTACTCTCAATTTACCTTATTTATGCCATGTGGTTTACTTTTTGGGAGTATCAAAATTACATTCTGTAATACGTTATTTTTAGTGTAATGTTTATTTTGCTTTTTTTGGGGGGGGGGAAATCTTATTATTAACAAAGCTCAGGAACATTGCAGACACAAAAATCTTAATCCGGGTTACACCACAATCCGACACCACTATGCAGAGATAACACATTCCATAAAAGAATGGGCAGCACACACATTATCACCTACATGGATCGTGGTCTCAAGTCCATCCTCTATATTTCCGCCAAGGCGTCCAGATTTTGCCCCATTTCTTGGCTCCCCTACTTTTGTACACCGTTTCTTCTGCGCGTTGGCACCAATCCAGGTCCCGCTTCCACTCCTCCAGTGTCGGAGGCAGAGGCGCCCCCCACTTTCTGGCAATGTTTCGTTTAGCCACCCCTGCCGCAGGAGCCAGCCACAAGCCCTGGTGTCTGGACCAGTCAGCGTCCGTTGTGATCATCAGTAGTAACCACTTAGCATCAAGGGGAACTGTCACACCCACCACCCTGGACATGACCTCTACAACCCCGTGCCAGTAGTGGACGATCTCAGGACAATCCCAGAGGATATGTATGAAGGTACCCTCCCCCCGACATCCCCTGGCACATCTAGTATCTGTGATCTTACCCCATAAGTAAAGGCTGGTGCGAGGGTAGTATGTGCTGTGTAATATTTTGAGTTGGACTAGTTAAAAACGAGGGTGCATCGCTATTTCCCTGGGACTCTGAATCGCCTCCTGCCACTTTTCCTCATCTAGGGGCCCCAGTTCTTTCTCCCATGCATCACGAAGGGTCGTCAGGGGGTCCGACATTTAAATCGTGGATGTTGGTTTTTCGGGAATAGGATCCAGAAGCACTCTGTTTTCCAGTGGGGAGTACTCTGGTACAGAGGTGCCACTGTGGACATGTACACGCAACGTGTGGACCAGCCTCAGGTAGTGGTAGTGTTGCATCTGGTTGAGGTTGTATTCTCGCTGGAGGGCATCGAAGGGAAAGGGAAAGTCGCCCTTCCAGACATCCCCAAGGTATACGATACCAATCAATTTCCACCCTCGAAAGTCTGGCAGGGCAGCTACCTCGCTCAGAGAGTCCCCTACCCATAATGGGGTCCCACCTGTCAGCGTTCCCGACCAGCCAAGAAGTCTGATGGCTTCCTTCCAACATTGAATTACCACCCTGGTGTGGTCCGGCCACTCCGGTCTAGACTTTCGTGAGTAAAGGAGGGGGTTGCAGTTTCCCCCCGGCATAGCGGCCCTATCTGCTCGGTATGCCGGATCGCCCATGTCCGAGTACACCCAATCATTGATGACCTGTAGCTGTGAGGCCCAGTAATAGAGTCTGATGTCATGGACAGCCAGGCCCCCATCATAGACTCCACGCTGTAACTTATGCAGTGCTATTCTCGTAGAACCCCCATGCCACAACAGTGTTCCGACTTCCTGTGGTACCTTCTTAAAGACCGCCTGGGGGACAGGATAAGGGGTATTCTGGAGCACATATAGGAGGCGCGGTAGTGTCAGCATCTTGTACAAGGCTGCCCTGCCTATGAGTGTTAGTGGAAGGGAACGCCAGTGACCAACATCGGCACTGAGACGCCGCATCTGGGGTTCTAGGGTTCTGTCAAGGAACTCCTTCTGGTTCCTGGTGACAAAGATGCCCAGGTATTTAAAACCCTCCAGCATCACCGGAGTCCGTGCACTGCCTCGGGATCCTAAGAGGGGGGCCCGAGAGAGGAAATATCACTGACTTGGACCAATTAGTAGCATATACAGAATAGCTACCGAAAAGTTCGAATATGTGAAGCACGCGTGGCATGGAGTGGTACGGCCTCGCAAGGTACAGAACTACGTCGTCCGCGTAGAGCGAAATCCGCTCTTCCCAGCCACCTGGTGCCAGTATGCCTCATATCTCTGGGTCGCGGCGGACCCAGAATGCAAGCGGCTCCAGTGCCAGTGCAAACAGAAGCGCGGACAAGGGGCATCCCTGCCGAGTGCCCCTGCGCAGCCTGAAGGATCGGGAAATCACCCCATTGACACGCATCCGGGCTGTCAGCGCCTCAAATAGCAAACGTACCCAGCTGCAGAAGTTAGAGCCTAAGTCCAGCCGGCGAAGAACTGCAAACAGGTAGGGCCACTCTATGTTATCGAAGGCCATTGACGCATCCAGTGCCATCAGCGCTGTCTGTTGTGCCTCGGTATTATGCTTTTGTTCGAGTAGTTCAATATGAAACCTAAAAGTGCAGCACTTTACCCAATGTAGTTAAGTTTGGAGTGGGAATAGTAAATCTGACCACTCTTGCCCAGTCCAACACCTTCCCCAATGTGGTTAGGTTTGGAGTGGGAAAACTAAATCTGCCACTCCCAAAGTCACACATTTCCCAACGTGGTTATGCTTGGAGTTGAAATAGTAAATCTAAACTGCCCCAAAGTCCAAGATTTTCCCTATTGTGGTTAAGTTTGGAGTTAGAATAGTAAATTTGAACCCTCAAAGTCCATAACTTCCCCAGTGTTATGTTTGGAGTGGAAGTAGTAAATATGAAATCCCCTGCATTTTTTACAATGTGGTTAAGTGTGAAGTGGGAACATTGAAGCCCTCAAAGTCCAACACTGTCCTCAATGTTGTTAAGTTTAGAGTGAGACTAGTAAATATGAACTCCCCAAAGTACAATACAGTGTTTTTAAGTGGGAATACCAAATCTGGCCTCCACCAGAGTCCAGCACTTTCCTCAATCTAGTAAAGGTTGTAGTTGGAATAGTAATTTTTAACCTCTAGTTTGGAGTGGTAATAACAAATATGCCCCCCCACCCACTTCAAGTTAATTTAATTGGGAATAGTAACTGTGATATCCATAAACTGTTAGCCTTTGTACTTTTTAGGTTCTATATTAAAAAGGTGTAGTAATTTACAGCATAAATTGTTTGTTTGTTAATTTATATAGTTTTCCTAAAGTATCATTATTGAGATTGTATTGTTACATACATGCATTACATTTTTTATCTATAGTTACACAAGTATTTTTAAATTATTTTATTTGCAAGAAAAAATAATTATGTTTACTTCAGAATAATGACAGTTACACATATGATACAGTTGCAGATGTACATACATTTTTATTTGCAGCTATATAATCTTTGTAAACATGTATAATAATGCTTAACATATGCAATTTTTTACATTACTTAAATTTTTTAAACATTATAATATATTAAAAAGTACTGAAAAATAGTTTTAAATAGTATCAATATTGTTAATATATCTTTATACATACAAACATTTTTGTACATGTTTTAAACACTTTTTAAAAAGGTTTTGAAACATGTTTATTATTTTATAAACATTAATAAATAAAATACATGCCATTTTTCCCAGTGTCTTAGATTTTTTTAGTCTTTCTTTGTCATTTTGGGCTGCTCGCGCAGTTTGTAGTAGCCATTTTCCATTGCTGATCTCCAGTTCAGGTAAGACCATTTTTAATTTATTTTCTAAGGGTTTAGTGGTTGGGGGTAGTTTAGGCTACTCTTTCTTATTGAATGTTGGGTTAGTGTATTGTTTTTTAGTGTAGTATGTGTTAGGTTATAGTTTTGGGGCGGGCTTGATTATGAAATTGTAATGCTTTTTATTGTTCTTTGTTTTATAATAGGGTTGTAAGTGTTTTTGGGGTTATTTTATGTCAGACTTTACTTTTAACCTAAATAAGTTATATATGTTTTTCATAGAAAAAGAGTTGGTGATTTATTAATCTAAACTTTCTTATTTACTTTTTCCTTGATCTTTGGTTTTTCTGGAATGATTATTTATAATGTTCATTTTTGAGAGGAGGGGTTAGGATGCATTCCCTGGATTATTGGAGTCATATTGGATGTTCTATTTTTCACTGGTTTATTTGTGCATTTTTCTTGGGGTTCTTTTTTGTCAAACTGTTTTTGGGATTGTATTTTTCAAATCGTCATTTCACTGACCAGGGCTTCAGCAATGACAGTAAGTGTTATGCATTTATGTTATTAGATAGTTCTTCTTTGATGATATGTTTATTTATTGTCTATATATGATTTTGCATGGTGTTAGCATATTTTTATGAATCAATTCTTTTTTTTAATGAGAGTCATGCGAAGAAGGTGGTACACAGCCAAATGCCTACAACCCTAGGGAACGGCAGCGTGATATTGTTAAAGAGGAAAGTGTGCACAGCATTTGCCTACAACCCTGGGGCCGACAGCAGTACTGAAACAAGCAACCATCATAAAAGATAACAAATCCTAGCCTTCACCCCACTTATCCTTCTGAAAGTGTAAGTAAGTGATGGGTGTTAAAAATCAGTCATGTCTAAGGTCAACGGGTGGTAGAGTTGGTACCTCACAGGTTGAGTGGGGGCATGAATCGATGAAGAATCAGGGACAGGCAGCAATTGCAATAGCTTCAAGTAGGAGGAGCAGGTCAGTTTGTTGAAATCTGTAGATAGGATGCATATAATGGGAGTCCATTCTGTATTGTAATCATCTGACCTCTGATCTATTGTGAGCAATATTTTCTCCATTCTTAGAATAAAACTTAGTTTGGGCAACCACTTCATGTACTGAGGGCTCTTATTTGTTCCCCAAAGAGCAAGAATTACCTGGTGTGCTGCACCTAATGCCAGTTTCATGTGCTTTCTTCGGCGTGAATGGCGGGGAAACGTCAGTGGGTTGGGGAGCCCAAGGATCGTGTAAGCTGGAAACCTAGACAGAGAGGTCCTGCATGCTTTGTCAATGTCCACCAGCACCTGTTCCCAGATGCGTGAAAGCTTTGGGCAGTGCCATAAAAGGGGCAATAGTGAGCCCGTACCCCACAGCTCCTCCAGCACTCTCTAGAGTGCTCAGATTGCCATGGGCCGAGTTATTTTATATGCTGTGTCCTTGAGCTGTGATCTACAGTATGGCATGCTCTGTAGTATATGTCTGCCCACTCTGCATCAGAAAGAGGCCTGCCAATCTCATTTTCCCACCGTTTTTGCCCGAGTGAGCGGGTGATAGTCCCCTCTATGTTAAGGATGGCGTACAATTCAGTAATTAGTCATCTATCGTTATCCTTCAAGACTAACCATTTTTTGAAGGGGGTCAAGGGTCTCTCTGCATGGGACCAGATAGAAGGCTGCAACACCCAATAGTGGATGTGGAGATATTGGATATGATCCACCTCTTCCAATCCATAGTCTGCTTTTAGCTGATCAAAGGGAATTATCACTTGGGGGTCGAAAAGGCAACCAACCCGTTTACAGCCCCCCTCATGCAAGTGCCGAAACCAATCAGTTTGAAGCCCTGGGGTGAACTCTGCGAGCCTTATTACGATGGCGGTGAGACCGCCATCATCAGGCCGTCAGTGGCGGTCCCATCGCCATCCAGCTCATCTGATACGACTGCCGCATTATGATGCAGACGGTCAGATCACGACTGGTGGGAGAAAAAACCGTCACGTCTGCTAGGATCAAGGATCCCGTCAGTGCGTCGGTCGGACTCCTATTCCCTACAATGGGGCAGTGCCTACTCAGGTACTGCCATAGGAATTAGGATGTCCCTTTCCACCGGCCCTTTCATAGTGGTTAACCCACCATGAAAAGGCAGGCAGAAAGTGACTTGGGGGACCCTAACAGGGCCCCCTTCCTCCGGGGCCTCCGCAATGGGCCCTGGGGGGCACCTCTGGTGCCCCCTACATATCCCTGCACCATGTGGCAAGCACCGCATGGTGCCTGCCACATGGTGCAGGGATATGTAAGATGTGTATCTTTTGTACTGCGGCGTGTGCTGCGGGCTGCAGCACATGTCGCAGTACAAAGTATAAACATTGCGACCACCTTGAAGGCGGTCGCATTGTAATGTTGGCAGCACCGACTTAAGTCCGAATGGCATTGTAATCAGGCCCTGTGTTATTAAGAATTTGTGTCATTGGGAAAGGGAACGTTGTTAGTAGGCCCGCTTTAACCACCACAGCATTCCATACAGGAAAGATTGAGCTCATTACAGGGGAAGAATAGTGTCCCCAAGTTCTGTGTCTCTTAGGAAGACAGGGCTCCTTCCAGATATAGGAGCCGGCCACTGCCTGGTCCATGAAACACCAATGTTTAACAGTAAGAACCGCAATTGTGAAGCCTGGTAATACCACAGGAGGGAAGGCACAGCAAGATACCCCTCGCGCATTGAACGGTAAGTTAGGTGTTTGTGTGGCAGGGTTTCTTTCTCCCCCAGATAAACCTGTTGATATCTACCTGCATTGAAGGAAGTGCATGCTTGGGCGGAGTCAGTGGTAGAGCATCTAAAAGATAAACAATGTGAGGTTAAAACCTCATTTAAATGGGTGAAATTCTGCCCAGCCAGGAAAGGCCAGACATTCTCCACTGCTTTTGTCTGCCTTGATTTGCCTGGCTGATGTGCTATATTGAGGGTGATGGTTTTAGGAATAGAATTTGCAAGTTAGATTTTGAGGTAAGGAGTAGAGGTTAAGGTCTATCCAATTGAGAATTGGGCCTGCAGTGAAGCCTCAGTCGCAGGTGAGACAGAGAGATTCAGGATTTGAGATTTTCGTGTATTGACCTTGAAGCCAGAAAAAGTTCCAATAGTTTGGAGCTCTGTGACCAGAGCGGGGCGGGAGGTCAAAGGATCTGAGATGGCCAAAATCACAAAATCAGTGTAGAGGCTGATTACGTGTTGTTCATCTCCAAAGTTGATGCCAGAAATATCTGGGTGTGTTTGTATATCTTGGGCTTCATGTATAGGGCGAAATGGAGAGGGGACAGGGGGCAACCCTGTTATGTGCCCCAGCAAACAGGAAAGGGCGAGGAAGAAAGCCCATTAAAATGCACCACAGCCCTAGGGGAGCTGTGAATGCTCTTGACCCATCCATGAAACCGGGCGCAGAAGCCAAGGAATTCCAGAGTCCTCAAAAGGTATGGCCATTGGACTCTATTTAACGCCTTCTCAGTGCCAATTAAGAGGAGAAGGGCATCCTTTTGCATCCTCAATACTTTGTCGAGCAGATGGTAGATACGCCTAGTATTGTTCCCGCATTCATGTACCGGTATGAAGTCAGCCTGGTCTGGTGAAACCGGTTCCAGCATAAATGGGTTGAGTCAGTGAGCTAGTATGCTTGTAAATAATTTGACATCAACATTAAGGGGTCGATTACAATGTCATTGGGAAACTCTTACGACCGAATCGGTTTCGGAATAGTTTCCGACCGACTCAGGTTCTACAAGTCTGACAGAGCGATTATGATGCTTCCGTACATCGTTCGGTCGGACTCCCATTGATTTTAATGGGAGTGTGTATTCCGTACGAGAACACGTGCTCCCATTGACAAATGGGGTGGTTGGGGAAAATCTTGCACCCAGTGGCGGGCACCCCGTGGTGCCTGCTACACTGTGCATACGTGGGAAGAGGGGACCTATGGGTACCCCCATGGGACTGATTTGGAGGGCCCCGGGTGAAGGGAGGCCTGCTACAGGCCCCCAAAGTCAGATTCTGACAGTCGATCCATGTCGGAATAACTGATTCAGAAAGGCTGTCTGAATCTGACATCCTAATCGCTCGGCTGGAAACGTGGTCCGTAGACTGCTACGATTTGGCTCCAACTGACTCGGTTACTCCCATTGATTTTCAGAACTGAGTCGGACAGTTCGAACGCTTTCTAACCATCGTAATCAGTTGTTCGGAAAAGTGTCAGAGTCAGTCGGAAAGGCGACTTCCAAATCGGATTCAGACAAATCGAATGCCTTTTGGTGCCTTTCTGAACAACAACATCGTAATCGACCCCTTAGAAGGGATGTGGGTCTCTAAGACCCCCACAATGTTGGGTCCTTCCTGGCTTAGGGATGACAGATATTGAAGCTTCTAACTTGGAATCTGTAAGGGAAACTGTAGAGGCAAAAGAGTTTTAAGAGTTGTGTGAGGATTGGAGCTAGTTTGTGGCAAAATGTTTTGTAAAATTTAGAAGGGAAGTCATCAGGTCCTAGGGACTTCATGAGCCGATCGCTGAAACTACTTCTTCAGTACATATAGGTTTATCTAGGGTGTCAGCTGTTTGTGGCAGGAGTGGGGTGGAGGGGTAGGGGTAGGATGTGAGATAATCGGAGGGGTCAAAGGAGGATCCTATTTGTAAAAGTTTTGAAAAGCATTGGCGATTATATAGAACATCTGCTCACTGCACTGTTTGGGTCTGAAGCCTTCTCAAAAATGTTGATCATCGAATGCACTCATCGGGTGCTGATGTCCCACCCTCCGCCCAGGGCTCTGGCATGGCCTATCCTCGCTAGACTATTCACCTATCAAGACCAAGACACTGTCCTTTGTCTACATAGGGAAAATCGGAATCTACTGTTCGAGGGCAATACAGTGTCCATATACCCGGACTTTACCGTAGTGGCTCAAGAAGCGCGCAGCAAATTTTCACCCATCAAGCAGAAACTGAGATTGGCTGATATGTCTCATGACATGCTCTATCCTGCTCACCTACAGATATCATAAGGAAGATCAAATTTTCAATTCCCCACAACAGGCAGGAGACTTTCTCTATTGAAACTCTATACGTACTTCTCCGCCAAAACCCTATTTCGCGGTGCCGAGAGCATCATCGCCAATGTCAGAGACCGACTGACTGAGAGATCGGAGGATGCTAGCCCACTGTCCTTTAACATTACATGCCTGTAACATCCTGCTCATCTCATGCTTCCATGAGCGTTGCTAGGTGATTAGAATGTTTAGTTGTAATCTGAGGGCAGTTGATGCCAGAGTCTGACTGGAAGACAAGCAGCTTGTAGATGAGGTCCTTGATCTTGGATTAAATTTACAACATTACAAAATCTACACTTTTGTTGGAGTGGATTCCTACATTTTGGCGACGAGGATGGGATTGCTTCTCAAATTCAAGAAAGAAAATTAAAGAAGGACCTCAACACTACTTTCATCTTTGGTGAGAAAAATCCTCCTCCACCTTCCTCTTAAACAAGGTATCAAACCTTTGATTTATCTTTACAATTTTTCCGCCGTGTGTTACACCTCTGCTTTGTGGAGTGCTTATCTTTATATGGATTGACATTTTTGTTATTCACGAGTCTTTCGCACTATTTTCGATACTTACTTATTGAAAGTTTTGCTCTTTAATTTTACCAAGATTTCCATATTTTATCACCTGTATGAGGGAGATTCCTTTTTAAAAGACACACTTTGTCGTGACATTGCGTCTTTTAAATAAAAGAAACGGAGGACTCTTACCGCCTGATCCTTCTCGTGCTGTCATGGCTACCTCTTATTTGCCAGTGTAAGCAGCATTCTTCTTCCGTCCTGCAACAAGACACCCTCTGCGCATGTACCACAGCGTGGCTACGCATTGATGCACTGCGTGGGGAGCCATCTTGAAATTCCCTGGAACGCACGCAATCATACTGGCAATAGATTGAAACGCACTTTCTTCGAGTCTTCAGTCGCAAACCACATTTCTTCAGTGATCCGCACACTGTGTAAAGCGGTTTAAGGTACGTGTAAGGCACAGCGCGCATCACCTAAGTGTGACCTACACGTTATTAACTCATCGATTGTGGAACACATTTCAACGGTGATACGCACGCTAGTCAAAGTTGTGGAAGGTACGTGTGAGTCACAGCGCGCAGAACTTAAGCACGACAACTTACATTTCTTCATCTCACTGATCGTGGAGCATATTTTTCTATCAGTGATCTGCACACTATTTAAGTGGTGGAAGGTATGTGTGACTAACAGTGCGCATGGTGTAGGCGCGATAACTGATTTGCTTTGTGGAGCGCTCCATTTCTGTGATACACGGTACACGTCCTCTGTTGACACAAGCTGGAACAACACTTCAAAATAGTAAGGAAGCATGAAATACATTACTTTTTGCGTTTCACTTCAGTGGTGCGCACACTTTGAAGACTACATAAAGACATCTCAGGAAAAACATTAAACACTGAAATCTCACCTGCATTTTCAACAATACACACACTGTAATAATTTGTGATAACTACAAGTATCATTGATTGGTCATTATTACTCGTGCACTCATATTTGATTTAAACCACAATTTAAAAAATAAAAAAACAAAGGGGAAGAATAGAAGGATTTAATGCTTGCATATTGTCAAGACATAAAACAGGAGTCCTAGCTTATGTTACAAAATAAAAAAAGGGGTTTTAGTTGCTTGGATTTCTTTTAATTTTTACTTGTTTTCATAATTGAGTGTTGATTCTCAACATGCAAAATGTAACTGCACCCCCTTTCTTTTTGTAAACTCCTGGAGATCCACCAATTAAGTGGCAAAAATTGCAGAAAGTGTTCGAGAGGTATGCCAGGGTTTGTGGATCCTCCTTGAGTGCCGAATGAAAGACTACATTATTACTTCACTGCTTAGGTTTGGAAGGTCAAGAGGTATTTGACCACCATCCGGAATTAGATGATCGCAATTTGAATGAATATGAAATATGCATAGCCATGCTTGATAAACACTACCTGCCTAAGGTCAGTACAATACTTGAAAGGTATCATTTTGGCAGAAGATCGCAAATGGAAGATGAAAGCATTGAAATTATATAACTGCCCTTAGGAAGTTAGCTTCTTCTTGCAAATTTGGATCTACACTTGATGAACGCATTAGGGATCAATTTATGCTAGGTTGTAACATTGAGCGTGTTAGAGAAGAACTTTGGCTGAAGGATGAACCGAGCTTGGAAGATGTATTGGTCATTGCAAAAAGAATTGAACATTCCTTGAAGTGTATAGAGGTTATCAAGAAAGACGGTGAAAAGAAGGAAAGAAATTCCATACAAGTAGTCAAACAAAACTCTAAAGATAACAGTGAGAAAAAGGAGTATTCTAAGAAAGGTTCTCCTAACGAGAGTGGTATAAGGTATGGTCCTTCTAAAATGATATGCTTTCGTTGTGGTAAACCGGGTCATTTAGCAAATGATAAGCAATGCCCTGGTTGGAAAGCCACGTGTACTAAATGTAAAAGAAAAGGTCCTTTTACGATCGCATGTAAAGGGAAAAATTATAAGAGCAAAGTTAATGAAATATACTACGATGTTGAGGACGCTTGTGAATCTCTTAATGAGGTTGACTACGGTCAGATTCAAATCCAGGTAGTCCAAAGTGAGGAAAATAAAAACTGCCCGACTGATGAAATATGTATAGAGGGCAAAGCTACAAAGGTACTTTTTGATTCGGGTGCTAAGATCACCATAATTTCGAAAGATTTTTATTTAAAAGAAATCAAAAATAACATCAAAATGTATTCTCCCAACATTAGATCCTTTGCCTTTGGAGGTGAACCCATTAAGTTATTTGGGTTTTTCTGGGGTTTGATTGAATACAAAAACAGACTCACAAGCGGGAAAATTTAAGTATCACAAAAAGGTGACAGCATTTTGAGCTGGTTTCACCAGAGAGACCTTGGTGTAATCTTAGACCCAAATTCTTCTCCACCTATTTTGCTAAAGGAAAATGTTATCCCCAGCTCTGTGACCAGTGTAGAAACTAGAATTGAGAACCACTTTACTTGCATGCTGACAGAACGCTTCCCCAAAGTTTTGGCAGTACTCTAGGTTGTCTTAAAGGCTACACTCATCGCATTCGCTTGATTGAAGGGGCCAAACCAGTTTGTTGTACGGTGAGGAGTATTCCTGTAGCTGTCAAAGAAATGGTACAAACAGAGTTGGAAAAATTGAAAAGAGATGGCATTATTGAAGAAGTGGAAGCAATGCGATGGCTTGCTCCAGTTGTAGCCGCAAAGAAGGCTAATGGCTCTCTTCGGTTATGTGTGGACCTTAGAGAATTGAACAAGTGCGTGGTGATTGATAAATACCCTTTACCGAAAATCGCAGACATGTTGATGTTGCTAAAAGGCGCAAAAGTATTTAGTACGATAGATCTTAAGTCTGCGTATCACCAAATCAAACTAGATGAGAGTTCTAAGGATTTAACGGCGTTTATCACGCCCTTTGGAACCTTTCGTTTCTTGAGGCTACCGTTTGGGTTGGTCTCAGCGGCCTCGGTGTTTCAGAGAGCGTTAGAGACAGTTTTGAAGGGGCAACCTGGAGTGAGGGTAAATCAAGATGATATCCTAGTTTTTGGTGTGGATGATAATGAGCATGATGAGAGAGTACTACAGGTTCTGAAGAGACCGGATGAGTCTGGGTTAACGGTCAAAATTGAAAAATGCTAATTTAAAAGGAGATCAATAGATTATCTGGGTCATATAATTGGTGAAGGGGGAGTGTTACCGAAGGAGAGTTTAGTTACTGCCATTCGGAAAATGCCTTCTCCAAGTAACAAAGAGGAGTTATTAAGTTTTCTAGGCATGACCGAGTTTTATAGTAAATTCGTGAAAAATGTTGCCTCTCTCTGTGTCTCAATGAGGACGTTGTTGCATAAAGGATGCGAGTTTGTGTGGGACGATAAATGTGAGAAGGAATTTTGTTTTCTTAAAAAGAAACTGGATATAGCTCCTAAACTCAGCAGCTTTGACCCAGAAAAGAAATCAGTCTTGGTGACCGATGCAAGTGTAAAAGGTCTAGGAGCAGTTCTGATGCAAAGGAATAATGGTGATGATGAAGTGATCTTATTTTTGTCTAGGAGTTTAAGAGGTGCTGAGGTACGGTATTCTGTTATAGAGAGAGAAGCTCTAGCAGTACACTGGTCTATAAAGAAGCTACGAAACTTGCTTTGGGGAGGTACTTTTGAGGTCAGGACGGACCACAAACCCTTATGCGAAATATTTAAAAATAAGGGTATAGATGCAATCTCTAGCAGGATCACTAAGTGGGTTGTCGCATTGCAGGACTATAATTTTGACGTGAAGTATATTCCTGGTATACAAAACAAAGTAGCTGATGCTTTATCAAGGTTAGTTGTGTGTGATAATTCAGTGCTGGAAGAAGAGGATGAGGAGGAAGGAGAAATGGTTTGCTTCATTGAAGGTGGGATAATAGAGAAAGAAAGGTGGTTGAAGTCTGTTCTTGAAGACGACGTACTAACAAAAGTCAAAGTTTGTTTAAAAGAGGGTTGGAATGCGAAGAGTAAAAATGAGGAAGTAGATAAATTCTGGCATGTCAGAGATCAACTCTCGGATCGAGAAGGCATTCTTGTCAGAGGGGCAAGACTAGTTCCCCCTACCTTACTTAGAGATGAACTAATTTCTTTGGCACATGATGGGCATCTAGGAATTTCTAAGACTAAGGAGTTGTTGCGGTCTTCTTATTGGTGGCCAGGCATGGATTTATTAATTGAGCGGAAAATAAGAGACTGCATGCAGTGTGCACTGAGTGAGAGAGTGAGTAAACCTAGAACACACCCCATGATAATTAGGGACCGACCTGATGCTCCTTGGAAGGAAGTTGGGCTAGACATTCTAGGCCCAATTTGTTTGTTCGGCATTGAATGGTACATTCTGGTTCTAGTTGATTTCTTCTCACGCTGGCCAGAAATTGCTATTGCAAGCATACTGGGAGGAGTTCAAAGCAATACTTTCTATTATCATAGGGCAAAACATCACCCTTACCCCTTCACAACACTCCTGGGTTACTTTGCAGGGGTAAAGCAGGGCATGCGAAAGTATGTGGTGCTAAGTCTTTTGTTGGTTAAACAAAGAGTTGCCTGTAGATGGGGACGGGGAAGGCGCCTACATTTAAAGAATGACTAAACAACCTAATCTACTGTTAGGACCAAATGGCCACATATGCAGTGTTGTTGCCCCCAATGCTCTCGCCCTAGGAACATATGGGCCCCATTGCATGTCTACCTACTCACCCAAATGCGAGATACTTGAGAGGTTGAGACCACTCTGTCGCCATGCCCTGTGCTGCCTAGGTGATATACTTATCAATGTCACTTACACTGAATTCACATTCGCTTTCACATGACTGCCCCGCAGGCTCTTTGCCTGCGAGCTGGGGATGGCTGATGATTGTACACACCCTTTGTCATTCAACGTATTTAGTGCCATGTGGGACGGACACATATGCTCATACATCCTCATTTTCATGGAATTGATTATATATGATTTCATATTAAAACCTACTGTATAGTGATGTGGAACAGTTGTGGGCATGATGCAACAGATCTATTTAACAACCAGACATTGTACAGTTGCCTTTGTTTCTTTTTATTGTCAAATGTATGGCAAATTATCTGAAAACTTCAATAACTAAATTTATCCCAAAAAATAAATAGCGTTTGAACTATTTCTCTAGCTCGCCCCAAACCAAATTTAGCTAAATTATATAATAATCTGCACTCTAGCTTTCCTCATAGGACAGCCGGAGCCTTGCACAGTTAAAATAGTTTTTGGGGGGCTTGTCACTGTAGGGACATTGTAACATTACTTTTCTACATGTCCCACATTTAAAAACAGGGCACCTTATCTTGTGGCCTACAACGCCTCCTTAGGGGTGATTTATTATTATTTAAAAGAAGGGGTTTTCTCCTGTCATATGGGGTTATTTTGACAGGCTGGTGTGGAAGTGCGAGTAGCAGGTATAAATTGCAGCAGTCCGGCTACACTGTTAGCACAACCTGATAGCACAATAAGTTTGGTGGCCCAAAGGTGAAATATTACCCCCTATGCAACAGATATAGCTTCTACATCATGTACTATGACCTTACTGGAAAGTTAAATATGCTAATCAGGGATTAGCCAATTGTTACATATTTTATTGGTCAGAGCACATACTCTGGGCACTGGACAGCAGCACCCCAGTGCGCAGAGTCTAAAAAACAGCAATAAAATTCAGCAAAAGGGGCATTTTCTCACAGTGTTGTTTTTGGCACCGTTTTCTTTTGTTAGAAAGAGTTATGTTGTTTTTTTTTTAATTTAGTTAGGCGCTTGTTTGTTTTACTTTATTTTTATAGTTAAACATAATTTTTCTTTACTTTTAGGTTTGTGCTGTGTTTACAATACTTAATTTCGAGGTGGCTTTTTTTGCAATTCAATTTGGTGTCTGTGTCTTTATTTTCTTTTTCTTTTACTATTTTACCTTCATGTAAAGGATGCAAATAAATACGTGGTATAGTATAAATTATCTGTTATCTTAACATAATTTTAGTTATTTATTACTTTTGCTAGCTTTTATCTACAGTCAAACTTACTTTGTAGTATTTAATGGTTCATTGAAGTCTTTTTTGTAGGGTTGCAATCCAGCAGAGTGATGCTGTCTTCAATGAGTATACTTTTGTGTGAGTATTTTGTTGTGGGATTTGTGGCCTTTATATAATGGTTTTAGCTGGAAAAAATTTTCCTTTTGTATACTCTCTAAGTTGATTGGAGACTAGTTTCGATTTTTTTTGCTCCATTTGTGATAAAGACTGATTAGTATTGTTTTCATAATATATTTATTGAATATTCATTTTGACTTATTTTTATATCTTTATTTATATTTCATGCACTGTTGTTTGGTTTATTAAGAATTATGTCAATTTTATGGTGGTCGATATGTAGGTTTTTGTGATTTTTGTGTGATGTTTACGTAGTTTTAATCTGTAGGTGATGTTTATTACTTTTTTATTTTTGTGTCTGATATTGTTGAATTTTAGAATATTTTTATCCAAGATATTTTTGCCAAAAATATTTACATTTCGACTGTTTAAATATACTGTGGCAATATTTCTGCCTTCAATATTTTTTGGGGCAATATTAAGTGTGTTGATTTTGGTTATCTCGATATAGTGTCATACAACTCATTAGATGTGGATGGTAGGAAGGTGGGTGACTATATATTCTTCATTCTCAGACTTTTGTTTTTTGAAAGTGAGGTAAACCCACTTCATCCATATCTGTATATCAGTTACTGGATGGGGGGTTGCTCATTTGGTGGGGGTAAAAGTGGCTCAGGGACACCCTTCCCCAGTTTCAGGAAGTGTTAAATGTTCATGTGTCTGGTGTTTTGCTGAGGATTAACGTTAATATGAAGAAACATTGTTATGACTAAGTCGCTGGTATGAGATAAGAGATTTGGTTGTTAGTGTTGTGTGTGCATCATTTATTGTAAGTTATATAAAAAGAATGGGATAAAGTACTGTAATTTAACCATCAAATTCAAATATGGGTCTACCAAAATGACATATCCAAAAACCTCAAAGAAGCCAAAATTAGGTGGTTTAAAGGTACCTTAAAGCATGAGTCTGTCTCTTCTGCCATGACATATATCAACAGGCCTCCTGTTGGGACAGAAACGTCTTCTGCATGGTAAAGGATGTGTACTCCTGCCATGAGTGCCTAACTGTACTGTTGCTTGGATCCCTGATGCTGATTTTTGTCATAGCCAAATACACAGGTCATGCATGTGCGCCATGACATAGGCCTGTCTCATGGATTGCAGTCATGTTGGACCAGAAGGGGCATCCAAAGTGCTACCCTCATACTGGTATAATGTTGCTGCCTTCACCAAGAGTTAAGCAGTACAAGTGCAGTGGTGGCAGCATACCATGTAATGATCGGTAGAGAGTGAACAGGTCCTTTTTACCCTAGGTCCTTGAAGTGAGGCCTACAGGCTCCCTCACCTTTTCAAAGCTCCTCTGCTGTGTGCTTAACTCATCCTTGACCTACATCAGTTAGATATAGAGGGCTGCAGAGCGCAGTAGTGGTGATTCGCACTAGATTCATGTGTGCCTGGAAATGGTACCGAACAAGGATAGAACAGTGCTGTGCTGTACATGCATGGTGAGTGTACTGAGTGTATGTATACCTGCGAGGAATACATTACATGAGGGATGTAGTGCTGTGCCATGCTTGCGCTTTTTAAGCATGTGGTAGGTGTATGTGTGCTTGCGAAAAGTATTATACACAACAGATTAAGTGTTTCGCAGTGCGCACATGATGAATCTGTGTACCGTCAGTGTGTGTGTTTGCAAGTAGCACATCATGGACAACACAGAAAGGCTACAGTACTGAACACTGAGCAGAGTGAAAGTGTGTGCTGAATCTACGTGTGTCTGTGAGGGCACAATGCATGAAGGTAGCAGTATTGAAGAGTGTGTGTACTGTGTCTATACACAGATTGCGAGTGTGCCTGTAATGGTACATTACATGGAGGACCCTGGGTTCCATTTTGGGAAGCCCAGGTGTGCCTGGTGAATACATGAGGAGTATAGGAATCCCTCAGTCTGATTTGTGTACTGCCTCATTCTTGTGAGCTGGGTGTGACACACTGGAGAATGGAGAGGGACTCCCCCTGACCACTGGAGAGAGTGAGGTCCAGTGGGAAGCCCTGACATGTGGACTCACAGAGGGAAGAGTGTGGAAATGACTGTGTCTCCTTATGCCAGGAGAGGGCCACCATTGACTTGTAAGTGAGCTGAGTGTCATGCGGGGTGGCGTGAAGCCCATACTGCCTCGTTGCAGTGACCCGTTTGCCAGAAGGTGGCTTTGTGGAAATACTACTGCTGAGAAAGCACCAAGGCCTGTGCGGTCCTTAGCCAGGAGAGGCCACTGTGGTATAGGTGGCTGCACAGTAAAGATTTACGCTTTGGCAGCGGGTACTGTGGCAAACCCGTATGTCAGAAGGGGCTGCAGGTAAAGAGTGTATTAAAGTTCAGCCATCACCCAGGAAAACTGAAGCTGCGACTTGAATTAAGCATCGAGACCTGCATGGTGAGTGCATGTTCTGCCCTGCCCTGTGGACTCTGGAGGACATCGAGAGGGGTTCGCTACATTGCTGGGACTCGATCGGGAGCACGAAGATCGATTCCCCTCCCCCTGTGTGGGGAAAAGTGAACTAACCTCACCAACTGAAGCTTGGTGCACCTACATAGCTGTTGCAGCTGGCCATGCTGCTCAGAAGGGAGCCTGTGCCTACTGAGTGCTGTCACGCATCCTGCATACAGACCTACTCAACCAAGCAGGACTGGTGCATTGCAATTGTCCGCAGTAGGGGCATCCTCTGAAACACTGAGAGCTTCCTTGCTGCTGGATTAGGTAAGACTTGATACGGTCCTGTTGGGTCCCATGGGATTTGCTGCTAAAGGTGTTGCGGCACCATAGATACTTTTGACTATTTCCTAAGAGTCAGAATAGACTCTTGAGTAAGGCCTACTAGTGAACATTTACTGGACATGGCCACCAGTGAATGGGGAATAACTTCAGCCACAACAAGGAAGAGGGTGGGACAGGGATTTGCCAGTTAAACACTAGAGCCCCGACCTCAAGGGTATTGTGTTCTTGCTTACGAATGTCAAAATACTTCTTTGAATGCGTAGAGTTAGAAATAAAATACTGCTCTTCATCTAAAAAAAAGTATTTGACTGGACATTGATTTATTGACATTACTGAGTACACTTTGAGTTATGAGTCGTGTTCACTACCCTGTTACCACACTTCTCCCGTAAGCAAGGCTTTTATCTGCTTGCCTACAGCTACCTCTGAGAATGAAGTGCGAAAGAGATACTTGCCCCAGTTGCTCAGGACCCATAGTAGGTCGGGCTCGGGACAACAGGAGTGAAGGGCCTCAACCTTAAGAGTTGGTGCCAGTAGCCCATGTTTGTCCTGTGGCAGTCTGACAAGAGTTCTGACACCTCCATTATAGCAAAGGATGTCTCTCCAAGTACTATATTTTATGTACAAGGCCTTCCAGAAAACAGAAAAATCTGGCCACACACTACTGGCTCACAAGGAATCTGAGGTGCAATAATGTTTCTCAATTCTATCAAAGGAAGACCAGAGGAAGAAAACAAAGCAAAAAATCCCTCAAAGACCTGGACGCCCATCTATTAAATAAATTAGGCCCAGCATTAGGAGGTCATCAACCTATCTAATATATAGGAGAGATCTGAAGACTTATCTTTTCAAGGAGCCTTGTAGGACACTGAAGTCTGATTGGGACCATCTCCTCCCTTTTCCCAATGGACCAGGCCTGACTTACCATTAAGATAATTTTAAGACCTGATATCCTGACATTGATCCAGGAAGACTTAGCTTTATACCTGATAATGGGTTCACCTGGACGTCACCTTATTGACTGATGCCCTTTTAAACCAACACAACTCTCTGGAGTCCCTGGATGTTACTTAATTTAAGACTGTACTTACCATCAGCTAGCGATGTGAAGTGGCTATAAGGCAACATGCTATCGCTTTATAAAACTCCTCAATTAATAAAGATGAAAGCGTCAAAACAATGGGGCTGATTCACAGAACTAACTTAAGACAAAATCCTAAACTTACTACTTTTGGTATTCACAGAAGTTAGGATTTTGTCTTAAGTTTGTCTTAAGACAAACTTAAGACAGACTTAAGACAGACTTAAGACAGACTTAAGACAAACTTAAGACAAAATCCTAACTTAAGTCTGTCTTAAGTCTGTCTTAAGTCTGTCTTAAGTTTGTCTTAAATTTGTTTTAAGTCTGTCTTAAGTTTGTCTTAAGACAAACTTAAGACAAAATCCTAACTTCTGTGAATACCAAAAGTAGTAAGTTTAGGATTTTGTCTTAAGTTAGTTCTGTGAATCGGGCCCAATATATGGAATTTCCACATAGAACCCCTCCTTGTAACCTGGTTTGGAAAGAACCCAAGAGCAGGTAAATTTGTTTCCAAGGGCCATATGTAGGTAAATTACATTTACCGATTCTTAAATACCGAATTTTACCGATTCGGTATTTATGAATCGGTAAATGTAATGTAGGTAAAAAAATACCGATTCGCTAAGTGTCGGTATTTTAGAATCGGTATTTACCGATTCGGTAATGGTAACTTGTTTCCCATTGATTCCTATGGGCCAGATGGCCCATAGAAATCAATGGGAAGCCAGTTACCATTACCGAATCGGTAAATACCGATTCGGTAATGGGGGAGGCATCATCATGGGTGACAGAGTGTCACATTGACACCCTGTTGCACCCCTGATTCGTCCATGTGTGCACATGTGGCGCACATACATGCCCTAGGGGCATGTATGTCTGCCACATTGCACACTTCACAGTGCACAAAAATGTCTTTTCACATCTATTCGTCATTTACCACCAACTTTTAGTTGGTGGTAAATAACGAATCCCCACACCCACCACACACTCCCCCTACATCTCATTTCTGTATTCGGTATTTACCAAATCGGTAAAATTACCGATTCGGTAATTTTACCGATTCGGTAAATTACCGAATACAGAAATGATCCCCCTACATAGCACAAGCCTAAATACCGGTCGGTAACGGTATATTTACCGAAAATCGGCCGTTACCGACCGGTATTTGGCTACCTACATGAGGCCCTTAATCTTATACAGAAGAATTAGGTACAAGTATTATTATTATTATGAAATTTGTTAAGCGCGCGCCTACCCCCAACGGGGGTGTCCCGGCGCTGAGGACGGCAGCAGCAGAGAACGTAAAAGCTAATAGCTGGCAAACAGCCATGTCTTCAGTTTACATCTGAACTGAGATTTTGAGTCGATCATACGGATGTTAAGTGGGAGGGCATTCCATAGCCTTGCAGTAATCACTACAAAAGCTCTGCCACCTTTCCTAGATCTGTAGAACCTGGGGGGAAGCAGGAGACGGAGGTGATTGGATCTAAGCGCTCGAGAGGAATGAACTCGCTTCAGCCTATGTCTGAGATATCCTGGCCCCTTACCATTCAAGGCCCTGAACGTCAGGACCAGGGCTTTAAACTGAATGCGGGAGGAAATCGGAAGCCAGTGAAGGTTCTTCAGATGAGGGGAGATCGAATGGCGGTAAGGGATATTACAGATCAACCTGGCCGCCGCGTTTTGAACCATCTGAAGTCTGTGAAGGAGATATGCTGGTGCACCCACGTATAGGCTATTACAATAGTCCAGGTGGGAAGTAATGAGAGCATGCACAATAGTCTTCAAAGAATCCGTGGGCAAATAGGAGGATATCTTTTTTATCATGCGCAATTTGCCAAAGCAGGTAGAAGTGACCTTATGAATTTGGGTCTTACCCAACAACTGGTTATCAATTTGAAAGCCCAAATTACGGGCGGTTTTAACAGGTGATGGGGGAGGGTTTAAATCCGACGGCCACCATAAGGATGGAAGTAAAGGGGATTTTTGGTTAACAAAAAGCACCTCGGTTTTGTCGGTGTTTACATATATATTAAGGGATTGTGTGATCTTTTGAGTGCAAATTTGTCTATTTCATGATATGAATAATTTCCTGTGCTTTTTTTCAAACCCACCTATCTTTAATAAGGTGGACATAATTTGGCCTTGGAGTATTAGGTGAAAAAACGTGGGGAACATTTGCTAATGATATTTGTGAGTTGCCACATTTAACTGTGTGTAGATTAGGCCTGGGCGAAGCACTACGCTATGCTCGCGTAGTTTGCGAAGTTCGCGCTACTTCGCACTACGCGAACTGCACGTAGCACAGTGCGAACACGCGTAGCGTAGTGTTGCGTAGTGCTGCGGTCATTTTTTGCTTGCTCGCGGTCCTCAACGTCAAGTTGGCGACCGCGAGCAAGCAAAATGACATCCTGGCGAGACTTTTTCCTTGTTCGCGATCGCGAGCATGGAAAATAAACCTCCCGGCGAGATTCACAACGCGAGAAGGTCAGGTTTCTCATTGCGAGGGGTCGCGTATGCTCGCGACCGCTCGCGATGAGAAACTACCAGTTCGCGTTGAGAAAGCTGCAGCTCGAGGAAAAATCTACTCGAGCAGCAGAAAACTACAGCTCGCACTGTGCAAGATGCCATTTTCAATGATTGCACAGTGCCGGTTGCTTGTCCGCACTGTGCAATCATTGAAAACAACATCTTGCACAGTGCGAACATGTTACTTCGCAGTTCGCGAAGTGCTACGCGTAGCTCGCGTAGTGCGAACTTCACTTTGCGTAGCTTCGCGAAGTGCTACTTCGCGAACTACGCCCACCCTTAGTGTAGATGGGTAATCTTTAGAAGTTGGTGGTTTTTCTTGTATTACAAAAACAGAATACTGAAGGAAACCAATGGAAAATAAAGTAGTAAAGGAGCCCAATCAATTTTTTTTTTAAATGTATCCCAGACTAGAGAAGAAAGAATAGAAAAAGGGAGATGGCACCTCTGAAATGGGAGCTATCAGTAATCAGACCACCGGTGAAAATACTGTTTCCAGCAAGGTTGTGCTTAGCAACAGTAAAATTGTAGGAAATTACCATTTTTGTGTGGGGTACCTCCAGATTTGTGCCCTCATTTTGCTGTATATAGAACTCTGTTATCTTTGGCTAGGAAACACTTAGGGGTGATTACGAGTTTGACGGTGGGGAGGAGGAACTGCCCCGCCACCGCAAGGCCAAACCCGCATAAGAACCGCTCGCTGTATAATTACTTTTTTGGTGATTGGTGGGCAATTTCCTTGGCCTTTCCACAGCGGTGCTTATAAAATAGCCACCGCAATGGGAAACGTCTAGGGAAGTGCCAGCACGGCATGGACTATGAAGTTGATGCCGGGCTGGAGCTGTGGGTGCATGCACACAGGGGGTCACATCCACATGGAGTGAGGTGTGTATCCTCATGGAGGGAGGTACAAGGGAGGCCTATAGGATCCCCTTTCTTTCCTCATCACCACTGTTTTCATGGAGGAAAGACCTCCATGAAACCAGTGGCGGTGAGGATAGTCGTAATATACTTGGCGGGACCACCGCGTATTGATGCCGCTTGACTGCTGTGCCACCACCAGGGAACACCAGATCCCTGGCAGACTGGGCGGTCCGAGGGTGGTAGGACTACCGTGTTCATAAGTCGGAATACTGCCACAGCCACCCCACCATGAGTCTGGTAGTCTGAGGACCACCAGACTCGTAATTAGGACCTTAGAAACATCATCCCAGGATTTATTGTAATATTTATTAAAAGCCAAGTTCGATGGTGAAGTTGGATTTTTTTATAAATATTAAGGAAAATGTACTTTTAGGAAGTTACCTTTTCCCTACTTTTAGGAAGTTACCTTTTCCCTACTCAAAGCCTCTTGAGGCTAATTTACATTACCCTCCAGCTGCAGCTTTTTGATTGCTCAAGCTCTGAAAGAGGTGTGAAAGTACTCCCAGAGCAGAGACAAAGGCCTGGATGTTTTCTTGCTCTGGCAGTGTGACCATTTGGGCTGCGGCCAGGAACTTATTTTAATTCAAAGTGGCCTTCTCTCTCCCCGGCAGACAATGGCACCCTTCCTTTGTTCCCCCCCGTCAGGCAGGCATTAATCCGAATGTGAGGGGAGCTGCCCCCAGAACTGATTTAAAGTGACCACTCATTACTCGGGTCACACCTCAGGAGTGGGTACACAAGCTGTGCACAAAGGGAGGAGGGTTTACCTTCCGTGATTTAGGAAGAGAGGGGCAGAGGGAAAACTGCAATAGTGGGTAGGGTAACACGCGGGACATTTTACCCTATTGGCTAGGGAGGAGCTAGGAGTGATCACCACCCACAAGCTGGTGCCGGGCATACATGTGGCATCCACAGTACCCACCTCAGAACACTACTGGACCAGATGAAGTTGAGAAGAGGATGGAACCTGCTGTCTGAGACTTGAGAGGAGCATCAAAGTACTAGACCTGCTCCCTCTTGCACCCAGGATAACAAAGTGGACTCTAAGGGTCACAAGGGTGACCTCCTATTCAAGTTACAGTGACACGACAAGCTACAAAAGGCCCTTCCTGCAACTGCCCAGCTGACCGTTTCCAACTGGACCTGCCCTGGACCTTGTTGTTGACCTCTGCTATAGTGAGTCCTGACCTCTAAGTGCTGTTCCTGAAGTCCTGGAATCCTTGGCTGAGTTTGGCTGGACTTCATCTACTACCCCTGAGACCCTGGAAACCATTTTGGTTCCAAGGACTTCAGGAAGATGACCAAGGTGCATTGCCGCTGGACTGAAGATTCAAGTTTCCACTGTTATGAGAATTTTCGCAATCACAGTTCCTCATTTGCGGAACCTTATGGAAACAATATCCGGCCATGTGGAGACCTCTTTGACTACAACCCACAGACTTGCTCCACTGGAGCGTTCCAAGCTCCCAAAAAGCAGTTGCGGCTCGCATGACTCCCGGGTAGGGATAAAGAGGGAATGGGGGTTAATATTTCTTTTTTTTAAACTTACCTTACCGGGACCTGCGCCGCCTCTGCTAATGGCCGGGTCCTGTTTCCTGGAACAGGAAGCATGCATCCTCCCTCCCTTTCCCTCCCCTAAGCCGTTCACAATGCTGCAATGGTAGCATTGTGATTGGTGCGGACAGGGAGGCCATTTTCTCTCTGTAGGCTGCATAGAGAAAATGTAGAGTGCGCATGACTTGTTTGGTCGGCCCCAGAGGGCCAACCAGTCAGGGTCCACAGCAGTGGGCAAGCCACTCCTCCCTGACCCGCCCACCCGCCTGCCCCCAACCAGGCATACCCTTCCACCAGCCCTAAACCAGGCATACCCTGCCTTCTGCTTTACCATTTTATGTTTCTGCTTCTCGCACTGCAAGAAAGCGGTGGGGCGACGTGCCTCTGCCCTAATAAAGGAGCCACCCCTGCCAAAAGGTCACTTTATTAACATAACTACAGTTTTGCTGAGGGAGAGTGGAACTATGAGAGGAGAAAATAAAAAATTAGGCACCAACATCAGCCTTTTCATGTTGAGGACTACTCACGTGACATAGGAGAGAGAGGGTGACTGAATGTGGTTCAGTGTAATTTAGGGTTAATGAAAAAATGGTTGTGAATCTGGAAGGTTTTATATGATTTTCAGATAGTGGGATTTAGAAGCCTGTAAATAGGCATGTTAAAATTGGGTTTGTTGGGTCACAAACACCATGTTTGAGAGTATGCTATGCTCTGCAGTCTTGATGTAGAATTAATTAATTAATTAAACCCAAGTACATATGGACATTATGTAGTAGTGTGTAATTGTGATGCATAACAACTAATCAGCCTTAATTCTCCTGATTTCGAAAACAGATTGTGTAAGGTGGGGAAACAGATAACATAACAGAGCAAGTCAAGGTGAAAGGTGTAGGATAAAAGGGCATAAGAAAGCAAGAGGGTTAGGGGCTGATGTACAAAGCCATTTCACAGTCACAAATCCTATGACTCGCAAAATCACAGGTTTTTTTATGCAAATGGCCTTTTGCTATGTCCTAAACCCATTTCCCATTTCAGTAAAAACTTTCTGAATTGCAAAATGAGTTTACCAACTTGTTCCGAATTGCAATTAGGAAATTACATGAGAGGGGTGTCCCATTTTATTACGAATGCCCAAGATTTGCCCTAACTTGACTTCTAAGCGCTTATTAAAGTTACTCTACTTTAGGACTTTCAAATATTGCAGATGTCAACAGCTTCAAGTGGAAAGAGTTGCGATGATGTAATAATTCATTTTGTGTTGTATCTGTGTCACTTCACAAACTTATGTTTGACAGAAACATGTTGAAATGGGTGGGCACCACACCAGCGAGTTGGCATTTTGTCAGCTTTGGCATCACTTGGCTGGCTCCAAGAAAACCAGGATTAGCGGCAGCACAGAAGCGAAGCCATTTTGGGTTTGGCACTAAAACTGTATTATTTACTGATGGGACCACTGAGGGGGTCAAATGGAAAGTCCATTGTTTTGCCAGATATTAAATCAAGAGATTTACCAAAGCCTTAGATGAGTGCCGTTTTGCAAATTTTGCTTCTATTTAATGGCGAGATCTGTTCGCCCAAGGGGATGACATAAGTCACTTGTTCTAATTCTACTTGACACCCCACCCTCGCTCATTATTGACTGACAATGAATAGACATACCTTAGCATAGTTCTGAACATATTTTTTCACACCCTTGTTCTCTATTTTCACCCAGATAAAATGTAAAAAAAATTTGCAGAGATTAAGGGCCCGTTTACGAATTAGGCTGTCCATAGGACCGCCAAACTCTCGGTGGAGGTGCGGTCTGGGACAGCCGAACCAACTGACAGAGATCCACGATCTCTGGCTGTCTGGTGGTGGTCTGGGGAAGCAATATGCTGGCGGTGCCAGTGCAGCACAGCCAAGCATATTACGAGTTTCCCCACCCCCAGCCTTTTCATGGCAAAGAGCCCACCATGAAAAGGCTGTTGGCGGGGAAACAAAGGGTACCCTACGGGCCATTGTAGCCTCTGCGCATGGTGATGCATGCAGGGGGGCACATGTTATGCCCCCCTGTCTGCATGCACCCCCTTCCTGCACGGCATGGACTGCACAGTCCATGCCATGCAGTAATGGCCTTAGGCACTCCCATTGTAGTTCCTTTATAATAGGCACCACAATGGGACCACTGCGCCGCCCGCCCACCAGACAATGAGGAAACTCCTAATCAGTCAGGTGGCGCATGTCGACTTTGGCAGTCTAGAAGTGGCGTTCTGGCGTGGCAACCCACTTCCAGACCGCCAAAGTCATAATCAGGCACTAACATTTTTATATACGAAGTTGGCACACCTACAGGTATTTTATTATTTAAGTTTTGCTTTCAAATATGTTCCCATTTTAGGATTTATCATTGTGTTAGTTCAGTCAAACGAGAATGCGAGGTTGACACCCAAAGAACTGTGGTTTAAATCAGGTCATTTAAAAGGTTTTTTGTCATTCCTCATATTTGTATTTGGATGGGTAACTTTACAACACTGTATTTCGAACAGCTGTTCTTGAATACAAAAGTTTCCTTGGAATTGGATAGTTTTCCTGGAATTTCGTTGTTGCTTCCAAAAAACAGAAAGGATTGGCAAAGCCAATCATTCTCGCTTTCCAGTGCTGCTCAGGCAACGCAATCAGCTTTGCCGACGAGTTTCTGCCCTTCGAGGGCACGGTACTCACTGACGGTACTCACTGCTGGCATCCCTGTTTGATCTCCAGAAAGGCTCAGATGCTGGCAAGGGTGAGCCAAATTCAATCAAATGAGGACGAGTTTAGATCGGGCTTAAACTACATTAAAGTCTGTGATAAAAAACGATTCACAGAACAGCCCTATGAAAAGGAAACCTTTTTCTTCTGGTAAAAGACTGCTGCACCCGCTCCACTGTGAGGCTTTTGTTTGCTGCCAGTATTTAAACTGCATACAAAATCCAAACAAAGTAACCACTCTCCACTTTCACTTACCACAGATGGAAGCTGTGGGCTGCTCTCTGTAAATACATTGTTTTTTTGAGGGAGAAAAAAAACCAGGCTCTAAATAATCCTAACAATCTTGCGAAATGTACTGGGTGAGCAGCAAATGACGATCAGCATTTGGTCTTCATGCCGGCAACCGTAACTCACTGGCGCCACAGCGCCTAGAAGCAGATCTTAGGTGCTATTTTGTATTTTGACGAACAGGAGAAGCATTTGTTATATTCTCTGTATAATATCCTATGATGAGTACAATGAAATAGTCAGTAGGGCTTGGAGGAGCGATCCTTGCTGAGCGAGTGAGACCTGTTCCCGGGCTGCCCACCCTATCATATACAGGAGCCCTCAATCCTGGCCCTGAGCAGCTCCCAGTCATCTGCCATGAGCAGTGTGGGATGCTCTAGATGTGCAAAGAGGACACAGTGCATGGTACTCTTCCCAGTTGCAACTGAGCACTCCCTGAAATGGCACAGTGGGTAACTTGCAAACTTCAGTTTACAGCATGCGCTGTATGTGTCCGATGAGTGGGAGAAGCGAGTGTCAATATTAAAAAGTCTGCAACTGAAAAAGGGGCAGGACAGTGAGGACAATGTTGGAGAATAATAGAGCTTCAAGTTAGTGCAACAGATGTGGGGGTGGACTGTATTTTTGACTAGTTGATGCAAGCCCACACATCACAGCTCTCCTCTTTGCTCTTTAATGCACATTAGTTTTGAGGATTTCATTGAAGAGGTGTCATTCGATTGAAAACTCTTCCACAAATCTTCAGACAACTCACTGACCTCAGATATTTAGAAACACGTGGAAAAATCAGGCTTTAAAAAAGGTGACTTTTGTAAGCTAGAAGCCATGTGAAGGAGTCTTCTCCTGGGTCCCACCTTCTATAGCAAAGAGCATCAGGATTATAGTATAGGAACCCAGTGTCAGCTATGGACCTTTAAAGTGACAGATGGCCATGACTTCATAAAATTCCCATCTCTGATTACACACCCCTGTAATCCACCAGTTGGATCATGTGTAGGCAATCCCTCCACTCCACTGCCTATGGTGTGAAGAGCTGCTGACCCCTCCTAGTGATATTTACAGACCTACTGAGGAAGTGTTTCACAATGTTAACCTCTCTTTGTTGAGAATTCTTCCAGAGATTACATGAATGTTCCTCCCCAATTTTGTCCCACTATCGGGTAGAGGTAGTGTGGAAGGCTTCCACATTTGAACTAAAAATGCACATTAAAATTACTTGTTCTACATTTGAATTCACACATGCATTGACATGGAGCTATTACAAGTGAAACAAACTCATTATGATGTATTTTTAATGTATTTTTGGCATAGATTAAGCTTGGCCTAAGTCAGGTATTGACACCATCTTTGTTCAAATGGCTGACGATACATGATGTTCATTATGTGTCTATATTTCCCTCCTGACACCACAAGGAGCAATATGTGCACTGTCTATTTTGTATGACATATTATTCTTGAAGACCTTGCTGGTTGAAGCCTCTTCCTAATTTTAAAGGCCCTTCCTGCTAGCACACTATATTGCATTCATTCACAATTGTTTTCTGTTGTTTATGTAACTAGCTTGTTCTGACACCTCAGGATGACCTTAGGTCAGAAGAGACAAATCATTATTCATGTAGTGGGTTAGTGCTAAAATTGTAGGGTTATGTGACGTTTTAGAAATGTGATAGACTGTAATTTCAGTTTCCATAATTTCCTATGCAGAACATGGGGACTGTTAAAGTTGGAAGCGATCCAGATATTTTGGGTCTCTACAATGGATGCTGTCCAATTTCTTATTGATTTGCTGCACATTTGAGACTTAGTCTATGTGACTGATTTTTGCTCATTATTGTATATTTTCTGATTAGGAGAATTAATGGCAATTGGCTTACATGTACTTCACTTGCTTAAATGCTGCATTTGTATTATTCTAAATACTGTATTGGATTTCATTGTTTTAATAAACTATCATGGCTTTTCCTAAATTCTGATCTCAAACCCTTTTTGGGTAAGTCCTTTCTTGTTGATTCTACTTTGAAATGTTGTTTTGAATCTTGTGTCTAGGGACACATTACGTCATAGCTCCTGATGTTAACACCAGCCCCAACCCCCACACATTCGGCCACCCACTGGTATGCAGATTATCTAAGAGATAGTGCGCCCACAGTCTTGATATCAGAAGTGGGATAAATAGATTAGAGAGCTTTTTAAACTTTATTGGTTCCTGATCTCGATTTTGTCTATATTCCACAAGAGTCTGTAATTTGGATTATTTGCGATCTAACAGTGTTCTAGTGCTGTTTCAGAGTGAAATGGCTGTATTATCAGGGTGGAATGAACTCTGAGTGATTGAGAGTGGTTTGGTGTGTTGCTGGTGCATTGTGGAATCTGTAGTTTGAGAGTGCGATTTTGTATTGAATATTAAATTGTACTACATCGGTCATCCTTTGTTAATTTTTGGTTCATTAGGTGGTTTAATTAGCACGATTTTATGTCTTTGTCGAATCTGTGAGGTTGGGAATGTATATTTGTCATTGTGCTTGCCATGGTGCTTTGATGAACTGAATTGCATATGCTCAAAGAAACCGTTGAACTTTTATGCTTATTGTTGGTTAAGGTAAACTGCCTTACTACAATAACTCAAGATATATTATTGAACTTGTCGACAAGGTAGTGTGCTTTGTGAGGCACTGCATACACACAAAGAAATGTTCATCTTGATTTTTGCATTATTAAGAATCTCCAGACTTAAGATTGAATGTGCTTAACTTGAAAAAGTGTATGTTTATTCTTTGATGCACAGGAGTAAACTCGCTAATCAGGGGTGGACTACTGCTGGATGGGAATCTTGTGATTAACAAGTGATGTGGAGACACTAATTCATTTTCTGTCTATTGCAGGACTGCTTTAATCTATATCTAGTTTTTCTTCTTTTATTTATGTTGAGTAGACAAGATTATGGGCCACACGCATCAACGAGAAAACTGGTCGCAAACGGGCAGATTCTCAGAATCTGCCCCTTTGCGACCGGTATTTTTGCATTTGGGATGCATCATCCCAAATGCAAAAATCGCAATTTAAGGAATCTCTAAATTGCGATTACTTAAATTGGGATTGCATTTAAGGAATCCCAAATTGAGATTCCTTAAATGCAATGCATGAAAGTATAAAAATTAGCGATTTCGCTATTAGGGGGGGCAAATTACCATGAAGTTGAACTTCATGGTAATTTGCAAAAACTGTGAAAAATGTACTTTTGTGCATTTTTCAAAGTTTCATGTTGCGCACACACATGCCTTTAGAGCATGTGTGTGTGCAACATATGTGCACAGATCAATTTCAGGGGTGCAATAGGGTGTCATTTTGACACCCTTGCACCCTTGAAATTGCATGAACAATTTGCGAGTACCTACTGGTACTCGCAATTTGCTCATGCAATCTCCAATTCATTCCTATGGGCCTAGAGGCCCATAGGAATGAATGGGACGGCATTCCTTAATTGCGACTCGCAATTTGCGAGTCGCAATTAAGGAATTTGTAGGAATCGCTATTTTTATAGCGATTCCTACATGCATAGGCTTTTGCAATTCCTTAATTGCGATTCCTTAAAAATCGCAATTGAGGAATCGCAAAAGTCTTTGTTGATGCATGTGCCAGTATATTTGTTTATTTGTGTGTATTTGGTGGTGGAAAGGTATTGTGTTCATTTTTATTCACGGAAAAGTCACATTGCAAATGGATGACTGATGCTGAGAGTCACACTGGGATTGGTGAAACGTCATCACAAGTCGTACTATCATTGGTTGTTTGCTTCTGTACCTTGTGCTGTGATTGGTTGACATTTGCCATAGCCATGCTGGGGTTGGTTGATTGTTTTTTTGTTTACTTGTGAGTTTTTGGGATTATTTTGAGTAAGAATATGGGTGCTGTATTGAAAAGGCTTAAAGCTCCTGCATTATCTGTTATAAGAGTGAGATGATTCCTCACAAAGGTTCTCCTGCATTTGTAAACATGACAGACATTGAGCTTTATATATATGTGTGTCTAAAAGACTGGCATGAATTGCAACAAAGACATGCAATTTCCTATAGAGGGGTACTTTTAGTACAATAAAGCTTTTTTCCTTGGACATGCAATGAGTGAGAGAAACCACAACAATTTGAACCATTAAATAATGGGATAAGGTGGCCATAGAGGAGAAGAGAAAGAAAATGAAAAAGCAGTTTGGAAATACGAGGCAGTGGTTAGAACATACAGTTAAAGGCATGGAGATAAAATACATTGCAAAGTGTGAGGGTATTGCCTGACATTGTAAAAGAATCAGTCAAAAACAAAATTGATGATTCTAAAAATGAAAAACAAGATAGAGACAAAAATATTGATTCAGATGAGGACGGTAGTCTCCTGAATGATCTGCTAGATTCTTGGCCTCCTCCTTATACAGAAGGTGCACAGATACATGATATTGGTGTGGGCGGTAACCATGCATGAGTACACAGGAAATGACAGCACTCTGTACTGCAAGTGCTCTGTTTTAGAGTGCATTGCCAGCTTTACCTGGTTCTAGTGATAATGTAACTACTTTGGATACAGTGATTTCTCTTGCTGGGGCGGCAGCTACTACACCACCTAAAAAGAGAGAACTGAATATTGCTAATTTAAAAATGGAATTTGGGGAAATTTTGCAAAGTGCAATTGACACAAAAAGGTTGTATATAATTCAGATGAAATGAGATATTTTATAAAAGAAGCAGAGAAGTGTGGAAATGAAGCATTTGTACAAGACAAGGAGTTTGCTTAAAAACTACAGAATAGAATTGAGTGAGACAGATATAGAAAACATGGGTCTAATGACTCTACAAGCTCTGTGAGCTCATATTAAAGAATTAATTGATTACATAAAAGACTGGAGAAATTTGAGAAAATACAAAGATAAGTAGAAGAAGAAAGTTAGTTTTAAAATGAAAAACATTGATAAAGAAAAGAAAGAAAATGAATCCATAAGTAAGCCTGAAATGGGAACAGTATTGGTATATTTTCCTTTGCTAGAAGTGCATGGAGGTAATTATGTGCATTTTCCTCTGTCTGGGATATTTGGACAAAACATCATATCAAGAATATCGAGGACAAGGATATCGTAAAGGTAAGTTTCTATGGGTATGCAAAGTTTTACTATACTTAACTACACATATATGTACCTTAACAACATATATCTTCACGGTGGGTAGATGTGGAGTTAGGCATAGTAAAGCGATACCTACCTATTTGCATCAACCATCTTGAAATTTTGATTTTCGATATTTTTGACATGACAGTCTGTCCACACAAAATATTTTTGTCATCGATATTCTCAGTAAGTGGGCCGTCCAGGTGAGATCTCTCTGCTTTATGACAAACTTTCCAAACCTAAGGTAGTAGCGGGACATTTGGTACACAGATGTCAACAGATTAGTGACTATTTTGAAAGTGTTTTGGGTTGATTTGAATACATTGTTTTTAATAGTTGTTCCTAAGGATTTGTGGACAGAATGCAAAGCAGCTGTTGCATGTCCTACAGAAGAACCAGCAAGAGTTCAGGGTAATAATACTCTGGCTGCTCTGGTTTTGGAGAAATACAAAGCTGTAACAGATCATTTGAAACAAGTTGTGAGAGAAGGAGGCGAATTGTACAAAGATAAGGAGAGCCACACAAGAGCTGAAAGAGTCAGTGCATGCATATTTTGAAAAGCTTATGCAGATTTATAGTAAATACCTTGAAATTGAAGACCCAGCAGGAGAGGGCATTAGCGGACTCTTATTGGCTTTTGTTTTGGGCTTGTGCCCAGATCTTTGCTTGAATATCCAGCAGAGTTTGAAGTGCCGGCAGACCAAGATTATTGATGAGACATTCAAGTACTGTAAATACTGTAGTGATTGGCTTGAAGCTACACAGACAGCGATTTAGGACAATTTGATGATTCCTCAAACGCAGCAGATTCAAAGAGGATGTAAAAATGAGATGATGAATTCAGATATGGATTTTGTGCTGCCTGTAAGTTTTAGTGAGAGTGTAGTACATTCACATTTTGGAAAGCAAGGGATGCAAGGAACTGGAATGAGGAGTAATATGGTGTCCGTGCAAGCCCAAAGAAGGGTAAAAGAGCTTGTGAATACTTCTGGAACTATTGTGAATGTCAACTTCTTAAAGAATAGCCCGACGTCATTTTTGCAGGAAAAAGGGCCACTGCAAGTGCAAATGTTGACACAGTGAGTTTGTTACTCAGATGCAACGGAATACAGATCTGATGCAAGTACAAGTTATTCTCCCAACCCAACAGACTTCTATGCAAAATGTGCAAAATCAGGCAATTCAATATGAATATGCTGGTAGCTCCAGCAGCAAAACATGTGAAATAAAGTGCCGCTTACCTTCTCGCCGCAGTTGTGCTAGCTGTCCGCCAATACCGCCACTACGCCCACCGACTGCCACGCTTTGCCCTGAGGGGGAAACCAGTAACCAGGATTCCCTGCAGCGCCCGGCCACTGACGTCACTGGGAAGCGCCAGGAGGCGCTTCTAAAGCGGCTGCGGGATCCCGCAGCGCGGGTTCCGCTTACTTTCTCACCGCAGTTGTGCTTGCTGTCCGCCACTACCGCCCACCGGCTGCCACGCTTTGCCCTGAGGGGGACACCATTAACTAGGATTCCCTGCAGCCCCTGGCGCCTGGCCACTGACGTCACTGGGAAGCGCCAGGATACGCTTCTAAAGCGGCCGCAGGCTCCCGCAGCGCAGGATGCGAGCAGGCGTGCCTGGGCCAAGCCCGGGCTTTGCCCGGGCCAAGGGCAGGCCCATCTGCGCTCGTAAGAGGCTGGGCTGGGCTGCCCCCCTAAAATCTGGACCTTTGTGGGGACAGTTATCTGGTAACTATTTAGTGTGTGAAGGAAGTGTGAAATTCCTATTATCCTATTATAAATCTCCTTTTATGTTTGGTTATTTGTGAATTAAATTAATATGAATAAACGTAAGGGAGTCGTAGGGACCTTGGATGCATTTTTAGTTGGGGCAGAGTCCTTATTGACGCACAAAATAGAAATAACTAAGCGGCGACTTTCTCTGGACCCGTCTATTTTCCAGAGACGATCATCAGTGGGTATTCCTTCGTCTAGATCGGGGGATTCTGTACAAATATGTCTGCCCACCACACCTACTAATGTGTCGTCTACCCCCTCCTCTTCCTTTCCAGTGCTGGACTTAAAGTCTCAAGTGCCTATCGCACCAGAAGTGCCCAGTAGATCTACTAGGACACGAGTTTCTAATAATCCTGTTGCAAGGAAGGTGGCAGAACCACCGGCTAAACGGAAACGGGGGGTTGGTGTAAAAAATTCTAAGACCTCAAAGGGATCGCAAGTGATTAATTGTGCTAATAATGTCAATAATGTAAAGGTTGATATAGTGAAATGTATTTCTGTTGGCACACAAACTGATGCGGTCTCATTGTTTTCTGTTTCAAGAGATGTTAATATTGCAGATGCTATGACCGAAACTGATGCCACTCCTGATGATTCGACACTAGGAGTAATGTTAAACCAGGTTCATGATTTAGTTGAAAAAAACTGTGCCCTCCTATGGGAAAAATTGAATCAAGTAGATATTGCCATAAAAAACTTCAGTAGCTATAATGTGAGCAAACAAGCGAATGGTGTAGAAAGAGAAGATTTAAGAACAACGAGGGATAGTAATCTATCTGCAAGTCAAAATGGGGAGGCTAAAGAAAATTGTTTAATGATTCCATTCCCAATGGTACGGAAGGTATAATGCAGGATGTACTTAATGGCTTAAAATACGTAGGCACACAAGTCACTCACACATCACGTTTAGATGTAGGAACTGCATCAAGTACCTTAATTAGGAACGCAAGAGCAGATTCAATTAATAATTGCTTGAAGCCCAATGCAGATGTGTTGAACTTACCCCCTGCTTCATGCCCTTATGTTTTAATTTTGGCTGGTATTCCTGCCCTTTGGGAGGACCAGAGAGAGACGTGGGTTGACCTACGTAATAAAACCATAGACTGGCTGACAAAACACAAAAGGTTCCAACCTTTACATACAAAGGAGATTTTAATGGTCCGTAGAGTGGGATGGGTAGGTCAATCTGATAAGTGTATTAAGGGTGACTGTGTTGTGATTAATTTCCATAGGCCACAGATGGTTCGCTATTTTTTAAATTATTGTGAATCCAGCCTTAACTCTAAAACTAGCATTTGTGCACTGCCCTTGGGGTACTTCTACAAACCGCCGGTTGGGCCCTTTGTAAATAGACCCACTCCAATTCCTATGTCCAATAGGTTTCAGGTACTGTCGGACTTGGATGCCCAAGACTGACAACTACCTATATTACAACAAGAGACGGTGTCTGTGGAGGGAGTCCAGGTCTTGACATCTATGCCTTCCACTCTAAATGATGATGCAGAAGGATTACACCTGAGGATTGGCCATTTGTGTCAAAGCTGTGGTCCTTATGACAGGAAGATGGGTACAACATATGGTATCCTAGATGTACCGTTTATATCTTTACCTGACTTAAATGGGGCAATAGACGAGGCTACTTATCCACTGCAGAATAAAGGAAGGGATAGTCTTAATTATAATCCCAATTCTAATCCTGTTGTTGAACTTCAGGAAATTTCAGGACTATGAAAAGGAAAAGAAGGAATACTTCATCAACCAAGTAATGGATGAATTTCAAACAGAGATAAGACTGACCTCTTGGAACATTGCGGGGTTGAAAAGAAATCAGGGGGATGAAGTGTGGCAGGAGTACATTGGACAAAATGAAATAATTTTATTACAAGAAACTTGGGCGTTGGAAATACCCCATAAAGTAAGATATAAAACATGTAGTGCTGCTGCTACTCCTTCGGTTAGAGGGAGGCCCTTAGGAGATCTTGTCATCTGGGTAAAAGTTACTCTAGGTATTGATATAAAACAGTTGGAATTCCCAACTCAGAATATTGTGGGAGTAAAGTTTTTAACACCCGATAAAAATGAATTGTATCTAGTAAATATTTACAGTAGATCAGGCCTAGCGAGTAGGGAGTCTGTGGTTATTGAACAGTCAGACAAGTTTTTAGTTTCCGTTAACCTTAGAGCAGTGGTCATCGTGGGGGGGGGGGGGGGATTTCAATCGTAAATTCGAATCAGTGGCAATAATTGAAAATATCTTCAAAGAAGAAGATATGGTTAATAATATTACCATGTTAGAAAGTAGCCCAGTAGTATCTTGCACATCTGCTGTTGCGCAGCTAATAAGACCGGTCTTGGGACACGGCCTTCGAGCCTGCAACAGCAGACTGCCTTCTGCGAGGTCCGAATGCTCCCACATTTAGTAGGGGTAATTCCAAGAGCTGTATAGATTATATATTGTTATCTATAGCCTTATGGCCAATTCTACACAACTTGATAGTCGATGATAGATCTGAGAGTGACCATTATCCCCTATGTTTGACACTTGCCGCCCACTTTTTTCAGCCAGCTACTCTGAGGGCTGGAGACACCAATGGTAGTGGGACGGAGCCTTTATTAATTAATAACCATAGAGCCCTAAAGTGGCCTTCTATAGGGGGAAATGAGGTGGCTATGAAGCAGATTTATGATACCTTTGCAGAGATTGTTTCCCCGTTTGTAGATCCACTTGTTGCAGAGATCCCAATCATGATTATACACCATGGATTGGTAGAAGCTCTGATACCTATATTAAGTAGGATCCCCAAAGAACGCAAAAAAGGGATAACAGATGTGAGTAATCTGGACAACCCCTGGTACAACAAAGAATGCCGTGTGGCTAAAAAAGAACTCATTTTGGCAACCACGGTCAAAAAAATGTAGTAGCTTTAAGGGACAAAAGGAATAAGTATAAGAGATTATTAATCCAAACCAAGAAAAATTGGGATGATGATATTTGGACTGAGCTAGTCATCAGTGCAACCAAAGCCAAAGATCATTTAGGCTTTTGGCTCTTGCTATCTAAAGGCAACAAGAAGTGAAGATGTATTAAAGACCTCTTCCTAGATGCAAAAACATGGGTAAGCCATTTTTCCCGCCTTTACTCAACAACAGTGAGTGATATAGAGTTCAGTCCACAAGATTATGTAACTATCTCAACCATAGCTTCACTACATTTTAGTTTGGATGAAACATTGGTAGCAATAGACGCAGTAAAACCGGGGAAGGCACCAAGACCCGACAAGATACCAGGAGATCTATGGAAACATGATAAAGAGGTTTGGGGCCCCTATATTAATTTTATATGTAACTCAGTCACTGCAAGTGCACCTATACTGAAATCATGGAAAGGGGCTGAGATTACAACTATTTTAAAAAAAGGTAACCAACAAGATTTATCGACCGATTAGCTTAATTGATGTTTTACAGAAAATATAAGCACAGCAAATTTTAAATAGATTGAATGACTGGATTGAGGAGAATAGCATTTTATCAAAGTATTAGGCCGGTTTCAGAGCTAAAAGGAGCACAATTGACCAGGTCTCTAGATTTCTCTGCATGAGTTAGAAATACACAGTATTTAAGAAGGGTCATCTGTATATCGCCTTTGTTGACCTAAAGGCATCTTTCGACCTCATCCCTAGAAATCTCCTCTGGAAATCCCTAAAAAAACAAGGGGTTCCGGGGGAAATACTCTTACAGATAATAAGATTGCATGAGGACAATTTTGCGAGGGTTAGATGGGGTCCGGGGGGGCGAGTTTACTGAACCTATTCAGTTTAACAGGGGCGTAAGGCAGGGATGTGTGCTGGCAACCACCCTATTTTCATTATATGTAAATGACATTCCTGAATATCTATTGGGTTGCGAACATGATTCTCCCAAACTAGGGGGGGTGCCAGTACCGGCACTTTTATTTGCAGACAACACCATCTTAATATCCCAAACCCCTAAAGGCTTACAAAGCTTAATAGATACTTTCGGGGTTTATTGCGAAGCTAAGGTTCTGTAAATAAATTCTAGCCAAACAAAATACATCGTGGTTAATCCACATTAATCTTTTAAAAGTAATTTAACTGTAAAAAATCAGAAGCTAGAATATGTTCATAATTTTAACTATTTAGGTATTACTTTGGATACCAAAATGACTTGGAAACCGCAATTGGAGAAAAGCAAGGCTATTTTATACCAAAACTCTCTGCCAATAGTAAAAAAACATGAGAGTAGCACGTCTACAGCGGTATCCCCTGTCCTTGAGGTATACAAATACAGGACAATCGGCATCCTTATATGGGGCAGAATTGTGGGGCCCCTCAAGTAATAATACTTTCATGTTGGGTGATAATAAGTGTTTTAGGAAGCTATTACGCCTTCCAATGCACGCACCGCTAATACCCATTGTAATGGACCTAAATATATGCCGTACAGACTACCAGGCAATTTTACGACCATTATTGTTCTGAGTGTGTCTGTGGTCCATAGCTGAACTCGCCCATTACAGAGAAGGATTAGAGGAAATCTTATAGCTCAAAATTGGTATAGGTTTACCATGGTTGAAACATGTCTATGGTTGGTTCCAAAAATTAGGACTTAAGCATTTTTGGGAGGACCCTGCTGAACTATCTATGGCTTCAAAAAAGATACAAAAGCTTACTTTTTGGGCTTACATTCTAGATAGTTCGTCCCATAGCTCAGATACAGGTACAGTAACAATCCGGTTCCTTTCAATGAAACCAACTTGGAGTTTCGAGCCATTTTTGGACGAAGTCCAGCCACAGCTGGCAAAATCTTTATATATGAAATTTCGATACGGTGTATTACAGATAAATTCGAACACTTCTAAATGCGCCCATAAATATAAGAATGAAAGTACTGATTGCTGTGCTCTATGACATACGGGTGCAAAAGAAAGTGAATTACATCTACTATTCTTCTGCCCAGCTTATACAAAGTACAGAAGGAAATGGATTAAACCCATTTGCCAGTTGCTGGGTATAAGATCCTTCCATGAGGCAGAAAGAATACTGAGAACAGACAGATCACAAGTAGTAGTTTTCAGTGTTAGTAGGTACCTGTTCGGTGTGAGTTTACTAAGAAAAAAGAAAGGCTTGAAATTTTACCTTAGTATACACGAAGTATTCCGGCTTTGCATTTGCACTTTATTTTTGTACATATGGAACTCACTATCAATACTACACTAGTCCCCTATTGTACTATAGAAAATGTGTTCCCTTCTGTATAGTGTACCCTGTATATATTTTGTAACTCTTCTTATAGTTGTAAACTAGGAAGTTAAATTTACCAATGCTAGAAATTGAATTTTAGTCTTGATAATCCACAATGAGATTTGATGTAACTCCTCATTGTCTTTTAAATTATTTTCTAAAAAACTTGTCATTTTAATTATACTTATATTGCTAAGAAAGGTCTTGTATTGGGAATATGATTCCAGTATTCTTTGGTCTAGCGGTACCTTTTGAAAGGCTATTATTATATGATATGTTTTTATTGTGATATGCATGTACATCTTTTATGGTTTTGTAAACCAAAATAAAGATTGAATTGAAAAAAAAAGTGCCATACAAACCAGGACTTCAACAGAATCCATTCACTCTAAGCAATGATTTCCCCCAGTGTTCACCAAATGTGACAAATGTGCTATGCACCTGAGGGGGGAGGAGGATTGCATTCTTGGTGCTATCTTAGAGATAGACCAGAGTGATCCATACATAGATGATGACACTGTCTCATTTTTAGCCAGAACTGGTGCAACCCGCTCCATGGTTCATTCCATGAAGGTTCCAAACCTACCTCTCCCTGGAAGAGAAGTGCATGTTGTAGGAATAAGCCATAAACAGGTTGCTAGTCAGTTTCTGGAAATGTCCCTGTTAAAACATGCATCAGCATCATGTTTTGATATTCTTCGGTGCTGTGGGACAGAGCACACACCAGGATTGCACCCCAAAAAGACTAATCTAAAAGAAAAAATTATGAACTTTGAATAAATAGGAGTGCTGGTTGCCAATTAACCGAGTTGTCATTTACCCTTCTGTCCTACCGGCACCCAGCACCCATAACTATATTCACTTTAAAGAATAATCTTTGCTGAAAATCGGACTTTACAACGAAAACGGACTATTCAGAGAGACTTTTTAAGGATGTTAACACAAACCTATTATATTTTACGCATTTACCGGGAAACACAAGAAATCTTCGTTATCTTCATGCTGATTCATGGGAAAACGGGACCTTATGACATTTGTTAAAGCACTCGTTAAAATAATTGGTTTGCTTTGTATGGTTTCAACATCACATGGATTTGTTTAAATATTTCTTCTATTTCCACACCCGTATGGTAAAGAGGAACACATGGTTTAAATGGGGGTGGAGTTTGACTTCATTTAACGGGGTTGGTGAAAATGATCTTCCAAATACGAAGTGTTTATCTGTTAGTCGCTTCAAGCGACTAATCATGAAGTTTGAGGTAGGCAACGCTTCAGCGCAGCATTTTGCAGGTTTCTTTAAATTATTTTGCTTTCTGAGTTATAATTGAGTCACGGCATGAGTTTATTGCTATTTGCTATGGATTAAGTTATTCTATTTACCTTTATCATGGGGGGAAGCATTCGCTCAACAACAGATGGGATGGTTTTTATTGAAGTCTCGACATGACATCACAATTACAGTGTTTTCTGTGATTAAATGACTTTGTATTGCTATAGGTTTATACCTATTTAACTTAAACGATTTGAATCGTACCGTTGAAGCGTCTTTGATATGTTGTTGTTTTTTTCCATGTTTTACAGTTACCCCTGAAGAAGGGCGAGAAGCCCGAAATGCATTGGGTTAAAATAAATTCATGATTACTTATTGTATTGGATTTTTTCGACATGCTGTAATTAAGGCCTTTGAGCATAATACATGCACCTGAAAATCGAAATTACCAGTTCAACACATCAAAAGAGAAAAACAAGAATAAAATACATTTAAAATAAACGAATCATGGTTAAACGATGATTTTTCATCTAATATGCAGGTGTTGCGTCCTGGGACTGATGCATAGTCATGCATCAGCATCATGTTTTGATTTTCCAGTTAAAACAGGGCCTATGTAAAATGATCATCACTTAATGTTGTGTGATTCTAGTGCTGTTAATTTACTTAGCAGAGAATTGTTTTGCTAGATGAGTGTGATCTATTACACACTGGATAGAGTTGCAATTGAAACCCAAGATATACATTCAGTATTTAAAATAAAATAACAAGAGTTAAGAGTTGAACTGTACCCAGTTCTTACAAAAGATGGTCTGCCTCTTGATTTAAGAAACACAGTGAAAGAAGGGGTATGGGATTTCACAGGTAAAGAGATAGGAATTAATAAAGAGTGCACAACCAGTTAAGAGTCAGATCAAACCATATGCCGTGTATCCTAGAACTCAACAATATAAGTTCTCACAGTAAGTAAAGATAAAATGAAGCCCATCATAGAAAAGATGCCAGAGCAGGGCATGTTACAAGAGGTGCTTTGCACTACTTGCAGCTCACACATGATAGGCATTAAAAAACTGAGTGGAAAGTGGAGGGTCAACTCAGCTCGCAGGAAATTAAGCAAAAGTGTAGTTCTATTTTGTCTAGTGGTACCAAATCCTGCTCTGATTTTGCTACACTTTCTTGTAGAAGCTGAATAGTATACATTCATTAACTTATTTCAAGCATTCTTTTCTATTCCGTTTCATGAGGATAGCCAATATCTTTTTCACATTTTGATTCATCAGGAAAGTTCTTGTATGGTGTTGAATCCCACAGGACCATACAAAGAGCACCTCAATCTGTAGCCAGATGCTAAAGAAAAATTTAGAAAGTTTGCAACAGCTCTGTACCCGGGTGCTGGTGCATTATATTGATGATCTTCTTGTGGCATCAAAGACAAAGGAAGATTGCAGGTAAATACAAGTGTGACCTTGAACCATCTTGCTGACAATGGTCACAAGGTCTCAAAGATACAGCATTGTAAAAAAGAAGTGCTTTTTCTTTGGTACATCCTGAAAAGGGAGCAAGGAAAGTGTCCAAAGAACGTGTTTCTACCATACTGAAAATGAATCCTCCAACTACCCAGAGGGGAGTGAGGATGTTCTTGGAAATGTTTGGTTACTGTTGTCAGTGGATTCCAAGTTTTTTCCTAATTGCACAGCCTTTGTTGAAGCTTAAGCGCAGCCATGTACAGGATCCAGTGCATTCGACTGTGAAGGCAGGAAAACGTTCCTAGAGCTCAGAGAGAATCTTTCTACTGCACCCACTCGAGGAATGCCTAATTACAATACATCATTTTTAGGTCTCGCGTGGTGTGGCAGCGCATGCGCTGCTCGCCTTGCGAGATTTATTGTTAACAAGGACTTTCAGAAGAGGGTTTTAAGCCCCGCTCCTCATTTCCATTGGCCGTTTATGCTAAATGATGGCCTGCCATTGGAAATGAGGGTTTTCTGTATACGCCCTTTCGCCCCCAAGCTGGACTCGGGGGCCTGCTTTGCGTCTGTCGCAAAGCACTTTCTTATCTTTATGGGGCCATGTATTTCTAGAAACACATGGCCCCATAAAGACAAGAGATCCCCATGCTCCGGCTGCAGCGCGGTCCGCTTTCACTTTCAGGACCGCGCTTTTTTTTTTTAATCCAAAAGGCACAGTTGGCGCTGCTTCAAACTGTAACTTTGTCGCTGCTTGCTAAAAGTGTTCTGCACCGCTTTGAAAGGTATAGAGGGATTCATGTGCTCTGCACATTTTTGAGTGTATTTCAGGAGTACATTCAACATTATTTGTTTTAGTTTTCAGGCTTTTTTCTGGTGTTTGAGAGTGCTAAGGTGTGACCTTTACAGCCTCTTCATGGCGCTAAGCTGCCGCTGAAGAGGTACGGGTTGTGAATGCATGACGGTGTTTTCTAGTATTTTTTTATTCAACATCAAGGGTGGGGACATTGATGCCAGTGTCTGCAAGCTTTGTGGGTCCTAATAAGTAGGAGATTTTAGGGACATGCGATGCCCACTTGAAGCGCTATAGAGAAATAAGGTGTTTTCTAGCAGTGTGAAGCCCCTCCCGGTCATGTGCTAAGTGGGCGTGGTCTGAGGTAGGCCCGAGGTCAGAGGGCACAGCCCAGGGCTAGGCCCCATGTTATCAGTGTCGGGCCGCTGCCCCCCCCAGGCCCTCTCAGGGCTGGTTGCTGTTCTCCATCAGCCCCTGGCGCATCTGCACGTGAGCTGTCCACTTCTAGGCACTGTATTGTGCTGACAGTGTCCTTTACATTTGCAGGCTGTGCTTGTTTTAGATGTGCTGAGTGCCACACCCTCCTGCCCTCTATGTCTCAGTAAGGGGCACTGAGTGAGGCATGGCACGTGCTGCCAGGGGCTCCCAGAGTGCCCTCACAACACTGACTCTCCTCCTCTAATCCACTGCACTGGGGCTTGTGCTAAGATAGCTCAGTGGGTGAATGTGCCTGCGGCAGAGATCAGTGACCAGCCTGCCCTCGTGAAACCACCAGACCACGATAGGGCCTCGGAGGCCTCGGCTCCTTCTGGGGAGTGCAAGGGGGCCTTGGGTGAGATAGCTCATTGGGTGAATGTGCCTGCGGCAGAGATCAGTGATCAGCCTGCCCTCGTGAAACCACCAGACAACGACAGGGCCTCAGAGGCCTCAGCCCCTCCTAGGGAGTGCAAGGGGGCCTTGGGTGAGATAGCTCAGTGGGTAAATGCAGGGATCAGTGACCGGCCTGCTCTCGTGAAACCATCAGACCACGACAGGGCCTCGAAGGCCTCGACTCCTTCTGGAGAGTGCAAGGGGACTTGGGTAAGAAAGTACAGTGGGTTGACGTGCCTGCTGAAAAGATATGTATGAACATATTTTATAAAGCGCGGGACACGCGCTTCCATACCAGGAGCCATACACGAGCTGTGTGCATATCACTGCAGTGCAGGGCTGACCCCGTGCATCATTGTACTGAGGAAGATGAAGCCGAGCGCAGAAACGGTGAAAACGTTAAATATCTAAGGAAGCAAGTTATTCGTAAGGTCGAGGGGTCAGAAGTCAAGACGGACGAGAGATGACTGGTGCAGCAAAGCTAAGAGTCCAGCTGCCCTGCAGCGCAATGTGCTTCGTGGCGCTACAGGAGAACAAGTCGCAGATGAAGATACGGGGCGCTGGGTGGGCATGCTCTGAAAATAGGTCCCATAGGTGCCCACTACTCCCACCCTTGTCACCGGGACAGCGCCCCCTGCCGCGTGGGGGATGAGTCCTTCTTCTATTGTGATGCTTTTTCAGAGCCTCAGGGGGCAAGTGATCCAGTTCAGACTTGTTTATGGAGCTCAAGTCCCCCGGCCCGGAGGCGGTTGACGGATGAGGCCTCTGAGATGTCTCAAGTGGGCATGGTCTGAGGTAGGCTCGAGGTCAGAGGGCACAGCCCAGGGTTAGGCCCCATGTTATCAGTATCGGGGCTGCTGCTCCCCCCCACCCTCTCAGGGCTGGTTGCTGTTCCCCGTCCCCCCCTGGTACCTCTGCACGTGAACTGCCCACTTCTAGGCACTGTATTGGGCTGACATTTATCGAGAGCGGTTGCTGCTGAGACCTGTAGCATTGGAGACACTGGCCCCATCCATGAAAATCAAACACCCACAGGTGGAGATGTACCTGCCCTCCTGGTGGACAGGAGGACTTTCTTTTTCAATTCACAAACAGTCCCAGAAACAGGACTTTAAGTGGTATAAAAACAGGCATCTGCAATGCAATAGGGCTCGTATTTATACGAGTTTGAGCTGTTGGCATTGTAAATGACAATGCCTTTTATTTATGTTTTAAAAACTAAAACAAAAGTAAAAGGCATTGTCATTTGCAATGTCAATACCTCAAACTCTCGTAAATGCGAGACCTATTGCATTGCAAATGCTTGTTACTTTGCTGCTAGCAGGAAGAATGGTGTGCTCTCTGAGTCCTAGTTCAAAAGCATGGTGAGGCTAAATCGGCTTGTCCCTTACTTCTCTGCTACATTACATCCAGTAGCCGCAGCTCTCCCTCGTTGTATGAAGCCTGTTGAAGCTGTTTGCTTAGCAATTGGATACAATTAAGGAATTGTTATGGGCCATACATGTATTGTGTTAGTCCCTCTATCAGGGGAGATTCTGGATCATGCATGAACTCAGTGCCTTACAGACACCTTACAAAATATAAACAAACAATATTGGCAGCTAAGAACATTTTGATAAGAAGGTGCAATGCCTTATTAAATGCTACCGATTCCAAACAATGACAAAGATGACAATGAAGATCATGATTGTGTCACTGTAGCAGAGTTATGTACCAAACCAGGACCGGACATTAAAGGTGTCCCCCTAAAAATAGCTGACCTGTCTGTAGATTGATTGGTTCTGAGAGTCAATCAAGGATTGCCCAGAGCAGCTTATGCAGTCTGTTACTTTTATGAAACTGCTAAAGCATCATACTGGTCTAATTTAAGCACAAGATGAGGAATTAATTGCCCTGAGAAGTGCATGTTGTCTAGCCAATTAATTGAGTGTGACGATTTACACAGACAGCTAATATGGATTTTACATGACTTTGGGCAATTATGATAGCAAAGGGGCTCCATGACATTCTTTAGTACTCCTGTATGCAACAGAGAATACATTTAAACCTATTGGAAGCCATACAGCAGCCTTTCGAGATAACTGTTGAAAAGTTAATTGGATGGGATGAGTGCTTTGAATTGGAGTGGTGTGAAGTTATGGTCACTATGGGCAAACACTATGCTGCTCAGGTTGCAAAATACTGTGCTCTTGAAACTGTAGCTATTAAACCGAAGGAGCAAAACGAGGAACAAAAATCAGAACAATGTGAAACATCAGGTTGTGAGAGTAAATATAATAATATTTGGGTGACTCCAGATCATCAATATGATCTTCCAGATTCAATGCTGCAATGCGTGACCAGGCTCTGTATTACACTGAGTACCCTGTGGGCGCAACAGGTGTTTGTGGCCACTTTGCGCACCCCTGGGGCACTTTGGTATTATAGAAAGGGCCTCAGATGCTTGTGCGCCCCCTTCTGTAATACCGATATCGCTGGTACACATAAAGCAGCAGCGCTATCTTCAGAGGGGTTTCCTCCTTTGCATGGAGGCGTGGCCCCATTCAAATGAGGGAATCCCTTTGCCTCTGTGCCCTCAAGGCATTACAGGCGCACGCACAGAGGCAAAGAAGCTGTCAGGAGGAGCACTGAGAGTGCGCCACCTAGAAGGTGCTCTGCTCTCAGGGGGACACTGGACCTATGGACCCCCTCGACATCCCATTGCAGGTGGGTGCAGTCACTCACTGCACCTACCTGCAAGGGGATCTCTTATTCCTTTTAAAAGAGCAACTGGGTTTGCTGCCTGCACAGTGAAACACGGAGTGGCTGCTTTAAGGCTGCTCCATATTTAACTTGAATGTGCTGCACCACCCGAGTTCAGCGCATTCTATGTAATAGGGTGCACTTTCCCTGTTTGCGCCCTGCGGACCTCTTTTAAGGTGCGCCGTGGTGTAAACAGGGAAAGTGCACCCTATACATAATAGAGCCCCAGATGTCTACACTGGAAAACTCCTGTAAGGAGAGACAACAACGGTCAGGAACTTTAAAAAAATGCTCGTACAACACAAAATTCAGAAGTGTAGAAGAAGATTTATGCCAAAGGTGTACTACTTGTCAGGGAATTTAACAAGGTAAACACACATTGGTTACTATGAGCCACACAGGCAAATCAGAAGGACCATTTATTAGGCTTCGATCAGACTTCAAAGAGATGCCTATCTACAATGGGCTCAGATATATTCTCATGATTGTCTGGCTTGCTTTCTAGATGGGTTGAGGCCTATCCAAGGGTTGGCATGCCTACTTCTATTAAGAGACTTAGAGAAACTCATTAAAAAAAATAAGGTCCTGACATAGTTGTGCACAGCCTTACAAACTGAGCAAAAGTTTCAATGCATTAGGTGTAGTTAAAAAGATGAATGGTACTATTAAGTCCAGCATTGCCAGAGTGTGCGCCTTAGCAACTTGAACATGGGCAGACACTCTTCATCTTTTTTTTTTTTTTTTTGTTTTTTTTTTTAAATTTTTATTGAAACAATAAATCAGTTACAGGCATGGGCCTACAACCACCAGGGCCGGCCGCTAGATTCAGGAAGGATCGCACATTAGTTAAGGCAGTAGGCGACTCCTGGGGCCCAGCCCCGTAAATGGCTCAGGATAGCTCGAAAGAAGCAGGAGACATACATTTAACATAAATAACCACTAAAAACAAAAGGCGAGGCATAAGGGCAAAAAGCGTGGGTCAGGCTACATCCGGGGGACTCTACTCCAAACCTTCAATTAGCTATCAACAGGAGGGAGTACTGAAAGATCGGGGGGGGGGTAACGGGAGAGGAACATCTATATTCGATTATTACATCCAGTTGCAAGGAACCATCAAGGGTCAGGGGGACAAGGCAATATCGGTGTCCACTAGGGGGGGCGTACAGATACCCCCACGATACGCGTTCCATTGCCCCCAAATTCTACCCCATGCCCCGGGTTTACCGCGGGCCACATACACAGTCTTCTCCCTGAACATACACCAGTCCATGTTCTCCTTCCATACTGACACGGTGGGTGGCCGCTGGGAGCCCCAAAGCTGCGCAATATCCCTCTTGGCAATCATGTATCCCAGGGCCGCCCACCGAGTCTGGGCCGCGTTATAATCATTGGGCTCCCACACATTCAAGACACAGCGACGCACCTCCGGCAGCAGCGCAACCCCGGTGACTTGTCCCATGACCCCATGAACCCGACGCCAGTATTCCGCCACCTCCCGGCACTCCCAAAGGTGGCACTGAGCCCACACCCCCGCTTACAGAGCCCATCTTCCGAGAATCCCATCGAGACCAGACGGGGGCCCGTCACATACACCCGGTGGAGAATCTTTAGCTGGACCAGGCGGAGACGGGCTGGAATGGCTACTTCCTTGGGGGACGATAGTGCGGACTGCCAGTCCTCGTCGTCTAATTCCACCCCGTCCCCCGTCCACGTCTCCCGAAGGCGCACCAAGAGGTCAGCCCGATTGTTAATACGTTTTTTATAGATTAAAGAGATAGTACTGTCGGGGACATGACCATCGAGTATGCGGTCCTCGAGGGGCGAAGAGGCAGGGATCTTGGTCCCCTCCCCAAAGACAGAGAGCAGGGCGTGCCGAACCTGGGCGTATCGGAAGAACTCCTTTTCCGTGAGTTCGTATTCGCTCTGGAGCGCCGCGAAGGTCTTAACCGCGCCCTTCATCCATAAGTCTCCCACTCTACTGATGCCAATCGTGTCCCAACGGTCAAACCCCTTCGTTGTCCAGAGGCTTCCCAGTCGGTCGGAGGCAAATAAAGGAGTAGCACATGTTAGTCGCTCACTCCAGCCCATGGCTGCATTGGCCGCCTTCCAGATCCGTACCGCGATCTTAGTAGGGCCCGTCAGGGTCCGTCCGGCCGAGCGGGAGTAAAGCGCCCTGTTATAGTTCCCACCGGGGAGCAAGAATTTATCCATCCCATACGCCGGATTCAAGCCAGGCGCATACGTGGCATGGTTAATGGCCGATAACTGCGAGGCCCAATAGTACCTGCGAATGTCGGGAAGCGCGATGCCCCCGTCGTACCAGGGGAGAGTAAGCTTGGCCAGGGCGATACGCGCCCGTCCGTCCCACACCAGTCTCCTCTGCAGGCTCTCCACCTCCCGAAAGTAGGCCACTGGAATGATGTCGAAGGAGTTCTGAAGTGCATAGAGGAATCTGGGAAGGGACATCATTTTAAACAATGCTGCCCGACCCAGTGGGGACAAGGGCAGCCTACACCACCGCGCCGTGTCTTCCCTCAAACGCCGAAGTGGAAGCAGGAGATTGTGCTCATAGCGAGCCACCGGGTCCAACGAGACGTGTATCCCCAGGTATTTAAAGCCGGACAGAGATATTTGAATCGGAAGCCGAGGCGGCAGGAGAGGGGGGCCACCGGAGATAGGATAGACACAGGATTTAGACCAGTTAATCGTGAGACCCGAATTTCTCCCGTAGGAAGTCAGAACATCGAAGAGAACGTTAAGCGACTGCCGCGGCGAGGTAAGATACAGGAGAATATCGTCAGCATATAACGAGACCCGATCCTCAAAGCCCGGGGCCCACCGGATCCCCCTGATCGAGGGCTCCCAGCGGAGCCAAGCAGCGAGTGGCTCCAGGGCGAGAGCAAAGAGCAGAGGGGACAACGGGCACCCCTGCCTCGTACCCCTACCGAGAGCGAAGGGCCGAGAGACCCGCCCATTAACCACCACCTGAGCCATGGGTCCCGTGTAGAGAAGCTTCACCCAGCCAAGAAATCCCTCCCCAAAGCCGAATTTGGTCAAGGCAGCCCAGAGGAATGGCCACTCGATGGTGTCGAAGGCCATCGTGGCATCTAAAGAAACCAGCACGGCCGGTTCGGAGAGGTATTCTGCCCTGGCGAGGGCGCCATGGAGACGCCGCAAGTTGAGGGCAGTGTTGCGATGCGGGATGAAGCCGCATTGATCAGGATGAATCAGATCGCAGATGACGCCCAACAAACGATTGGCAAGGACTTTAGCCAGGATTTTAGGCTCTGCATTCAGCAGTGAGATAGGCCTGTAGGAGGCACAGCGGTCCCGCGGCTTACCTTCCTTGGGGATCACGACTATCGTGGCCAGTCGCTGGTCGAGCGGAAGGGAACCGGCCTCAAGGGACTCCTGAAACATACGACGGAGGAAGGGCGCTAGTTCATCCGGGCGCAACTTATATAATTCGATAGGGAGACCGTTGGGACCCATGGCCTTGCCCGAGCGAAGGGATCGAATCGCCGTCGCTATTTCATCTACCGACAAGGGAGCGTCCAGCTGCTCACGGTCCTCGGCGGACAGGCCGGGCAAAGCAATGTCCCTCAGTAGAAGGCAAGAGTCTTCCTCATCCCTATCAGTCACCGGGGAGTACACGGTCCGGAGGTGGTCGGCAAAACATTCCACAATCTCACCAGGCTCAGTCACACACACTCCATCCGAGACACGCAACTCCGGGACCACACGATTCACTCTCTCCTTCTTGTCCAGCCACGCAATCAGCTTTCCCGCCTTGTCCCCGGCATCATACAATCGACCCTGCTGCTCCCTATACATAGTTTTGGCAGCGTCAGTGACAAGAGATCTGTATTCAAACTGTTTCAGGCTGAGGGCGTGGAGCCCGTCCGGAGTGACACCCGCCTCCAAGGCCGACTCCAGCCCCGAGATGTCAGTCTCCAGCCTCACCACCGCCTCACTCCTGAGCTTCTTAGCCACCACTATCTGGGAGAGGGCGTGTCCGCGGATTACGGTTTTAAAGGCTTCCCACAGGGACATTGCAGACACCACCGACCCCTCGTTTTCAAGAAAGTATTGGTCCATAGCCTTAACCAGACTATCGCGAGTCGTAGGGTCTCGCAGGTACCACGGGTTAATGGGAGCGATCCGCCCTGCAGACCGCGACTCGGTGTCAAAGAGAAGCCACAGCGGGGAATGATCGGAGATACCCCTCGCCAGGTGCCTGACCTCTCGAATTCGACCCGTCTGCGCCGCGGGCATAAGGAAATAGTCTAACCTAGAAAGACTCCCATGTGCCCCAGAGTGAAAGGTGTATTGACATTGGGTCGGATGCATTAATCGCCAACTATCCACCAGGCCGAAGGTCTCCAACAGACCACCTAGCCAAGCCTGGGCAGCGGGGAGGGCCCTGGGTGGGTGACGATCCAGGTCCCCCGAGACCACCGTGTTAAAGTCCCCGCCCATAAGCAAAAGACTGCCCGGAAGTTCAAGCAGCATTCGACCCAAGTCCGCGAAGGTGGAGTTCTGGAGGCCCGGGGGGACGTAAACTGAGACCAGGGCAAGGGGATGCCCCTCCCACCTCCCAGTCAGACAAACATAACGCCCTCTGTCATCTGAGACTACCCTGGTGATCTCCAACGGAAGTGAGGATCGCAGGAGAATGCCCACCCCCCTGGAGCCGGTTGTGAAACCAGAGTGAGCCACGAGGCGGTATCCCCCCCTGTTCATTGCATGGCAGACATTACCAACCAGATGCGTCTCCTGGATAAACACCACATCAGGAGTCAGACGACGCAGATACTGCAGTACTACACCCCGTTTGATACGGTCCCCCAACCCATTAACGTTCCATGACATCAACTTCAACCCGTCCCCCCCCATCCCCTCCAATAGATCAAAGGTCCCCCCGCAAGTAGCACAAGTCCCAAAAGTGGAAGAAAATCAATACCTCGCCCTGCAAACAAAAAACACACGGCAAAACAACCCCTCCTTCCCCCCCACCCCCCCCAACACCCAACTCCCCCCACCCTGCACCCCTGCGGGCCAAAAAACCCCCCCAACTTGCAGTGTGCCTGTCGCCCAACTAACCCCAGTCTACAAAAAGACCCTGGAGGAGGAAAGGGACCCATCCCCGCCCGCCCCCCATACAGGTCCTAGCAAAACACACTGAACCAAAGAAGTACAACCCAGCTGAGCAGTGCAAAATGGCAAAATCAAGGACCAAGAGTCACTCCAAAGGGGACCCGTCACAGTTGGCACCTGCAGAGGGCCCGGGACGGCCACCTCTGTCCGGTAGCGAGTCCAGCCAGTCACTCACGGCCACAGGAGAGTCAAAGAAGGCAGTCCGATCCTCATGTTCCACTCGGAGTTTGGCAGGGTAGAGCATAGAGTACTTTAGGCCCAGCTCACGAAGACGACGTTTCACCCCCTGGAATCCCATCCGCTGTTTCTGGACAAGTTGAGTAAAGTCCGGATAAAAGTTAATGGATGAGTTCTCATGTCGAACCGGGCCATGGACACGTGAGGCCTGCAGAATCGCATCCCGGTCTCTGTAGTAAAACAGTTTGGCCACGATAGGCCTCGGGGGAGCCCCCGGCCGTGGCCGCCCGCCCGGAACTCGATGAGCCCGCTCAACTGCAAAGAATTTACTCAAGCCCGCAGGGGTCAGCTGTTGGAGGATGAGTTCCTCGACCAGGAGGTCGACCGGGCGGTCGTCGGAGGACTCCGGTACGCCGATGACACGGATGTTGTTGCGTCGGGCCCGTCCCTCGAAGTCTTCCAGCCGCCGGGCCATCTGATCATTGACCACCTTGATGTCACCAAGCGCGGCCTGCAGGCCCGACACATCCGCACCAAGGGTGGAGGTCCGCGCATCGAGAGTTTGAACCCTCTCGTTTGTTTTGGAGAGATCCGCCCGTATTAAGGTGACATCAATCGCCACCGTATCGATCTTGCGGGCCAGGGCCTCGTATTGCGTGGCGATGGTCTCCCTGATGCCATCAATGGCGCCCATGATATCCTGTAGGGAAAGTTCCGAAGAGACGGATGTGCCCCCACCAGCGGCGTCTGAGGGGGGACCGGCCGTTCCAGGGGAGACTCTGCCCTGTGTGTAGCGGTCCATGTTGTTGGTCTGGACCGATCCCCCGCGGAGGGAGGCCTTAGTCTTACGCCCCTCGGGGCCCCCCTTGCCCCCCATGTGGTCACAGACTCCGAGGGGGACCGCCGATCAAAAGTAGCTGAGGTACAGGCCCTGGAAACCAGCGCCTCACCCGAGGCAACAATATGGCGGTGCGGGGGGACCCAAGGCGATAGGCACTCTAGAGGCAGGCGGAGACAAAGCCTTGTGCAGAGGTCGAGGAAACACCCCGCCACCTCAAGCGCTCCACCGGCCAGCCCCCCGAGGTCTGAAAGTGAAACCGAAAGTGGTCGAGCGGCCCCTGGCACCGAGCCGCAGCCGCTGTTGTTCAATTGCGACACGGCTCCACGATTCACCTTCGCCCCGGGCACCTCCGTCGGGTGGGTCCCAAAAGGTCAAACAACGATAACTCAGGATTCCCAGGTCCGATTAAAGTTCTGAAAAGAGATACGTGCTCAGCCGGTCGTCATCTCCCAGATTCCATAAACCACGTCAGGATATTGTCAGGATAAATTCCGAGGAGCAGCGAGGGTCCGGGGAGCCCTGTGCTCACGCGACCATCTTGGATGCGCGCTAGGCTCCTCCTCCGACACTCTTCATCTTGATGAGCATTAGAAGATCTCCAAACAAAAAGTCTGGCTTCTCTTCTTATGAAATCATCAAGGGCATAGCTATAGGGATAGTCTAGATTACTTCAGCGACACTTTTATCAGTAACCAATGACATCATATTGGCTTACTGTGAAGGTCTGGCTGATGTAGTGAAATCTGTCTCTCGTCGGGTGAATTTGGCACCACCGGCAACAAAAGAAGTCCAGTAGCATGCACTGCAACCAGAGGATCGGGGCTTGGTAAAGAAGCATATTTTCAAGAATTGCTTACAGCCACAATGGAAAGGGCCACAACAAGACCGTCCCGTCTACATTGCAAAGTTTACGATAGTTTTAAATTGAGAATTCAAAATGGGAAAAGGCCATAGAAAAGATCAAACAATTCCTTTTTTAGCTAAAAATAACTGACCTGTGAGACTCCTCATGTTAGCAGTTGAAGTCAGAATGTCAGAACGTTCTGTCAGATTCCTACTCACATTTCCGCAGGAACGCCACGCAAGGAGGAGAGGTCCCAACTTCCCTCGGCCGCTGAAGTACCCATCAGAGTCAAAGCAACAACAGCAAACCAGGGGAAGAAGGGAAAACACGACGACCCCTACTCATGTACAGGACCAGGCAACCAGGAGAAATTCCTACAAAAGAAGAAATAGAATGCGTGAAATGCTAACTATATAAAAGATTTTTGAGAAACATGCATGAAAACTAAGTGCCTAAATAATTCCGTTCTTCCACTATATGATGATAGGGGTGCTCAAGTAAGGTTATAGGATTTGTCTGAAGGAAGTGAAAGAAAAGGTATAAAAAAAGAATTATACAGTTGTGTAATTCAAAAGAAATCACAATGGGAGCTTACTAACACCCACCTAGTACTACTAGTAATGACACTTAGAAGCAGTAATCTTGATAGCACAACACATCCTTAATATCCAATATTACAAAGTAACATAAGCTCAATACTTGAGATGTAATAAAATCCTCCTTAACAGCAGGAGAACACTAACAGGGAATTCCTACTGTCTTTCAGGAAGACACCTGTGTAATAAATAAAACCAAGAAACTGAAAAAAGGAAAAAACGAATCTCCAAAGACAAGGTTCCCAAACAGATAAGTATTATCATTCCAATAATGATATGCTAATGAGCAGCGCAAGAGCACTGTTACCGCATTGTAGATTGTAATGGAAGTGTCTCTGTCTTTTCTCCTTTCTGTTGTGGGAAGAAGGAGTCAGGGCAGCAGTGACGCGGGATACGGCAGACCAGAACGCCAGGAAACTACCGCGGGATGCGTGAGACGCGAGGAGCCAAGTAGAGAAGGCAATTGTATTGCTTTGATTTCAACATGAAGATGCTTGGTTCAAGCTGTTTGAATCATTTCAGTCTAGGGACAAGCGTAGCTGTTGAAATCTGACCAACATTGGACGTCAAACCTACAAAAAGGTCAGCAAGTTACACATACCTTATAAAGTATGGAACTGATACATAAGAAACGTGTACACAGAAGGCAACATTCAAAGTTTTAATCAATTAAAGATTGATCTGGCACACATGGCAGTGTCTCCAAACAAGATTTTACTATACTTGAAGTCTGCTATATTATCACAAGCACCAGACCCTTATGGCAATTATGTTACTACCTTTGCCAAAGTCAATCGGAATTATCTCTGGAAAAGTTATATTCCTGGGGCATTGACCAGACATTACTTTATTTAATTGAGTTACACTACAATACATAGGTACAAGTAAAACTGCCTTATTGTAATGATCTTACTCCTAAAATAAAGACAGCAAATGGCCTTCAACAGGGACCTATTTTTGTCTCCCTTACAATTCTCTTTATCATTATTATTGTTATAGCATTTATAAAGCGCCTGGTTACACCACTGGTGTGTCCCCGAGCTCAGCTGCTCTATCAGACAACTACACAGATAAAAAAAGGGAAGAAACGGTAAAGGGGTCAGGTCTCATGAAGAAAACCAGATATTCATTCAAAGTTGTAAGAGCCAAGTCTTTATTTTTTTCTGGAAGAGGTTCTCTGATGGTTCCGCACGGAGGTACAGGGGTAGGGCATTCCAGCTTTTCGCTGCCAGATAGCCAAAAGAGTGAGCGCCCATTTGTGCTTTCTTTACCCTGGGAATTTTGACCAGGTAAATTCCGGTGGATCTAAGGTGCCGTTTTGGATTATAAGGATTTATAATTTATATATGGCAGATCTGCCACAGTGCTTGTCCACTGATGATGCATTACCCACAAAGCTAGGATTGCAAAGGGTAACTCACTCATTTTATGCCAGCAACCTTGTTATTCTATCAGTGACACAAATAGGTCTTCAGAGACAAATTAATAGATTACACAATCATAATGTGGTTAACAGTCTTCAAATTATTGAAGGAATTAATTTGGCAAAAACTAAAATAGTGGTAATTGGTACACATAAACCTGACTTCAAGTGGTTAAACAATTCTATTATCTTTGAATTGGCCACTGAGTACCCATATGTCGATGTTATTGTTGATAACAAAGTGTTTCTGGAACTCCCATAACTCTAAAGTAAAAACAAAATGTATATATCTTAGCAGTATCATCAAAAGATTAACCTATAAACAAGGGGGGCGACGTTGAGGGCGGAAATGCAAAATGAACCCCTATATTAACATATGGTTCATTCTGTTTTTCAAATAGAATTATTAAAATTCTGATTAAAGTTTTATTAAACATGTTCATTCTATTTTTACCTGAAATCTTCAACTCTACACTGTAAAATTCCCCTTGAATTTGGGCTGGTGCTCTTTTTGTAAAAAGGACCAAATGAAATGTGAAGGACTTGTTCACCCAGGTGAAGAATAGACCTAATATTGTGCTAAATTAATAGATTTGTTCTTCCAAATGAATCATAGGTTGGTGGAACATAAAGGTGTGAGAAGGCAAGGTGCAAAAGTAGAGAGTTTAGGATAGAATAAGTTTTGATCCGTCTTCTGAGGAAAGTAGAGGTTTATCCACAGAACCCATGCAGATTGGAGCCATTTGTCAACAGCTATAAAAGGAAGAAAAAAAGTATTGTAGTTCTAAGAATCTATATTGACATGACAGAGGCTCTGGATCTGGACTTGGGCAAAATGCACCATTGCCAAGAGACCTGCAGAGAGGCAAATAGACAACCTAACTTCCAGGATCAGTCCAGAACAGTGAAAGAGGAGTATAGGGGTAAGGGAAGATGAGAATGAACACACAACACCAGTGAAAGGCTCCTCACAGGAGAGTCCCTCTGCATGCCTGGAATGGCTGGCATTGTATTACAAAACTTCAAAGTTGGGCATAATTTGCTGTACATTATTTGTTTTTCAATTTGCTTAATTGAAACTGCATTTCCTTACAAGAAAGTCTTTCTTCTATCATGAATTACGGAACAGATTGCAATGCGAAAACAGATAGAATTGGAACGTAGTCTTTCTTTGCTATTGATGCCTGTAACCAGCAGGGTTTGTCCATCGTTTATGTTTATTGATATGCACTACAAATGGTGGATGGGATTTGGTGGATCTATGGCTTGTGAAGAAGACCGTTTCTGTTGAAACGTGTTGCCGTTAAATACACTTTTATCCTGAAAGTAACCGTGGTGTGCAAGTCTTTTCTGTGACGTATCTTGTACACTGAGTTTCCCTGTATTTGTAACCGGGTCCCTGACATTGCACCAACCCTGTGTGGTGAAGGGACCAGCTGTGCAGGTAGTTTTCGTTCATATAAGCAAAAATATTGGAGTAGTGTGATATGTGCATGAAGGAAATGCAACAGTTGGAAACTAAACGGGACAAATGAGTTAATGCAGTGAATAAGAAAGAATGTTCTACAAAGGGCAATCTCAAATGGAAACAGGGTGTTGATGGTAAACAGGCAGTGGAGAAGGTGTTAGAAAAAGTGAATAGTGACGTTAAAATAGGATTTAGAGGGTGTTACAGATGTAAAAGCATGGGCATGCTGCAGATTTCAAAGGTTATTTTGCACGTGACAAAGATTGTTGGAAGTGTGGGGTGAAGGGTCACCTAGCAAGAGTGTGTAAGGATGTGTTGCGGAGAATAACAGTACACAGGATATCATACAGTGTGTTGAGTATAAAGAAAGAGTAAAGAAGCATTGACCAAGGGCAGAATTTATGGTGAATGGGATACTGTTAGACTTGATATTTGATCCAGGATCAATGATCACTATTGTACCCAGAGAACCTTTTGAAGAAAAGTGGCTTGGTGTGAAATTACAGCTGATTGATATCCAATCGAAATGGTACAGTGGAGAGAGCATACACATGGCAGGATGCTTGGAGTCTGATTTTGAATTCAAGGGAAGGAGGAGGCAGGAAGGGTGTCACGAGGGAGGCCAGCAATCTTAGATTGGATACAGCAATATGATTTACATATAGCGTTTGGACCCCAGATCTAATGGACAGGTGCTGGTTTCACAAGCCCATGAAGGTTTGGAAGTTAATCTGAAGACATTTTCACATGTATTCAAGGATCAGATAGGTATGTTGAAGGGTTATCTATAAGAAATGAGATTGAAAGAGGCTGCAGAGCCTGTTAGTCAGTCAGTCAGTCAAACCACTTTAATCGATTAATTAAAATCATAAAAGTACATCACAAAAATTCATACTAATATTTTGATACATCGTAATAATACAATATGATAAAAAAACATCATAAAAAATCATCCAGACAAATACATATAACACTAAAGAGATAATCCAAGCTGGGCGTCATATTTTTTCCTTGACCGCACCGCGGCAACCAAAAAGTTAGCAATGTAAAAAATATTCCATGGGCAGTCTAGTAATTGCAAGTACATCAATGCAGGTTTAACTTGAGAGAATCCTCTCCCTTGCAACAATGGCATAATGTACTTCTTTCTGCTTTCAGCATAAAATTTACAGAATAAGATAAAGTGCGCAGTGTCTTGAATTGAGCTGCCATCACAGTTACAAAAAGCAGCATCTTCTGGTTTACTCCAACCTTGAAAGGTCCCTAAAATGAAATGAATCAGGTTAAAACGAAATCTGGTCAACAGCCAGCGGTGATAGTGTTTCGTAACCAATTTAAGGTAAGGCTCAATCTGGGGAGAGGTTATTAATAAAAAGTGAGCCCTTACCAACGCTTTTTTAAGTTCCTCTCCCTCCCGCTCTTGAGACCTTAAATTCAGAAACTGGACTTTAACCCAGCCAATATCCCCCTTAGTGATCACTTCTGGGTTCTCGTAAATCTCTGGGCGCCCTAACTTATAAAACATTTTCCTGATGTACAATAGCCAAGGGATATCGGCCACTGTGTCTAATCCAATGCAGTCTTTTAAAATCAATCTGTTAAGAGAAAGTTCAGGGTTCAACCATGTTTTCAACCAGAATATTAGAGGGGCCAAACTTATACGATTGGACACATAATCCATCCCCAATTCTTGGTGTATTGAAAAGGTTGGGAATGATTGGGGGATGGAGAGAAGTGAACGAAAAAATTTATTTTCTACCATCTGGACTCCCTCCGCTTTTCTATACCCCCAAATTGCAGCACCATAAACCGCTAAAGCTAAACATTTCGCCCTATAGATGGCAAGAACTGCATCATATGGTTTACCACCCAAACGTCGGGCAAAACTTAATATTGCGGAAGATGCTCTACCTACGCTGTTCTTTTTTGCTATAAACTGTGGAGCCCACGGACATCTGTCGTCAAATAAAACCCCCAGGTAGGTAAATACCTTTACTCTCGTGACCTCCACTCCTTTACAATAGAAGTGTTTCACTTTGTTTTTCCGTATGCCCAGGAACATAACATGTGATTTGGAGCTATTCACCACTAGGTCCAATGAGCTCATGAACTCCCCAAAGGAGTTCAGTAGTCTCTGTAATCCCAGAGGGGTACGAGCCAATAGGACAGCATCGTCTGAGTATAGAAGAGCAGGGAGGGTACTGTTCCCTATAAGCGGAGTGTCCAGGCTGTCCTTACCTAAGGTTAAGTCAAACCTATTAATATATAAGGTAAAAAGTAAGGGGGCCAGGATGCATCCTTGGCCGACCCCTCTGACCGATTTAAAGTGGCGTGTGCATTTACCCTCATGGGAGACCCTAACTGCAGCGTGCAAATCTTTGTGCAATTCCGCTAAGAAGTGAACCAGACAAGGATCAACCCCCAGGTCCAACAGGATCATCCACAGCTTCGATCTGTTCACCAGATCGAAGGCCGTGGATAGATCCATAAATGCCAGATATATGGATCCTTTAGTGGCTTTCGTATACTTGTTAATTAACAAGTACAGGTTGAGGCACTGGTCCATAGTACCTCTACCTGATCTAAAACCGAATTGCACCTCCGATAAAATCCCTCTCTCCGTCACCCAGTCTGAGATTTTATTCAGGATCACTTTGCCCAAAATTTTGACCGCAGAATCAATTAATGAGATGGGCCGGTAACATCTCGGGTCACCCCTCTCTCCCTTTTTAAAAATATGTATAATAATTGATTTAGACAAAGACTCTGGGAACCCATTCACAACGCTAGCATTAAAAACATTGGTTAAGATGTTGCTCCAGAGCTCAATGTCCCCTTTATAGAGATCCAACGGGACACCATCTGGCCCTGGGGCCTTATTAGAGGCAGAGTCTTTAATGGCCTTCCCTACGTCATGCTTATTAAATGTTAAATGGTTTAGGGGGGAGTAAGATTCAGGGACCTTAAAAATGTCAAGAATCAAATTACTTGCATAAATACCTTCAAAGTGGGTCAACCACTCCCCCTCTGGAATATTAATATCGAGTGGGGCGTTTTCCTTCCCTGTTAAGAGTGGACTATTGACTATACTCCAGAACTTTGCGCTATCCGTAAGGACCTCAACTGAGGTTAGGGCATCCCAGGCCTCCTGCTTTAATTCGTTTTTTTGACCCTGGATAGTAGATTTATAATCTTTTCTAAGGTTGGCTATTAGGGCCTTATCCCGGGGTAGCTTTTTTAGGGCAGTTAATAAATTTTGATGAGCCCTGGAACAGCTAGTATCAAACCACTTTTTCCCCTGTAAGGGACGCGGTTTGCTAGTGATGGCTAGGTCTGAAGAAACCTGCTTACAGATAGAACCAAAGGCGGAAATTAACTCTCCGCCCGCGGTAGAAGGGTCCACACACTTCCTAAACTCATCTCTTGATTTCACAAATAGGTTCTCCATAAAATCCTCCAGAACTACTTTGGCTCACTTTAGATTCCTTCCTTGGTCACAAGAGGCCAAAGAAATAGGGGGAACTGGGGCCAATGGGACCTCCTTAGGACAGAAACCCTTATCTAGTTCTAAGATCACAGGATTGTGATCACTAAATGGTGAGCGAAAAACATAGTACCTATGAACCAACCTTAAGAGAGCAGGGGATAGGAAGATATAATCAATAATTGATTCGCTGTCCCTTGCTTCAAATGTCGCTATCCGTTCACTCTTAGTTAAAAAACATGGCTCAAAAAGATCCCCCAGTTGATGGAGCTCTTCAAGAGCCTCACCCTTGGAAGAATGTTCAAAGTGTGGTGGGACAGAGTGGGGAGGGCCATGAGGATCAACAATCTTACAATTAAAATCACAAAGATGAATATTAAAATAACCATAAAAATAATTTGTACAAAAGTGGTTTGACGAGCATTATACAAATCTAAAAATTTTGATAGAAAACTAAAGTGCTCATTCTCCGGTACACAATCCCGCATTATAAAAATTTATAAACAATATTTTGGATTGAGACTCAGTAATGAATTCCACCATTTGACAGTTATGGGAGGCTGTATCTATCTGAGAAATCTTGGCCTTAAGTTTTATAGAAAAAAGAAACAACAGCCCTCCCTTTGCTCTGCCTGCTACCGATGGTAAGGAAGGCTGAGAATAAGATTTAAAACCATCAATCCACAGTTTATTTTCCCTAGCCCAGGTCTCCTGTAGAGCTATAATATCAAAACCTGCAACAAGCTTTAACCAATTTACATCATCCTGTTTCGAGCGTAACCCAGCTACATTCCAACTCATGAGCCTAATGAAGACTCCAGGGTCCCCTAAGTTAACTATTTCATTTCCAATACTGCAGGGTTTGGGGACAGAGAGATGTAGTCAATCATTTACATCCAACTGGGATAAGGGTAAGAATCTGTTGGATGTGACAGTAACATCTAAAGACCTATCTATCCTGTTATTTCTGGGGTTAACCTGGGAAAAAACTTTAGGGGAACTCCAGGGCGCAGCCTCTTCACTAAATGCGGCCCAGGGCACAAATGCCGGTGGGGTCTCCGAACTTATTGCGGGTCGGTAACTCCCACCCGCATTAGAAAATCTATGGGGCGATGGATAAAAAAAGCTTAGAGGGACAGCCCTAATGTTACCAACCTCCCCAGCCATATCTGAGGCATCCCATAACATACATGTTGCTACATAGGGGTTATTAAAATTAACCACCATACAGTCCCCTTTGACTTTTTTCTTGGTGCCTCCTATCCATCCAACTCGCCTAGCTGTTAGGATATAGCGTGAAATATTAGCATCGCCCGAACAATTCTGATCACACCATTTCCTGGTGACCGACAATAGTGCTTCGGTTGATTCAACCTTACCGTGCACTAATGGCGGGACACTAACCAGAATAACCACTAACGGGTTGGCCTCAGGGGGGAGATTAATGCAAGGTTGAGTTAAAGTGTTAGATGGAATATGCCTGCTAACAGGTTTATCATGAGGCCTAAATTGGACTAAAGACCTAGTCTGCCTAGTCGGATACGCCTCCGAGTCCGTTACTTCGAATGTTGTTGTTTTGGGGCTTGGCTTGGCGATACAGCTAGGCTCGAAATCCTAGATGGACCCCCCATTGACCTATTATTTGCACCATCGGTTGATGAATAAACCGGTCTAGGAGAAGTTCTATTTAGAGGGGGATTGCGGGCCTTGTTTATAGCTGAAAGGGTGGAATAATTCTGGGCACATTTCTCTAGTAAGCTAGCAACACACAGGTTCAGAGTGTCAACAATATCTTTAGCCATACTGGTAAGGGTCTCCTCAAGCCGGCTAGAAAAAATGTTCTCCACCATATCCCGGACCGAAGAGTAGAAAGAGTCAATAGTCACTGGACTAGTGTCCGGTAAGGTACTTATAGATATAGGGTCCCGCATGTTTGGCTTTTTACTCGTTCTCTTTGTGCCCTTAGATTGAGATTTTGATAACCTTTTTTTAGCAGGGACCTGATGAGGCGTAAGTTGAGGAATGATCGTTGGTAGAGCTGGGACCAACTCTTCACCCGCAGCACTGTGTTGGTCCGGTGCCTGGGCTGGAGGACCAACAATAACAACAGGCTCGAGTGGGACGGGATGTTTCCCTGTGGGCTGCAAGGAGGCAGTTTGTTGTGCTACGATGGAATCAAGTCCAAGTTCTCTCTCAGCCTGCGCGATTTCTGAGCTTAAAACCCCCACTGCTGAAGTTAAATATGATATAATAGTGGCCGAATTTCTATGGACTTTAGCTTTGGCCCCCCCCCTGGTCCTGTGTGGTATGAAGTTTCCGCTTACCCATTCTTGATCCTTGATCTTGACTGGGAAGAGAAGTGGCCCGGCCTGGTCTCTTCTGGCCCCTGACGGCCACAGACGGCCCGCCCTTTGCCTGGGATTCGCCCGGCGCCGCCCGCGCGCGTCCCGCGGGGCGTGAGGCGCAAGGTAGATTTAAAGGTCCGGTGCAGGGGGGAGGGGCCGCTGGTGTTGACGCTGCCCCTCTGCCTCCTGGTGCCTGTAGTCCTCCGGGCGCTGATGCGGTCAGTTATTCACCCCCTTGCTGGCTCCTACGGCGCTGCGCGTTAGAACCTGTTAGACATGGGGTCAGGAGAATTTCCATTGCAGTACAAGTGGAAGTAAAGAAAATGGTGGACGACATGCAAAGCGAGAGTCTAATTGAACCAGTGGAAGCATCAGAATGGCTTCTCGGTGGTAATTACAAAAAAAGGGGAGGGTAGATTGAGATTTTGTGTGGATATTGATCTTTTAATCAATGCATCTTGATGGATAGATTTCCTCTATTGAATATTTCAGAAATGGTGTTAATGCTGAACAAGGCAAAATACTTCACAAGACTGGATTTAATGTCAGTTTACCACCCAATTAAACTACATCCCAAACCCAAAGCATACAAAGCGTTTATTAGCGTGGAGGGAGTATTACAATTTAAGACCGTACCGTTTGGTCTAGCATCTGCTTCAAGTGTTTTTCAATGTATGATTCACAAATTGTTTGATGATGTTCCTAATGTTTGTTTCTTTCAGGAAAACATTCTAGTTGCCTGAGTATCGGAAGAGAACCACAAAGAGCTTTAGTGAAAGTTTTGAGTGAAGTTGGATTGACATTACTCAAGGAAAAATGTCAGTTTTTGTTAAAACAAATTGAGTATTTAGGTTATTCCATCTTGGAACATGGAGTTAAGCCCAAGGAAGACTTGGTAATGTCCATACGACTTGCTCCTAGCCCTGAAGAGAAATATCAATTGCGTTCATTCACGGGGTTAATAGAATAATATGCAAAATTCATAGACAATTTTGTGGGAAAAAACGAGGTTTTGAGACAGCTGTAGAGAAAAAGGTAAAGAATTTGAATGGCAAGGGAGGCATGAGCTTGTATTTGTGAAAATAAAAAATGGAATAGCTAACTTTAACCTCATTTGAATTGAAGAACAAAACCATTTTGATCGTTGATGTCATTGGTCACGGGATTAGGGCGGTTTAATACAGATAAAGAGTTGAGTGAACAAGCCGGTGGCTTTTGCATCAAGGTCTCTTACTCAAACTGAATGAAGCTATGCTGTAATTGAGAGAGATGCCTTGGCAGTCGCATGGAGAGTTGAGTACTTCTGCCCTTATTTATGGGGTTTGCATTTTACTTTGAGGACTGATCCTAAGCTGTTAAGTCAGGGTGTTGAGACGGGGGCGCATATTAAGTTTCGGTCAGGTGGCACGGTTCGTATCAAGGTTGCAAGAATATAGCATTGATCTGGAGTACGTGGCAGGGTGGATGCATGTGCAGGCAGATCATTTATCTAGGTTGCAGTTGAGAATGAGAACGGGATGGAGAAAGAGTTGGTTTATGTGGTAGCAAATGTGTAGGACATGTTGGAAGGGGAATTTGAATCAATCACCTTTGAAGAGTGGGAAGCAGCTGCCGAAGAGGACGGAATTTTCAAGGAGTTGGTGAGAAGTATTCTAGAGGGTTGGATGCAAGAAGGGGATGTAAGACCTTCTTTGAGAGGCTTTGTGAAAGTACAGTAAGACTTGAGTAGGGAGGCGACTGAGGCCTTGGTATTGAGAGGAGAGAAATATGTGTCCCCGGAGGGGGTAAGGATGAAGTTGATCATGCTTGCGCATGAAAACCATTTGGGACAGTCGTTGACGAAAAAATGATTGAAGCAGAAATTTTGGTGGCCCAGAATGGATAGTGATGCATAGGATTGGGTGGAAGAATGAGTGTTGTGTAAATAGAGTGAGAAACATTTGAAGGTGGGAGAGGAAGGAATAGGTGCAGTGTGTGAGGCAGGAGGTATGTGGTCTAAGGTGTGTTTGGAAGTAATTGGGCAAGTGTGGTAGATTTGCTATGGTGGTGGTGGTGGGTGTTTTCTCAAGGTGGATTATGGTGAAATTCATGAAAAATATAACAATGGAAAGCTCCATTAGATTATTTGAACGCATGTTCATGAGAGAGGGTATTCCAGGGATATTGGTTATGGACAATTGGACACAACTTAAGTCCACTGTTATGCAAAGTTTTTTTTTAAAACATGGAGGAAACCATGTAGGTACCTCATTGTACAATCGATAAGGAAATGGTATGGTTGAGCGGGTGCATCGCATGGTCAAGGGAACCATACAGGTGGCAGTAAGTTGTGGAATGGATGTGAGAAGAGCGTGGATAATTTGTTGTGGGCGTACAATACCACAGAGAACAGGGCTACAGGTGAAACACCTTTCAAGAGAATGAGAGGAAGAGAAGCAAAGCCAAAATGATTCCCTCAGTGGTTGAAGGAGAGTGGAACTTTGAGAGAAGAGAGAGTGGAGTGAATAAAGGGAAAATTGTAGCAGGGAATTTCGTGAAGTTTAAGTTAGGAAGAAGAGGAGATGTAGCAAACAAGTTTTCTAATCTTATGGAAGTGCGAGAGGTACGTGAGTGGCATGCTATTTTGAGGAATGGGCAGAGATGGAACAAAAGAAGAGTCGTACTGTATTGCAAGAAGGGACGTGAAGTATTCTCTTTTGGAGATTCACGGATATAAAACTTTATAAAATTATTTAAAAATATATGCAGCAGGAAATGGAAAAGCAGTGGTGACATGGAGCAGGTTGAATTAATATTAATAGGTTTCTAGGTTAAAGGTGGGTTTTGAGATCGCATTGTTCTTTTAGTTTATAGCGTGAAACTCAGGTTGCACTGTTTACATCAGCATCTGGGGGGTTGTTTATAGTTCCAGTAAAATGTACATAGAATTATTCTTGCATGGTTATGCAAAGTAAATATTGTTTGTGTGTTGTTTGTGTGTGTAAAGAAAGGAGGTGTGTTATAATCCTGACTGCTGGCCGTCATGCTCAGTGGGGTTGCCATAGCGCTTTATGGTGTCTGTTGGTGAAGAAAGCTTTCTTGAAGTTCAACGCGTATTTATTGAATTACCACACTAGTCAATTTTTATTTGCACACTACCAAAATATGTAAATAATTTAAATATAATGTAGTGGAATGCCAACTAAGACATGTTGGGGATTTCAAGATTTGATAACTGAGATGACTTATTTTGATTGTAATGTCGACATTCTGGAGCTTTACAAGACTCATTGATGCTGCTTCAGCCCCATTTGTTTCCTAACATATTTGTTTATGTTTGGTTATATTGCATGCTATGCATTTTACTGCTGATTTCAATTGTATCTGTTTTTCTTTCTTACTATTGTTAATAAATATGTTTATTGTGTATGATTTTTTTAATTGGTACAATAAAATTTCTTAACACATTGAGACAATACTGTGCCATTAATTAAGGCCTTTTTGAGGCTAAGCGAGTAAAACGTGTGAGTCAACCATTTGCACAACATTTTCCTTCCTAACCCTTAGGCACTACAAAGCCAACACAGGTACCGGAACTTGCTGTCATGTGTAATACCAGTTCTGTGGGAACAAAGTGTGGGAAAAAACAGGTGGTGTGCATTTACGCTGTCAGAACAGACAGTCTTGCAGATTGGGCAGTCCAACTTGTAAGGTGGTTAGACATGGCAGGGGATTTCTTTTTTGTTTTTGTGGTACTATATTTTCACTGTATTAGTGAATTTCTCCAACTATTCCTCATGCAAACCTGCCTTTATTTATTTATTTTTCTTTATATTGGCCCTTTTGAATCCTTTTACCCACATTTTTGATTTACAAAAAGGATATCCCATTTTTCTTCTCCCTTCCAACCCACACTGACACCTATACCCCGCTCTGACTTGATTTCCATGTGCTCTTGAGCCTCTTAGGTGCTTCCTTTTCATTTCAATATAGCAAACAGTAGCTACTATGAATTTCTTTATAGAATAATGTGAATATTGTGGGCTAGCAATCATACCTAGCAATTCACGTTTAAGGGAGCAATCACTGGAATTGTTAAACAGTGGTTGACCCTGTACAGAGGACCACGGCTTAGCCCGTGGAATTTGCCTCTGATGATCTGGGATCCATCCTACTAGAACTCTGCAAACTGGACAAGTACATCCCCTTCTGCGCTTGACTCTCAGAGTAGTGATGGTGAGTAGTCAATGGCTTCTGCGGGAATTAGTGTGGGTGGCAAGAACTTTTAACTCCACAGGCAATCAACTGCCACAATCACACATTGTCCAGCCTAACGCTTATCTTTAGTTAAAAGAATGTACTTTCAATCTCACTCCAAAATGAAATACTACACACTCCAAACGATGGTTCAGTTACAGGGTTCCAAATTCATCTATGAGCTCCAGCACCTGAGGCCGCCTCCAACTCAATTACCCTTCTGCAGTACAGCTACAACAATCTCTCTCAATTCTTCAGCAACAAAATCATTGCCATTTACAGCAACTTTGAGCCACAACGGAAACCTGGTAGACCTTGCAAAACGTCTCCCAAACATATCCAGATAACCAATGCTTACCACATCGCCCATCATCACCCCAGAAGAAACCTCTGCCAACATAAAGTTCATCCACTCAGGGACCCCATCGGACACCTGCCTGCATCACCCCTACTCCAGAGGATTGCCACCCATCAGAGCCATGCTCACACCCATTCTGAATACCTCCACCTCTTCTGTGACCTTCCCAGCTTCTCGGAGATATGCAACTGTCCTCCCATTGCTGAATAACCCTTTGTGGACCCTTCAATGCTCACTAACTACAGACTGATCTCCCTGCTATAATTCTTGGCCAAGGTTTGAGAGAGAATAATTAACAGATACCTCACAGAATACCTCAACAACCACTAATTCATCATCACCACTCAGTCTGGTTTCAGACCCATCCACATCATGAACACTGCCCTCATTGTTGCTTTGGACTGACATTCGCCAGACTCTGGATGGAGGAGACACGGTGACCCTCATCCTTCTGGACCTCTCCGCAGAGTTTGACATGGTCTTCCACCCCAACCTCATCCAACACCGATATAACATGGAAATTCAAGGACAGGCACTGGGATGAAACTGCTCCTTCCTGATTGGAATGATCCAGCTAATCAGTCTGGAACTGTACACCTCAGACGACCACTACTTCATCTGAGGAGTTCGCAAAGGATCCTCCCTGAGCCAAACCATCTTCAATGCATACATGATCCCTCTAGTCAAAGTCCTCTCCTACGCCGGTGACACAGAGCTCATTTTATCCCTCATGGACAAGACGCCAAGTACCAGGATCAAGTTCAATGCCTGCATGACAGAAATCGCCCACTGGATGAAGACCAACTCTGAATCTGAACACCGACCAAACCATAATTGTTATCTTCCCTAGGACTCCACCTGGTGGCCAACAGAGGTAGGACTAACTCCCACCACCACCTCAGAACCTCAGAATCGTCATTAACAGCAAACTCAACATTACCGCCAAAGTCAACTCAGAAATTGTGCTGACAATACATGTATGTGCTGAGCGCGAGTATGTGTAGTGAGTGTGTAGCACATGTATGGTAGCAAGACTATGTGTGGTAGGAGTCTGAGTATTGCACCAGTGGAGTTAATTTTGGATTGACCCTGGCTTAACATGACACAAGATGGAGGGTGCATACAACTTGCCCAGACAGTGGAAGTGTACTGACGCTATTCCTGTGGCTAAAGGGTGGAGACCCAGATACTGAAATGAGGGAGGATGCAATTAAGGCTACATTTAGAAATTCAAATGGGCCTGGTTAGCAAAGAACTGCTGATTAGTTCTTCCTGAGCATTTACATTTAGTAGATGGTAGGGGCAACAGGTTGGACTGTAGTTTCTGTGCTACAAGCTGATGAAGTTTCTAGGCAGGCCTTCCCATTTATCTGTTCCTAATTACTGCTTCAGTAAGGTGTCTGACAGCCAGGTGCAGAGATCTCACACTTTACTGTGTGAATGAAAACCTGAGAGTGCAGTGGAACCAATCGTATATCTTGGAAGAGGGAAGCAAGATGGCGGCTGCCTGAGTCAGCCGTGCCGCAGTTCTCTGACCAGATGAGGCAGCACAGAGGCATGATAGAATAATGGATTAAAACATAAGAAACTCATGTGTAACCCCAGACGATTCTAAAGGAAATTGCGATAACGCAGATACATGTAGTAAAATACTCACTATTCTGTACGAGTTATTGTGGGATAGCCCTCCACTGGACTGACCTGCTCTGTGCCTGGAGGCTGCTGCTGCTGGGTGAAGTGGCAGGGGCTGCTCCTCAGCAACGCCTGCCCGGATCATCTGTACTGGAGCTGCTTTGAGCCTCCACTGGGGAAACGGCAACTCCCTCCCCCCTGCACCAACATAAGGGGACTGCCCGGGATCAGCAGGTATTGAATCTGGAAGAAGTGAGTTCACTGTTGCTATGTACTTGCAAGCAAGTGGATATTCAAGGCCAGAATGAGCCAACTTACGGAGACAAGGTAATAGACTACGCTTCCTTGCTCATAATGGATGATAAGGTTGGAGGTTTAGAAAATTATCTTGCACTGACACAACCTCAGATCACAAAGCTTGAGGCAACAAGTGAAGGGGCATCTGGTAGCCAGGTTGGGTAGTCAGAGGGGGCAGTAAGCCACTCTCAAAGTATGGCTAAAACATATGAATGGGTTCGGAAAGGGCGGTAGTCACTGACACACCCCTCTGGACTAGGTAGCAAGTCAAATGAGGAGAATTTTGAATCTAATAATTTTGAGTCTAACAATTGTTCCTTTTTGCTGTCTGCTGAGGCATGGTCAGCAGATGGGTCTGGGTCAGGCTCACTTACTGAATCCAGTGAGAACGAGAGTATTTTTGGCAGGAGTGGAGCTGACCCAGTGGTATCAGCTCGTAAAGTGGTCAGGAATCAAGGACCATCTAATCCACAGAAGAAAGATCTAAAATGGGACTACTCACCTACAGAGCAGCTGGTTGGTACCACAATAAATTCTCTTCAAGATGGTCCTAGCCCATTACCCCCGATCTTGTATACTATCCTACAATGAATACTATTGTATTGTGTGGAAACCCGACAGAATAGTCATCTATCTCAAGCAGCTATACGTAAACTGCAAGGAACAGTCAGAAAGTTGGCGAAGACATGTAACACCATGGGCGAACGCTTCACTAGACTTGAAACTAGAGCAGATGCTCTTGAGAGTGACTTGGCTGGTACCCGAGAGCAGACGCAGCCTCATAAGTCACAGTTGGTGGACATCCAGTGGAAGCTTGAGGACCAAGAAAACCGCCAACAACGCAATAATCTACGGATTCTGGGTGTCCTGGAGGGCTAGGAAGGGTCTGATGCCCGCACATATATTGCGGACATGCTGGCTAAAGCTGTTCCAGATTTGGAAGGCTCAAACTTGTCTCTGGAAGTGCAGAGGGCCCACCAGGTGCAATTTACTTTAAAACAACCAGCTAGGTCAGAAACAAAGCCCACAGCAAATTTTGGGTATTTTGGTAATTTCCTTTTGAGGCAATCTATTTTTTGAGAAGGCCAGACCTGAAGCTAAACATAATGTGGGAGATTTTTCATTCTTTTTCAGGCCAGACTTTTGCCATTATACAGTTAAGAGTCGATGGCGATTACGACAGCTGATCACACCGTTTCAAGATAAGGCGGCTCAAGCTTATTTGTTAAATCCTGCCAGCCTGAAAGTGATACGGGGGGATCAGACTCGGTGTTTTACCTCAGAGATTAAGGAAAAAGAGTTTCCAGAGGGATCAGGTGTTTAACGATCATCAGAGATTCTAGTGAAAGCGGCGAGGTCAAGGTTACAGTGCTATTATGGGGTGATATATGCAGGGGTAATTTGTTTTCCTTCTATTTCTTGACCACTCAGGGTTTGTTTTTGCCTACTTGTATGCATTGGTATAAGGGTGGTTTATCTTGGGCAGACCACTGGTCAGGGAGCCGGCTCTCATCTACTACAGACCGATGGTCGGTCTGCTTGCTTTTCAGGGTTGGGTGGGTCAGGCGGGGTTGAGGGGGCCTTGTGCCAGAGAGAACGGCAAGGGAGAGGGGTGGAAGGGTTGGGCAGTGTGGAGGGATGGGGGTACCAAAAGGGGTGGAAAATCCAGAGAGTGAGTATAGTAGACTATTTGATTATTATTTGAGGTTTAAATATAGTAGTTTTGGCTAGGCTTCAAAAGATGGCAATTTATTTCTATTGTCTAAATGGGTAAAATACATATATGATCAATAAATTTGGGGGCTTAAATGATAAGGCCAAATGATTAAGTTTGGCTGATGTATTAAGATCCCAAGGCACTGAAATAATATGTCAGCAGGAGACACATATTCCATGGGGTAAGAGGGAAATCTTGATGATTAAGGGATATATCTTTGTGGCATGTTCAACCCAAACCTCTACTAAGAGGTGGATTGCTATTCACGTTAGGAACAATATGGGATGAGCAAAACAAGTATTGGAGGATAAGAGGGGTAGATGGGCTGTTGTGGCACTGCCTGTGGGATTGACTGTTTGCACCATTTATGGTTTAAATCAGGATGACCCTAAGGTACTGCATGACCTAGAGGTATGCCGAGATATAACAGGTATACCCCATTGTGGGGATCTCCCGTTTCCACCAATGTCCTATGATGCAATGGGTAGAAAATGGAAACAATCTGGTATCACTAAGATAGGAGACATTTATTTTGCTAAGTAAAGGTGCTTATTTTTTAGATCTACAGCAAGATTATGGAGTAAGTGCTGGCTCCCATTTTAAATACATACAGATAATGAAATTCTTGGGGGCATGGCTACGGCGCGTAGCGAGATGGCTGCCTGCTAAGGGAGCTCCGCAGGCCTAGACGCAACATCCGGCAGATACCATCCTGAAAATCCATCCTGCCGCGAGGAATACACCTGCCCTGATTGCTGGACCCTGTCTGATGTGGTGCCTGTGGTGCAGATTGGGGTGTACAAAATCTCCCTACTTCCACGGATAGAGTAATTTCACAGTTACACGCACATACACTCATCATACACTTGGGCCCATTTTACTAACATACGCTCAAATACTCTACCAACACTGAACCTGTGAAAAGAAAAACTCCTAAACACCCTGCATCTACACTGAGGTCGATAAGACCTAATTGTGACTGTCCTGAGTCATGATCTAAACAATCTATACAACAATAATCAAAATAGAGTACTCAATAATTAACAAGAAATAACCACCAACACTGTATTTAAAATTATGGTACTTTATCTAAATTAGTCAAAGAAAAATCAATCAAAGTAAATCATTATTCTCATAATTACCTATTCTAGCTAAATGTCAGAATGGGTCAGGACAGGTCTCTCAGTAGAAGTCTCCCGAGTCGCCGTCCTCACAACATAGATCCTCACCAACGCAGATTTGGGAAGAAGTGGCAAAAGTGGCAAAAACCCTCTCTAGGCTAACAATATTTATAATAATTCTAACAAAAGAAAGCAACATAAAATGTTTTAGATATCCGCTGAACCGCTGAGCAGAGCGAGCAGGAAAGGATGTAGCATCGCTACATTTGGAAAATCTCCGCTCAGAAAAATCACAAAAATAAAAAGACGGAACACGGAACTAGAATTTGAAAAAGTATCTTTTCATGTTCACATTTCCTCGGAACCAGCATTATGATCTCAGAGTTCATTCATTATGGCTCCTTTGTCCTCCAAGGTTGCTCAGATGTATTTGGATATTCGCCCAGAACTGCTGTCCTCACGGAAAACTTTAACCAGGCGAAGACTGTGGTCAGATGACTCTCGACCATGTTCAGCAAGGCCTTCTCATCACAAATCATTCACTCGAGGCCAGGCTGCAAACGGCAGCCATTTTATACTAGGCCAAAACGTACCATCTTAATTAAAAGAGACAAAAACAACGTTACCACAGCATAGTGATTAAACAGTGTTAACCCCACTAATACCCTTATGTGTATGTAATTATCTAGCCTTTGCCACACAAGAAAAGCATCAATACATGACATTTAAAAAGCAACATTTATTAATAACACATGCACATTATTAGTAAACGACACAAATGCTTCCCCACGTGTAGTTTTCTCTTGTTATTTCTTATTGGTTAATTAGAACACTTACACAAAACAAATAATTAGTAATTATGAATTAATAATTTTAATTTCTTTCGACAATAGACAAACCAGAGCTTTAAAAACCCAATAGATTTTCAACAGAAAACTCTGCTCCAGCAATCCCCCCTTTGGTGATATTATCACCAAATAAACAACCCAAAAAAAAAATTAGTAAAATTTAAGTCCCAATTTTTAGGAGAAACTGGAAATGTCTTTTTCTTTTTCACAACACTAGACACCAGACTCCCTTTCATCATCCCTCTTTGTCTCCAAATAAACACTCTCCCTCAATTCTTCTATTTCTATTTCTTGTGGATCTCTTTTTCTTTTATTTCTCCTTTCAATATTTCTTTTAATTAATTTCTTTTTCCCTCCCCTGTTTTTACAACACAAACACACCAATCTTAGTATCAATAAAGCAATAATTATACAAGTCAAAGGAAACAATATCTTACCTATAATAGTACTACCTATTTTTGCAATAAAATTCTTAACAAAATTCTTAACAGCAACTATTTTATTAGCTATTTTAGTCCAAATACTCTCAGCTTCCAGTGGTACTAATTCTTCATGCAAATCAGTAATATTTTTGATATAGACCTTCAGGTCTTTGCTTTCGTCAGGAATGTAAGTGCAACAATGTTGAACTTTCAATATTCCACAGACCCCACCCTCCTTGGCCAATAAAATATCAAGGGCAAGTCGATTTTGCATAGACATGGCACGTATGGCAATCAATTCCGTATTCACCAAAACAAACCCTCCAGCGGTATTTGTCGATAAGCGATCCACCACTGTTGACAGTTTCCGAATTCCATATGCATTCAAAGAAATTCCCACTGCTGGAAGTAAAGCTCCAAAAATGTCACCCACTATTTCTGACCAAGTTTCTCTCTTAAAACGTGTTAGTAAATTAATATGTTCTACATCTTCTATTCTATCTATATGAAAAATCTTTGGAAAGACCAGGAATCCCTTACTTCCATTGTCTTCACATATTCATACAACAATTTCGAAAAAACATTGCTAGAAAAATTATTAATTGACCTATCTTCATGCATGTAAGTATTACTAATTCTAGTTGGACTACATTAGTCTCATTCTCAGTATGTATTTCAAATGTACCTATTGTAATTCTAAATGTAACTAATAAAGCTAAAACACCCCATAGTAGCATTAATAATCCAGTACAGCAACAGCACATTCTACACCATCTTTTCAAGAAGGCACATCTACTTTGATTATTCTCTATGTTAGCCATTTTACTACTTTGACCGTGTCTTTTGACTTAGCCTCTACTACTCCACTACTGTATTACTCTTTATTTCTGGATTACTTCAAACAGCTGAATTTCAGACTTTTCTCCTTTTCACTTTTCTCCAAGTGATTTCTTCAGTTCACTCAATTTGGATATTCATCACTTTTCACTCCTTCTTCTTCAGCAACATCAAATTGTATCAGATCATCAACAACATCCTGTGCATCCGACTCTTCTCCAATGTCAGTCAGGATAACTTTTAAGATTCCAACAGATTTTTCCTTTTCCTCAACCACTTTTCTCAAGATCCCCTCCGGATTGTCTCGATTCACTGTTTCTTCTTCTTCTCCTCCTTCAGACAGTGCCACATAAGACCATTCCGGTGATCTGTACTTTTGGTTGGGTTTTCTAATTCTCTTTATCTCCTCAGGTTCTCTTGACTCCTTTTGCTCCTTTCTTTTTACTTCGTTTTGACTCGACACCTCTTTCACTTGTTCAGCTTTCGATGTATTTGCTCTTATCAGTCTGTATCTCAGCCTCTTCACTCTGTTGTTAGGCCAAAAATCTCCTCTTACAACCTTTTTCGGTCTCGTTTCTGTATTATTTCTTTCTCCAATCCAAGTTCTCTTTCTCAGAACTCGACCTTCTGATTTTTCATTCTCACTTTCATCCGATTCTGTTTCAAATGCCTCTTGTTCTTCAGCAGTTTTCTTTCGCTCCACAGTCTTTTTCACCACTGTTTGAGACTTCCCTACTTCTTTCCCTCCTCGAGTCTCCGACACGCAATCTTCTTGCTGTCTACTTGTCCCTTCACCTAGCTTATCAGGAATGTTCCCTACACCTCCTCGGGGTTCTTCCGCAATCTGTTCCTCTCTATCTTCTTCTGACCCTACTTCTTCAGGTATAATCTCAAGTGGTTCTTCAATCTCCTCCTCTGATTCAGGAGTCTCTGTGGAATTACTCTTTTCTCTTATTTTTCCTCCACTGCTTTTTGGAACTTCAGGCTCTCTTACAGAATCTGATCTCCCTTCTGAGACTCTCAATGGTTCTCTTGAAGTTTTTTCTGTTTCTTTTCCTGAACTTTGATTTTTTCTTACTGGTTCTGGGTCTTCATCATCACTGGAATCTGATTCTTCAAAATACTTCTTGCCAGTCCCATCCTTTGGGTTTGGAACTCTCAGAGTATGACTCGCATGTACCCAGTTTTTCACACCAGCACACTTCACTTCAGTTGTCGTAGTCAAAATAACTTGTCTTGGTCTTCCCCACCTTGGAACCAAGCAATTTCTTCTTCTGTGTACTTTAATCCTCACCCAGTCCCCTGGACTCAGATCATGAGCTTGCTTCTTCTCAAGTGTGGTAGCTTCTTCTCCAACCTGGTGAAACACAGAATGAACTGCGTCAGCCAGGCCTTTACAGTAATCCAAAATCATGTCATCAGTTATTGTCATCAACTTATTGACAGGCACATATGCATGTCGCATTGCGCGTCCCATCAAAATTTCGTGCGGACTTAACCCAGTAGTTCTATCTGGAGTAGATCTAATAGTCATTAGCACTAGAGGCAAGACATCAGGCCATTTCATTCCAGTGGCTAAACACATCTTACCAATCCTGTTCTTGATCGTGCCATTTATCTGCTCAACAACACCAGAAGCCTCTGGCCTGTATGCACAATGTAGCTTTTGCTGTATGCCCAATGCTTCACAAATCAAACTCATGAGCTCATTATAGAAGTGTCCACCTCTTTCAGACTCAATCGTTACTGGAAACCCGTACCTAGGAATCAACTCTCTTAACAGTAACTTTGCCACTGTTACTCCATCATTTCTCCTAGTCGGATAGGCCTCCACCCATCTTGAGAACAAACAGACTACCACTAGAACATACCTCAGTCTGTTCACTTGGGGCATTTCAATGAAATCTACCTGCATTCTCGTGAAAGGACCACCTTCTCTGCCTATTGTTCCCAGACTCACCACTGTCTTTTTCCCAGTGTTAAATTGCTGGCAAATCAAACATCTTTGACAGATGCTCTCTGCAATTGTCCTGAACTTTGCATTGTACCAAGTCTGTTTAAAAGACCTGATCATCGCATCCCTTCCCAAATGTCCCTGGCCATGATACATCCTTGCCATTGGCGACAGCATTGAGTTTGGCATGACTGGTCTGCCATCTCTATAGACCCAAACATGGTCTGTTTCTCTTGGGGCACAACCTGCCTTGATCCAGTCTTTCTTTTCTTCCTTTCCTGCCTCATCCTGCAACTGTTTCACTTCATCCCACGTTTCTAGGACATTAGTAAACATCACAGAACAAAAAGACATTTCCCCTTCTCGTTCCCTATTAATTGAGTGATTGTTCTTAGCACAATATTGTGCAATGTCGTTAGCAAATCTGTTGCCAACAGTCACAAAATCATCTCCTTGTCCATGAGCAGCACATTTCACAACTGCTAATTCTTTAGGCAGCTGTATCGCCTCAAGCAATTTCCCAATCACTTCAGCATTCTTTATTGGAGTCCCACTCGACGTCAAGAAACCTCTCTGTAGCCAAAGTTGGCCAAAATCATGCACAACTCCAAATCCATACTGACTATCAGTCATCACAGTCACTCTCAGATCTTTCCCAATCTCACAAGCTTTCGTCAATGCCACCAATTCTGCAACTTGTGCAGATTTCACTCCTTTCAATGATGATGCTTCCATCACTTCTGAAACCTTGCACACTGCATATGCTGCACTCAGCACACCCTCATCATTCCTCAGGCATGATCCATCTACATACAGCACATGATCACTCTCAAGTAAGGGAAGATCCCTTATGTCTGGTCTCGGTTTTGTACAGTAATCCAGCACATCCAAACAATTGTGATCATCTTCTGTCTTCACACCCACATTTTCAATATCCGGTAACAATGTCGCTGGATTCACATTCACACATCTCTCCAAAGTCACATTTGATGCTCCCAAAATGACTTTCTCATATTTAGTCAGCCGACTATGTGACATGTATTGAGTTCTACTTCTTGTCAAAAGAATTGCCACATTATGAGGTACGAATACCCTTACAGGATATCCCATTATGATTCCCTCACTCTGTTCCAGACTTCTGCATGTTGCAGCCACAGATTTCAGACAACCTGGTAAACCCACAGCTACAGGGTCAAGTGTCGATGAGAAGTACGCAATAGGCCTTCTCAGTAATCCATGCTTCTGGATTAACACTGAAAGTGCACATCCATTTCTCTCACTGCAATACAATTCAAACTCTTTCTCATAGTCTGGCATACCCAAAGCAGGGGCTTCACACATTCTGCTCTTTAGCTCCTCAAATGCTGCCATTTGTTCTCCATCTAGTTCCAATGGATCTGTCATCTCACTTTTTGTCAGCTTAATCAGTGGCTTTGCTATCAGCGAGAAATTAATTATCCACTGACGACAATAACCCACCATTTCCAGGAACATTCTCACTTCCCTCTGGGTCTTTGGGGCTTTCATTTCTCTGATAATTTTGATCCTGTCATCAGTCACTTTTCTCAGACCTTTTTCAATATTGTGTCCAAGATAATGCACCTCTTTCTTGCAAAATAGCAATTTAGCTGGAGATACCTTTAACCCTCCATCTGCCAGATGATTCAGTAAAGCTATGGTATCTACTTCACAAGCTTCACGTGTCTTTGATGCCACAAGTAAGTCATCAATATATTGCACTAGTACTGAGTTTTCAGGCATGATCAAACTCTCCAATGACTTTTTCAATAACTGATTGAATATCGAAGGACTCTCCGTATACCCCTGTGGGATACGACACCATGCTAAAATACGCTGGCCAAACCTAAATGCAAAAATCGGCTGGCTGTCATGATGCAATGGAATTGAAAAAAAAGCATGACACAAATCAATCACTGTGTACCACTCAGCATCATGTGGAATCTGATACAAAATCACTGACGGATTTGGCACAATAGGACAACATGCCACCACAATTTGATTAACTTTTCTCAAATCCTGTACAATCCTGAACTTCCCATTAGGTTTCTTTAGCCCCATTATCGGTGAGTTACACGGGCTACTCAATAATTCTCTCAAAACTCCCTGCTCAATCATTTTCTCAATTATAGGAGTTATTCCTTCAATTATTTCTGGTGTCATTTTGTACTGAAGAATGTTAGGATAAGTAATTCCCTCCTTCACTGAAATTTTCACAGGATCTACATTATTCATCAATCCCACATCCTCTCCAGTAAAATCCCAAACTGTCCTTTTCACTGTGTCTCTCAGCTCTTGAGGCAAATCCTCCGGATCAAACACAGCATATGCACCAATTAACTCACTCTCTCTATTTTCTAGAGTCACTCGGTACAAAACATCCTCATCTCGTGTTTCAAAAGCTATTCCATCCGGTGTACAAAAAATTGTACAATTCATCTTACAAAGTAGATCCCTACCTAACAGATTCACTGGACTAGTGTCACAGACAATAAATCTGTGCATGTCTGAAAATTTCCCTATTTGTACTCTTACTGGTTCAGTAAGACGTGTCTTGATTTGTGTATTGGCTACACCAACTACTTGGATTGCTTCATCCGAGAGAGGAAGATTTTTAATATCTGTTGACCTGACAGTTGATCTTGTTGCACCTGTGTCTACTAAAAAAGTAACACCTTCTTCATTTATTTTTCCATCCACAAATGGTCCTGCCTGGTCTATTTCTAGAGTTGCACCAAGTATGCACTCTTCCTCCTCTCTTCGGCACCGTCAATAATCACCTTCAGACTCACTCCCTTCATTCTTTAACAAGTACTGCTGTACCTGGTTAGAACGCCTTGGTTTGTTTACCTGCTCATCATTGTAGAATCCCGAATCCTTATTATACTTTTGTGATCCTCTATTCTGCGGCAAGGGCGGTTTTGGCTCTTGACTCTGCTGTTTCACAACAGAAGGTTGTTGCTGCTGTCGATTATTTCCTTCGTTCTGCACCTGTTGATTTAAGGGTTTACTCTCATTATTCGCTAATGGTGGATTGGTACATTCAGATCTCCAATGTCCCAGTTGGCCACAGTTGTGACACAGGAACTTTTTCTTGGCTTCCTCAAGATTCCCCTTTCCTTTCCCTGCATATCTAGGTCTATTCCCTGGATTATTTCCTGCATTATTCGCCTGTCCCACCAACTGTGCTTCCTGTCTTTCCGCAACTTTCACTTGTGCCCACATTGCTTTCTCTTTCAGCTTTCTCTGTTTTGCTTCAATTTCATCACTGAAGTATTTTGCATGTCTCAAAATCTCATCTATTTTCTTACTCTGCCAGTCCACTGTATGCTCACGAATTCTCTCACTAATCTCAGGTCTCAGGCCATATACAAATCTGTATACAAAATGACTCAAATCCTTGTCACCCAGGTGTTCATCCCCACTGAATTGTTTAAAAGCCAGTATCAGCCTCTCATAAAAAGCATGAACCGATTCTTTTGCTTCCTGATGTGTTCGATCTATTTTAACCCAGTCTGTCTCTTTTGGAGGTACTTTATTTTTCAGGTATACGATCACCTGCTCATACTTTCTCATTACCTCTGGATCTGGTGCTCCTGTTCTCTGATCTCTTGGATATTCCTCAGTAGGCCAACTTACAACTATTTCACACTCAGCTCACAAGTCTGCTGGAACAATTATATCAAACAGACTATTCAGGTCAATCCACAGCACTTTTGACAATTTCACAAACCTGTCTACCTGCCTATACCACTCGACGGGCTTTTCTCTCAGTCGAGGGAAATCATTCGTAAATGATAAAATATCCTGTCTGGTCCATGGAACATGTACATATCCTCCTCCAGGTATTTCTCTCATAGGATAAGCCTCCTCAGTTTTCTCTTTTTCTCTCACAGGAAATGCTAAATAAGTCCTATTTCCTGATTCTTCTCTTTTCTTGTACCACCTATCCTTCCACTTCTCAACATCACCCCATTTTCGCAATAAAGCGATCATCTCTTTAATCTGTCCTGTTCTACCAGCACCATTCAGATTTTCAATGTCTTTATCTGTGAAATCCATCCTGTAAGACTTCTGCAAAGCTTTCACTTTATCAATGTCAACTCCATGCTCATTCGCTATTGCTCTTAATCTGTCATGTGTATTTTTAGTTCTCCAGGTGATATTTTTACACATAAATAACAATTCACCATCATGATGATTTTTTAGAATTTTTGTAGGAACTGTCCCTGCAACAAGCTCTTCTAATTCTACACGTAACCTAGCCACATCAATTGCCTGTGAATCTTTATCTCTCTTTTGAAGAACTTTCATCCATTCATTCAAATCCTCAGCTGTTATTTCAGTAGATTTTCTCACTGGAACCACTTTCTTCTGCGGTTCTAAAATCGGCATCCCTGAACAACTAGCTTCACCAGCATTCAATCCTGAATTAGACTGTATCTCTAATCCTTCACTACATGTCTCATGTCTGGATTTTTCTGTCCTTTTTCCTGAATCTCCTGAAGGACCAGCCAAACTTGTCAATCTATTCCCAACATATGGAATCACCAAACCATTCTCACCTGTCCTCTGCTTATCAAAAACAGGCATAATCGGACCTATGGTTACGGGCACCGTAACAGCGTCTAGTTTCTTTGTCAGCTCTTTAATCTTTTCAGTCAACTCCGATGTAGTTCAGGCTAATTCTCTCGTATTCTCGCCACCGCTTCTATTCTCTCTTTCCCTGAAAGGATTACTACTTCTTAACTCAGATGTCACATTTTCTGTCTCAATGATACGCAATGTATCTCTTATCGGAGAAACAACTGGTGTGCTCTCTTCTGGTTCTGGTCTATATGGAGGTGGTCTTTTGTAAATCATGTCATTCAAGACTTCATCCTCATACTCATTAACTCCATATCTTCTCACTTCTGCCTCAGGAACCCTTTCTGTACCCTTCTCTTCAATTGTTCTCATAGGGTATAATCCCTCTGACATACTAGCATCTCGCCATCTCTTCATTCGATCATGATGAGTTTCACGATTATGTCTCCTCCCAAGCATGTACCTATAATTTCCCCCAGACCTCTGTTTTTCTCGCTCATGTACTTCCTCTTCCCATTCCATTAAAGCCTCAAACTGTGTCGGCCTTGGTCTTGGGTCAAGACATAACATCTTTTCCCGCAAATTTTTCAACACGGCCAAATTAAATGAACCATGTTCTGGAAATGCTAGAACACCATCTTCCTTTGTATACCTAACCCAATTCTCCAACCATATACAGGTATGATACCCATTTCTCGCAGCCATGAAGGATGCAGGCGTTTTCGATGGAGGTAACAATTCACCTTCTCTCGTTTTAACATCTTTATCCTTGTCAAACCAATTTTTAATCTTTCTGAACAAAGATTCTTTCTTTTTCTCTTCTTGGTAATACATTTTAGCTTTTACCAAACTTTCTAATCCCTTCCGTAATACAACTCAATAGTACGATGTTTTATCCAATAACAGCGCAACTCACACTAACGCACCAATCCTGGAGCGTCTACGTCACAAGAATACAAGGTGACTCTTTCCAATCCTTGCGCGGCTCACACCAACGCACCAATCTCAGCGCGAGCACTGTTCTGATCTAATATCCAATCAGAGCACGGTCTGTTTGACGTCAGCAGTCGCTGCAGTCTCTCCTGCTCCTGTCTCCTGTCAGTCGTCTACCCCTCCTTTACAAAACTTCTCAGTAGACTTCGTGTCAGATTCTACAAAATCTATTAGTTACAACATATAAACATCTCCATTGTCTGCTTCGCTAACCAAAGAATAGTAAAGAAAATCTATTTCACAAGAATCCCGTTGACACAGTAGCATGCATTCATTAACTGTTTCCTCTAGGACTGCTCCAAAGAGTATTACAATTAACTAAATATATGAGCATTCACGCACATTCATACAAGAAAATGTAGTACATACACACAGAATCCTGCTTTTCCCGAGAACAGCGAACAATCTGCCCTACTACAGAATTATAACATACGTTAACCAAGCAGTGTTTACCTCTGCCCAGTCCTTCAAACAAGCTCAGAGAATACCTATTACTCCTCCCGTGATAAGCTTTAACGATGAACCTTACGGATCCCTGGGACTTAAGACCAGAGTTTCGCAGATAACCTTCGCTACCATACACACTCCTTTTATACCAGAAATACTTCTAATAGTAACACACAATGATGTCACTAATTCCGAACACAGACAATGTGACGCGCAACTTCAATTGTCACACGTTTTTCTTTTCCTGCATACGTACAGGACCAACAATCCCGTCTTTCCCGAGAGCAGCATATACTTCCCTCTGCCCTACTACGGAACTGCTACCAGCTCCCAAATTCCAGAAGCACTACATAAAACTCAACATGACGACTTCAACATTTAGTATTAGTACATATACCAACATCAATCAATAATCAATAAATCAAAAGCCAATATACAATCAATCTAATCAGATCAAGACAATCATCAATAACCATCAAATTCTGCTACCAGGAAATTGGTGCAGATTGGGGTGTACAAAATCTCCCTACTTCCACGGATAGAGTAATTTCACAGTTACACGCACATACACTCATCATACACTTGGGCCCATTTTACTAACATACGCTCAAATACTCTACCAACACTGAACCTGTGAAAAGAAAAACTCCTAAACACCCTGCATCTACACTGAGGTCGATAAGACCTAATTGTGACTGTCCTGAGTCATGATCTAAACAATCTATCAACAATAATCAAAATAGAGTACTCAATAATTGACAAGAAATAACCACCAACACTGTATTTAAAATTATGGTACTTTATCTAAATTAGTCAAAGAAAAATCAATCAAAGTAAATCATTATTCTCATAATTACCTATTCTAGCTAAATGTCAGAATGGGTCAGGACAGGTCTCTCAGTAGAAGTCTCCCGAGTCGCCGTCCTCACAGCATAGATCCTCACCAACGCAGATTTGGGAAGAAGTGGCAAAAGTGGCAAAAACCCTCTCTAGGCTAACAATATTTATAATAATTCTAACAAAAGAAAGCAACATAAAATGTTTTAGATATCCGCTGAACCGCTGAGCAGAGCGAGCAGGAAAGGATGTAGCATCGCTACATTTGGAAAATCTCCGCTCAGAAATATCACAAAAATAAAAAGACGGAACACGGAACTAGAATTTGAAAAAGTATCTTTTCATGTTCACATTTCCTCGGAACCAGCATTATGATCTCAGAGTTCATTCATTATGGCTCCTTTGTCCTCCAAGGTTGCTCAGATGTATTTGGATATTCGCCCAGAACTGCTGTCCTCACGGAAAACTTTAACCAGGCGAAGACTGTGGTCAGATGACTCTCGACCATGTTCAGCAAGGCCTTCTCATCACAAATCATTCACTCGAGGCCAGGCTGCAAACGGCAGCCATTTTATACTAGGCCAAAACGTACCATCTTAATTAAAAGAGACAAAAACAACGTTACCACAGCATAGTGATTAAACAGTGTTAACCCCACTAATACCCTTATGTGTATGTAATTATCTAGCCTTTGCAACACAAGAAAAGCATCAGTACATGACATTTAAAAAGCGTTTTTGTGCTTTAAAATAAACAGCACTCAGCAACATTTATTAATAACACATGCACATTATTAGTAAACGACACAAATGCTTCCCCACGTGTAGTTTTCTCTTGTTATTTCTTATTGGTTAATTAGAACACTTACACAAAACAAATAATTAGTCATTATGAATTAATAATTTTAATTTCTTTCGACAATAGACAAACCAGAGCTTTAAAAACCCAATAGATTTTCAACAGAAAACTCTGCTCCAGCACCTGAACTTTGTGTGCTTGGGACAAACGTTAAGTCCCTAAACTGTGAGGTGGCGAGGGGCGACGGAGCTGCGGTGAAAATGGGCGCCGTCTAGTGAATTGAAGCTACGGAGGCGGGCGATTGCCGATAGCCGCGTGGTTACCTTGCACTTACTGACTGTGATTGGCGTCGTACTGCAGAACGGGAGCCGTATCAATCAGCGGACGATGAAAACCTGCGGTCCAGAGCGTGCTGTGCACTGAGAGCTGCGCTCATCGGCAGCTGGGGGCCGGGGGAGAGGACTGCGAGGGATCCGCGAGTGCTGCTGGGTCGCCGCTGAGAGGGCCTGCGGAGAAACAAGGCTTCGTCTTGAAGAGATTAAGCACCTGTAAGGTAGGAGCGGCGAGAGCCCTCTTTGGCCGCCGCTGGGCTGGGAAGTGTTGGTCGGCCCGGGCCCGCCCTGACGTTGATGTGCTGAGGGGCTCGTGGCTGGTATCGCGCTAGTGCAGGCCCGAGCCGGGGTTGCGGGTCAAGCCTGTCTCCTGCGTGCGAAGTGCTCCTTCTCCGTGCTGCTGCTGGGGGTGTGAGCTGGGCGCGGGAAGCGGCGGGTATCGCTCAGCTCCCCCTCTGAAGGACTAGCGGGGGGGTTGCTCTGGTGATGTGTGCGGGCTGCCCGGGTCCAGTCTCCCTTCGCGCGGTGTGTGGGCTGGGGATATTCTGCTGCAGGGTGCCTGGAATCGCGAGCTGCATTGGAAAGTGACGATCCTGTGAGAAGCTGCTGGCTGACCACAGATGGGCCTATACACTGTGCTGTTAACACTAAAGAGAGAGTTGGATATGACCGGCGTCGGGCGGAGGAGCCTGATTACTTGTCCTGCTACTGAGCGCTAACCCAATTGAGCTGACCCCATTTGTCTCTGCGGCAAGTTATCTGGTTTGGCTTTGCGTTGTTACCAATGACTGTCGCTCCACGGTGAAGTACACTCTGAAGTCCACCCTCCTTCTTTGCTGGCTGACGTGGTGCGGGTTAGATGTGGCTGGTTTTGAGATGCCTGGGCTAATGGAGACTGCATCTCGGTCTCGCTGATAAGGGCACACCTTCTTCAGGCGGTCATATGTACCTGTCACTGCAATTTGTTCAGGGGGATATTCTGTTAAAACCAGGTATAACCGTTCCACTGTGTCCCACACAGCAAGCTGTGGCCAGGTGCTGCACTGGTAATTTGTGAAAATGGGCAAGACAGACCCCAAGCAACCCAAACTCTCATTTGAGAGCAAGAGACACATGCGCACGGCAGACACACCGATGGAAATGGGCGCTGCTCAGGGGGCGTCGGAGAATATCGATGACCCGGGGGAGGATTTGAGATCCATATTGCTTGAGGTCCGCACTGGCCTGAAAACCATAGATAGCAAAATAGATGCCCTTACGTCGAGCCTTGATGCAGTAAAAAGAAAGGTGGACGGGTATGAAACTAGACTGGATGTCCTAGAAAATAGATTGTCGGATACGCATGATGTCACCACTGAAACGCGGACACAGGTCCTGAACATGGAAAAGGTGCTGGACGTCATAAAGTTGAAGAACGAAGATTTGGTGGCACGATCGCGCCGGAACAGCACACAAATTCTTGGCCTTCCGGAATCGGAAGCCATCTCAAAAATGGAGACCTACATCGATAACCTCCTCCGCGAGCTCTTCAGCCCGGCGCTGTCTCCGGTTATGATTGTGGAGAGGGCACACTGATCGCTTGGTCCTTGAGCGGCCCCCGGGGTGCCGCCACGTCCGATAATAGCACGCCTTCTCAACTATGCAGACAGAGATGCTATACTACGGGAAGCGAGGGCAAAAAGTCAGATCATCCATCAAGGCAACACCCTATCATTTGTTCCGGATTACACCCTGTTGGTGCAGACTGCTCGAAGGGAGTTTTAGCCGGTTAAAAGACTCTTGCAGTCGGCCTCAGTTCCATATGCCATGCTGTATCCAGCCAAACTGAAGATCACCCATGAAGATCAGGCTCATTTTTTCACGGACTCTGAATCGGCCTTAAAATTTGCAAAACATATCTGTCCTCACAAATCGGATAAGTCTGCCTCCACACATTTGACTTTGTCGTCGTCCCACAATGATGCAGACTGATGGCTTACTTGCATCGCTTCTCCTTAATGACGTAGTGACATCTGATTGCTCTGGGTGCTATTGTTTATTTTGATGTCTGTATGGAGAGCACGGAGTGATTTGGGGATACGACAGAGGTGCAGGATGGCGCTCTCTGCGTCCATCGTTGTGCTTATTTGAGCAGCATTAAAGGGCTATACCACTGCTCCATATTTCTTTAGGGATCCTCGAGAGGGATGGTCACACCATCCATGCAGCCTGTTCGCGGCAGTTCCTCCCCCCCCCAGAGGGTGAACACCTACTTGGTTGTATTTTTTGATATAGTTCAGGGTAGTTGTGGAATGGGGAAGGGTTTGATTTCTCGACCTGATTGGGAGGTTGGTGTGGGAGGGGGGTGGCGAAGGGGGTATTGCGGGTTTATAAACAGCCATTACACCTATGTGTCTTTGACACAAAATGGTTCTCGTGAGTATATTGACAACATGTTTGTATATTGTACTGTTTATTTACAACACTCTGACATTCAGATGATTAATGTGCTTGCAGTCTGTAATACCACAAGGCTTTGTGGGTGAGACTTACAAACTACTAATGTGGAACATTAGAGGGCTAAACTCCCCCCAAAAATCCCGGCAGGTGTTTGCATGCTTAAATCATCATGGCATTCAAATAGCATTTCTACAAGAAACGCACTTGACCAGGGCCTCAGCAACACACTTGGCACGCAGCTAGGCGGGGTTCAGATTAGCATCCTCGTATTCGTCTTATGCCAGGGGGGCCAGCATACTTATCAAGAACGGCGTTCCATTCACATCTCACATAACTTACAATGATGAGGAAGGTAGATGCGCAATAGTGCAGGGCAAACTAGGGGACACCTTAATTACCTTCATAACAATGTACGGTCCCATAGTGGATGAACCGGAGGTATTCCACCGTATGTACAGTACACTTCGACAGTGGCCTGAGACAACTATGGTGTGGGGGGGACCTTAACACGTACCTGGATCCGGCACAGGACAAGTCCAACCCACAGAGTAACCGCACCCCTAGAGTAGCTCGTAGTGTACATCGGGCTCTGTTGTAATTTGGTCTGGTGGATATCTGGAGATTGCGCAATACCACTAAGAGGGAGGGAAAAAATGCCACACCGGCACATAACAGTTGGTCCAGGTTGGACTACTGGTTGCTCAGTGAGAATGCAGCGGAGTGGGTGACGCAGTTTATTAATCACCCACGGACGCTGTCAGACCACAATCCGGTGCAGCTCAATCTGCGCATCCCCACTCTAACCCGTCACCCGTTCACATGGCGCTTCTGATCAGACCCTGTATACAATGACACTATTCGCAAAGCAATAGAAAACTACTTCTTAGAGAATAAGGGCACTGTCGATAGCGCCGCCACGCTATGGGAAGCGTTCAAAGTAACAGTCCGGGGAGTTTGTATGAGCACTGCTGCTGGCATTTTGAAGGACCTAGGAGCGCAACTTAGCAAGATAGAAACCACTCTCACAGACCTCGAGAAAGTCTATACAGTTAACCCCTCCCCTGACACGTTAGCACGCATCCAAACTCTGATTCATGAGTATGATGAGGCTACGGAAACGGAAATACAATATGTCAACCGTAGACATGTGGCTAGGCGATATGGAGAGGGAGGGAGACCGAGGCGCACATTGGCTGGGAAGATGAAAGCACGAGAAGATCATTGTCATATTGATAAAATCGTTGACTCACGAGGGGGGGGAGCACTACATTCCACTGAGTATATTAGAACAGTTTAGAGAATATTACGTTGGTATGTATGCATCTCGCGGGACAGGACCGGACTCCTCAGCCGACGATTATCTAGAAAATATTGCTTGCGCGTTGCTGGCTGATGGTCATAGAGAGTACTTAAGTCAGCCGATAGACATACTTGACATCAAAGCCGCGATATGCGCTCTGCTAAACGCAAAAGCTCCGGGACCAGACGGTCTGACAGCGGAGTTCTACAAAGCCTATGCGGATCTTCTGGCTCCATATATATTGGAAATGTATGCCGAGGCTCATGAGGTGGTGTGCTACCTCCATCCCTCTGGCAGGCTCTGATCATTACCCTTTTGAAGAAAGATAAGAATCCAGAGGCTTGTGACTCTTACCGGCCGATGTCTTTGATCAACATAGATGCGAAGATACTAGCTAAGATTCTTGCCAAAAGGCTTCAGCCATTAATGCCGTGCTTGGTCCTGCCGGACCAGTCGGGTTTTGTTCCGAAACGTTCCACGTCTCACAACCTGCAAACCATTTTGGCTATGATGCACGTTCTTAACCCTCACCTGCGCACTGCGGCGGTCATGCTTGACGCAGCCAAAGCTTCTGATTCTATAGAATGGAACTACATGGTTCATATACTACAACGCATGGGCTTCCTGTCAGTGTTTTTGGGGTGGATTAAGATTCTGTATGCGGATCCGTCGGCTAGAATTCGTGTTGGAGAATTAACATCTGAGGCGTTTTCTATCGAGAGAGGTACCTATCAGGGTTGCCCTTTGTCGCCACTGCTCTTTGCCATAGCCATCGAGCCATTGGCGTGCGCGATACGACAGAGACATAGGGAGACGGCCCTCAACTTCAACCACCGTCCGGTTGGCATCTCACTTTATGCCGACTATATGGTTTTGTTCTTGAGAGACCCTGAGCGCTATTTGGCACAGGTATTACGGGAATATACTAGATTCTGGTTGATCTCAGGTCTTACTATCAATTGGGATACGTCATTCATTATCCTTCTAACTGCGGTAACATCAGCACCTCCTCTGGAGTACCCGATGAAATGGACGGAAGATGCAGTTAACTATTTTGGGATCTGGGTACACCGGGACCCTGAAACAGTGGTTAGAGAGAACTATGGGCGGGCTTGCACTGCACTGGATCATCAAATAGATACATGGACTACACTGCCATTGTCCCTTGCGGATCGTATTGTGATCATCAAAATGGTGGTGCTTCCCCGCTTTCTGTATCTTTTCTCCAACATCCCAATACAATTGACGCAAAGGTTTTTTACTACGCTACGCACATCTATACTTAGGCTGATTTGGGGTGGTAAGCAGGCCAGAGTGGCCTGGAACATACTCACGCTAGACTACGCTAAAGGGGGCTTTAGTGTGCCGGATCCATATATATATTATCTCAGTGCGCAAGCGCAATATGCGTACTACTGGATAAAAACACACGACTTAATACCTCATGTGGCAGTTGAGGACGGGGAAGCATCGCCGGTCCCTCTCCGCAGTATCCTTACACACACGCGACACGACACCCCACAAACGGAAATAAACACAATCGACACTACGATAGCGGCTTGGCGTACTATTGGGCGACTAGCGAACAAACTACCACTATATGCCCCTGCGATGCCAATAGATTTTCACGCTGCAATCTCGGTGACGCACAAAACTGGCCCCATGCTTTTGATCAGGGAGGCGGGACTGACTACAATGCAAGACCTCTACCCGGGAGGTTCTTTTCTGACTCCTGCAGATTTACAATACGTTACCATCCCACGCTGCTCTTTCGATTTGCCATTCGCCGACTGTGACATGCCATCAGAACGCACTATCCCACTTACCTGGCGGAGCCACCGACTCTTCAATCCCTTCAAATGCTACTGACTACTTCCACACGCCAGAAGCTAATTGCAAGGCTGTACAGGGCAAGGGCAATAAGAGATGAGAAGGTCGATAAGCCAGACGTGAGTATGGCAAGGTGGAATGCGGTGCTGCCCGTGCCTTTGACGCTGAGGGAATGGGAGCAGGTGTGTAGTCTCAATAGTAAACTTTCCTCAAACGGGAATCTCCGCATCATACATTTTAAATACTTACACCTGACATATCACACGCCACTGCGTCTACACAAAGGTGGACTGAGAGACGACAGCAAGTGCAAACGTTGTGGGCAGATGGAAGCGTACTTTATGCACCTCGCTTGGGAGTGCAGGAGGGTGGCTGGCTACTGGGAGCAAGTGGTGCAACTCATAAAAGAAATGTTTGGTTCGGATGTCCAATGTACGTCTGTAGTATGTCTAGTGAGTTACGTCCCTCATGTGAAAGGAGTTCTGGGGAAATTTGTACGTATTGCACTGCTTATGGCTAAGAGGGGAGTTTCCATAACATGGGGAAGTAGATGAGCACCAAATGTGGAGAACTGGATTACGGACATGGTTTACTGTAAAGAGACATTGGATCTCTATGCTGAGGAACTGCCACTTTCTTCTAAGCCCAGGGACATTTGGGAGCCTTTAAGTATCTATTTGCAAAAACAACCCAGTGAAGACACACAGAGTGATGATGATTAAACCTGGGGGTATAAGTGATTATCCCAACCTGTGGTTCAGTGATAGTAGAAATCTGAATTGTCATATATTCTCATTGTGGTATTGTTTGATCATGTGTCATAGCGGGCTGTTTTGAGGAAAAAGAACAATTTGTGCCGAAGTCTTGGTGTTAATTATTTTGGAAATGCAAATAAAAAGATCTAAAAAAAAAAAAAAAAAAGAGAATGAGAATGAAATTCTTAAATCAAATAAGAGCCAAACTATTTTCCCTAGATAACAATTCCCCTCCTGGAAGCTGATATCCATCCGGATTGTCAGATAAAACATATTTATAAAATCTTAGTGGATTCTATGCCAGATGACTTAGAGAAGGTTGAAGCCAACTGGGCTAGGAAGTTGGGCGATGGAGATACAGATCTATATAGGTCAATTGCATTAGGAAGGAATATTTTTCTATTCAACTTGAAAGCCCAGCACTATGAAACAAATTTTAGGACCTGATTCACAGAACTAATTTAAGACAAAATCCTAAACTTACTACTTTTGGTATTCACAGAAGTTAGGATTTTGTCAAGTCTGTTTTAAGACAAACTTAAGATAGACTTAAGACAGACTTAAGACAAAGTTGAGACAGACTTAAGACAGACTTAAGACAGACTTAAGTTAGGATTTTGTCTTAAGTTTGTCTTAAGTCTGTCTTAAGTTTGTCTTAAGACAAACTTAAGACAAAATCCTAACTTCTGTGAATACCAAAAGTAGTAAGTTTAGGATTTTGTCTTAAGTTAGTTCTTTGAATCGGCCCCATTATCTTTACTTTACTCTGGCACAGCTATTAGGGTGGGGTAAAAGGGAGGACAATAACTGCCCCAGGTGTGCAGATGGTCCAGCTGATCTGATAGACGTTTTTTTGTTGGGAAATACTGAAAACCCTGCAAAAAAGGGATGAAGGATTTCTTGCAGTAGGTGATAGGGAGGCAGGTCTCTATTACTCCACTAATGATGCTTGTGGGGTACGATAAAAAAGATGCACTGGATACAACCGAGACTACCTTAATTTTTATCCTGGTTGCCGTAACTCGGCTGCTTAGAGCAACCAGATGGAAGGATGCAAAGCCCCCTTCCTATCAAGCTTGGTTAGGTTCCTATCAAGTTTGGTTGGGTATATATAACCAAGAAAGAGCTCTATATAACTGCAAGAGAAGGCGCTCCAAGCATAGGGGCCATAAGATCTGGTCCCCAATGACCAAGTTGACCACTAGGGATTAAAGGAACATTTGTTTGCCTCTGATTCCTGAGGGGGGGGAAAGGTTTGGGATTGTCTTCCCTTGTGGCTTTAATATCACACTTGTATGAGCTCTATAATATAAACAAATGTTTCCTTTTTAACTCATCCCATCGCTTTTAAGAGATTAGTATCATTAATTTTGTTTGTATAACCCATTTATATGTAATTTAATGAATTTGGTACAACCTATTTATGTGTAACTTAATGAATTTGGCATTTACTGCATATTGAATGGATGTATATTTGTCAGCTGTATTGCTGTTCTTTCTCTGGTTGATAAAAAATAAATATAAAAAAGGAACCAATACCATACAATATGTCAGGTAAAAACTTAAATACCTATGGTTAAATATAGCCATGGGTAGAATTTAAAGTACAGCGGCATACTTTCCATAATTTTGCATTACACTTGTTAGGCAAAATTTCCATAATCATACCATTAAGCCACATTGAATGATTATGCTGCCATTCACAGCAAAAGTATTACCAGGAGCATGAGAACAATACAAACAACCACAAGGCGAGTGGCTGATCTTCATAGCACCTGTGTTTTTCATGTTTATGCACGCACAAAATACATCCTTGCATGGGAGCTCATTTGACACTAAAGTGTATCACTAAGTGACAGATATGCATTTTCTGTAATAATATTTAAGTTATAATTTATGTGAAATTTCACAAAATTACATAAAACCTTATTCTCGAACTTCACACATTGTTGCCAACTCAAAATATTGGCAGTGATCTTTTAAGAAGCTGAAGAGCACGAGAAGAAAAACTTAGTATTGTTTGTTTTTAGTGTTATTTTTTTAACTTTATTTATGACGTTTTGCTTATAAACAGTCAGAGTACACAATACACAATTGCATGAAGTCAGAACAGCACATCGGGAAGTGATACACAACATGTCAATACCTACTAACGAAGTACACAGTGAAGTACATGTAGTTCTTACTCGCCCTCTCTTATCCCACAGTCCATATCCCAGGCCAGGGGCCCGCAGTCCAGGCCGCCGTCATGAGGCATACAACGACGTACAAAATCTCAGACAGTAATTGGATTCAGTAGAGAGGTTATATCCGGCTATCCCCATCCCCAGCATCTCTCATGTCGACCCACACAGAACACATTGAGCCACCTTAGCCCAGGAGAACCAAAGCCGCATCCCCTCTCCCATACCCAGAATATGGAGGAAAGTAATGGGTTCTGATGCTGGCACCTAGCCAATATCGTACCACGTGTAACAGTGCACTCTACGTGGAGGTCTCTGGGGTGGGTAGCAGGAGATATTGTTTGAGTGGTCCCCATATGTCCCTGGGCCTTGAGCTGCGAGGCAGCGTTTCTGCATAAATGGAGCTCTGATCCTGGCTTTATATCATATCTTCGAGCCATTCCTTAAATTTGGGGGCTCGACCCCTACCCCACCTGCATGCCACTCTCCGCTTCGCCAATAAGAGCGCAAATGTAACATAACGGCGAATCGCCTGCGGGAGCTGCGCAGTATATCCAAGCAGGGATACAAGTGGACTACACTCCACAACCGCGGATGTCATCTGTGTGAGTGCTTCCAAAACTTTCTGCCAATATTCCAAGACCTTGGGACAGTCCCACGCCAGATGCATAAACCCAGCCCCCGGGTACCACAACGCTCACAGCGGTCGTTGTCACGCAGTTTAAGTCGATATAATTTTACAGGTGTACAATAGATACGATGAATGTATTGAAAATTGATGATCCGCAATCGACAGCTGGCTGAAATGTGCGCAATCTGCCTGCAACAAAAGCCCCATTGCTCCGGAGACAGGTCAAATCCCAGATCAATGGACCACTGGCGCACTGCAGCGAGCTCAGGATCTGGCTGAAGAGTACGAACCATGTGATACAATATAGAGACCATGTGCCTCGGACTATCAGCGGATAACATGCGATGCAGCGGTACCAATGAGTCCGGTTCCTTGGGAAAATCCGGGAGAATATCCCGCAACCCTTGTTGGAGCCGCAAATATAAGAAGGTTTCTAACGGAGTGGGGTGTATCTGTCGGAAAAACTGTTCTCGCGCTCGAAATCTACCCTGTATAAAAAGATCCCCCCAAGTGCCAATCTGCAGACATGCGCACATCTGCCGAAATCCCCGCTCCTGCAACAAAGGCATACGTGGATGGTAGGAAAGTGGCATCAGCGAGGAATATATCATTGCAGCATTCAAACGCTTCCCAATGTTGAGCCAGGCAGTTATCGTGCCCGTGACAGTGGTAGGGGGCGTGCTTCTGGCCGGTGGAGGCGCTTGTACCGCCCCATCTAGTGGGATTGGATCCGCCAGCCATTCCTCCGCAGCCACCTGCGGCATAAAGCATGAGTGGCGCATCCAATAATAAGCATGTTGTGCCTGCGCGCATGCATAGTACAATTCAAAGTCTGGGAGATCAAACCCACCTTGCGCATATGGATGCGTGAGCACAGTCCACTTCAAACGGGGCTGTTTACCGCCCCAGAACAGCCTCAGCAATTCTGTTCTAAGTGAGGAGAAAAAATTACGGCCTGGGGGATAGGGAATGTTCAAGAAAAGGTACAAGAACTGCGGAAGCACCACCATTTTTATCAATGAGCCACGGCCGGCCATGGACAGAGGCAACGCTATCCATCTCGTAACATTGCAAGCCAGGCGTTCAATCGCTGTGGCATAGTTAAGACGCAGTATCTCATCATGGGTAGTCCCAATTTGAATCCCTAGATAGCGGAAATCTGAGTCGCACCAAACCAAGGGGAAATCAGGCGTAAATTTGGGCACCGCTGGCGTGAGAGGAAAAATCAGGGACTTCTCCCAATTAATATGAATGCCCGACAAACGACCGAACACTATAAATTCCCGTAGGACTGGATTCAAATTATTTTGTGGCTCCCTAATGTATAACGTCATGTCGTCAGCATATAGTGATATGAGAATATGCCTCAGGTTGCATCGCAGAGCACGCTCTCGATGCTGCTGCCGTAATTTACAGGCAATGGGCTCTACTGTAAGGGCAAAGAGCAGGGGAGACAGAGGGCACCCCTGTCTTGTGCCTCGGGATATGTGAATGTCAGAGGAGATCTGTCCATTTATGAGAACTCGGACGGTGGGGCCAGTGTATAGCAGGCGTATCCATGCGATGAAGGGTAATGGAAAGCCCATTCTGCCAAGTATTGCATTTAGATAATCCCATTCTACGGAATCAAATGCCTTCGTGGCATCAAGAAAGAGTGCAGCCATGGGCAGCTCTGGGGCAATGTTTTGAAGGGAGGAAAATAGCGTACGGAGGTTATGCGATGTGGCCCGTCCAGGCACAAAACCAGATTGGTCGGGCAGCACCAATTTATCTATTAGAAGCAGCAATCTATTGGCCAAAACCTTAGCCAGAATTTTAGTGTCACAATTCAATAACGATAAAGGCCTGTAGAAGTCACAGGAGGTAGGGTCTTTACCCGGTTTAAGCAGTGACGATATCAGTGCCACTCGCATAGATGGGGGGAGTTTACCACCCTCCATGGATTCCAGGTATACATCCTTCAATACTGGGGCCATAATATCAATGTAGGTCTTATAAAATTCGACCGGTAGCCCATCAAGCCCTGGGGCCTTACCAGATCGTTGCTGCATAATTGCCTCTCTAATTTCGTCAAGCTCGAAAGGGGCACTAAGGAAATCCCTATGATGGTCCTCGAGCCTCCCAAGCGCTACATCATCCAGGAAATTATCTAGTTCCATGTGGCCGCGTCGCTGCGAAGTGTATAGCGCAGAGTAGTGCGTTGTAAAACAGGCTAAAATTTCCATAGTGGCCTTGAATCTCCAGTACACTCTGCATGCCCCTCGGCCTCCTAATCATATCTGCTAACATTCTGCCAGGACGCTCCCCCTCACCATACCTCCTTGCCTTCCAGTATTTGCCCCTAAAATTGGCTTCACGATCCGCAGTGACAACATAATCAGCAAGCTTCTCTTTAAACTTCAACTGTATGTGCCTGTCATCACCCCCTGCCATCTGACGCTCCAACGTTTTAAGCTCAAGCTCCAACTTCTGCAGTGTGCCCCGCAGGTCCCTCAGGACCCCAAAACTCTTTGAGAGACAGAATCCCCGAATGGTGACCTTAAAGGCCTCCCATATTATTTCCATGGAGTCGACCGAGTGTCTATTTCTAGTAAAAAAATCACTTATCTCTTCTCCCAGTTCCCTATGAAAAATGGGGTCCAGAAGGGCCGTAGGTTGTAATCGCCAGTGGCTTCTGGGCGCATTGTAGCCGCATTGTAGCCGGGTACATGAACTTCCAACTTGACAGGGGAATGATCGGAGAATGTTTTAGCCAAATGCGTGATTGCATTTATGGAAGGTACTAGATCCCGTGAGAGTAAGAAATAATCTAATTGCGCCCAAGAGCCGGCGTGTGTGTTAGTATGTGTGCCCTCTTTAACCAGCATATGGCGAATGCGCCACGCATCTACCAGCCCACCTTCCAGTAGTATCTCCGACAGAACTGCTTGTGCCTTGGTATAATGATGCGGGGCTGGATTTGACCTGTCCAGGGTGGGTTGAAAGGCCACATTAAAATCTCCGCCCCATATCACCTGTGCGACTCCTAACTCCATGATCTTAACCCACAGTATTGAAAAAAATTCAGGAGCATCTACGTTAGGACCATAGCAGCAGACCAATATAACTGGTGCCAAACCCAGTTTGCCCCATGCCAACACATAGCGGCCCTGAGGGTCTGCGGTGAAGCCGAGCAGTGTGAAAGGTGTATGCTTTTTTATTAGAAGGGCAGTCCCCCTCGCATATGAGGAGAAAGAAGCAAAGATTCTGTGGGCAGCCCATCTACTGGCAAACCCAGGAGACTTCTGGGGGTCTATGTGGGTTTCTTGCAACATGGCCACTTGAATACTATGGCGATTAAGGTAGGAGAGAATTTGTCTACGTTTACGCGGGTCACCCAACCCCCGAACATTCCAGGAAATGAATCTTAGACAGGGATCAGGGGAACTTCCATGCCCTACCTGCGCATTATGCTGTGACATTTCATTTTCAGTAAAGAATCAATAAATGAGCTATGGCTGTGCACCACTAAAACAGCAACCTTTGTGAATGTATACATTACATAGAAACAAAACCAATCAACTTCCCCCCCTCCCCACTCCCACACTGACAACCCAATCATGCCAATGAATAGCCCCCTCCCCCCCCTGTCCCCTTATAACCAACCCGCACATAGTGTATGCTTCTGCCAGGGGTTCTCCTTGATGGGGGGCTTATCTAGGTGACACACCCTGCCCTCACCGACCTCGAGGCAGGAATTTGGGGGCACCCTCCTCCAACAAAGCCAGTGAGGTGTTCGGCCCTTAGGAACCTTTGAGCTAGTAACAACAAAGAACAGACCAAGAGTGCGTCGCTACGGACTTCTCACCGCGTAGTAAGCCTAGCTTCGCTTTCAGGGTACCCATTCCCTCCCATGCAGCACGTTGCACCAAAAACAGCAAGCATGGGGCACAGCCATCTGGCCTACAGCTAGTCTACTGCATCTAGGCTTTCAGAGCTCGTTGCCGCCTCCTTAGGCCTCCGAAGGCGCTTCAAAAAGTCTTCTACTTGCTGAGGCTTGGTAAAAAACTTCTGTTGACCCTGGTGGGTAACGCGCAACCTTGCAGGATACAGTAGCGCGTAGTCTATGTTGGCTTGCCAGAGTTTTTGCTTCACCGGAAGAAATCGCCTCCGCTCTTCTTTTACCATCGCAGTGAAGTCTGGGTAGATGGTAAATGGCGTGTCTTCAAAATGCAATGTTTTTTTCTCGCGGGCCACGCGAAGAACAGCGTCTCGATCTCGGTAATTCAGAATACGAGCTATAATAGGACGGGCAGTAGCTCCCGGGGGCGGACGAGGACCAAGCGCCCTGTGCGCGCGCTCCACAATAAAGTGCGGGGAAAGCACCTCAGACCCTATGGTGTCTAGCAATAACTTCTCAATGTAGGATTCCATCTTTCCTGTGTTGGCAGACTCCGGAATTCCAAGCACGCGTATGTTATTCCGACGACTTCTCGCTTCCAACTCTTCATTTTTCGCTGCTATGATTTTAAGCAATTTGTCCATTTGGGTAACACTGCTTTGAAGCTGAGTCATTACATCCTCGTTGTCGGAGATCCTGCGCTCTGTTTCCGTAATGCGCTCTCCATGTTGATCCATCTTGTGCACAATACTGTCTATACGGGACGTCATGGAATCCATTTTGTCTGCCAGCGAAGATAGCCCTTGGCGGACATCCAGCATAAGCACCTTCATTTCGCTGTTAGGGCCCGCGTCACCCCCCGAGGTCCCCATCTCTGCCCCCGTATCCGTCTCCGATGTCTGGGGCCGCATAGTTTTTTTGGATTCAAAGTTGATACGCGGTTGTCTCGCGTCCGGTTTCCCCATTATGAGCGTGCCCCAATGCCACAGCGGTAACCAAGGCGCAGGGTCCGGAGAAAGAGCGAGCCGGGAAGTTCACCGTAGCAGATCAGCTGCCGTGCTATTGTTTCAAATCTACGGGCCCCGCGTGCGTTATCCCACTCCTCCGCTGAGATCAGTGCCACAGCTTTCAGCAGTAGGGGGCCAATGTCCATGAACCACTCTCAAACATATGCGCCCTGCAGTAACGTCGTCACACAGAGAGACAGTTGTATAAAGGACCAAATCCTCCCAACAGGCAGCCAGAAAGTAGATATATCGCTAGGACGCGATCGTCAGACTCTAGGACGATCGCACCCCACTCGTCTTCCTTTTGGCAGATAAAACCAAGTGAAGGCTGTGAGGGCTGGGCAACACATAGGAGCAGTGCCGTTATTAGCGCAATCGATCTCAGCCCATAAGTCATCGGGCCAATAGAGGTAGAAATTCTTTTGGGGCTCACCAGAAGGATCAGATTCAATTTTTTTCACTTACCAGACATCTAGAAGGAAACAATCCAGACATAAGGGAGCAAAAATACACAAGTACCAAACCAATGTGAGAATTGACTTCTTCTTGATCTCTAGAGGTATTGAGTGCTCAGTCGTCTTCATAAAAGCCAGCAACATTTCCAGATCATAGCAGTGCAGATCTAATGATTAAAGGAGTTGAGCAGATTGCTAGAATCCTAATGCAGTCTTGAGGTGTAAGAGCAAAATGCTAGAGCAGGAGATCATGTAAGAATAACTTGTGGGAAAATCAGGGAATATTTTTAACTCCATCTTAATTGAGTACCCCTAAATATGGTATGGGGTGGTTTCAAAGCTGTTTTTCGAAGTTGATGTATTACATGGGAGATTAGTGACTAAAAGGAGCATCAAAGAACTATAGAGAAATTATCAGCTAAGATTAAAAGTGCAGACACCCTGGAGAAAGCTCAAGAGGCTTGGAGGTTGTTGAAAACACATTATTACAAACCTGAACAGGAACAATTACTCCATACCAATAATTATAGGCAAAGGATTTATGAAGAAGGAAGTAAAGTGGCTAAATAAATGGGTAAAGCGTGTAAAGCAAAACAAGAAATGCATGCAGGGAAGTGAAATATATAGAAGATGAGAGAAATCATAAGTTGGTTCAGTAACCACAAAAGATAGGTATCATTTTTCAAACATTCTATCAACTATATACTGAGAAATTAAATCCAGAAATGGCTGAAATCAATGATTATTTGAAGGAAATTCAAATAGCCACCATAACAGTTTAATCATCAACAATCTTACTTACCCTATCGAAAGACAAGATTGAGTCAGCTATTAAGACTTTCCCAGATGAATTAGGTGGTGTAATATATACATATACAAATTTTCTGAATTGATGGACTCTGATACAATTGGATTGCTAAGTCAGATTTGGAGGATGGGGGACCCTTGGAACTCCTTTAAAGAAAGTACTTTGTGTATTCTAGTAAATCTCATACCAACCTTTATCCCTTTTCAATTCCAATTATTATTACAATGTTAGCGAGAACATTATGAACATTCTTGCCAACAGCCTTTCTACACTGGTGGGCAATGTGCTGGGAAGATCAAATTGGTTTTCCATCACGACGTAAGCTAGACACTCAAACTCACTTTGTAACAGAAGCTATTGCTTTCCTACAGGGAAGTGAAAATACCCCGGGTATAATATCCATTTTAGATGCTGAAAAAGCTTTAATCCTGGTATACTGGACTTTTTTGTGGAGGTTGTAAAACAATCAATTTGCCTTTCCATTTTGTCAAGTCCATTGCAAGTGTATATGAGGGTTCTACTAGTTGTACAAAAGTATATGGGAAATTTAGGGAAATTATAGAGGTGGGACGGGGAACCCGGCATATCCCCCCTTCTTTTCTCTTGATACAGTAAACCTTTTGCTCTTAAGAGCCATATTTGGAGCTGTCTAATGCGTGGTGCAACTTCAAATTATATGCACATGACAATGGTCCTATATTTGGCGACAGATTGAACAAACTTTGAAAAAGCCTGAGATTCATTTTAAGATTTTTCCATGGTGTCCTACTATACCATCAATCACTTGCATACAGAGCTTCTAGAAACCCCTCACTTACCATCATCTAGCCTTTTTATTTTTTTATTTTAGAGCTATTATTTCTTACAATTCATACAATATACCCTTGTATGCACGAAGAGGCAGAACCTATTTAACACAAAAATGCAAGATCAATATTTCATCTGTTACAATAATCTTGTTGGTTGCCAAAATGTATTCCATATTTGCTGCAAGAACACATACAAAATAAATAGACAAATAATAGCTTGAATTTAGAATAGATAGCTCATACCAATACTACAACTACTCCTAGACCACTTAGCCAGGCAGAAAAGACAACACCACCAAATTATCCATATCCCCCTTGCTCCGCATCCATTCTGCCAATCTGGCCCACATTGCTTTCCGATCCTTACGTTCATCTACGTCTTTCTCCAAATTATGCATTGCCAGGACCTTTGCCCTCTATTCATGAAAGGTTGGGGGTTCAATAGTTAGCCATGCTGTCGCTATGCTCATATAAGCCACCACCATGGCTAAAAAGATTAAATGTATTTGCCGTTTTGTGCACCTAACACTGTCTCAAACAGCATCAGCTGGGGTGAAATATCCACCTGCACCCTCAAAACCATACTAATGAAAGCCCCAACTCCTTCAATAAGTGTTTTTAATCTCAGACACATACAGAGCATGTGCACTATATCTGCATAGGCCCCTGCACATCGATGGCAACTAGCATCAGGTTTTCTACCCCATCTGAATAGTTTGGTGGGGGTATAATAAAGATTAAATAAGGACTCTCTCCCTATCTCTAATGACTTCTGGAGGCTCAGCCCCTCAACCCTCAGTCTTGCCTCCCACTTAGTTACTAAAACCTCCAAGTCATATGACATGGCATTCACTAGTCGCTTATAGATTTGCCCAATTCTGGCTCCCTTTTAAATGTCATTGATAATTGCAATTATTTTATAGTCGGAGAGTTGATTTGTGCCTAGCTTTCCTATAAACTCCCTTATCTACAGATGGTTGAAAAAGTTGTCCTCAGTAAGGCCATATTTTTCTTGTAGTTTGCTAAAAGAGTACAACAGCCTGTGATCTCGTAGATCTTCCCATACAACAATTCGCCTCTGTTCCCACCTTTTACAAACATTGTCATGAAATATGGGGGAAAAAACATATAGGTGACCTCCATAATGACGTATAATCAGATTCTTGCCTTCACCTTCCTCCATATCTTGCATGCCTATTTCACAGTCCTAAATCTAACCATTTTGTTTGTTTGTTGCTGCACCTTGTCCCTGAACTCAATATAAAAATTTTAATCGCCATATATTACAAGGGGCGTTGGCCATTATGATAACTGGAGATTTAAAAAACTCCATATCAGGCACCTTGTCTAAATGAGATCAGAATAGGATAATCCCCCTCCCCCAGCTGACATGCAATGTGTGTTTCTTGGATGCATATAACAACTGGCCTTATTGCTCTGAGGCCTAACGCTCTCCTTTCCTTTTGGCTTTGCCATTTAATCCACAAACAATAATTGAGCAAACCCAAAGCCTATTATTTTGCACCCTGATATCCAGTTATCCTCCTGCAAAAATATTTCTCATTGTTTCCTTGCTAGTTTTAGCTCTGATATTTCTCAGATGATTCTCTGTTTCTACACCGCCCCAAGAATTCCTCCTTGGCCATGAAGAGTCTTTAACTGTGATTTTAACCATCCGCATGCTGTGTCTGACTTTTAAGCTTCATTTTCTTCCCTTATCTCCCTTCCCTCCTCCTTGCTCCCATGGGTCCTTCTCCTCCAGTCCCACTGAAACCCTCCCCTTCCCAGCCTACACCCAGGTGAGCAGTTAGACCTAAAATAGGTCTGTTGATGGTCGTGTGCCCTCCACCCACATCTAGAACCTAGAGTTAATTGTTTGATACTCATTTTTTACATGCTTGCCTCCCTAATTCAAACTCCTGTTTTATATAACTCTTATGGCCTCAAAACAACAAATGAGCGTTGGAGGGAGAGAACATTTACATCACACAATGCACTTCATAGTACACTGCCATAATGTAATACATTTCATAGTACACTCCCATTGTTTGCCCTGGTTAGTGCTGCTGAGTCACAGCCTTAACCCTGCTTAAATCTTATATATATACCACAATTACAATTTCAACTTATGTTTTCCAAAACTCCTTGGTCTTAATCTCCACGGTGAAGACATCGGTATTGTCTTGTCTAATTATTTAGAGTCTGGCTGGGTTGATTTCGAAATCTATGGGCTCTCTGTATCTGCTGCTCCCAGTTTCAGTCTTCCAGACCAGGAAAGCCATTCTTAAACAACTGAACTATATACTTCTTTGTGTTGTTTCCTTACACACCTTGCGCACACCCAGAACTCTGGTGGATATTACAACACAGCCTGTTATCAACTCAATCCAATTTCCATTGAGCATCAACTAATTGTGATTCATGTGCTGCAACAGAGTTCTTGTTAGTCACCCCATCAGCCTCCAGAGTTGCCACCCTTTTTTCTAACACTGCCATTCTGTCAGAAAGTTTTGAGCACATCTTTGCCAACTTCTGGATAGCCCCTTGGAGTTTTCTCATGGCCATCTGGACTCTGTGGCTATCCATCCGAGTCTCTTCTCTCTGGGATATAATAACCTGGTAAATGGCATTGAGTGTGACAGAGTCAGTTGTCCCACCCTGATTTGATATCTCCTCAACTTCCATTGGACATTCCCCCTGCCTGGGCATGGCAAAATAGTCCCAGTCTAGGCCATCCTCACCCCTGGCTATGCTACATGTCTAGCAAACACAAAAAGATGATGGATGGAGTACTGAAACTTTTCAACCACTCGCCTGCAGTGACGAGATCTGGGTTGAATCCATTGTTCTTTTCCTCACTATACCACCCCAGTTCATAGTGAGCAAATGAACGATGAATTAAAGCCAGATCTGTGACTGGGGGTGAGTGGTTGAAAGGTTTCAGCACTCCATCCATTATCTAGTTGTGTTTGCTATGTTCGCCTTAAGTGACCATGGGTATGTCCAGACGTGGGTCCCTTGCTCGCTGTGCAACTGTATTCAAGCTAGACTGGCTGAGGAGGGCTGAAACCCTGAAACCAGTCTCATGATTCTTGTTTCCGGTCCAGGGTGGACCTGGCAGTTTGGGCTGGACTGTTCCCATGAGGAGCTTGGTCAAGGCTGATTTACAAATGGCCGGGTCCAAACTGGGGTGGCATAGTGAGAAAAAGAACGATCGATTATACCCAGATCTGTGACTAGTGGTGAGTGGTTGAAAAGTTTAGCACTCCATCCATTATCTTGTTGTGTTTGCTATGTTCGCCTAAGGGGCCAAGGGTATGTCCAGACGTGGGTCCCTTGCTCGCTGTGCCACTGGATGCAAGCTAGCGTGGATGAGTAGGGGTGATGCCCTAAAACTGTCACAGGATGCTTGTTTCCTGTCCAGGGAGAACGTGGCCTGGCAGTTTCGGCTGGACTGTTCCCATGAGGAGCAGGTTCTAGACTAATACAAACTGGGGTGGCATAGAGAGCAAAAGAACAATGGATTATACACAGATCTGTGACTGGGGGTGAGTGGTTGAAAAGTTTCAGCATTCCCTCCAGTCACCCTCTAGCGATTCCGAAACCTCCTCTAACCAGTCTGATTGATCTGACAGAAAGAAAAAATGTTCCACCTCTTCAGTTTCTGCACCTATATTTGGTAAAGAGATGTCCCTCCTTTTTAGTTGTCTTTCTTTATGACCTTTTGCTCTATAAGGTCATCCACATTCAGATCGTACAGGGACTCTCTCCCGGAAGGTTCACCCACCCCCCTTTTCTCCTGTCTGATATCAAAATGAATGCCAGGGTCAATGCCTATACAGCTTTAGAGCCTTCTCCCTTTCGTTGCTTACCTGTGGGCCCCCTCTGCACCATTTCACTAACCTTTATATTGCTTTGGGTGGCTGCCGATACTCCAGAAAGTGGGAGGGTGACGGGGGTTATTCTGGTGTTCGCTGAGAGATAGCCAGCATTATCCAAAGGACCTGCAATCATAGCAGCATCTGTTGCCACCCCCCTCCACAAGCTCAATGCAGGGGATTTTCAAGGATAATACCATTGCGACAAATAATGTTTTTCCTATCTCAAGAATGATTGAGTTTGTTAAATTTTATGGTTTTCAGGTGGGAAAAACCTGATATCTTTTTGAGTTCAGTCACCCTAAGCATTTTAAAAAGGTATGGTACAGAACATTAAAATATTGCATTCACATTTTAGCGAGCCTGTGCCCAAGGTATTGAAGATTCCTAAACCATATGAATTAGACCCTACTTAGGACCACCAAGGTATCAGCCGTGAGAAACAATTAGGGGGATGGATATGGACCAATTTTGAGATTACGGTTTGGTGCGATTTATTACATGATATGGAATTTAAACCATATTTGAGATTTCTGGAGTTATTTATCCTCCCGCCAGCGGGGAATTGATTTTCAGTATTTAAAAATAAGAGATGGGTGGGATGAAAACAAACTTTCCTTAATGTATTGGACGAGGTACACTGGAACATATCTTTATTAAATGCGATTAGCTACAGCAATTTTGGCTGGACATCCAAAAATCTATATAGTTATTTGGTAATACCCATCTGGCTCTTCACAAATAAACTGTCCTGATAGGTCTACTAGAGTTTTACACTGAGGTGGTATCAGATCAATTATAGAAAATATCCTGCTTGCCTGGTGGTTAGGTAGTTAATTGTTATGAAATGGAAATCCCTTAATACTCCTGTTTTGAAAGAATGGAAAAAACTATCAAGGCTCTTGTGGCATGGGTGTAGACATACCATAAATTAGTCAGAATACTGTTGTACAGGGAAGGGGTGAGGAGCTCTTACTTTCAGCTTTTTCACAATTATTGAAGATTATTTTTGACTGATTACGGGAGACAGGTTTTGATTTAGTTTATTGTTTTGCTATTTAAAATGTTGTGCACATAATATATTGGTTTGAAATATGCTTGCAGTGAATCATGCTTATGTTAAAACCAAAAGTGAGCTCTGCCGGTTAGTTATTATAAGTAGCTTGTCCTCTGTAGTCGCAGTGGCATTGGTGTTGGGTATGGAGAAAAGGAAATGGTTACTCGAGCTCAACAACTTCGGTCGAGGGGAACTAGGGCCCTCGTCATCAGTTACTGTGAAATAAGAAATGGCTAATTAAAATTAGATAGCTAACCCAAAAAAGAAATAAATATAGCTTAACCACATTAAAACAATAAACTGAAATATTAAGCCTGGCAGATGGCTAGGTCCCGTAAAGTACAAGGAAACCAATGAGGGTAGAAAAAGAAAGTAAATAGTGGCTCAGAACTCAAGAGAGAAATGAGAGGCAAGCAGGCTTTCCAGCTCATTCTATGTTCAGCTCTTGATAATACAATCTCTCTCTGATCACTCTATGTAATGATAGTAGGAGTCCTTATGAAATGGGGTTACTGGTTGAGGGATGTAAAACCCTACTCAAGCAGGAACAACAATCCTTGTAAGGGTGAAGCTGGGAGCAGCCTTGTGTTCTATTTTCCTGCCCGCACTGATGTGGGCAGGGAAACAGAACAACAGATTGCTTTCGCCTGCATGGAGCAGCATAAATAGCAGCTCCCTCAGGGGAGGGGCAATGCTGGCTCCTGCACCACAGGGGGAACTGGCCCTGGGGGTGCCCCGTGTCCCTCAATGTTGTGCTTGGTAGGGACCCCATGTGGACACTGAGACACCCACCTGTAACTGATGCGGGCCCCGGGATGGGGTCCCTGGGGCCAAAATAGGCTTGAGGAGGGGTACCGCGTCCCCCCTACCCATTGTAAAAAAGGCCAGCAAGTGTGTTTTCTCCATAATTTCTTGTTAAAAAACAATCTAAAATCCTTGATGGAGGTGAATGCATCGTTGATTTATTGAAGTGCAATCTCTTCCGTAGTAACTGTACGAGACGAGTGGGTTCTTTCTTGTCGTATACAAGCTCCACGTGTTTGGCCCTGCCCCCTTCCCTCCAAGTGCGTTTTCTGCCAATTTGGATGGCGCGTTCGATCCTTTTGCCCCCGGCCCTCCCACTTTCATAGTATGCAGCTGTGTTCCCACCATTTTCCAGGCTATAGACAGATCAACTTATCAAAGTGACCTGAGTCCGTTTCCTGATGATGTTGATGGCATATTCTTGATGCAGAGGAATATGAGGATATCAATCACCAACCTATACATGATGATGTCATCAGTGATTTCATTTGAGATGTCGTCAGTGATGTGATCAGTGATGTCACTGACCAAGGCATGAGTAATGTAATATGTGAGGTCATAAGCAATGAATTGTGGGGGCGTGAGTTATAGTTAGCTCAGGTAAATATAACTGCTGAATTTCGTTGGTTTGCGCGTGTAAAATCTGAGCCTAACCATAACGTTCATGTAACCTTTGGTTTTTTAATGAATTTCTAAGGTTTTTTCAATTCTATTCCCTAAATATAATGTCCCTGTAACCGTTGGCTTTTCTGTGAATTACTATGTTTTTTAATGTTATTTCCTAACTATAATGTCCCTGTAACCTTTGTTTGTTTTGTGAATTTCTAAGGTTTTTACATTTTTATTTCTTAACTGTAACCTGTAACCTTTGAGTGTGGGTGTGTGAGTGGCTGTATGGGTGTGTGAGCGGCTGTTTGGGTCTATGAGTTGGTTTGTGAGTGGCTGTATGGGTCTGTGAATGGGTGGGTGAGTGGTTGTATGAGTCTGTGAGTGGGTGAGGGAGTGATTTTGTGGGTGTGACTAGGTGTGTGTTGTGCATAAGTCAGTGAGTGGGTGTATGAGTGGTTGTATGGGACTGTTATTGAGTGTGTGAATGATCGTGTGGGGTTGTGAGTGAGAGCGTGAGTGGCTGTATGGGTCAGTGACTGGATATGTGAGTGGCTGTATAGATCTGTGAGTGGGTGTGTGTGTGTCTGTGTGGGTGTATGAGTGGGTTGGTTAGTAGTTTTGATGGTGTGTGAGTGGGTCGGTACATGGATTTGTGAGTCAGTGAGTGGGTGTGTGAGTGGCTGTATGGGTCTGTGAGTGGGTGGGTGAGTGCTTATGCGGGTGTGTGAGTGGCTGTATGGGTCTGTGAGTGGGTGTGTGAGTGGTTTTGTGGATGTGTGAGTGGGTGTGTGAGTGATTATATAGGTGTGGAGTACAAAAAGAATGCTATTTAAAGTCTTGTTAATCACTTTTAGAGCTATTAGAGACTCTGGGCCCAAATATCGAATGGCTAGATTCACTCCATACACCACTAGTAGGACACTTAGATCCTCCTCAGCAAACCTCCTTAAACCTCCTGCCTTTAGGTTCAAAACCAAAGGAGGAAAATCCTTGGCAGTTCTAGAAACCAGAGCATTGGACCTCATGCCTACACAACTAAGGCTGATGCAATCAGAATCCCAATTCAGGGAGGCCTTGACGACTTGGATCTTTGGGTCCAATGATGCATTCAGTTATTCACTTTTATAAATTGAGACACAGTACATGTCTACCTGACTCTCACTGCTCCCGTCGGCATAGCGCCAAGATGCTCCTTTTGGAGTGATAGGTGTGCTCTACAAATATTTAAATCAAATCAAGACTGAGGAGGTTAGCGCATTAACCTGATCTCCAAATGACAATTTGTTGTGAAATAAAACCCCAAGATTCCTAGACTTAATCACTGGTTTGGGGAGCGAGCCTAGCTCATGTGGCCACCAACTAGGTGTCCAGAAAGTAACATCGTTGCCCAGGAGAAGAACCTCTGTTTTCACTGAGTTTAACTTATGGCAGTTGGTTTTTATCCAATAATCAATTTGCCTCATGCATTTGTTAAATCTGGTGGCAGTATCTTCCAGATTACTGGATACTGAGACCGCAATTTGTGTATCGTCAGCATAGGAAATTACTGAGAATCAGGAAGATTTGATGAGTCTGGCCAGTGGGGTGAAATATAGATTAGAAAGAGTAGGGCTCAGGGAGGAGTCCTGAGGCACCCCTCAAGGCAGATGGAAAGGATCGGAGACAAATTCACCCATAATTACAAATTGTTCCCTGCCCGACAAAAATTATTTCAAGAGGGAGAGGGCAAATCCTCTAATGCCTAAGTTAAAAAGACAGTCAATCAATAGGTCATGATTGATTGTGTCAAATGCCTCTGAGAGATCCAATATTGTAAGAGCAGCCTTGCCACCCTTATCTAGAGTAACACTTAGGTCTTCTGGGGCGGCAATCAATGCTGATCAGTTCTGTGTCCAACTCTGAATCTGTATTGTGTGGAGTCTAGTAACGCATTGGTTTCAGTAAAGGAGGCCAATTCAAAATGAATAGCCTTTTCCAACACTTTGGCCAGAAAAGAGAGACAAGGTATAGATAGGTCTATTATTACTTTGATCTTGAGGATCCAGACTTGATTTCTTCAGAAGTGGGAGAATAGAAGCTCTTTTCCAGTCTTTGGGAAAGAAGCTATAATCAATTATCTCATAATCGGGCTAAATAGCTGCTCGATGCTTAGCGGGTAAAAGGAGTTTAGGGTTTCCATGGCAGAAATACCTATACATACTACTATGCTGGACGAGGCAGGCCAAATGAATGAAGCTTCCAGGTGATTTTGTACTTTTGCATACTCATTGTAATTTAAAGGGAAAACAATGGACTCTGCTCTTACAGAGGCCAAGAAAGAACCCATTGTCACAGTCACTACAGATTGCACTCCGATAGATCAATGATGCATTGACCTCCACCAAGCAGGTCCTTTGAAGAAGGGGAGGGGGGCTGTATTGCCCCCCTTCCCGGGCCGATTTTGGACCCAGGGACCCCATGCCCTGGGGCCTGGCCATTTGAGGCTGGGTGCCCTGGACCCCACCCATGACACCCAGTGTGCAGTGTTGGGGATCGCGGGGGCCTTCATGCCCCTGCAGTCCTTGCCAGCTCCCCACCTCAAGTGGGAGCTGGCATTGCTCCCACACTTAGGGAGCAGCAAAAAATGCTGCTCCCTGAGTGTGGGAGCAAGTTTTTCATCTGTTTGTCAAGTAGAGTCAAAAGTCCACTTCCAGACAGTGAGAGTGGTTTTCTTGCCCGCTGGGAGTGGACTTACTCTTTGCTCTCGCTTGGTGGGAGCTGTCAAAGCTCCTGCCAAGCAAAAGCTGAGAGTTATGTCCCGGGGTGGACACCCTGGGACATAGAGAGCCTGCCCTGGGGGGATGCCGTTACGAGGACCATTAATGGCTTCAAGAGGGGGGTCATGCAGCACCCCTCCTTTTCTATTGCAGGGCCAGCCCTTGGGTGGTGGTTGTCCCTGGGGCTAAAAATAGCCCGGGAGTGAAACTGTGCGGATTCCCCTCCCTTCAAAATTGTAGCAAAGCCACCTAGAGGTGGTGGTCTCCGGGGCTGCATAGGGCCCTGGAGGGGTCCAAGCAACCCCCCTCCATTGAATTTAATACTATTGGCCTTGCCCTGAGGAGGTGGAGGTCCCGGGATCGGTAAACAGCCTGGGGAGGGGGGCCGTGTGCGCCCCCCTTTTCAAAATTGATATTAAAATATGCCCCCAGGACCTAGTCCCTGCGCTTGTTTTTTTTAAAACAAATTCATGTGAATTTACTGTGATTTTCCCCGTGAACATTAAAAAAAAGAATGCTTTTTGGCCCAGCCTGGGTCCCTCATAGAGGACCACAGCATTAGGCCTAGGGAGTCAGGGTATCCCTACCTTGCCCTCTTCTCTTTCATTTTACCTTTTTCTTTGAAACTCGACTGAGTCTAAGTCCCAAAATGGCTGCCAAGTGTGGGAAGCCAATCAGACCTCAGCATGAGATCGGTTGCATTTCTGGAGGATCCACGTGTCTAGATATACGAATTTGTTTTTCCTTTAATATTTCACAAAACTACTGAACGGATTCAAATCAAATCACAAAAAGGGCTCTATCTGGGCCAAGAGCTAGCTTTCTGCAAAATTTTGTGTAATTCCATCCAGCACTTTGGGCTGTAGTTGTGTCTAAAATCTCTATGGGAATTAACATGGGAAACTCACTTTTTGTTTTACCCCTCCTCTTTCAAAACCCACGCTTGACGGATTACCACGAAACTTTGCATGCACAACTGTACCAAGGACACTTCTTTGTGAAACTTTTGTGAAGATTTGTCAAACGATTCCAAAGTTATAAACAAGTCAAGAAACTCTTTTCCTATGGAATATATATATATATATATATATATTACCTACTGGCGGTCGCCAGTAGGTAGTTATAGACAGGACCCTGTTTCCATAGGAAAACCGCAACATTCTATTTGGAATAACTTTGGCGCCGGTCGACGAATCCTCGTGAAATTTTCAAAATAGGTGGGGCGCTACGCTCCGCTCCTACCCTGAAAGTCTCGGGGGGATTCGTCAAGCGGGGGCTGAGAAAAAAGGGGGGGTCCCAAAACGCGTTTTTCCCATGCATTTTTCCATAGGACCTTTAGACACAGCTACAGCCCGAACGGCTGAACAGAGTTACTTGAAATTTGGCAGAGAGGTAGTCCTCAGGTCAAGGAAGTGCCTTTTGTAGGTCTGGTGTAAATCTGTTCAGTAGTTCCTGAGAAAATAGCATTTAAATCAATATATATATCTGTGGCAGCTTACGGTGCGCTTACGGTGCGCTTACGGTAAGCTTACCGTACGCGTACGGTGCCGTGCGCGAGCGCGAATCTGATTGGCTGTTAGATCTTAGTAAACATTCAAATCGGTCGAAACCAGGAAGTGGCGGCCGCCATTTTCTCTCTCGCACTCTGAGAGGGGGTTGAAAAACAAAGGGCAAAAACATGTAAAGGTGCTGTTTAGACAGCTCCTAAGCACCTAGCCATGTTGAGGGAGTCCCCAAAGATCCCCCAAGGCCAAAAAGGGAATTTTAATTTTTTCAAAAATCTCGCCGATTACGCTTACCGTACGCGTACGGTAAAAATTATTTTAAAAAAACAAAATTATCCATACTCTCCCCACCCCATGTGTAAATGGTGCCCGAAGGGCACCATTTGAGCATGGCATATAACATATCTGAAAGACTAAAATATTACCTTTCACAACGAAGCGCATCATATGTCCTCCATGTGCGCACGGTGCGCGAAGCGCATCGTGCGTACATGGCCCATCTAGCGTAACGTGGGCACGCGGTGCGCTTCGCGCACCGCGTGCCCACCGTGCGTGCACGGCACTAACTGTGTAAAGGGGGCGCGCGGTGCGCGAAGCGCACCGCGTGCTCACTGTGCGCGCACGGTGCGCGAAGCGCACAGTGCGCGCACGGAACGAACTGCGTTAAGTGGGCGCGCACGCCACGAATGGCGTAAAGTAACTTAGCATTTAAAAAAACGTACAAATTCACTGAAAAAACCATAGGTTTCACACACGTTATAGTTAGGAATTAGCATTTAAAAAACCTTGCAAATTCAGTGAAAAAACCATAGGTTTCACACATGTTATAGTTAGCTGGACATTTTACTGATAAAAAACCATTGAAATTCCCCCGTTATAGTTAGTGCAGGCAACTATAACTCACGCGACCGCAATCCTCTGCTGATGACATATGTGTCTTTATGAAAAAAAAATATTTGTAATATATGTATAGCTAAAATTTAATGGAAGAAGACATGGGCAAATAAGTGTCTAAATACAGTATTAGCATCAGCAGAGGATTGCGGTCGCGTGAGTTATAGTTGCCTGCACTAACTATAACGGGGGAATTTCAATGGTTTTTTATCAGTAAAATGTCCAGCTAACTATAACATGTGTGAAACCTGTGGTTTTTTCACTGAATATATATATATATATATATATATATATATATATATATATATATATATATATATATATATACACACTCAAAACAGATAGAACTCAATCAGATAGATTCACCAAAGAACAAAAATATATTTCCACTACAACGTTTCAGCTTCCGCCTTCCTCAGGTAGTACAAGATGGTTTGCTCTGTGGCTGCACAGATGACACAGCTGAATTTTCAAAAAGCATCATGAGTGAAGATTCCATTTGGAATGTGGAATCAATGCAGTCCTGAGAGCTCTTGAGATATGCAGTAATCAGGTTGTGTTGTCAGTAATGTTCAGTCCATCTGGATGCAGTGATTTTAAACGGTACATCCAGAAGTTTTCCCTTGAGTCCAGTAGTTCTTCCTTTGAAACATGTTCCACGGGGAAAATCTTCAAATCTGATAGTGAATGATCCACAAGGTTGAAATGATTGGCAACAGGCTGGTCAATTTTCTTATTAATTATTGCAGATTTGTGGTTCCTGAATCGTGTACGGAGGTCATTCACTGTTTGGCCTACATATTGTTTTTTACAGCTTTGCCGTTGGCACTGAATCACATAAATAATGCATGTTGAGCGACATGTAAGATGCTGCCTTATTGCATAGGTCCTTCTCGTAACAGAACTAGTTACAGATGATGTTTGTAAAAGATATTCACACATGATGCACCTTTTAGAGTCACGGCAATAAACCCCTGCATTTGTTACAGCTTGCTTGAGTTCAGCTCTCACAATAAGAGATCGTAAATTTGGAGCTCTGCGGTAAGCAATGACTGGTGGTTTTGGAAAAACCTTTTGCAATTTTTCACAAGTGGACAGTAAGGGAAATGTTTTTTGCATTATATTTCTGTAGTTAGGAGCTGATGGATGAAAGTCAACTACAAATGGAGTTCTGTCACTTTTGTTTCTGCCGTTGGTATTCCAAATAAGTGCTTCTCTGGGTAACTGCAAAGACTTGTCAATTTGTTGCTGTATGACATGCAGAGGATAGCCTCGCCTTTTAAATAATGTAGCAAGCTCCTGTAGATGGTATTAACAGGTTTCCTCATTGCTGCAGATGCATCTTATTCTGAGTGCTTGGCTGTAGATGATGCTCAGTTTAGTGTGGTGTGGGTGACATGAAGTCCAGTTTAGATACAAATGAGCATCTGTAGGCTTGTGGTACAGATCAGTTGTAATTTTGGGTTCATGAATGGTGAGTAGCTCATCCAGAAAAGGGAGATGAGGCTTCTGTTTAGTATTGCTGCTGGTACATTTGATGGTAGGATGGATATTGTTGATATAAGCTGTAAATTGTTCCAATGTTCTACTTCCTGCATTCCATATTATAAATATGTCATCAATGTATCGTAGCCATACCAGTGGTTTGATGCTAGAAGTAGCAAGTATACAGTTCTCTAGTTTGCCCATGAAGATATTTGCATAGGATGGAGCCATCCGAGTGCCCATGGAAGTCCCTTGTATCTGCAGATAGTGTTTACCATTGAATGTAAAATTGTTGGATTTAAGGATAACTCTTGCAAAGTTGGTAAGCACATTTGTTGATGGCTTTTTCACTGTTCTTTTATCAAGAGCTTCAGATAATGCCATTAGCCCATCCTCATGTGGTATATTGGTGTATAATGATGTAACATCAAATGTAGCCAGAAGAGTATCATCATCAAATTTGTAGGTTTGGTTTAATTTTTCAATAATCTGAAGGAAGTGACTGGTATCTTTAACAAATGATGGAAGTTCCTGTACAATGGGCTGGAGGTGCAGGTCGACAAATAAAGATAGTCTCTCAGTGGCTGTGTCATTGCCAGAGATGATGGGACGGCCAGGATTGTTCATTTTGTGAATTTTGGGAAGCATATAAAATCTCCCAGGTCTTGGTTTGGGATGAACAAGTATATCTGCTGTTGTTTCCTCAATAAGGTTTAAGCTCCTGTATCTTACAACCATGTTCTTAATTTCTTTGTTCAAGTCTTCTGTGGGATCAGTTTCTAAAGGTTTGTAAGTGTTGATATCCATTAGTTGTCTCATTCCTTCCTCAATATAATCACTTACTTTCATGGCAACCACTGCACCACCTTTGTCTGCCGGTTTTATAATAACATCCATTCTCTGTTGAAGGAGGTGGAGAGCTTTTCTTTCTTCTCGGGTGATGTTATCAAAAATCCTTTTAGGTGTTGATTCCTTGATGAGTCTCTTGATGGATAAAATGTTTGTATCAAGGACAGGATTTCTACCACATTGTGGAGTCCATGATTTGGAATGGCGGAACTTCTTAAATGGATCTGGAAGGTAGCTTGGCAGATCAACATTAGAATTATTGTAAAAGTATTCTGCAAGTCCGCATCTTCTCTCGAAGGTTTTTAGGTCTCTCATCATGTTGGCAGTATTATGGTCCTTCGGTACAGGACAGAAATAGAGGCCTTTGCTCAAGAGGTTCAATTCGCCTGGTGATAGGAACCCTCCAGTCAAGTCAATAACTAGGTCGGATGTCTGGAAGGGTTGTAGCTGACTGATGCTATGCAGCCTTTTTTGTCTTATAAATCTTCTATTCTTTTTATGCTGTTTACTCACAGGGCTTTCACTGACAAGTAAATCTCCAAAAACAGTATGATTTATGAAGTGGTGAGTTGGAAGAGGAGGTATATGAAATCTTAACATATCTCTTTTTAGTTTTGCAGATTTAATTTCAATAGCTTTCCTGGCAGTCATCTTTTTTACTACTGCAATCTTTTCTGCCTAAAGACTTACAGCATGGCACAGATTTATTTTTCTGATCATACAACCTGCCTGACTAAACAGAGGCATGAAACAGGGCACGTGGTCAGTTCTTTTGGTTCTGAAACCAAAACATCTCAGCCTTTTCGCTTGTGGCCTCGACAAATCATGTGATCCTCCTCAGCTGAGTTCTGCCCCGTAACAAAAACTTGCAGTGCTTAGGAAACTGATTGCCTGCCTAAGTTAAGGGCTTGGGGGATAACCGTCCTACACTCTCTAGGTGTTGTGCCAAACTTCAGCATTTTAGCAGTTTCTAAAAAGCAGTAGCCTACGTTCTACCCATAATGGATTATTTTTGCACGTTTGTCAGTGCTCAAGGAATATGTGCAGGGCATACTTATCTTTGAATCCGGGTCAGAGCTGTAGCCGGGGATGTTTGGGTTGGGACTATAGTTATAGGAACGAGGCTGCTTGGGTATCTCATGTGTGGGGCTTTGGTCGCTATGGCACCATCTTCCAGGGCACCAAGTTCCTTCTCACACAGCATGAACAGTGTTCCTATTAGAACACAGCAATGAGCCTGTAATGTTGGACTTTATTGTGATGTATAGATTTATGTATGCTGTCATAATATTTCAATTTTTGCAACGCATGAACAATCAATGGCAACATAATTATTCGTGAAACTATTTATGGCTCCCAGAGACTTTGCTCAATGAGACACCCACGTTGTGCACATCAAAAGAATTTTTAATGACTTACACGGGGGGCCTAGACAAGCCATAGTTCTAAACGTTAGCACCATCAAGGGGCACCTACTAGATGTCAGAATCTACCTATCATCCTTCTGATTTGAAAACTGCATAGCGGTAAGAAAGAGTCACACATGTTCCATGCAACACTAAAAGGAGACCACGCCTGCCTTTGCAAGCTCTCTGTACCCATAAGCAACGTCCTCATATGTCCCTTCCGCCCAATCCCCATCCAGAAAACACAATGGGCACGCTGCTCTGGCTGTGGACTGCAGAAATGGCCACTCAACTCTAGACTGGCCCCCGGAACTGGCCACGACACTCCAAATGGATCTTTCACCACTGTACGAAATGCTTCTGGAGGTGACATAAGAACCGGAGTCTACACTCCAGATGTGGCTCCAATAAGTGGTCAGAACATTCCAGAAAGTAGAGTGAGTTGAGTGTCATCTGCAGCACGAGGGCTGATTCCTTGTAGAGTGAAATCTGTCTTTCATCCACCACGAAGCAGTTTGGATGACATCTGCCGAGTTGGGAAATAGTTTGATCGAAAGCGGCGGAGTCTCAAAGCCTATGTATAGGAATACGTTTTGATATAAATATATTGAATTAACTCCTGTCTGCCCATGCACCTGCAGAGTACGTTTACATAATGTGCAGCTTTATAGCGCAGTATAAAAGCCGCACACATAATTTAAAAAGTGTACCTTTTGCCTACACTATTAGCCCTTGGCTGTGAAATTGCTACTAAACAATAATTGATGTGGGATTTTAAATGATGTTTTATTATTGTATCGTGCTTTTATGGTTTTTTTTGCCGAAATAAAATGTAACTGATTCTTCACTATTGAACATCCTAGTTGCACTGATTGCCCGTTTGCACTCTCAGTGTCTGTTTATGTTACAGTCTACCAGCCTGAGCCCGACAGGATCTGGTATCTGAGGAAACCGAGGCCTATCTCTGCAGGACAGTGCACCTGGAATTGCTTCAACGTCAGTCACTTCAAATTGTGTCCAGGTCTCTCTACCTTCACCAGAGATGTCCTGATTTCGGTGGATCTAAGAAACTGTAATTCCTTTTACTAAGTAACTGAGGCAAGGAGAGCTAAAAAAATAATATACCCAGGATACATCTATGTACGCAGGATAACACAATGAGACCTCTCTCTAAACCAAGATATGAGATTAGGTAATTTCCTCATCTGTTGCATGGAGTTTAGGAGGCCTAAGCAAAATAGCATGTTGCCATTCGGGTGCTCCACAGCCCCATTATTCTAGGCTGTTCGGTGTCCTCTGGTATATAGTCAGGATATTTGTCTACAGTCGCCTTATGGAAGCACTGATCCAGGATGTTTGCACCAAGCACATGGACCAGCAATCTGTTGAAAATGTGATTTGCCCACTTAAAATTATTTCTTAGGGATCCCATTGGAACGATTGCTTCTTTATTTTTTTATCTCACTGAAAGAAGAATTTAGCACCTTGAACTAAGATTGGCTGTGGCATCTGCGTGCACTGATTGTTTGTCTTACCACAAACTTCAGTTGTTGCTTATGGATTTTTCTACTTTGGAGTATATATATGCATCAAAAACAATAAGGGATATACTGTATATATAATAAAATGCCAGCTGATGATAATAGGCACTATTTGATATTGACAAGTCAACTAAAGATGTAGTCGGGACAAGCATGTATTCCTGTACCAGAAGGCATGACCCACTGTATAGTAATTGCATAGCTATTCAATCCATGGTGGCATGGCAGCCAGGATAATATACTGCCTCGCTAAACACTTATAAGGTCTCAAAGGCCCCTGCACTCCAAACCAAAAGACATAGGTAAAAGACATTGTCATATACAGCGCCAATAGCTCAAACTCTTGCAAATGCAAGACCTATTGCTTTGCAAAGGCCTGTTGTAGTTGTCCATAACAAGAGGTATTTTTGGACGCGAAAGCTGTCTGTGTTCCAATCTAAAAAGTACTCAAGTACTTCTCTTCATTTGCATCTACAGTGCTCATACAACCTTTTGAAATATTTTTAACCCACTGATGGGGTTTTGCATCTGTTTTTGTTAGCAGATCTTTGGCGAAGCCTCCTGTCGCCTTCATCTGACCTCAAAAAGAGTGTCACCAAGGTCTTGCTGCACGGTGCCTTTAACTTGCAAACAGAGTTCTACTAGGACAAAAACAACAGTGGCTTGTAAAAGTACTTGCTCACTGAACTCTGCCTAATCACATCTGACATTTTTCTCTCTTTGAACACAGACTAAAAGTCAGAATAATAAACACTAAACAGGGTCTCATTATTGGCCATTCTCCAGGACATTTGTGGTTGCTGCAGCCCCTGCAGCTCCCCACTCCACAGTCCAATGCCACTCTTCTTGCACCTGCTTTAGAATGCTGTCAAACTAAATTAGCCATACACAACTGGGGCATTGTTTCCAGGTGTACGAGGGGAATGTTTGTAATCTCCAAAACGCTGTACATATTTGCAAATAAGTAGCCAACGATTGTAAATGTTCGACTTTTCTTGTCACATTGGGTCCTCATTATTTTGTTGCAATTGCTTTTTTTTTAACAACTTTGTTTTTGGGGTTCACAGTGATTCACAGGGTACACACGAGATTGATCAGTTCTACATATACATCAATTACATCGAAATCATTAAGACAATGACATTGCCAAACGCATATTCTTACAATGAATTTGTTACATAGTGGTTGAATCATGTACATCGGGGTTCTCCAAAGTCGGTCCTAGGTGGGCGGATCCATGCCAGATTTTACATGTATCTAAATGAGGATATGCTAAAAATCTGGCATGGATCTGGCCCTCCAGGACTGGCTTTGGTGAATCCTGATGTAGATGAAAAGGGAGTTGTATCGTTTATGTTCAGTGACTTTCATCGTCCCCTTGTAGGTCATTATCCATGCAGGTCACTTCACAGATGCCTAAGCTGTGTAGAGTCTGTGACATGATCATAGCGGTGCCACCCTCCCAGTTCTCCTCCACGTGTCTTTGTGCATTCAGTCAAGGATTGTTGCTGTCATTTCCTCCCTCGAGCAGGTGGACCAGTCTTTCCCCCACCACATGTGAAGTGTGGGGGGCACTCAGTGATTTCCACATCTGAGCTATGCTTAGAGGGGTGGCTAGGAGGGGGTGGGTGATTAGTTTACCTAGTGGTGTGGCCATGGGGTAAGAGCTTTGGGTGTCTGGGTGACTAAACAGCACCACCGTTGGTTTGAGCGGGAGTATAGGGTTCATCATTGCGCATATAAGTCCTAGGACACCTCGCCTGAAGTTGTGGACACAACTACACTACCACCTCATAACATGGTGCTGCGTTCACCCCGACCTTTCCAGCATGTGTTTTGACTGTCATTTATAAGCACTCTGTTTGCAATGCATATAAAAGGAGGGCTGTGGGGCCCTCTGCCATATTGATTTCCAGGTGTCTTCATGAATTTCAGTCACCAGATCCCTCTCCCATTCAACAGTATAAGGATGTTTCTTCTGAAGGCATAGTTCAAGTATATATCTATAGAGTTAGGTGATACCCTTGTGGGTCACGTTATTGCTAAAGAGACATTCTATGTGTAACTCCTCTCTACATAGTTTACCTAGGAGGTGTCTCCCTCACCCAATGTAATGCTTGTGTTAATCTAAAGTTGTTGCTGCAACCCGGCTTCAATTTTCTAATTAGGAAATGTCTCTGTAGGAGGTCACCCTCTTCAAAGAAATATTTAGGGAGGAGGTATTCCCTTGGTTCCACGCCAGAAACCCTAGGTCCATCATCCGTGGTGGGAAATTCTGATTAATGATCATGAAGCGGTAAATTGTGAACTTTTTTACCAAGAATCGATTGTCTGAGGTGTTGTAGTTGTTTTTTTTAGAACAAAACTCATTTAAACAAATATGGCCCAAATACAAGTGGCCTCTTGTAACGATTTGGATGGAAACAGCAGTTTGTGCACAAATCAGTATGAAGAGGCATGCATTAGTTCTTCGTATGGTGTAGTAAGCAAGCAGAATTACTGCTGGTGATTCAGGAGATAAAGTCTCCAGGTCAAGCCTGGTGGAATATTTCTACGCGAAAAAGACCTGCAATTTGATCATGATATGTATAAATCAGTTCCGAAGTAGGGATTACTCGTAATACTGAGATAATTTAGCATTCCAGAATTGTCACTACTTACAGTATCTGTAATCCCAGCGGTGAAATGACTGCTTATTATTTACTGCAATACCTCTAACAGAAGCCTAATTGTTTAAGATGTCAAAAGCATAGGTGCTCTACAACCCTAGTTTATCTGTTACAAAAGTTGACATGAACCATTCCAATGTATTTGGGCTTATTTCAAAATAGTGTTTTCTTTGGTGAATTCCAAAACTAAACAGTGTGTGTTAAGGCTTCTGAAGAAGCCGATTTTGTAGGGCGGTCTAAAGACAGCGCAATCTTGTTGGCCATCCTCAAATAATCAAAAAAGAAATACACATTCATAGAGGCGCTTTGTGTCTGCCCTCTTTATCCACTGATCTGTTCAACTGTCTTTCTTCCGCTCACCAAAGCACAGTATGGGCCGGTGAGTCAGCCTGCTTCAGCCATTGATTTCTTCCATGGTAAGAGACAGCATTTTGCCTGATAACATGTGCACATCTGCCAAAAGCAATTGAGTGCCAGGATTGGGAGCCAGTACCATACTATGACAATTTTCTTTCTTTCCATTCTTTACCCTTTCCTTAATAATCTTCAGGTTGCAGTACTTCAAAGTAAACAATGCATTTTCTTTGCACCAATAAAGATTGTATTTTCCAGTGATGCACACGTCTCAGCTTGGAAGCACCCAGAATGTTCTATTACAATTGTTAAAGTTTTTTAGATTTTAACTTTTTATTTCAAGAGTTAGACCTGTCAGCCTTAGGGTGGTCTTCCCCAGAACGCTTTGCCTCTCCTCTTCCATTTTTCTGAAATTATTTTTGTTGGCCTTAGGGCACTGTGCACTTTACCAGTGCTAACCAGTGCTAAAGTGCTCCTGCTCACTCGGCTAAAACATGGTAAAATTGGCTTATTCCCAATTGGCATATTTAATTTACGTCTAAGTCCCTTTTAGAGTGGTATACCTTGTACCCAGGGCCTACAAATTAAAAATAAAGTAAAAGGTAAAAACTACTGGTGGGCCTGCAACACTTATTGTACCACCCACTTAAGTAACCCCTTAAAAGCTGTACCATTGCAGCCTAAATGCAGTTTCATATTGCCATGTCGATTCAACAAGGAAGTCCCCTTTCCAAGTCTTAAACATCCATTTATTACATATAAGTCACCCCTAGGGTAGACCCTCAGCAGCCCATAGGGTAGGGTGCATTGTACTTAAAAGGGTGGATGTGTACTTTTAAGTTTAACATTTCCTGGTAGTGAAAAACTCTTACATTCGTTTTTCACTGCTGTGAGGCCTCTCTCTCTCTCTAATAGGATAACATTAGAGAGTCCTTATTACATTTAATAGGCTTTAATTTTCAATTTGGGGCAGGTAGCTATACCATGTTTGGTGTCTTTGTAATTGTAATGAAAACCCCTATTTAATGGTAAAGTCAGGTTTTTTATTACAATTTTGAAAATGCCACTTTTAAAAAGTTTGCTTTTTCTGCCCTTATCCTTTTTGTGCCTGTAGCATGTCTTGGGTACCATGACTGGATGTAACTGGCAGTTAAACAATGTAAATTCCTCCCAGACAGTCACACAATAGAGGGATAACGTGTGTCTTAATGGGACATCTGCTGGCAGGATGAGGGGGCAGACCTGAGCACAGCCCCACTTGCAACTAAATAGGGAGTGCTCTGCCCTCACACAAAGGGCCTATCACCTCCACATTGTCACTACAGCCAGCTTGGAGCAGGGCAGGAGAGTCACAAAATCCATGCATTTCCAAGCCACTGTTTAGAAGCTTCTCACACCTTCTAGAAGGAAGGGAAAAGGGGATAAAAAGGATACCTCAGACACTAACTCTACAGTACACTTCCGGACCTGTGAATAATCTGCCAGGAAGGACTGCTGTGCTGCTGAAAGGACTGCCACTCTGCTGGGCTGCTGCTCTGAAGGACTGCTGCCCTGTTGTGCTTACCTGCTGCCTGCTGCCCTCTTGCCTAAGAGAGGAGAACTTGACCTGCACATTCATCTTGAACTGAAAGCTACCAGAGTGACTCCAAGGGCTAGTTTGCTGGACTATTGATCTGAGCCTCAGGGACATAAAAGGAACCCCAACATCTTGCACCAGCACCTGGACCAAGAGAGGCCCCTTAGGTCCTGGAGCCTTGGTGTGGCCTCAGAGAGCTGTATTGAAGTTGTTCGCGCTCTTTGCAACTGTGTATAGGCATATCTGTGCGAAGACTTTGCTGCTTGCGCCGCAATTCAATTAGTACCCCTGGCAGCAGCATGGACAGGTCTTGGGGACCATCAATGTGAAACTCTAACAACGCCCATCCATGATGACTGGCATGCTATTTGCGCACCTCCGGCAGCCTCCCTCGACACACACTGTGCTCCTCGCGGCCCCCTCCACCGCGAATTGAACTCTTGCCACTGATTTGAGAAGGTAAAACTTTGAACAGGACTAATCTGGTGACCGTAGCTGACCGTGCTCCATCGCGGTCACCCTGAACTTCTGTCTTTGACCCGGTCCAGCAAAACCAGATATCCAAAGGTCAACTTTTTCCCTTGTACTAAATGTTCAAAGTATTGTGATAGAGTGCCTATGAAGTGGAAATGTAAGCATTGCGATTCAGAAAATGTTATCCTGCATGGTCATGCATGCGACTGTATATTCAAAGACACTGTGTGTAAAACAGAAGGCAAGTTAAGAAACCTGAAAGTGTAAAATGGCAGCATTTCTAACCAGTCATATCCTGACCATGTGACAAGATTATACGTTCTAAGAATCCTGTAGAAGACCTGTTAGCAGTGGTAAACAATCTCTCTGCCCCTACTTCCAAGCACTTTTTTCTACTGTAACAAACCAGTTTTTTCCAATTAAGTTTAAAGGTATTTAGTGGGATTTCATCTTTGCTACATTACAGGATCTCAAACAAACAGTAGCTGAAAGTGTCTTGAATCACACAAAACATGATCCTCTGCAGATTTTCACCCTTATTACAGTCACAATTTAAAGAACTACTGCTGTCTGCCAAATCAGTTTCTTCTACTAATCCTTGTCCTCCTCATGTTCAACATCTGGTATTGGATATCTTATCCCAATAATCTCCTGCCTAAATGCAATTTAGCTATTGAAGAATCCACCTTTTCATAAGTATTCCCTAACTCCAGACCGTCCAGAATGTCGCAGCCAAACTTATCCTCGACATCCCACGAGATGACCACATCACCCAAACCTCTGCAACCTCCACTGGCTCACAGTCAAAAAAAGAATAACCTTCAAACTGCTCATACACGCCTACAAAGCCCTCCATAAAACTGGATCCCAATACCTCAATGAACAAATCTCCTTCCATGCCCCCAAGAGAAACCTCCACTCTGCCGACCTTGCTCTAGCCATGGTCCCCTGCATCCACAGGACCAGAGCAGGTGGCAGATCCTTCTCCTAGCTGGCGGCCAAGTCCTGGACAGAACTCCCCCTCCGCATCCGACGAATCCCGACACTGCACCAATTCAGAAAGGACCTCAAGCCCTGGCTCTTCGAATGACCTAGGGAGCTGTTCGTACCCCACCCCCCAGCACCTTGAGAGCTCACGGAGAGTAGTATGCTTTAAAACTCCTGATTGATTGAATATTAAAGGAAGCTACAATAATTCCTATTTTTGAAAAAGTCTAACACCAATCATTCGTTGTGGAAAAACTACAGACTGATCTCTTTCATGCCACTGCTAGCCAAGATTTGAGAGAAATCTTTCAACAGGGAACTATAGTTAATTATGAAAAATCATACCTGATTGGGTAGCTCGCAGACTGTTTTCATGAAAGGATATAGGACCGAGTAGGTGCTGGGGTCTTTTGTGGATGATATAGGAGGTATCCTAGATTTTGGAGGTTCTGCTGCCTTCATACGATTAGATCTCTCTGCGGCATTTCATACTGTGGCATATACCTTGCTATGGGTTCGACTCTCACAAATGGTCATTAAAGATAACACCCTTAAGCTTTTTTCTCCATTTCTAACAGGAAGACCATTGACTGTGGGATGTTTTCCATATAAATCTCAACCGTTCTCTCTTCCTTATGGCATCGTGCCTGGCTGTTCAATCAGTCCTGCCATACGGTTCCTACTAATTGAGTAAGACTGTTAGTTTGGGCAATATAAGCGCTGAAACTATGGGGACTGAGTCCTCTTGTACTATTTATTTATTTATTTATTTATTTATTTTTGCGATTTTTACAGCGCGCAAATACCCAGGGGTGTCTCGGCGCTTTGATGATCAAACTGAACAGGTAAGGCAATTATTATGCAAACAGCCACGTTTGAGTTGTTTTCTGAAGCTAAGCAGTGTAGGGCATGTCTTGATACTGAGGGGGAGTGAGTTCCACAGTTTGGCAGTGGCAACTGTGAAGCTTCTGTCACCCCAAGTGACCTTTTTTGTGCGTGGCACGTTGAAGAGGTGGGCTGATGAAGAACGAAGTGTTCTAGATACTTCTAAAGGTCTAAAGGCGTGTTTCAGGAACAGAGGACCAGAGTTGTTAATGGCCTTGTATGCTATGCAGAGGGCCTTGAACTTAATGCGGCACCTCACAGGGAGCCAGTGGAGTTTGCGAATGGAGTGGGAGATAGAATTGTGTTTAGGGATGTTAAGCAGAAGCCTGGCTGCGGCATTCTGTACCAACTGAAGTTTTTTAAGCACCTTTTCCTGGGCGTTGAGGAATAGGGAGTTACAGTAGTCGGTTTTTGAAAATACCAGGGAGGTGATTAGGGTCTTTGCAGCTGAGGTTGGGATGAAGGGTAGGAGCTTTTTAATTTTCCTCAGGGTGAAGAAAGAGGCCGAGACTTCATTATTAGCATGATGGTTAAAAAGAAGCCGATCATCAAAGATGACTCCAAGGTTTCTCACTTTAGTGACAGGTGTGGGAGGAGTGCCTAAATTGTTTGGCCACCACTGAGGGGACCAACAGGGCTCCAGTTTACCAAAGGTCATGATCTCAGTCTTGTTGGAATTCAGTTTGAGACAGTTGGCCGCCATGCAGGAACTGATGGCCAACATTCCCTCTTGGAAGTTGGCGGCCACCCTGTCTCCGTCCTGGTGTATTGAAAGGACTAACTGAGTGTCATCAGCATAGGTAGTGAGGCTGATGCCATGTTCCTTAATCACCCTCGCCAAGTCCGACACATAGATGTTAAAGAGGGTCGGACTTAGCGAGGAACCCTGTAGTACACCGCAGGGAAGGGAAAGGGGAAGTTATAGAAAGGAACCTAGTTTGACATTGTGGGAACGGTTGTGTAGGAATGAGGCGATTAGATCCTTAGCTTTATGTACCACACCCATGGCTGCGACACGGTCGATTAGGATGTTATAGTCGACCGTGTCGAAGGCCGCGGATAAGTCCAACAACACCAGGACTGCCGCTCCTCCCTTGTCCATGGTGTGTCTTATCTCATCCGCTGCCTTGATGAGTGCCGTCTCTGTTCCATGGTCTTTCCTAAAGCCAAATTGTGTATCGTCCAGAAGGTTGTGGGTATGAATGTAGTGTGATAGTTGTTGGTTCATGATGTTCTCGAAGATTTTAGCTGGGAAGGGTAGGCAGGCAATAGGTCTGTAACTAGCCGGGTCAGTGGGGTCAAGGGAAGGTTTTTTTAACAGGGGTCTGATAATTGCTTTTTTCCACACTGCTGGGTAGATACCTATTTGGAACATGTTGTTGCATATGTTGGCTAAGGCTGGTGAGATTGCCTCCGGAATGAGGTTAAGGATGGAGGGAGGGCATGGGTCTAGTGGTGAGCCTGATTTGATGGTTGTAATAAGATGGGAGATTTGTTCAAGTGTGACAGGCTGCAAAAGTAGAAAAGATCGGGTGATGGAGGAAGGGGTAGCGACAGAGGTCTTTACCATGGGTATGGTTTGAGGGGTAAATGCAGAGAACATGGAGGTGACTTTATCAGTAAAAAAGTCTGCCAGAGAATTTCAAAGTTCTTGTGAGGTGTTTTCAGGTGGGGCGGGAGGGTTGGCCAGATGGTTGACCACCTGAAAGAGCTTTCTGGTGGAATTTACTGCTGAGGTGATCTGGGTAACATAATAACTGCTTTTCCCAGTGGCTAGCTGCTGTTTGTATTTAGTAAGCGTGTTTTTGTATGTGATTTGGTCAGTGGGATTGTAATGTTTGCGCCAGTTTCTTTCTAAATTCCTGCAGAATTGTCTCTGCAGGCGCAGGTTTTCGGAGAACCAAGGTGCTGACGGGGAGGTACGGTTTGGATAGGTTGTTTTCAGTGGTGCCTGATAATTTATTGCAGTATTCAGGTGAGTAAGATAGTTACTGGAGGATGTGACTGGATCGGTGTCAGAAGAGTCTAATGCGGTTGCAAGAGTAGCCGCTAGTTCGGGAATATTGATGTTTCTCCAGTTCCTGGACGTAACTGGTGCCACGGGTTTGGATGGAGAGACCGTGGGTGATTTAAAATTAATGTGGAACAGTACCGCTGAGTGGTCAGACCAGGTGAGGGGTAATTGTGAGGAGTAAGCAATGTCTGTGTTGTTACTGAATATCCCTTCAAGGGTGTGCCCTGCAGTATGCGTGGGTGCCACGACTAGTTGGATAAGTCCTGCGGCTGCCATGTCTTCCAGGAGTAAGGTCGTGTCAGTGTCAGTTTTGGCCTCTAGGTGGAAATTAAAATCGCCTAGAATAGTGAAATTATATTTCCCAGCAGCATTCTCTAAGAGGCTGTTAATGTTAGCTAGGAATTTGGGGCAAGAACCTGGAGGACGGTAGACTAAAATCCCTGTGAGTGACTGGTTGCCAGAGAGGGTGATCGTAAACGAGAGTGCTTTGCATTCCATGTTGGGGAGGGGGGCGGTATTAGTACGGAGGTGTTCTCTGTATATAATGGCCAAACCGCCTCCCTTTTTTAGTGGTCTTTCTAACCGATTGACACAGAAGCCAGGTGGAAGAGCCGCCGTGAAGTCAGCTCGTAAGTTCAAATTCAAATATGTTGACCAAATTCCTGGCTAGCTCACAGTGCATCATCCGGACCCATAAACCATACAGGGTACCCAATGTTGTCAGCAACCTCAGAACATGACAACCCCAATTCCCTCAAGGAAATTGTGAAAACAGATCTACCCTTTCATTGTTACCTCAGGCATGCCCAAAGGGAGACACAAGAAATACACCAAATTGGCATTTCAAACAGTTATTGACACAATAGAAATCTGCTGTAAAATACATGTGCTGCAATTATTACTAGAAGAAAACAAAGCAGGATTACAAGAATGATGGAGAAGATGAATAATTCAACCATTATAATTGTTTCATTGATTATAGGGATACAGGGATAACTGAACTCTTACCTAGCACTGCCTATCCTAGAGACACATAGGGTGGATGCTATTCTACCAAATCCTTAGAGGGATCTAACTCCCCATTTACCTGTATGCGGGTAATCTGGTAGCCAGTCTTGGTTTAGAGAAGGCTGCCGTCCCTCTCGGAATAGTGATGGAATTCAGCTGGGCTAAAATTCAGGCATGGGCTACTGCGACAATCCATTGAAATGCTCCTCTGCAGAACAGAGGCTTGGTGAAGTTTTTATATTAAAACTGGACTCCTTCCTTCTGTACCTGAGTTCTGGTCTGGCTGTCACTGTTGATTCTACTCCCCCCAGCTATCGCCGAACAGAAAACAACAAACAAGGCCAATTTGCACAGAGTACCCAGTCCTTAGACAAACTTTCTAGGTTATGATAATGTGCCTATGAAGAAATGTATTTGTAGGCAAACCTTTCCTGAGTGTACTCATATAGGGGCGTAAGCAAATGTGTGCTAAAAGTCACCGTTTAAAAAGATGTCAACTTTAAACGTGTACATGTGAAATGGACGTGTTTGTGCACAGAGCCTATTAACCTCACGACTAAAAAGCTTCATATTAAACTTAAAAATCAAAACATATATATGTTTGCTTTAATAACAGAGCATATAGAAAGCCAAATTTAATTAAAAGACAGTTTAAAAAATATGCAATTAACATCTACGTAAGAAAAATCAATTTTTGAATAAAAAGTTGCTGAATTAAAAAGTTCTCAAAACTCCATTAATGTTTAAATGTTGTGAGAGTCAGTAGAAATAATTATGTTTTCAGCTTCCACAGATGATGTTTCCGTTGGCACTCCTACCACAAGTCCCAAAGAACAAACATGGTTATATCCATCCCAATCAGCAGTCACTGAAGGTGTGACAGCCAGTAGTGCATCCACAGTGGACAAGCCAGGATCATAATATGCATTTTGCAGCAAAGGCAATTACACGGAACATCTTTGCAAATGGATTCTTAACTGACCCATCAGCAATTCCACCTCTGTAGATTGGACCAATTGTGTTCCAAGACAAATACCCAAGGCACACTCAAAAGTGCAGAGCAAACAGTGGAACAAAGGCTGTGCGCTATGTAACCATACAGGTTGAAAAGACACAGACCAATAGTCATTAAGGGCCCGATTCACAGAACTAATCTGAGACAAAATCTTAAACTTACTACTTTTGGTATTCACAGAAGCCATTTAGTAGTAGTAAAGTTAGGATTTTGTCTTAAGTCTGTCTTAAGTCTGTCTTAAGTCTGTCTTACGTTTGTCTTAAGTCAAACTTAAGACAAAATCCTAACTTTACTACTACTAAATCCCTGCTGTGAATACCAAAAGTAGTACGTTTAGGATTTTGTCACAGATTAGTTCTGTGAATCGGGCCCTCCGTTCCTGAAGTAAGGGCGTGTCAAAATACTGCATCATGCGTTCACAACACATTAGCACATGTGGTAGTGCCATTCCCATTTGGCAGCGTGGCGGAACATCCATTGCGGAGCAGCAACAATAGAAAAAGGATCCCGACAATCATATATAGGACAAGCGGTATGCCTCCATAGACACTGGAAACCAGGAGTGTATGAAAGATGGAATCACTTCGAAGTGCTAACAAACCCAGACCTAATAGCTTTAAAGAAATGTACAACGCATGCAGTATTTGAAGCATCAAATGTGCGGTGCACAAGTTCTCTGAAGTATTGTGGGAGGTTAGAGCTTAGTAGCAATTGTATTTCAGAAGAAAACCTTGCAACTTTCACATTAAAAATAGGAATTGAAGGCCAGACTGTCACCCCTCTAACTAAACAAGCCGGTGAAAAAAGCACATTTGTTCAAAGTGTTGCGACCCTGGAAACTGTCACTACACAGGGCACTACCGGTTTCATTCCTCAGCAAACTTGGTCATTCAACATCAAATAACTTTGATTGGAAAGTAATCGGAATGCTGGAAGAATTACAGCAGCTGAAGAACCCTTCAGAAAAAAGGTAAGTTTGCCTTGGACACATTACATGGTCTGTGAAGCATGACCTCCTTACAAACCAAAGAATGGCCTAGAATATTTTTGCAGTCTGTACCGCTAAGAAAAACTTCAGTGTCTCCATTCCTCAACCTTTTATTGAAAGGTAGGACCCATGTATCGTGTACAAATCTGTCCCCTAATGCTTCATACCTGCCCACCTGAAAATGTTTTAAACAGGACCTAAAGTGGAATGTAGTAAATGGCAGAGAAATAAATCCATGAATTATCCAATCCGGGTTTCCGCCACAGTAAATGGTAATTTCTTTCGATGTTCTACATTTACCATGATGTATGTCACGTCCTTTTTTGTCATTATTTTCTTCTCTTGTGTGAAATTGTATGGCAGGAATTAATCAGTCATGTTCAAGTGCTTTCAGGACAGGGAACTATTCCTCAGAGTCTGTAAATTCCAGCTTATTAGCATAATATATCTAAGCTGACTTTTTCCATGTTGCAAGAGGGACATGTCACTCTGTATGATGTCAATACCTAATGATACAATGTTACTCAGAGAATAAGTTCTAGAGGATAAAGTAGTCAGATCATTATCAACTACTGCTAGAGCCTCACAGGTTAAAACACCCAACGCGTTTTTCCTCTATTCCGAGGCTTGATCGAGGAGAAACGCGTTGGGTGAAAATGCAGTGCAAGAAGAATTACCTAAGATTTATCTGGTTTTAATGAACAGTTCATTTACAAACTATCTTCAGTTAAAGACCGTATTGGAGCCAATGTGCGAGAGTGAGAACCATTAAGTTTCGCCATGGTAATGCCTTTACCGAACTAAAAAACAGACTCACCTGTTTGTAATTGGACTCTGCAAAAGGGCATAAAGGTCGTGTAAAGTCACGCAGTAGTCAAATGCAGAAGTTTCCGCCCGTGATCAAGCCTCGGAATAGAGGAAAAACGCATTGGGTGTTTTAACCTGTGTGGCTTATTGCATGGATTAAAAGCATTTTCACCACTTTCATTGGGTGTCGGTGTGCCTTTCTTCAGTAAGGGAGGTGAAGTTTTGGATGTTTATACGGGTGGCTCCGGTCCCGTATCACCGACCCACCTTGAAGGGTCTGTGGCTCAGTTCATCGGAGCAATTGTGTTGGAATATATATATGTATATATATATATATCTATATCATTTTTTTCTGCAAAGACGGCTCCTCCTTGGATATCCGCCCTGTTAGAATTGGGGATCTCTAGTTGGCATAGGTAGGTACCTGTGACAAATAGGGACCCTTGCGTCTAGTCAGGGTAAGGGGCTACACTCCTAAAATAACCCCTGCCCACCCTCTTGGTAGCTTGGCACGAGCAGGCAGGCTTATCTCAGAGGCAGTGTGTAAAGCATTTGTGACCACATACAGTAATACAGTGACAACACTACAAATGGACACCACACAGGTTGTATTATAAAAAGAAGTATTTTTATATAGACTTAACGCAAGACCAGATGACAAAAATCCACAATACTATACTCAAAAATAGTCTCTTAAAAAATAGCTCAGTTCTCTCAAGTTGTAAATGCAACACTTTACTCTCAATGTACCTTGGATGCGTAGCGCAAAGAAACAAAAGGGTTGCAGGGAAGGTGATGCATCGGTTCCTTACACGCAGGGGAGTGGATGCGTCGGTTCCTTACTGCTGTGCAGGGGAGTTGATGCTCACTTCCTTACTGTGTGGGGAGTTGATGCGTAGGTTTCTTATGGCTCTCCGCTGCGATACGCTGGCACCTCGATGCGATACTCTACTCCGGTGCGATGTGACAAAATGGTGTCTTGGTTGCGATGCGACAACGTTGGTGTGATGCAACACGCCCGACGGCCGTGCGGCGACTCGATGATCTTTGGAGCTGCGACAAGCCCTGCGACGCGCTTCTCCGGTGATGCGACGATTACCTCTGTGGCAGCGTCCAGCTTCTCCGGCGATGCGCAGCGCTTCGGCGATGATGACAGCGGCAGCTCGCTTCCTCGGCGATGCGATGACAGCAGCTACGGCGGCGACACGCTTCTTGTTGTTGCGTCGTGCTTCCATCTCCCAGCGACACACAGTCTCTCAGAAGGCCTAGCACAACAGCAGGCACTTCAGTTCCCAGCAAGGGAATTCAGGGGGGAGCTGGTTGGTGAAGTCTTGTATCCCTGAGACTTCAGGCAGGAGGCAAGCTCTAGTTCAAGCCCTTGGAGATTCTTCTTCAAGTTGATAGAAAACACACTCAGTCCTTTTCTCCTCTCTTTGGCAATGAAGCAACCACTGCAGGCCAACCCCCAAACACACAACACAGGGGTAGTCTCCTCCTTCAGCTTCCTGGTTCTTCTCCTCAGCAAAGGTTCGTCTTGATTCCCAGAAGTGATCTAAAGTTCTTGGGTCTGGGTCCCAATATTTATACTCCTTTTCCCTTTGTTCTCTGAAGGCAGAGAGGCCTTTGCCTAGTCCAAACCAGTTCTGGTCAGTCCTGGAGCACTTTGTTGACATGTCTCCTTCTTTCCTTTCACAGTGCAGGGCAGGGACATCAGACACACCACAGGAGGTGGAGCCAGCATTGTGGAGGGAAGGCACAGCCCTATTCAGGTCCCAGGTGCAGCTCCTTCCTCCCATCTAGATGCAGATCTCTCTATTCACCACTGGGTCACCTCACCCTGTCTCCTGGAATTCCCCAGCCCTGTCACTCAAGCTCCAGACAAGGAATACACAACCTAGCAGAGGCAGGTTTGGATGGTTAGACTAGAAAATGCGTACTTTCTAAAAGTGGCATTTTCAAACACAGAATGTTAAAACCAACTTCACTAAAAGATGTATTTCATCATTCTGAGTTCAGGCATACTAAACTCGAATTTCTATCGTGTTCCCTGAGTCAGTTAGGATTATAAAATGTAATACCAAACTGCCATTCTGGCCTATGGAGAACAGGTAGCCTTGCAATAAATGGTTGTAATTCACTATTAGGACATGCCACACACACCAGGGCATGTCCTACCTTTTACCTACAATACACCCTGCTCTTAGGCCTACCATAGGGGTGACTAATATGTATAAAAGGGAAGGTTTTAGGGACTGGCAAGTGGGTGCACTTGCTCAGTCAGCATGGCAGTACCAGACTGCACACAGGCTCTGCAATGGCAGCCCTGAGACACTCTTTACAAGCTGCTCCCGTGGGTGGCACAATCAGTGCTGCAAGCCCACCAGCAGCATTGGTTACAAGCCCTGTGCACACGCAGTGCACTGTACTAGGGTCTGACAAGTAAACCAATCAAGCCAATCATGGAGTCACTAATCCATATATCAATTTACTATAGGGAGCACTTGCACTGTGGCACTGAACAGCAGTGGCACAGTGCCCAAAGCATCTATAACCAGCAAAAACACATGAGGCAACAGCGAAAAATGGATGGGAGACCCACGCCAATGGTGCCAGGTCTAACACGTGTCCCCTCCAGCTGAAATGTGGGGAGAACTACCCTACCTCCTGGGAGTTCTCATCACTAAGGCAGAAAAATCTGGACAGACCATCAGCATTGGAGTGTTCTGTACCAGGGCGGTGTTCCACCGTGAAATCCATCCCCTGTAGGGAAATGGACCACCTCAACAGCTTTGGATTCTCACCCCTCATCTGCATCAACCATCTGAGGGGCCTGTGGTCTGTCTGAACCCGGAAGTGAGTCCCAAACAAGTATGGTCTCAACTTCATCAGTGCCCAGACCAAAGCAAAAGCCTCATGCTCAATTGCACTCCACCTCTGTTCCCGTGGAAGTAACCTCCTACTGATGAAGGCTACAGGTTGATCTAGGCCCTTTTCATTAACCTGTGATAGAACAGCCCCCACACCATGCTCTGATGCGTCTGTTTGCACAATAAACTTTTTTGAGAAGTTGGGTGCCAGGAGCACGGGCGCCGTGCACATGGCAGTCTTCAGGGCATCAAAAGCTCTCTGACAGGTGTCAGTCCAAATCACTCTCTTGGGCTGCTTCCTGGAAGTCAGCTCTGTCAAGGGTACAACAATGCTGCCATACCCCTTGACAAACCTCCTGTAATACCCGGTGAGTCCTAAAAAGGCTCTCACCTCTGTCTGGGTCTTGGGGGGTTCCCAAGCCAGAATGGTTTCAATCTTGGGCTGTAGGGGCGCCACCTGGCCGCTCCCAACCTGGTGTCCCAAGTACACCACAGAACCCTGCCCGATCTGGCACTTACTCGCCTTTATCGTGATGCCTGCTCTCCGAAGCGCCATCATCACTTTCCAGAGGTGGCGCAGATGTTCTTCCCAACTGGGGCTGAACACTGCGATGTCATCCAGGTAGGTGGCACTGAACTCTTCCAGCCCAACCAACACCTGGTTGACCAACCTCTGAAAGGTGGCAGGGGCATTCTTCATCCCAAAGGGCATAACCCGGAATTGGTAGTGCCCATCTGGTGTGGAGAATGCTGACCTCTCTCTTGCCCCATCAGTCAAGGTGATCTGCCAGTACCCAGATGTTAAGTCAAACGTGCTGAGGTACCGGGCAGCCCCTAACTGATCAATGAGCTCATCAGCTCTGGAGATGGGGTGCGCGTCAGTCCTGGTGACTGAATTGAGCTCTCGATAGTCCACACAGAACCGCAGTTCTGGTGCGACACCCGGTGCGGCAGCATTTGGGACCAAGACCACTGGGCTGGCCCAAGGACTGTTAGAGGACTCAATCACCCCCAGCGCAAGCATCCTGGAGACCTCCTCCTTGATACAAGCTCTCACCCTGTCAGTCACTCTGTAAGTTTTGTGCTTGACAGGAGTACTGTCCCCGGTGTCTACATCATGGACGCACCAATCAGTGACACTGGGAATTAGGGAGAACAGGTCAGAAAACTGTCCCAGCAACTGGTGACAGTCATTCTGTTGCTCAGGGGTCAGGGTGGCAGAGAGGTTTACTTCATCCACTGACCCATATTGCTCTGTTGCAGACAGGAGGTCAGGAAGAGGCTCAGTCTCCTTCTCCATTCCAGCATCTGTTGCTAGGAGCATGCCCACTTCGGACATTTCTAAGTGGGGCTTCAGGCGGTTCACATGCAGGATCCGTAAGGGGTTCCTGGGAGACCGCAAGTCCACCAAGTAGGTAACCGGACTCTTGCGCTCCACCACCTCAAATGGTCCGGTCCACTTATCCTGGAGCGCACAGGGCTCCACGAGGGCCATGACCCATACTCTCTGACAAGGCTGAAGCTCTACCAGAGTGGCATTCTGGTCGTACCATCGCTTCATCTCCTGCTGGCTGGCTTCCAGATTCACCTCCGCGAGTTTTCTGAAACGCCTAGTTTGGTTCCTGAAGGCCAGCATGTAGCTACATACATCCTGGGGAGGTTTTCTGGGAGATTGCTCCCAGCCTTCCTTGACCAAACTCAAAGGTCCTCTCACTGGCTGTCCATAGAGAAGCTCAAAGGGACTGAACCCTAGAGATTTCGGTGGCACCTCACGGTACGCAAAGAGAAGGCATGGTAAGAGGACGTCCTATTTACGCCTCATAGGTTCCTCAAGACCCAATATCGTGCCTTTTAGGGTTCGGTTGAACCTTTCAACCAACCCATTTCCTTGGGGGTGGTAAACAGTGGTGAACTTGTAGGTTATACCACACTCCTGCCACAGGGACTTCATATACTTAGAAATGAAGTTGGTACCTCGGTCAGACACCACCTCTCCAGGGAATCCTACTTGTGAGAAAATTCCCATCTGTGCCCGTCCCACCACAGGGGCCGTCACTGTTCTCAGAGGTATGGCTTTCGGGTACCGGGTGGCATGATCCACCAAGACCAGGATGAACCGGTTGCCCATGACTGTCTTGGGGTTCAGTGGCCCCACAATGTCAATACCCACCCGTTCAAAGGGGGTGCTGACCACAGGGAATGGCTGGAGAGGAGCCTTTTGCTTCCTCCCACTCTTTCCACTTGCCTGGCAAGTCTGACAGGTCCTGCAATGAGTGTCTGAACTCTTGCACATTTGGGGCCATAAAAATGGGTGACAAGCCTTTCAAAGGTCTTGTCCTGCCCCAAATGTCCTGCTAAAGGCACATCATGAGCCATCCCCAGTAGGAAGGCTCTGAAGCGCTGAGGTACCACAGGCACACGGGTTGACCGAGGCTCAGCAACCTTAGGCTCACTATACAGGAGACCATTCTCCCAGTAGATCCAATGTGATCCAGACTGATCACCTGCTGCCTGGTTTGCAGCCTGCTGCCGCAAACCCACAAGAGAAGGGTACTTGTTCTGCTCCTCACAGAACTCCTCCCTGGAGGGACCTTCTTCCTGCTGCCAATGGGTCAGCTCAGGCAGGTCTCCCAGTTCAGCAATCTCTTCCCCGGTAGGCTCCAGGGCATCCCCCTCAGGGTCCGCCTCCTCCTGGGCCGTGGGAATCTCAGGGGCCGGTTTCCCGTGCCCCCTACCTCTTCTCTTAAAGGCAGGTACCTGGGCCATTTTCTCAGGCTCCAGGCCCTCTTGCACATCCTTACCGGCTGCCATCAACCGAGTGGTCACGTAGGCCCACTCAGGCAAACCCAACATCTCCAAATGAGCTCTCCGCTCCACCTTAGCCCAAGGGGAGCTCTCCAGATCGTTACCTAACAGACAGTCAACAGGCATGGCTGGCCTCACAGCTGCTTGAAGAGTCCCTGAAACCACCCCCCACTCAAAGGGAACCTGTGCCACCTTGCAGTGGCTCTCTGTGTTGTCAGCGGCAACAACTGGGTAGAATGCATTTGGGACTACCTGCTCTTCAGACACCAGCCAACAACTGACAGCTGTCACACTGGCTCCGGTGTCTCTAAGAGCTTCCACCCTCTTGCCATTTATGGTCACCCACTGCCTGTATTTCTTAGTGTTATAAGGCAGCTGGGGACCACTTCACAGTCTCCTAAAGAGATAAGGGACATCTCGGCGGGACCTCATCCACCTTGGGCACCCATCTCTTCCCCCAGGGCTACACTAGCCAACTGCCGGGGTGGTGCACCAATGGGTGCTGTCTTCCCATACAAGGGACATCTAGCATCATAAGAACAGGGGCCTACCTGACCACACTTAAAACAGGTCTTGGGCCCCTTGTGAACAGGTTTATCTGTCGGGGCACTGTCTTCTTCTCAGGTGCAGGCTGGGAACCTTTCCCTTGGTTCCCTTGGGGATTACTTTGGGGCCCTTTCTGGAACTCCCTCTGTTTACCTTTGTCCCCCCCACTCTTCTGCTGGGGACCCTGCCCACCTTTGGTGAAGTCTCTCACATGACCCTTCTGGACCCGGGTGCTCACCCAGCGGTCCGCCTCTTCAGCAAGCTTCCTAGCGTTAGTCAGCTTGCTATCAATAAGATGCTGGCGTAGCTCTGGAAAACAGTTATTAGACAAGTGCTCCCATGCTAACAAATCATAGAGCGCTTCAAACTTATCTACTTTGCTACCCTTCACCCAACCATCCAATGCTCTGCAAAAGAAAGACACATATTCCACCCAAGTGGTAGACTCCAGTATTCTGAAATTTCTAAACCTTTGCCTGTATAACTCTGGGGTCAAACCAAATCTGGACATTAGGGCTCCCTTCATGTGGGTATAGGACATCTGCTCCTCTGTAGGCAAATCCAACAAAGTGACCCTCCCATCACTAACAAAACGGCCACACAACCTCGCTCCCCAATCCTTCTCAGGGACCCGGTGGGCCAACATTGCAGCTTCATAAGCCCTAAACCATTGACCAATATCCTCATTCTTGAAGAAATCTTTCACTACATCTTTGGGGATGTAAGCTCTTGCTTCTACCTGCACTGGCGGTATGGTGCCACCAGAGGGAGGAACTTCTAAACTTTTGGCCTTGAGTTCCAACTCCCTCAATCCTCTCTCATGCTCAAAATGCATCCTCTTTTCCTCTAAGGCTAACTTCTTCATCTCTAATTCCATCCCAAGCTCTATTTTCTTGCTCTCTATGTCTTTCTGCCCATTCATTTTGAGCCTAGCCAGCTCCAACTTATGCATCCTCTCTTTTGCTCTGTCCTCCAGCTCTCCTGGGGACAATCCTTTGGAAGAAACACTGCTGCCCGCCCCTGAAGGTGCTTTCCCTCCATCTAGGTCCACTGGCCTCTCAAGCTGCTCATTCAAGTCTTCTGTCTCCACTGTTGGCTCTTCAGGGTGTTCAGGGGCATTCCTAGATTCCATCCAGGCCCTCAGGCCTTTAGGAATTCCTCCCTCCTGGTGAGGCCTTTCACAGAGATTTTTAATTTCTTGCACAAAGCTTTGAGATTAGGCACAGTGTAGGTATCAATTCTCTCTTCTTCCAACACAATGTCTACAGATACTATGGATGCTGACTTGCTCATGGTAGCAAAAGGACTGGCAGTTCTCAGGAATCAAAAATAGGAAAGAAGTTCCAAGGAAAAATTCTCTCAAAGTATGTGGTTGCATTATGGTCTGCACTCACTAGTAGTGTACACCAATCACTGTATATGAATCACAAATGAAAGTCCAAATCCTCACCGCTGACCACCAATGTTAGATTTGGGGGTCTCTAGTTGGCATAGGTAGGTACCTGTGACAAATGGGGACCCTTGCGTCTAGTCAGGGTAAGGGGGTACACTCTTAAAATAACACCTGCTCACCCTCTTGGTAGCTTGGCACGAGCAGGCAGGCTTATCTCAGAGGCAGTGTGTAAAGCATTTGTGACCACATACAGTAATACAGTGACAACACTACAAATGGACACCAGACAGGTTGTATTATAAAAATAAGTATTTTTATATAGACTTAACACAAGACCAAACGACAAAATTCCACAATACTATACTCAAAAATAGTCTCTTAAAAAATAGCTCAGTTCTCTCAAGTTGTAAATGCGGCACTTTACTCTCAATGTACCTTGGATGCGTAGCACAAAGAAACAAAAGGATTGCAGGGAAGCTGATGCGTCGGTTCCTTACACGCAGGGGAGTGGATGCGTGGGTTTCGTACTGCTGAGCAGGGGATTTGATGCTCGCTTCCTTACTGTGTGGGGAGTTGATACGTCGGTTTCTTACGGCTCTCCGGTGCGATGCGACACGCTGGCACCTCGATGCAATACTCTTCTCCGGTGCGATGCGACAAAACGGCGTCTTGGTTGCGATGCGACAACGTTGGTGTGATGCGACACGCCCGAAGGCCGTGTGGCGACTCGATCTTTGGAGCCTCGACAGACCCTGCGACGCGCTTCTCCGGTGATGCGACGATGACCTCTGTGGCAGCGTACCGCTTCTCCGGCAATGCGCCGCGCTTCGGCGATGCAATGATGACAGCGGCAGCGGCGGCTCGCTTCCTCTGCGATGACAGCGGCTGCGGCGGCTACACACTTCTCATTGTTGCGTCGCGCTTCCAGCTCCCAGCGACACGCAGTCTCTCAGAAGGCCTAGCACAACAGCATGCACTTCAGTTCCCAGCAAGGGAATTCAGTGGGGAGCTGATTGGTGAAGTCTGGTATCCCTGAGACTTCAGGCAGGAGGCAAGCTCTAGTTCAAGCCCTGTGAGATTCTTCTTCAAGTTGATAGAAAGCACACTCAGTCCTTTTCTCCTCTCTTTGGCAATGAAGCAACCACTGCAGGCCAACCCGCAAACACACAGCACAGGGGTAGTCTCCTCCTTCAGCTTCCTGGTTCTTCTCCTCAGCAAAGGTTCGTCTTGATTCCCAGTAGTGATCTAAAGTTCTTGGGTCTGGGTCCCAATATTTATACTCCTTTTCCCTTTGTTCTCTGAAGGCAAACCAGTTCTGGTCAGTCCTGGAGCACTTTGTTGACATGTCTCCTTCTTTCCTTTCACAGTGCAGGGCAGGGACATCAGACACACCACAAGAGGTGGAGCCAGCATTGTGGAGGGAAGACACAGCCCTATTGAGGTCCCAGGTGCAGCTCCTCCCTCCCATCTAGATGCAGATCTCTCTATTCACCACTTGGGTCACCTCACCCTGTCTCCTGGAATTCCCCAGCCCTGTCACTCAAACTTCAGACAAGGAATACACAACTAGGGGTGGGCGGAATTTGCGGAATTAACCTCCGCAAATTATCGCGAGATTGCAGAAAATCTCCGCAAACACGCCGGAAATATCGCGAAGATGCGGAAGTTTTTTGCCGCCTGTTCGCGGTATTTTTTGCGTGTTCGCGGGTCGCCAACTTACCCATGCGGTCGCTCATGGGCGCGGCCATCTTGTTTTCACTTGTCCCGCCCTCTGGCGTTGTTTACTTCCTGTTCCGGGTCGCGCAATGCATGTTCGCGGTCGATATTTCCTGTTCGCGATCGCTTTTACTTGATCGCGTTGCTTTTTGCTTGCTCAGGGAGAAAATATCGCGCGAACTTGCCCACGTGGTCGCAACGGGCGCGGCCATCTTGTTTTCCACTCTATTGCATGGTTCTGGGGCCTGATTTTCAATCCTCCCTAAATCTTTTCAATCCTTTGTTTATAGCCACTTTTTTCGGATCTTTATTACTTATTATTTCTCTAACTATTTTCCTGCCTCTATATTTTTGGTTTTTGTGTACCTTTTTTTTTGTTTTTTAGCTACTTTTTCTCTTTGTATTGCCTGCTATTTATTTCCTTTACTCCTTTATTTATTTTACCTTTTCTTTCCCGCCCCGTCCCCAGAACCATGTCCAAGGGCAGGGCTGTTCGCCGGCGCAGCCAGAGCCGCGACCGCCTTCCTTGCGGAAGGCGGCGCCCACAAGGGGTGCATGCACGGGCCTTATTTGGGGAGGCGGAGTTGGCTGCACTAATTTTCTTTGTGCAGCGCCACCTCCCCTCAACCCTGGCAGCAGGTGGCAGGCCTGGGTCCGGGTACGGCCTCCGGGAGCGTCGGCAGCGGTGGGGGAAGGTGCGCCGGGCAGTGTCTCGCATCTCTGGGGTCCGGCGCACCCAGGCACAGCTGACGCACCGGTGGTCCGACATCCTGGACCGTGAGCAGGACCTGCTGGACCTGCTAGGAGTGGAGGTCCCGGGGCTTGGTGAGTACCTATTTAATTATTACAACTTTGTGTCTGTTCTTCTGCTCTATGTTATATATTGCGAATATCTTTTTTTCCTTCCAACCAGATAGAATGTTGCTGCTTGCAATACATTCCAGGTTAATAATGTTTAAAAGTCTTCTGTGATTATGACACAGGTGCTCTTCTGCGCTACTACTAATCTTACTTGTTTGCAGCTTTGCGTTTGCGCTTGCTTAGCGTGATTCTTTACGAGTTTATTTTAGAGAAATTAAGTTACGTAATGCTACAGTGACTCATGTCCACTCCTTACTTTGTCCTGTCACTAATAGATAGGGGCGGATTGATACATAGGTTTAGGTACTTTGTATGAGCTTCTAATTGGTTAGTGGTATGCGTGATGCCCCCTCACTCAGTTACGTGACGTGCTGCTAGTACGCCAGTCTTTAGAACCTTTCTAGTTTGTTCAATGAGTGGAGGTAGGCTTTGCAGTTACTTAGCAGTAGCAGATGAGCATCAATCAAACCAAAATTGTGTATATACAAAAAATGTAGTCATGTTAATGTGTCCTCCATGATTGGATCATACACATTGTTGAGGAATACAGTCGAAATGCATACTTAATGTACAATTGGCATGCCTGGAATAGGTGGGCTAGGTTGGGTGGTAGGTTGTACTAATACTTAGGCTTACTTGTAACTTAGTTTTCTGGAATCAGAATGGAAGAATGGATTACTGTTGATAAATAGTAACTTAAGTAGTCGAACTGCGAATCCCCCGATATTACATGTTGACCAGATGAGATCGGTCAATGTAGTTATTGCAATTGTTTAGATAAGTGTTTTTTGACCGTTGTTGAAAAAAATTGTATTTGCTTAAGTTGACACCATCCATCAATGTTTGTCTTTCTTATATCTTTCCTGTTCATCAGCACCCAGGGGCAGACGGGCAGGGACTGGGCAGTCGGCGGGACAGGAACACCACGAGGAGGACACCGCTGAGGGCTCCTCTGCTGGCCCCAGTAAGTCTTCTTGTTTTTAATAATATTTCTTATTCCATAACTTTTACTGCCCCATTTCTCCCGAACTATAGTGTGTTTCCAAATGCTATTTTTTTACCACCAATTATCCTTCGATCTGTACGGTTTCAAAAAGCTTATCCCTGCCTCCGCTACGATGACTGAGTACTACTACATACTATCAGTCTGTCTGTCTGTACTGTAGTAGCTAGTCTTGCCCAGTGGCACTCTTTGTGAAAGGTTGTAATATAAAACTCATATTCACCAGTAGCTCGTACAATCCGTTGGGTCGTTGTCTTGTACTACTTTTTACTCTTGTTGATGTTTAGGCTTTGAAAATTCACAGCAACAGCCCTACCAGATTTCTTAATATTTTGATATGATACCCTATAGGACATACAACTGTTGTAGGGATCTTGCACATACATTTGCACCAGAAAATAGGATGTTGGTGATGGTAGGTTGGACCTTCCTTGCACACCTCAATCAGAAATTCCGCACCCACCACAATTCCACTGCTTGACTATAGTACTGTCTTGTCATACCTATTAGGTCTCGGAACCCTCCCCCCAAGACAACCAACAAGTAGACAACCCAGAACATTAACACACCCAACCTCTGTCGTGGAAGCAATTCACATGCACACCCTTACTTTAATTTGCTCAATCGTGTAAGTTAGTCCACTCCACACCAAATACCACGAAGTCTATGTAAGTTTAAAATTTTTATTTCAATTTGAGAAGGTCTGTACACTGTTATCTTAGCAGCACCAACCGGCAAATCAATAACATTAAAACAAAATACATTGTTACACTAATACAGTTGGGAATTAAATCATGATAACTGAAGTGGTGGAAGGCAGCACCACCATCCCATAGCAATTTAGTTTATATACATTTATAAATGAAGATGTGAGTGAAGGGACCCCTCACCTCAGAAGAACCTAGTACTGGTAGTTGGTGCATCGTTCAGAAGCTCTGGTTCGTAGAAGCGAATCTTGCGTCTGTAATGCGAAAAAAGAAATGGTGTGCGTTAGTATATTGCAACTTGCAAGCATTTCTCAGCCGTGCCAAAAAGTGTAGCATCTATGGATAAGCAATATGGACTAACAGTAACAGTAGTACACCAGTTCTTCCTAAAAAAGTGGCTGGTTAATGTTTGTTGACCGCCTGTACGCAGCGCGTAGACTAGACAGTAGCAGTGTGAGGCAGGTCATGTGGGCTCAAAGGTGTCTTAAGAAGCTGCAAGGTAAAGGTAACGTCACATGTGCATGGCTAGGGCTAATCAAGCAAATGCTACAATGATCATATAACTTAGTGTCTACTCTACTACTACCTGATTTGTACTAGTGATTTATGTTAGTATTAACTCATTTTTCAACCTTGCTACTGATCAATAGGGGGGAGGTGTATATGTTGCCTAATAAATGTGTAATGTTTTCTAGGCGCACTACCGACCACCATTGCTGGGGCCAGCGAAGGCGACGCCGAGGGCGAGGATGCGGCAGTTGCAGATAGCAACGGAGGGGGAGTGGCAGCACCAGTGGCAGGCGGTGGTAAGTTAGATTCATAATCTTTAACTATTGTTGAACTTGACAGCACACTCACTGCAAAGGTGTACTGTATGTCTATGTATACTGTAAAGTTGTGAATTAGGGCCCCATTAGGATGGTGGGCGTATTGCCCCCGCCGGGCTGGCTGGAATTCACTGCCGTCACAGCAGGGGCAAACCTCCCGCCATCCCTGTAGAAAATATTCAGACATGTCTAGGCGGAAAAGGGTTCAATATGGCGGTGGTGTCTCTCTCACCACACCGGCAGCCATATAATCTGCATTTTGGAATGCCTTTGCGTGGCGGCATTACCGTCCGCCACGGAAAGGCATGCACACATTGCAGAGTATGCTTGGGGGCCCCCATGGAGGGTACCTACCGATGCTATGGTACCCCCCGACTTTCAAAGCAAAACGTGACAGGCTCCGTGCGAGGCCCGTCATGTTGTGCTTGGAAAAGCAGCACAACATTTTAGCATTGCTTTCAGCAAAGCCAACCAGAATTTAAAATTAAAATAACAGGGTGCGCCCGCCACTGTGCCGGGCGCATCATCCTAATTAATTGTCCCCACGGGACCCCCACCCTTTTTAGCAGTCGGATGGCGGGCGGACAAAGTCCGCCCGCTATCCGATGTCGTAAGTAAGTATGAGTTCTTGGGGACGTTTGAAGAGTGAACTAGAAGACTAGAATTCCCTTTAATTGGTATAGGACTAGGAGCCAGAGTATTGAGTAACCAATGGCCTCATCTATCTGATTTCAACTCCGCTTTGAAAGTTTTATGGAGAAGAGCACCTGGTGCACTGTTCAACTAAAAAGTGTAAGACAGGTGGAAGGAAGAAGGACGGGCGACATTTAAAATGTTATGTACTACTGTGCTTTATTTTATAGTGCTACTCTACCATGCCACTATGTGTATAAATAATTACCTTGTCCTACTGTTTTATTAAGACTATATTTTACAATTGTCGTGTTTTTTTCTTTTTGATAAACAGCTACTCCGAAAATCAACCGCAAGGAGTTGGCCGCCAAGGCACGGCGCCGGAAGCTGGAGGCAATCCAGCAGGAATACCGGCGGCTGGTGGTCCTAGCCGAGGAGGAGGAGGAGAGTGCAGCAGCAATTGAAGCCTCCTCCAGTGCCCCGGGCCCCAGCCACCGCCCTCCAGCGGTACGGCGCCACCGTCTGGCGGCTGCCCGCCGCCACCGTGCCATCTCCGGTGCCCCCCCCCACTGTGGTTGCAACTGCCGCGGCCTTAGACGCCGCGTCGCCCATTTAGAGGACCAGATTCGTGTCCTCCTCCAGTCCCGCCCCACCAGTTAGTCCCTGTCACTGCCCCTTTTTTAATTCCTGTTTGTTTCCTCACTCGTTTGGGCGTTCTCTATTTCTATGGACAGTCGTTGGGGTTAGGGAGGGGGGTGGGTCAGCTTTTGTGGGTTTAGTTTATTTGTTAGGGTCAATTAAATATATTTTTCTATGTTACATGCAATGTTGTTAATGTTTTGTAGGTGGGGTAACTGTTTTACATCACACTGTTTCTTTGCTGGTGCATGGCCGCCCATAGCGTGTGTTTGATTTCAATAATTTGCTGACTGTATAAGACACAAACAGATAGATGCGACACACCTCACTCATTGACTGGTCCTACTATGCATTCTTTGGAGTGGTGTTTGAAACTGACATCATTGACATGTCCATTATTGATTCTGCCTCCCCCAAACTTCTCTCTTACCGGTGCTTGATGTTTATGTCCAACTGTGGCACAGCACTGGCTGCATGGTGAAGATGGTTTCCTTTTTCATACATGCCATGATTGGGGTGGTGGTGGTAGTATAGTAGTAGTATACACTGGCAGGGTAGCAGCATTTCCAAAAAAAGAAAAGGAGATAGTCAATCGCCTTTGAGAGACTGTTAGAGGAGTAGTTGAATGAAGTACATCACAGAATTTACCGAGCAACAATTATATGTTCAAATATTTGACAAAAAAAATGAATGCTGGATATTATGAGGATAGCCTACTAGACAGAGTTACAAACTATAGTTTTGTCGACTTGGCTATGCCTACAGTCTAACAGTTAGTGCTGTATATGAGGAATGACAACAAACAAATCAAATCAATGCCGGCAATTCATGCTGAGGTATATGTTCCTTTGTTAAATAAAATAACCTGTGAAATATCCTACTCATGGGTGGGCAAGCAGAAGAAGATCATCGCTCTGCATTGAAATTGAAGTAGTGTTGCTTTCACCACATCCGCCCCAGCAAGTGTGTGATTAAGTATTGGTGTACTTTTAATTTAGTTACACCTCGACAATAAGTCACACAGCCCGGGGGAAGAGGGTTAGGGTCCGTTGATTGGATGGGAAGGGGGATTTTGGGAAAGGTTTGACATAGAAAAACAGTATGCATACATAGACAAACAAACGACAATCATTGAAGACTACCATACCATATCCATTCCATATGTTAAGGTATAAAAAAGGAAATGCATGCATGATGAGACCCGGATTACATACACTTCTATTTCTTGTTCTGTTCCGGCCTTAAAACTTTAACAGATAGCAAATAGAAATTTTAAATATTGGTAGTGAAGAATCGTAAACACAGAGAAAACGTAATGATGATTGATAATAACAACTCCAAGAACACACTGTTGTAAAGAATGTATACAAGATATTAATCAAATTTTTTAAAAGAAGTGAAAAGTGGATACTGTTACTGTCTTATCCTGGTCAAAAATGTGGACTGGTTTTTTGCATCTCGGCATTCCTCTTGCTCCTCTCGTCCATCAATCTAGGGTGTGTCGCCTCACCACTCGCCACTGCCCGGCTGGAATAAAAAGGTGATTGATTGGTAAGGTAATTAATATGCATTGTAATGTTTTACAAAGTTTTGGACAAGGCCCGGCCTGTAATTTTAGATTGAAAACCAAAGGGGATATTCAGAAAGAAAGTGAAAACAAATGCACAAGTGATGGTGTAGTGCAACAAGAACACTTTCCGAGGTGGCATGTATGCATATGCATCATCTCTACTGTAGTCTGTTTCCAGCATAGACCTTCAACAGTAACAGGAGAGATCAGGCCCACAGTGCTTACCATTAGCACATCCTACGTTACCACTTTAGAGTCCTTTTTTTTTTCTCTCAAAGAGTTGGACAAACGCAAAGCACATTATCCATTCCAGACATAGCATTTTACAGTTAAAGTTAGTAAAATCAATGCACTGCAGTCATCCCACCGCTACACTCTATTCAACTTCTACACAGACATTTGGGTGTGCTGTGGTTGTGGTTCACGTGTTTACCTTTAGGCTTTTCCGTTTTATGCCACTCATGAAACATCCTCCTGACTTCATCATCAGCTCTGATACTTCTACTGACTGAAGATCGGCCTGCAGTACAAGTGTAATTTTTAGAACACAACAAGAGTAGAAATATAAATATTACTGACTTGAGTCATTCTTTATTGTGTACAGAAAGATAGATTAACACTAGTACACTTTGACATCATTCACTTTGTGCACAACAAACAACGCCAACACAAAGATCAATAGCTCAGAGTCAGGTGTCCAATGCATGCCATTAATTATCATCATTTATTACCTGTTACTTCTCATCTTAAGTTAACGGGCCGTCTCTTTCGCCATCATCATGACGGACGGTGCTGTTTAAGTCACAGTCATTTGCATTGCGCAGCAGATTGAGTGAGTGCCCTTCCTGTATTGAATTAAAAGCAATGTATCACCAAGATGCAGGAGAGAAGTACACATTTCTTGTTTGCCAGAAGAGGAAAATTAGTAATTACTAGTGTGTTCTGTAGAAAGTTGATTAGTGGCAGTGCACAATTACATCAATTCATGCGAAACACACCACAAAATCTACATCATTCAGTCTGCTATTCTGCGGCCAATGCATGGCATCAATCATTACCTGTTGCATCTCATCTCGTTAACGCTGCAGGCCGTCTCTTTCGCCATCATCATGATGGACGGTGCTGTTAAGTCACAGTCATTTGCATTGCGCAGCAGATTGAGTGAGTGCCCTTCCTGTATTGAATTAAACGCAATGTATCACCAAGATGCAGGAGAGAAGTACACATTTCTTGTTTGCCAGAAGAGGAAAATTAGTAATTACTAGTGTGTTCTGTAGAAAGTTGATTAGTGGCAGTGCACAATTACATCAATTCATGCGAAACACACCACAAAATCTACATCATTCAGTCTGCTATTCTGCGGCCAATGCATGGCATCAATCATTACCTGTTGCATCTCATCTCGTTAACGCTGCAGGCCATCTCTTTCGCCATCATCATGATGGACGGTGCTGTTAAGTCACAGTCATTTGCATTGCGCAGCAGATTGAGTGAGTGCCCTTCCTGTATTGAATTAAAAGCAATGTATCACCAAGATGCAGGAGAGAAGTACACATTTCTTGTTTGCCAGAAGAGGAAAATTAGTAATTACTAGTGTGTTCTGTAGAAAGTTGATTAGTGGCAGTGCACAATTACATCAATTCATGCGAAACACACCACAAAATCTACATCATTCAGTCTGCTATTCTGCGGCCAATGCATGGCATCAATCATTACCTGTTGCATCTCATCTCGTTAACGCTGCAGGCCGTCTCTTTCGCCATCATCATGATGGACGGTGCTGTTAAGTCACAGTCATTTGCATTGCGCAGCAGATTGAGTGAGTGCCCTTCCTGTATTGAATTAAAAGCAATGTATCACCAAGATGCAGGAGAGAAGTACACATTTCTTGTTTGCCAGAAGAGGAAAATTAGTAATTACTAGTGTGTTCTGTAGAAAGTTGATTAGTGGCAGTGCACAATTACATCAATCCATTCATGCGCAACACACACAACAAAATCTACATCACTCAGTCTGCTTTTCTGCGGACAATGCATGGCATCAATCATTACCTGTTGCATCTTATTTTCAGTTAATGGCCAGTCTCTCTCGGCTCTGAAGGAGGATAGCTATAGAAGTCATCAGATTCATGGTCCACTTGTTTTGGAAGGACGAGGAAAGTTTGAATTTGTTGTTACCATCATCCAATCATCATTCATGAGGGAAATGGAATTGACCAGGAGATGCAGTATGATCGAGCGGAGGAGCTGGATTCTGAGGACTGTAGTGTCAAATGGCAGACACCTGAAACTTGTATCTTAAATTAGAAGATTAGAAGACGGTGATAATGCATTGGTTGCGATTCACAAGTTTATAACCGGAACAACAGACACAAACAAAGGGGGAAAAAAGGGAGGAAGACAGTAAGTGCGAGCCTAATTGTCAGGGAAGTATAGCTCGTCCTCAAACTCTGGGGGATCTTCCAGTAGTAGGTAATCATCTGACACAATACTACCGTCACCTGAGCCGCTGTCCTCATCTTCCTCTGTTGATTCATGCATTGTGTAATTCGGTGGTATGAAGTGCTGATTCATTTTGATCATTGTTAACCTCTCCACGTTTTTGGGAGATAGACTGGTCCTTCTCAAGGTTACAATGGAACCAGCAGCACTGAAAACACGTTCGGAAGAGACACTTGCGACAGGGCAAGCCAGATAGCTTATCGCCAGCCTGCTGAGCTGTGGCCATTCAGACCTTTTCCTATACCAATACTGCACTGGGTTTTGATCAACGTACACCTCTGTTGGATCGTCCAGATAGGCCTGGACCATCCGCTCAATGTTCAGGGTTGCTGCTGGTAAGCTTTTGTGCTGTTTTTTCTGTGCATCAGCACTGTGCTTACGGCCCATCTTTACATACCAATCTGATAATGATTGTACTCGGCCGAATGATCCAGTTATTGTTTTTGTAGTCGATGGTGATGGTGAGTGTTGCGATTGTGAGCCAACCGCACTGCCCTCAGCCGACGAAGTTGCACTTGATTCTGCATGGCCTGCTTCAGTATCAGTACTTGTTGTGGGTTGATGTGGCGGGCTTTTAATTAGCAGCCCTTCGTTTTCAAACTTGATGGCTGCTTCAGCTATACAACTTTTGTAGCGGGCAACATCAGTGTCGGAAAAAGAACGGAATAGTCCTAATTTTGCACGTGGATCCAGAATTGTGGCACAAATGTAATGGTCTTGTGACAAAATTTTATTTTGTATCCTTACATTTTCTGATAAGCGCCTGGATAAGCTCTCCACCAAGTCATGGGCTTGCCTTCTGTCCTCTACACCTTTGTAGGATTCAGACACATTATTCAGCTCATGCTCTAGCATTTGCAACAATGGGATCGCTTGGCCCATTGTACAGTCCTCCTTGCTGACTTCACGTGTGAAGACCTCAAAAGGAGACAGCATCTCAGTCAGGCATTGAATTAGGGTCCATTGCTCCCTCTGAAGGGTCATGCCTTTAACACTAGCATCACTGCCTTTGTACCAGACATAATCATTGAGTGACCTGTGCTGTTCGTACAGACGATCAAGCATGTAATACGTTGAGTTCCAACGTGTTGCCACCTCCTGGATGAGTGCCTTGACTGGCACCCTACGCTCACGTTGGAAGATCCTCAGCTGCTTCCGAGCTTTAAAAGAATGGCTGAAATGAGTGCATATTCTTCGGCAGATGGACAGTAAATTGCTTACTATGGGTTCTTTTTTCAGAAAGTCTTGCACTATAATGTTTATGCAGTGTGCCAAACACGGAACCCTGAAATAGGAACCAAGTTCCATGGCCTTAAGTACATTACTGCCATTGTCTGTGGCAACAAAACCAATACCAAGCCCTCTGGGCTGCAGCCATTCCAAAACCTTGGTGCGAAACTCTTCTAAAATGTTTTCAGCCGTATGAGATTTCTCCATGGCGAACATGGCTACAGTTGCATGTTTCCGAGTACCTTCAAAAATCGCAGCTGTGTCAACAACACCTCGTGCAGATAGTAGATCTTTAACCCCCACAAAAGAGATCCAGTGTGCAGTGATACACATGTAATCTGTGGCTTGGCAACGGGTCCACATGTCTGTTGTCAGGTGGATATTGTGCACAGCACTCTTCTGCAAAGCTTGTCCAACCAATTCCAGCACATCATGATGTAGTGCCGGAACAGCAATTCTTGCGAAATAGGACCGGCTTGGAACTTTCCATTTCGGGCAGATGGCAGACACAAATTCAAGGAAACCCACCCCTTCCACAAATGAAAAAGGAAGAAGGTCCAGCGCTAACATTTTAGCCAGCTTCGCATTGTACAATCGTGCCGTTGGGTGGTTGCGTTGGAACTGCCCCTCCAACCTAAACATGCTGTCAATGGTAGGCTGGCTTACTTTCCTTAGTGGTGCCATTAACCCACTAAGGCTCAACGACACAGATTGTCTCATTGAGGTACTCGCCGCCGGTCGCCTTGGTGTCTCACCCACACTCTGAGTATGGCTCTTACTGCGGTGCCACTCTGATGTTACTGAGGAGGATGTGGGCGTTACCACTGCAGTGACTGCACTACTGGAGACAGGGCTAGAAATGCCTCCCTGTTCTTCACCTGCCACCACAATAATATCGCTCCCTGATTCCTGACCAACTTCAAAGGGTTTAGTTTTCCTACTTTCTTTTAACTTAAGTAGGTGATCCTCCCACACAATAGTGTGGTGTGTTCTGAGATGACTTGCTTGTCCTCCGGTACCATAGTTTGTACCAAGCTTACCACGCCGAACACCTTGCCGACAAATTGCGCATATAGCAACGTTCTCCTCCTTGGCGCTAACAGAAAAGAAGTCCCAAACTGGGGAGGAGAACTTTCTGGCACTGCTGGATGTGCCACTTTCAACACCAGATGAACTTGAGGGGGTCCTTGAAAATATGTGACCCTGTCCACCTACACTGTGACTTTTACTACCACTTCCTACTGAGGTGGTTGAGCTGGATGTAGGTCCCTGCCGGGCCTTGGAAAATATGGCAGCTGGAGGTAGTGGTGGTGTAACCTGTGTTGGTGAGATCCGTGCTGCATCCCGCTCAGTAGCAGCCTTTCTGGATAGGGTTAGAATGTCGGTCTCCAATCCCTTTGGGGCGGGAGTAATGTGCGTGATGACTGGCTCGTCTTCATCAACATCATCACCCCCCTCTTCTACATCTACCTCCATAACTCTAAGTTTTTCTGGGACCTTCCTTTTCAGAAGCAATGTCTTGTGGCGTACTTCACTCTCAGACCGAGCTGGTGGGACCCAAGTGTCATCACGATCATCAGAAGCGGGGCTTGAAGAAGAAGATGATGGACTAAGCCTCCTTTTCCTTGCTGGTGGTCTGGAAGACAATAGATGTTCTGGAACAGTGGTTTGACTTCGCTCCGCTTTGTCTGCAGGAAGCTCGATTTCCTGAAATGCCCCTACGTCAGGAGCAACAACTACTATGGTGGGCTGTTGTGGCGGCTGCTGCTGTTCTGGTTGCGGCGGCTGCTGCTGCTGGTCTGGTTGCGGCGGCTGCTGCTGCTGGTCTGGTTGCGGCGGCTGCTGCTGCTGGTCTGGTTGCGGCGGCTGCTGCTGCTGTTCTGGTTGCGGCGGCTGCTGCTGCTGTTCTGGTTGCGCCGGCTGCTGCTGCTGTTCTGGTTGCGCCGGCTGCTGCTGCTGTTCTGGTTGCGCCGGCTGCTGCTGCTGTTCTGGTTGCGCCGGCTGCTGCTGCTGTTCTGGTTGCGCCGGCTGCTGCTGCTGTTCTGGTTGCGCCGGCTGCACACTGATCTGCTGAGTTTGCGCCTGCGTTGAACTTGATTGTGTACTACTTTGCGGTAATGACATTTCTTCAACACCGCTGCCCGTTAGTAGACTGGCTACCTCTGCGACAGTAAAGCCCTTGGGCCTAGGTTGGTGGGGTTGCTGGACCGCTGTGCTGCTCCCAGCTTGGTTCCCGGACAACGCTTTGGTGCCAAAAAAAACCTTGGCCGGCACACCACCAGTCGTGGTTAATGGCACTTCCTTTTTCTGTTCCTTCTTCTCACCAGCAACTTTCTTGGTACTGGACCTGGTACCTTTCTTTGGGGCCATCTTATTCCGACGTCAGGCAGGAGGCAGATGCACAACAAGTTCTGGTCACACGTGGGCGTGATGCGCAGCAGGACTTCTGTCTGGCTGGCAGTACAACGGGTAGCCAGGTGATGCCGATGACACCTCCTACTCTGTCTTTTGTGCACCTAAAAGCAAAGAAGACAGGAGAAGAACATCAGTGAAATGTTGCATTTGTTTTTGTGGTTCAGTTACTTAGTACTGTACTAGTGCAAACAAAAGATAGTCTAGCCATTTATGAATTTTTTTTAACTAGAGCTATGTTATACTACTAGTACTGTGTACAGCCACACTACACTCTCAGGAAGGTGATGTCTAAAAATTCAACAGATCACATAGAAAACACTTGATCAATAAAGCTGTGGCTACCTGCTCTGGTAGCAGTGGATGAAAGCAGGCCTGCTGGCAGACAAGGCCAGGCAAGCTTGCAGGCCTAGGCCTCAAAATGGCCACCAGCCACATGTCCAGGCCCAACAACATCAGCAAGGCCACCCCAAAAAACACACTTCCCCAACTCAATCCAATGCCATCCATGCCCAAAATGATGTCTAAAATCAACAGAACACACAGAAAACAGTAGATTACTAAAGCTGTGGCTACCTGCTCTGGTAGCAGTGGATGAAAGCAGGCCTGCTGGCAGACAAGGCCAGGCAAGCTTGCAGGCCTAGGCCTCAAAATGGCCACCAGCCACATGGAGAGCCCCAACAACATCAGCAAGGCCACCCCAAAATACACACTTCCCCAACTCAATCCAATGGCATCCATGCCCAAAATGATGTCTAAAATCAACAGAACACACAGAAAACAGTAGATTACTAAAGCTGTGGCTACCTGCTCTGGTAGCAGTGGATGAAAGCAGGCCTGCTGGCAGACAAGGCCAGGCAAGCTTGCAGGCCTAGGCCTCAAAATGGCCACCAGCCACATGGCGAGCCCCAACAACATCAGCAAGGCCACCCCAAAATACACACTTCCCCAACTCAATCCAATGGCATCCATGCCCAAAATGATGTCTAAAATCAACAGAACACACAGAAAACAGTAGATTACTAAAGCTGTGGCTACCTGCTCTGGTAGCAGTGGATGAAAGCAGGCCTGCTGGCAGACAAGGCCAGGCAAGCTTGCAGGCCTAGGCCTCAAAATGGCCACCAGCCACATGGCGAGCCCCAACAACATCAGCAAGGCCACCCCAAAATACACACTTCCCCAACTCAATCCAATGGCATCCATGCCCAAAATGATGTCTAAAATCAACAGAACACACAGAAAACAGTAGATTACTAAAGCTGTGGCTACCTGCTCTGGTAGCAGTGGATGAAAGCAGGCCTGCTGGCAGACAAGGCCAGGCAAGCTTGCAGGCCTAGGCCTCAAAATGGCCACCAGCCACATGGCGAGCCCCAACAACATCAGCAAGGCCACCCCAAAATACACACTTCCCCAACTCAATCCAATGCCATCCATGCCCAAAATGATGTCTAAAATCAACAGAACACACAGAAAACAGTAGATTACTAAAGCTGTGGCTACCTGCTCTGGTAGCAGTGGATGAAAGCAGGCCTGCTGGCAGACAAGGCCAGGCAAGCTTGCAGGCCTAGGCCTCAAAATGGCCACCAGCCACATGGAGAGCCCCAACAACATCAGCAAGGCCACCCCAAAATACACACTTCCCCAACTCAATCCAATGCCATCCATGCCCTAAATGTGATTGAAAATGAAATATATTCAAAAAACAAAAGGAACAGTTGCTTCATCATGCACACACACACCCATGAGGCCATGCCCATGGCTAGCTCGGGCCTACTACTACAACCCACAAAATTAAAATAAATTAAAAAAAAAAAAAAAGGAATGATGATAATTAATTATCAAAAATAAATTGTAGTTACACAACAACTGCAATGCCCACAATCAAACACAACAACCACTTACTTGTAAAATATCCTATTCCAAAAATCCTGAAATCCAATTGCAATGATGCAGCAGACAAAAAGAGAGATCTTTCCAGCTCCAAATCCAAAGGCAGAATGAGCAGGAGATGGACAAAGCACTGGGAGGAGCCTGCTGGACAGGAACAGGAAGTTGGAGAATCTGTGTCACTTCCTCCCTCTCTCCACTTTGTAAAAAAAAAATGAATCCTGGAGTCCTTGCACAAAAAAGGAAAGCCAAATGTGAATGTAAGGAGTTCTTTTCATCCAAAATCAGTATTTGCAGATGGTTTCATGCTGCTAGAGCCGATATTCCTCTCCAAATTGTAAATTTTACATTGTTGAGTTCTCCAGCTTCACATTACTTCCGCCGGCGTGTCGAAAACGATATGATCGCGTTCTCTTCTTTGTCCCTGTCGCGTTGGATATGACGTGTTCGCGGTCTCTTTCTCCTGTTCGCGTTCGATTTCATGTGCCCGCGTCCTCATTCTCTGGCTCGCGATGTAGAATGACATGTTCGAGATCTCAATCTTCTCATACTCGCGCGGTGCATGATCGCGAGAAGAAATACCTGATCGCGCGACAAATGACGTGATCGCGTGAAAAATGACTTGAATGCGGCCGCGAACTCTCGCGAGACAGCGCAAAATGGCTACCAAAATCCAACATCTCGTGGAGAACGCGACCGGGTCAAGAAAACTTGTCGGAGAACGCAGGGATTCAGGTAAGGCGATCGCGCGCGCGCGAGAATGTATTGTTTTACAGCGCGAGCAAGAAAAAAATTATCGCTAAGCTGCGGAATGCGGAAATTTTGACATTTTCGCGCTTTCCGCGGAACGCGAGAATGCCAAAATATCGCAACTTCCGCGAACGGAACGGAATTTTGGCCCAGGCCTATACACAACCCAGCAGAGCTAGGTTTTGATGGTTAGACAACAAAATGCCTACTTTCTAAAAGTGGCATTCTCAAACACAGAATGTTAAAACCAACTTCACTAAAAGATGTATTGTATCATTCTGAGTTCAGGCATTCTAAACTCGAATTTCTACCATGTTCCCTGAGTCAGTTAGGATTATAAAATGTAATAACCAAACAGCCCATTCTGGCCTATGGAGAACAGGTAGCCTTGTAATAGTGAAAACGAAAATGGCTGTAATTCACTATTAGGACATGCCACACACACCAGGGCATGTCCTAGCTTTTACCTACAATGCACCCTGCCCTTGGGTCTACCATAGGGGTGACTAATATGTATAAAAGGGAAGGTTTTAGGGACTGGCAAGTGGGTGCACTTGCCCAGTCAGCATGGCAGTACCAGACTGCACACAGGCTCTGCAATGGCAGCCCTGAGACACTCTTTACAAGCTGCTCCGGTGGGTGGCATAATCAGTGCTGCAAGCCCACCAGCAGCATTGGTTACAAGCCCTGGGCACACGCAGTGCACTGTCCTAGGGTCTGACAAGTAAACCAATCAAGCCAATCATGGAGTTACTAATCCATATATCAATTTACTATAGGGAGCACTTGCACTGTGGCACTGAACAGCAGTGGCACAGTGCCCAAAGCATCTATAACCAGCAAAAACACTTGAGGCAACAGCGAAAAATGGATGGGAGACCCACGCCAATGGTGCCAGGTCTAACACGCCCATTGTTTGGTGTCGCGTTCAGCCGGTAGAGCCACAGCTGGCATAAATATTCACGTAGATCCACAAATAAAAGCGCGCTCTCAGATGCAGTTGAAAAGCAGTGATTTATTCCACTTTCTTGATCACACACTGAGCGTTTGTGACACGGTGCTATACATACATGCTGGAGGTACTAAGCATAGAAAGGGGACTTACATTCTGAGTCACCCATGGATTGCACCTCTATGGCGGCCATATTGGAACATGTACATATATACAAAATTACAATGTTAACTTCACATTTGTCTGTTACATAACGATATTTGGCACTCATCAATGTAATCAAGACAATCCTTGTAAAGAATAGAAAAGAAAAGAAGAAAAAAGAAACTATACTCCTTTCTAATTCCTGTATTACTCATCATAAACTAAGGTGTCAGATAATACACCTAGTCTATAAACCCTTATACGTATACCGAAACCAGGTAGGCTATGCCTAAAAGTATTTAAACTTCTACAACGTTTACTGCTAGATTTACCAGCTGATGTCCGCCAATACGTGCGCCGAGTGGCAATGGGTACTATAGTCAAGGGATGCCACGTGTAAGGTTAATCCCGAGGCTATGTTATAACAACACTGTGTAGGCCTGTCCTACAGGCTTGCCACAACCTAGTTCCTGTTGTATATATTCTTATACTGAGATCTCAGGCCAACACAATTAGAGGTGCATAAGATATATGAAATATTATATATACGCGGCCAGTGGCATAAAACTTAATCCAAATGAAATACATAAGTACCGCATGTAACAGTGAATTAACAGAAGTGAAAAAAGTGACAGTTAGTGAGAGGTTCTTATCTATTTTTCCAAGAGTGCGTTCCCTGTAGAGGTGAAGAAAAGGGTAGGTGGCCCGTGAGATGTCTGTAATGATACATTGGGCCCCTTCGTTTCCTCCTGTGAAAAGGAAAAAAGAGAACAAGATAATATGGATTAAAATAGAGCACAGTTGTACCCTGATTAAAACACAGGTTTACATCATTAAAATACATTCTTTGAACATTTTGGATTGGAACACAAATTACGATATAGCATATTGGTTCTCTAATTACTCTTCAATTAAATGTGCTGCTAGTTCCCCGTCCCTTGGGGTACTTAGTTTCGAGATCGAGAATCCATTTTGATTCCCGCTTTCTGAGGTTTAGTTCTCTAGTACCTCCTCTCGGGCACATATGTACCTGTTCTATAGCAAAGTAACGTAATAAACTGTTGTACAGGTGGAAATCAGAAAAATGGTGTGCTACTGGATAGCTGGGGTCTTTGTTGGCAATAGCTCTAAGATGTTCAAGAACTCTTTTTTTCGCCATCAGGGTTGTACTGCCCACATATCTTTTATTGAATGGACACTCCAAAATGTAGATAACATATGTGGAGCTGCACATGAGGAACTGAGTTATTATTTTTTTACTTTTGTCACTGGGTGTACTAAATTCTTGTACCATCTTACTATTCCTGCATGCCTTGCAGTGGCCACAAGGGTAGAATCCTTTGAGATTGTGTTGGCTATGATCTGTACATTCTGTAACATCTCTATGCACTAGTATGTCTCTGAGATTCCTGCTCTTACGGTACGTGATTCTCGGTCTGTCGCTGATGGAGGGGCCTATGATAGAATCACTTTTCAAGATATTCCAATTATCATTTAATTTCTTTTGTATTTTTGGGGAATCCCTGTTGAAAGTTAGAATAACTCTGGTACCTGAAGTCTCAATAGGGTTTTCTTCTGTTTTGTGTTCTAGGGTTTACTCTCTTGTTATATCTTTCATCTTAGATACTGCTCTATTCAGAACCCAATTTGGATATCCTCGCTCTTTGAATCTAGTCAACATGATTTTGTCTTCCTCATGATACCCATCATTGTCGCTACAGTTCCTTCTCGCTCTCAGCAGCTCTCCATAAGGGATACTCCATTTCAGAGTATATGGGTGGCCGCTGAGGAGACTGTTACCTGCTGTGTCTTTCCTGAACAGTTTAGTCTGTATGGTGTTGCCAGATACCATTACCTTCACATCTAGGAATTCTATTTCTTTCTTATTTATGTTGTGTGTCAGGACAATATTGTAGCTGTTCTCATTTAGTAGGTTTATGAAGTTACTAGCTTCTTGTTCACTACCTTTCCCTATTATAAAAAGGTCGTCGATGTAACGTAACCATATAACCACTTTTTCGAGCTTGGCAGCATACTTGACATCTTTTTGTATTTCCTCCTCCCACAGCCCCAGGAACAAGTTTGCGAAACTAGGCGCAAAACAAGTCCCCCATAGAAGTACGTGTGGTTTGTTCATACAGTTCCCCTTTAAACATCAAAATGTTGTTTTGGAGGCATATGTCCATCATTTCTGTTAACATTTGTGTGTGTTCTAGATACATTATATGTTTGCTGCTTAAGTAGTGTATGCAGGCTCTAATACCATGCTTGTGATCAATGATAGTGTATAGAGAGCAAACATCCAACGTTAAAACCATGTCATTTTCTTCCCATACAATGTTTTTAATTTTGCATAGGAAGTCTTTCGTATCTTTTACATGAAACGGGAGTTTTGACACAAAGTCCTGCAGGAAATGGTCTACTTATTTTGAAATATTTTCAAAAACACTTCCTATGGCCGAAACAATTGGCCTACCCGGGGGGTCTAGTGGGTTCTTATGTATCTTCGGGAGAAAATATATTATCGGGAGTTTGGGGTAATCTTTTTTAAGAAATAAATATTCCTCCCATGAGATGACCCCTTGTTGCTGCCACCCTGAAAATTTCTCCCAAGAGGTCGTAATACTCTCATTGTAAGTTTTTGTGTTGCATCTGCTGTAAATCCTGTCATTCTTCAATTGTCTGTATGCCTCTTTGAGATACATTTCTTTGCTCTGCAATACAACATTACTAAGCCTGGGCAAAGCACTACGCCACGCTCGCGTAGTTTGCGTTACTTCGCACTACGCGAATTGCACGTCGCACAGTGCAACCACGCGTAGCGTAGCATTGCGTAGTGCAGCGGTCATTTTTTGCTTGCTCGCCGTCCTCAACGTCAAGTTGGCGACCGCGAGCAAGCAAAATGACATCCCGGCGAGACTTTTTCCTCGTTCGCGATCAGCAACTTCAAGTTGGCAATCGCGAGCGTGGAAAATAAACGTCCCGGCGAGATTCTCAACGCGGGGAGGTCAGGTTTCTCATTGCGAGTGGTCGCGTATGTTCGCGACCGCTCGCGATGAGAAACTACCAGTCTGCGTTGAGAAAGCTCCAGCTCGAGTAAAAATCTACTCGAGCGGCAGAAAACTACAGCTCGCACTGTGCAAGATGCCATTTTCAATGATTGCACAGTGCCGGATGCTTGTCCGCACTGTGCAATCATTGAAAACGGCATCTTGCTCAGTGCGAACAGGGTACTACGCAGTTCGCGATGTGCTACGCGTAGCTCGCGTAGTGCGAAGTGCACTTTGCATAGCTACGCGTAGCGCTGCTTCGCGAACTACGCCCAGGGTTAAACATTACCCCCTTTATCAGCTGGCCGAATTATTATGTTCTTGTCATTGGCAAGATCAGAAATAATGGTTTTCTGTTTGGTGGTTAGGTTGAAAGATTTACAGTTTCTTCTGTCTTGTTGATGTTTACATTCAAGCAATGATTTCATAACCACATCATGAAACGTGTATATATTGTCATGCCGAAGGATTGGATAGAAGATAGATTTGGGCTTAAAAGTAGTGTTAGCAGCTCTATCAGTGACGATATCTACAATCTCAGTTGTACCGTTGTCATTGTCATTAATTGCTATTTCATTATTGGAAGCAAGATCCTATATATATATATATCCGAAAAGCTATATTTTGCATGATGGTTAAAACAGGACACACCCCTGTCTGAAATTTGTGCTGGTGTTGTGTCAGGAAGGTATGTGGACTCACAATGGCAAATCTTTTTTGTAAGGTATAGTATGAGTGAATGTTCTCATCTTCGTTACTCTTTATAAGGCTGGAATTGTTTGGTGACAGGCAGTTCTCACACTAAGCTTCATAATACACCACACACAGGCTGGAATCCCTTAATCTGACAAAACAGAAAAAGAAACAAGGGAAGCCAGGCACACAGCTGTAACGGGCACAGCTTACTATTCTGGCGTGTCCAGTCATGAGTTGCTCCGTTCGTAAACAAAAGGGAGCACTAGAGTGGGACCCTGCTTTGGCCCCTTGTGGACTGGTGAGTTCAGCTACAATAGGAGCAGAGCAAAGCAGACAAAACTGCGATCACGATGTCTCCACTGGGACCAGCACAACGCACTGAGCCCACGGCACTCGGCTAGCTCTGTTCATTCTAAGCAAGGATGTAGATCTTGTAGTGACAGCAGGGGTGCTGACACACTTAAAAGAAGTTCCACCAGAGCGCATGAAAACAGTGCTTGGGCCACGGGATACTGAAAAGAGAAACACACAAGGAACACCAGGAAATAGTATGCTACAGCCAATAGAAATGGAGGAAAAGTGGCAAGTACACAAACCAATGAAAAGGAAGGGTGGGATGTAAGCCCATTTTAAGATTTATATTAAATACAATAGATTTCACAAGCACAGCACAAGCGCGGTGCAGGCAAAACCTAAAACGGGCTCTTTTAGGACCAAGAGCTAGCTTTCTGCAAAATTTGGTGTAATTCCATCCAGCAGTTTGGGCTACAGTTGTGTATAAAATCTCTATGGGAATTAACACGAGAAACGCACTCCCCCCACTCCTTTTCTTGCCCCCCTCCGCTCGACGTATCACCTCGAAACTTTCCATTCGGTAAAAATCGATATCTTTAACAATGATATTTATGTTCTCGAAATTTGTGGTTTTACTAGTTAAGTATAAGAAGTCGATATTTTTGTTATCGATATGTAATTCCCAATATTTTTGTGCTTCGATGTTGATTGCGTCACTATTATATCAGGGATACCGGTGTAGATCAGCCTTCCTAAATCTTTTGATGTAGAACACTATTCTAACTTGTTTCGCTATGAAATAATCCCTGAAAGTGGTGATCTCTAAAAAAAGAGACTCTGGTGAATTGAATCTTTTATACGTTTGGTGGGCACTCAGCTTAAAACATAACTTCATGCTTGGTCTCCGCAATTGTATTGATTCAGATTTTTTAAATAAATTTGTCTGCAATGATGGCATCTTATTTTGTGCATATGTTTTAGGATTTTAGATTGTTTATTGATTAGCTGATTAAAACAAGGGAGAACTACACCATCTGGGTCACTGAAGGATTTCTGTACTACAACAGTTCACCTCAATAACCATAAGACATAAAAAGACTTCAAATCTTTTTCGAAAGAGACGAGAGCCAGGCAACAAAATATGAAATTATGTGGATGTTTTTAAAATGAATTGAGTCAAAGCTAAAATATACCCTAGAAGAGGTCTTATTAGTAGTATGACAGCACAACCTTACATTTGTGAAATGTGTTGAAGTGCATGAAACGATTCAAAATGTTTCTTTGGTTTACTAATTGCACGGGGCTATGGAACACTAACATCTGAATAGCTTGTGCGATTTGGACTTGGTATTGTTTGCTGGGAGCATTACTTTGGTATTGACTGAACAGGTCAAACTAGGACATGATTTAGAGATGATTGAGTTGAATCGAACCACTTATATAAATTTTCAAGCGAGGGGCTGATTTTTATTCGCAATAAGATAGTAGATGTCATCCAATTTGGCAAAAATGACATTGAGAGACCCCATATTAGCAGTGGTTTTCTGTCCATGATCATATATGTGTTATTGTGTGCCAAAGTGTGATGATTTCCCCAAAGCTTGAAAATTAGTTTTTGTACTGAATAAAGGTGCATTGATATGCACTGCAGTCTCCAACAAAGGCACCGATGAGCCACCTATCAAAAAAGCTGGGTTTCTCTCATGCACTAGCGGCACACGGGGCCATGGCCTTTTGCTGTGCATACTAGCAATCTATTTGAATGTTACGCTGAGTAAGTCAGGGACAAACTTGCACTTCAGTAAGCAGTAGCAAAAAAATAAAATAATAATTCACCCCTAGCCCTCTAGATGTTCCTGATGGGTTTGCACCAAAGAATCAGGGCACAAGCAGAATGTACCACACAAACATATTAGTACTATAGCAGCTAATATTTGAAGTAGTTTCCCTTTAATGTACTATTGTCACCCAAACCAGTCAATTTTACGGGGGGGGGGGGCTGACATATGGGGGATTGGGATACTTCATGACATGCATCTGCCAGTGGCGTCTCCTCCGCTATGAAGGAGGACCGTCGCCCCACTGCTTTCTCTCAGTGCCCAAACCAGTCATGCGTACTTTCCCCTTCTCCATGCATGCTGTGTTACAGCCTGCATGGAGAACATGCCCATCCCTCTGAGCGCTCAGACCAATCACAATGCTACATTGCAGCGTTGTGATTGGCTTAGGGGAGGGAGCCTGGCTGCTTGCTTCCCATTCCTGTCCAAGTCGGAGCCAGGGGAGCAGGAGCAGGGAAGACGCAGGACCTGGCCTCAAGGGGTAAGTTTTTTTTTTATTATGCTCCCTCCCCCGCGACATCCCCTCTCGACCCTGCCAGCGTGAGGCGAGCCATGCTGGCCGCAACTGGCGTCTGCCCAGCAATGGGTCTGAGTCAGTCAGTCAGAAATCTTTAATCAACCAAAAACTGGTCATAAACGCACAGAGAATAAATACAATCACAATTAATAGCAGAGTCATTTATGAGTCAGTGGAATATTGGGCAATTGCCATTCAGGCGATGCTATTTGGCCTTCCGGTACTTGATGAATGCGCAGGGCCGTCTTAACAGCATTATTATTCTGTTGGGCAAAGCAGTGCACTGGGCCCTGCCTACACAACCACTCACAGGAATAAAAATGTTTAACGGAAAATTAGTGTTAAATTCTGGTCTGCATGGGGTGCTATGCTCGTGGGGCCCCCGGGCAACTGCCCAGCTTGCCCATGCGTTAAGACAGCACTGTGAATGCGGAAGAGGAAGAAGCCGTGCAGGTAAAAGCAATCTATAGACAGTCACCTCTTAGCTGTAATATCTACAGCCGATGGCACTGCTCTTTCTTTATTACTGGGCATCTTTGGCTCTATCCCAACAGCAGAACATTGCCAGAGAACGGCTGATGAACTCTTCCTATATATTACCCATCCATTCCTATTGCCTTCATCTCAGAGTGAGTCCAGCACCATTTTAATATCTACTAAATAACATACTCGATTATTGGCCCCCTGCTCATAGGCTTTTCTTTGTGGGGTGTCCAATTCTTATATCTAAATACAATACATCTTAGTTTTTAGAGAAGTGCTTTTATAATAGCCCATATTTGTGTATCAGAGTAAAATATTGAAAAACGTGCAGACAATAAGGCAGACCTGTAAGATATGCGAAACAGCAGTGCCTTGTGAACATGCAATGGGAATACATCTTGAAAACAAGTTGTGCGATGGGTGGCTGCAGTGACATTAATCAAGTATCCCATTACTCATCTCTCATACTCTTATAAAAGAGCTTGTCAGCATTGACCTTCGACTCAGGGATCAGGAGGCCCTGCGGCAGAGACACAAAGGTGCAGGCTGACAACCACTTCCCATGGCTGTGAAACGGTAGCCAACTTTACTTCAACTTTTTATCAAAGATAATAGGTCAGCGATCTCATCATATGTGAAATGGTTGGTGCTGCATAATACCCATACAGTATCGAAATATCAAGTGCTGCAGCTAGACAGAAAAGAAACAAAAAACCACAGACCACCGATCTGCGGGTGGAGCAAGGACTCCTGTGCCCTTTCAGAAGACAGCCTTCTGGTTAGAACCAACACAGAAATGCAGCCCTCAGGAATGGAAGAGCGATGCAAGAGTCTAAAGTGCTGTTGTGTCTAGGAAAGCGATATACCTGAGATTTTTGTCTGTGAAAGAAGACTCCTGTTTTAGGAACTAAAACTTAGCCTGGAGAACTAGGCGCACCTGTAGACATTCGGTGCCTGTGGTCCCCAGAAAGGGCTGTTCTTTCCAGGGTGCACCCGAGAACCAACGTGTGATCACTCTAATGAACGACTGGAGTTAAAACACATCTCCTGAGACAGCCGGATCCATTTGAAGCCCTGAAGTGGGTACAAACCAACTCCCCACTAACAGGAAATACATCATAAGGAAAGAGGTCTGTCTTTCTGATATACAGTGATTGACGTCAGTCACATTCCAATACCTGATGATTGATGCCTGCTATTTAGACTTCTCACATCTTCAGTTGATCTGTGTCCATGGGTGGTCTCTGTTGTGAGTAGGTTTCATTTCAGCGGGGCAGTGACCCGCAACTTTCTACAGAGGAATTTGAGTTAGGTCAAGAAAGGACAGGCTGTGCTATCAATGTGGAGTTGTTTTAATGCAGTCTCACTCTACAGGCACAACGATTTTGCAACCTTAGGGGCAGTGCAAGAACAATTCGTTGACATTAAAGCTGTCAAACACAAAAAGTCCAAACCCTCAAAAGATGCAGAATTCTCTCAAAAGATAAACACCCACAACAAAGCTCCCTGATAAAGCTCTCTATGGAGATGTTGTAAAGACGAGGAGACATTGTGGGTTGAGATAAATATTTATTCTAGTTACAGAGTAACAAAGCCCCCAGCCGCTGTTAAGGCCTCCAGCTCTGCATCTCTCGTTCTGCTCTTTCCTTGTCATTCCATTCCACCAGTAATGGTCTACTGCACACAATCACACAAAACAACACATCTCCCCCCTTAATGAAACAAACAACATAAATGTATAAGAATAAAGAAAATAATAAAAGAAACAGCATAATGGCATACAACTATGAAACAGCATTTTCCTGGAACATGTCAAATGAAGTCAAAAATATTTACAAAATAAACAATTACACATTTAACATCTCTGTCAAGTGGTAGGGAAGTCTTCCAACCTCTGGGGAAAACGAACAAGTGTTCCTTTTTTGGATGACATTTTTTCACTAGTAGCGTTATTTGACCACCCGGTTTCTACAATTTGAAGAAGCAGCCAGCTCTAATTCAGCCATGAGAAACGTTTTTTTAATTTTTTTTAAACATATTTTTATTGAAATTTCACAACATCTATGATACCATCACAAATATTCACAGTACTGACAGAGCATACATAGCTGAATTGTATTATTGCCAAGAGTGCAAGATACCATTGAAATATAACATTAGTAGAATATTCAATTAGACTCAGTGGCCCTGGATTCCTAAACAATTGTCTCAATGTTAGCTCCGTTATCCCCTTATCTACTTATCAACTAATATCATAACCTAATAAGCAATGAACCAGACATCTCTTACAATTCCAGAACTTTTCAGGTCTTCTTGTCCTTCTGTTTAATGTGACTTTAATCCTCATCCCTTAACAAACAAACAATACCACCCCCCCCCCCCTTCCCTACCACAAACTCAGCCATGCTATTTATTTTCGGGCATAATACCTCAATGCAGCGTATTTCTTTTCTTAACTGGGTACAGCATGCACATTCAATAGACCTTACACTAATATTGAGACACACTCCATCCCCTAGAATATCTAAAACAACTAATCTCATTAATAATAAGCTTGAGTCTTCTCAATCAAACTTAATGCACATCCTTTGCTATAAACTCCTCCATCATTGTGTTCCATTCCAGTGATATCATGTTTTTCCTCAAACCTCTACGCTCTTCTCTGCTTATTTCAGCTCCCTCCGCTTTGCCCCATCGCACCATTCCATTATACCAAGCTAAGAAAGACGGTGGTTTAGCTGTTTTCCACCTCATTGTAATGTTACGCTTCGCCAATATAAGCGCAAGATTAATAAATCTACTAACAGGACCACTTTTCTTACCTCCAGTGCCCAATCCTAACATACAATATTCTGGTGAATCATCATGTCTCATCGGCGCAATGTCGTGTAATATTTTATATACCTCTGACCAGTAATGCACCAACCTCGGGCAGTTCCATATCATGTGAACTAATTTTGCATCCGGTGAATGGCAATGTGGACAACTATCCTCCACATTTGGAAACATAGGGCCTCATGTAGGTAGCATACCAGTTACCACTTCTAAAATACCGAACGATACCGAATCGGTATTTTAGAAGTGGTAACTGGTATGTAGGTAATGAGTCGGTATTTTTTACCGAATCGTTACTAGTCGGTAATTACCGAATCGGTATTTACCGATTCGGTAATGAGGCATACCTTCCCATTGATGGGAAGGTATGCCTCATTACCGAATCGGTAAATACCGATTCGGTAATGGGGGGAACACATACAAGGGTGGCAGGGTGTCACATTGACACCCTGTTGCACCCCTGATTCGGCCATGTGTGCACATGTGGCACACATACATGCCCTAAGGGCATGTATGTATGCCACATTGCACACTGCTACGCGCGTAAAAATGCATTTACACATACATTCATTATTTACCACCAACTATAAATTGGTGGTAAATACCGACTCTTAAACACACACACTCCCCCTACATCTCGATTTTGCTTTCGGAATTTACCGAATCGGTAAAATTACCGATTCGGAAAAGTTACCGATTCGGTAACATTACCGATTCGGTATTATTACCGAATCGGTAATTTTACCGATTCGGTAAATTCCGAAAGCAAAGTTTGTCCCCCTACATACCAATGGCCAAAATACCGGTCGGTAACGGTATAATTACCGAAAATCGGCCGTTACCGACCGGTATTTGGCTTCCTACATGAGGCCCATAGTGTGTAATCTGTATGGGGTTAAATAATCTGTATGGGGTTAAATAAACTCTGTGCAGAATCATTAATTTTATGAATTTGAATTTAGGATTTCTAGAAAATTTTCTTGGGTATTCCAGAATTACATTCCATTCTTTATCAGTAAATTCACGCCCCAATTCTGCAACTCATTTATCTCGGGTAGATTGTAGAGGAGTTGCCGCTACTTCACGAATACCCCTATATATCCATCGGGTGATGTGGCTGCCATTCCCCATTAAATATTGCATATTTAATAATTCATAATTCAATGGTTCCTGCCCTGTGGGAGTCCATGTTGTGCGAATATAACCCGATATCTGTGCGTGCAATAGAAATAATGTGCTAGGTACCCCATGTGCTCTTACAAAGGCATCATGAGTCATTAGTTCTCCGTCTGTAAAAAAATCGCCTATTGTATGCACTCCGGCCTCCTCCCATATATTTATATTCCTGCTCGAGGATAATCCCCGATTGTAGTGGCAATCCCAATATGGGGATATTTGGGGAATATGGGGGTATTCTCTTTGTGTATCTCCTTGCCCTTGCCCAGTATGCTAATGCCACTTTCAATAAAGGGGGTGCGTTTGTAGCTGCTCCACCACTGGGCAACAACAGCCTATGCAACGCCCCACTTTCCCAAGAGGGTCTGGACATATCTATTTCTTGCAGGTTTTTACCCACAATCCAATAAGCTAACCATTGCAATTGACTTGCATAGCAATAAGCTCTCAAATCTGGCGCCCCCAATCCTCCTCTCTTCGTGTCCAGTTGTAACTTCGCCAACCCTATTCTCCTGCGTCCTGCTCCCCATATTAATTCAATTAGTAGAGTGTCCAACAATTTAAAAACGTGCGTTGGAATGATTATGGGAAGTTTGATGAAATAATAGAGCAATCTTGGCAGCAATACCATTTTGCTGATTGCTACTCTTCCGCCCTGGGAACCTTGACAAAGGAATGTCTGTTTGACACGCATCCTCATCTTAATTCAATAGCACATTCCAATTCTAAGTCAATTCACCAGCTTTTAGGTTTCCCTGGACTACTTTGTCAGACTTGTTAATATCATAGTGCAAAAATGCCACAGTCTACCATCACTTCGTTTACCGGCATTGGTAAATGTTTTCACTACCTGAAATGGACTCTTAGTCGTACCTACTCTTTTTTTGTTACTTCATCCGGACCCAATCACCCACATTCAAATCCACTTCCTTCCTTTAATGTCTGTGATCCATAATGATCTTTATATTGATTCTGAGCATTACAAATATTTTTGTTATCAGTATCCATAGAAGCTGCCTTTTGTCTTATGTGCTTCATCTACTCTAGATTATTTTAGGTAAAAGGATCTGTTATGTTATGTTATTTTATGTTATAGTCACTTGTAGAGCGCTCGTTCACCATAAGGTCTCTTGGCACTGGTAGCAGAGGGAAGCATCGATCACCGATTTAGGCAAAGGATTGTTGGAACAACCAAGTTTTTAAAAGTCTCTTAAATTTCCAATAGCTGGATGCTGATCTAATATCCAGAGGGTGGGGGGTAGGTTCAAGTAAGAGGAACCAGTACAGAAAGGCTCGCCCCTCCTAGCCTTTTCCTTGTGCTTCTTGGCACTGTAAGTAAATTAAGATGAGACGATTTGAGATGGCAAGTGGGCATGTGGCGCTGCAGTCTGGTAGATATAAAAACAGGGCTATTACTATGAAGTGCCTTAAAAATAGTGCAAGCTATCTTAAAGACAGTCCTCCTAGCCACAGGGAGCCAGAGGAGATTTTCCATCAGAGGCTTAGTGTGACAGTGTTTTGGCTTGCAAAAGACCAGCAGGGCCGCCTGCTTTTGCGCCAGTTGCAACCTGTGAATTAATCCAGTGGTGAGTCCCAAATAGAGGGCATGTGCATAGTCAATCTGCGATATCACAAGAGGGATGATAATTTGAATGGGAGCTTTCTCTGTAAAATATCTGCGTATTTTCCTTATTGTTAGGAGTTGGAAATAGCAAGAGGATGACACAGCTCCAATTCGTTGCTTGAGAGATAAGCCTTCATCAATGAGAATCCCAAGACTTTTCACCACTCTCTTAGGCATGGGGGAAGAGCCTAATTCTGAAGGCCAAAGAGAGGTGTTTCCTTATGGATCAAATTATTTTTCGTTACCACCACTTCAGTTTTATCAGAGTTTAACTTTAACTGGTAAAAATGTATCCAGTCCCGAACATAAAGCATCAAGTTTTGAAAGAGTGCCTTATACTCTATAGTGTTGTTGATTACAAAAATTAGCTGCATATCATCAGCTTAATTAAATATTTTCACATCTTGCTTCTGAAGAGAGTGTATTAAAGGGCGGATGTAGAGCTTAAACAAGTGGAGGTCGAGGACGATCCTTGAGGTACACCACAATCTAATTGAACCTTGGCAGAGTGATATGGGGGAAGGGAGACTGACTGAGTCCGATCTTTAAGAAAGGAGGCCAACCACTCAAGGGCAGTGCCACACAGTCCTTCTTTGCTGACATGGTCGATCTGTAAAAGTATGGTCGACCGTATCAAATGCCGCTGAAAGGTCCAGCAGGACCAGTGCCTGGCTGGACCCATTGTCTACTTCCTTCCTCATTTTATCCATAACAGCAAGTAAACTGTCTCAGTGGCATGTGCAGGATGGGAACTGGCCTGGTTGGAGATCAGGTAGCCTGACTCCTCTAAGAAAGAGCATAGGTGTTGGGCTACATGAGATTCTAGTAATTTAGCTAAGTAGGGTGGCAAGTCGATAAGTCTATAGTTCTTAAAAGTAGTGGGATCCTCCCCAGCTTTTTTTTAAAGAGGTAGCACCTTAAAGGAGTTGGGGACCTTGCCCTGGGTAGGAGCTAAATTGAGGAGAGACATTGATATATCTGGAAACCAAGATAAAATTGTCTTTTGGACGTAAGGAGGACAAATATCATTTGGTGATCCTGTTTTGATTGTGGCAATCAACTCGATAAGATGATCTTTGCTGATGGCCGAAAAAGCAGAAAGAAATGTAGAATTTCAATCTTCTAGTGATATTTGGAAGGCTGTGGTGCGACGAGGAATATTGTTTTGTATAACTTTTATTTTCTCCACACAAAAAAGGTTCAATTAGTCACACAGATTTTGGGAGGGGACTACAGACACAGAAAATCTGTCAGAATTTGATAGTTCTCTGACCATCTCAAAGATGACTTTAGTCTTATTTTCTGAGTTCAAGATTTTGTTAGAAAAGTAAGTTAATTTTGCCTGTAACATTCATTTTTTGTAAGTTTTTAAACATTAGAAAAAGACTTGTCTCTTTTCAGGCAAATAGGTGTTTCAACATTTATGCTCCGCTTGCCAGAGTTCACGCTTATCTGCTTTCAAATGTGGTGAAAAGCACTTAGAAGCTTCATGGCAGTGGGCAATGTAGGAAAGTAGTATCTGCTTCTATGTTTACCCCAACTTTTTGCCATGAAGCACTTAGAAGCTTCATGGCAGTGGGCAATGTAGGAAAGTTGTATCTGCTTCTATGTTTACCCCCACTTTTTGCCTGATACTAAGCCTGATACTAAGCTGTATTCGACTAGTCTGACTGGGATCCTGCTAATCAGGACCCCAGTCTATCTGCGTTCTCCCTAAATTGTCATGATCTGTGAGTATATGCTACTAAGGGACCCAGGGCATAGGCACCCCAGAGGTCTCCCTTGGGCTGAAACATGTATTATGCCGCTCATGAGAGACCATTCAAAAGGGAACTACTGGCCTGCCATTGCAGCTTTTGTAAGCTGGTGCTAGGTGCTTGGTTCTAAGTGAGAGGGTGCCACTGCATGAGCAGGACACCCCTACAGCCTACGGAGTCCATTCTCACGGGTTGTTAGTGAAGCAGCCATATACCATATTGTGGGCACCGCATAATTAGGCAATGACTATCTAGAAACTGGCTGCAACGAATTCTATCATGTTTGGTATCAAACATGTTGGAATCATACCCCCCACACCGGATACGGTGTGGGGGATATGATTCCAAGCACTGGAAGAGCCCTCCATTAGGCTCTCCATGTCCCCGGTAGCAGTCTTCCAGACCCAGACAGCACAAAATGGTTGCTGCCGACCAGATACACAATTCTGCTCTCCTGCTGCTAACCAAGGCTCGAGCAGGGGAAGGCAGAACAATAGGCATCCTGTCACAGGGAGGCGTGACCACCTCCCAGACAGGATTTAGTGTATTGGGGCAGGGTGGGTGCGCTTGCCAACACCACTCAGTCTGCATGTGGGGCACATTTGGTATCCCCATGCATAGTCCAGTTCAAACCAGTCCTGGGAGCCGTTGGCTCCTGCTTTGGCGCAAAACTGTACAAAGGGCATGGGAGTAACCTCCTCTCTGTCCAGACCCTTCCCTGGGAGGGTCACCTGAATCTTCCCAACCCTTTTCCTAGGGGAGTCAAGGGCTTACCTGGGTGTAGGTCCCTAGATTCGTCGTGGGATAAGATTCAGATCAGACACCACTTCTACTTCTACCGTCTAGGCACTCTGAACTTTGTTTGGCCCTGATTACATTTCCCTTCCAGTCTGCTGCATCGTCTATGCCTGTGCATTATACAGGAACCTTACAAGGCCTGTGAAGCATCAAAGACACGTGAAGAAATTTCCCTTGGAGTGAAGGAGTCACTCCCCTGCATCTGCAGGCACCGCAACTAAGTCGACCGGTCTGCTGATCCTGATCTCCTCCGGACTCTGAATGGCTCTGCAACACAGGTGGTGGTTTTCCACAGCTTCCGAGGCCTGCCCTGCCCTCTCACGAAGTTTGAGGCCAGTATCCCTTGTGAGGGTTTGTTGCATTCCCAAGTACTTGTATATTTATGATAGTTGTCCCTTTAAGGCATGCGACATGTATTAATATTCATGTGAGCTTTGGGGTTCCATTTGGAGCCTTTGGAGCAAGGGGTTCTAGTGTAGTCAGTTTCCATCTGGATCCTGACTGCTTAGGATTGTATGCCGTGCTGACAATAAATTCATCTTGACAAATACTTCCATCTGGACTATTTCTAATATTTTGGCGACGAGCGGACTAAGAAATAACTCCTGCCTAACTTCAGCACGGGAGCGGAGTATATTCACCCACGTTACTATGAAATTTCATGGATTTCATTACTTTGTCAACCTTGTGAAGTTGCATCAACAACGATCTAACGATAACTACTGTTATCAGGACCTGCTTTGAAGTTACCAGAGCAAGCGTCTAGAAGTCTAATGGTGAAACTAGCGGACCATTGGAGTATTGTGAGTAGCGCTATGTTTTTGCTTCGCTAGCGCAGCAGACCAATTTGTGAGGGTTTGCTTTGGCGAGTGAAGTTGCTTGTGGTTAGTGAGCGCTTTCAATATTAACATTGTGCAAGTCTCCGTGAAGAGCTGTGCGCCGGGTTTCAGTTTTAAAGACGCATCTTTCAAAACGGGTACTCACCGTAACAGCGCGTCACGCCTCGCCTCGCTCCGGCGTTAGCCTTCACCCATTGTTCTTGTTCTTCCTGCTCCGGCATCCGTAATTGACGACGCGTGCGTCATCACGCGCACGTTGCAGACACGTACGGGGGCCATATTAGAAGTTACCTAGCAACGGTAACAACATCGATAAAAAAAAATGTCAAAAAGAGAAAAGAGAAGACTTTACGATCGGATTCAGTGAGGACCACGGAAATAAGGCCCGTAATCAGTATAAACTTCAACAAAAAGCCAATAGACAAATGCTATGATAAAGCAACTTAGATTCTACCATTTCAAGTGGATGTGCTTCAATTGTACAATTATTATATGTCATTTGTCACCTACACTAATTTTGTAAGATTTCACATGTGAGTTAGCAGAGTTACAAAGTTGTTTACTGCTAAGAGTGATATTGTTTTTTTGTGATTCTTTTGTTCATGTTAACACTGCATATTATTTCTTAGGTCTACGTTGCTTACATATGGCAACGAGTTTATTATAGCAAAGTAATTAGTTTTTCTTTTGCAACATGCAATTCGAAGCTCCTTCAAAATTTCTCCAAAGCAAAGGTGACCCACCCATACCTTGGCCAAGATGAAAGGAAGAGTTTTTCAATTATATGAAGGCCATTGATGGGGAACGCAAGGGTGCTGAAAGAAAAAAAAGTATTTTACTTCATTGCCTTGGTTCTGAGGGCCAAGAAATTTTCAGATCGTTACCCCAAATACTCCCTCAAGTTGGTCAAGGAGGCAATGTAAATGTATATACAGAAGCCTTATCTAGGTTAGAAAAAAGATTCAAACCAACGTCCAACATCGCTTTAAACATATTTAAATTTTATACCAGGGCACAGAAGGATGATGAATCGTTTGATGACTTTTTGACTGCATTAAGATCTTTAAGCCTACATTGTAATTTTGGTAACATTACCGATGAAATGATCCGAGATCAAATAATTGTGCATGTTAAAAATAAGAAAATACAAGAAAAACTATGGGTCATGGGAGATCCCAAACTGGAAGAAGCTATAGCTATAGCAAAGTCAACGGAACTGTCAGAAAAATTGATGGATGTAGTCAGTCAGAAATCAAATAGATCTTCTACTGAGGATGAAATATGTGTAGTTAAATCAAAAGGAGATACTAAAAATCCGAATCATACACAAGTAAGAGTCAAACCCAACTATAATAATTTCTCAAGCAGAAAACAAGACCATACCAGTAGTTCATTTGTTTGTTATAGATGTGGGAGCAGATCACACATCGCCTCATTTCAAGGATGTCCTGCAATGAACAAAGAGTGTAGAGTATGTGGTAGGACAGGGCACTTCAGTAATGTCTGCAGAGATAGACACTTCAACAATCAAACACAGAATACTACAACTATGGTTTCGGATACCAACAAAATTACTACTGTTAAAGAAATCCAAGACTCTGACAAAGGTTTTGTTGTTTCTATCATACATACCGGTTCTGAGAAGGGAAAAAGTATGAAGTCTCCCAAATGTTTATTTGATGTTTTAGGATCGGATTTGGAGCTAATGGTGGATTCAGGTTCACCGTGGACAATAATTAGCAAGGAATACTTTGAGGAAAAACTACAAGAACTGTGCAATATCAAGGATATACAGCAATCTGACATCCATGCGGAAAGTTTTGATGGGTCAAAAATTGATATGGAAGGTTTTTTTACAGTTCCTTTAAGTTTTAGAGGAAGGTCTGCCCATATTAAATTGTACATTGCTACCAAAGGTGTGAACGTGTTAGGGTGGCGAGATCAGTGGGAATTAGGTATCATGCTCAACCCACGTTCCAATGACCCCATTTCCTTATGCAGTGAACAAGACATGTGCATGGCCACCACAGTAAATCAAGTTGTGGAATCCACAAGGGGTACGTCATTTTTAACACACAAATATAATAAAGTTTTCTGCGATAACTTAGGAAAACTTAAACAATTTTCACATAAAATTGTACTAAAAGATAATGCCATCCCAGTCAAACAAAAATTAAGAGGGGTACCAATCAATGTCAGGAATGAATTAAAAGACATGCTACATGAACTATTGAAGGATAATATCATTGAACCCATTGAATCTGCTGAATGGGTTTCTCCCATTGTTCTGGTACGTAGCCTGATCAAAAATTGCGCGTGTGTGTTGATTTAAGAGCTCTCAACTCAAATATAATTATAGATTGTCACCCACTCCCTAATATAAATGAACTGGTTTCATTGTTTGATGGTGCTCAAATTTTTTCAACTCTTGATCTGAGATCTGCGTACCATCAAATTGAGCTTACAGAAGAGTCAAAAAAATATACAGCATTCATAACACCTTTTGGCCTTTTCCAATACACCAGGATGCCATTTGGGCTCGCATCAGCAGCCTCTGTATTTCAGAGAGTGATGTTCCAAATTTTTACAGACATTGAGTGTTACGTCAAATGTTTCCAAGATGATATTTTAGTTTTTTCCAAGAATGAAGCTGAACATGAATTACATTTAAATGAAGTTTGTAAGAGACTATAAATGTCTGGCCTTACCCTCAAAGCACACAAATGTAAATTGTTCAAGAGTTCCGTAGAATATTTAGGTCATACTCTGTCTGGAGAGGGTATGATTCCTAAGAAGTCCAATGTTGAAGCCATCCTAAATGCACCTGCCCCGTCCAACAAAGAACAGTTGTTATCCTTTTCTGGTATGTGTGAATATTATAGCAAATTTGTTGAAAATTTTGCAACCAAGATGGAACCTCTAAGAAGGTTATTGAGACAAAAAGCCGTATTTGAGTGGGGTGATGAGCAAGACAAAGCTTTCTTGGTTATCAAAAGTGACATCGTCAATGCTCCCACACTCAAACCGTTTAAAATGAAAAAAATATGCATCATTACTGTAGATGCCAGCCTATATGGTTCGGGTAGCGTGTTATCACAAAGAGATGAAGGGAAGGAATGGAATGTAGCCTTTTCCTCCAGAACCCTTAATGATACAGAACGTAAATATGCAGTTATTGAAAGGGAACTACTTGCTTGTGTTTGGGCGGTCGAACATTATAGAATGTATGTATGGGGAAGCAGATTTGTCCTCAGAACGGACCACAAACCGTTAGTTCACATTTTGTCGGCAGGTGGTGGTTGGAATTCTACAGCTAGAATAGCTCGTTTAACATCTAGACTACAAGAATACAATTTTACAGTTGAATACATACCAGGGAAAAAAAATGTTACAGCGGATTGTTTATCACGTCTTCCATTTGAGGATAGCAACAGTAAGGTTAGTGTTGTGAATGAGGCAAATTTTGTGTTAAGCATTGCTAATATTTTTCCTGCACAATACAAAGAAATCACAGAAGAAATTTGGAAGGAAAGCCAAGATAAGGATGATAAATGGGTTTCCCTTAAAAAGTGTGTAATGGAAGGTTGGCCTAGGAAGGACCATGTAGAGTCAGAACTATTGCCGTTCTTCATGGTAGCTGATGAATTGTTTTGTGATGGAAATTTTATTTTTAGAGCAGGCAAATGTATTCCTCCACAGCACATTCAAGAGTTAATACTCAAATTAGCACACAAGACACATCCTGGTATTTCTGCTATGAAACGTCTCTTAAGATCGTATTTTTGGTGGCCGGGTATGGACAGATTTATTGATCGCACTGTTAGGGAGTGCAATGATTGTTGTTCCAATGATAAGATGTTGAAAGTCAATATTCCTCCTTTAAAAACTGTTAAATGGCCGAAGGAACCATGGAGGAAGGTTGCTTTTGATATTTCTGGTCCATTTTACATGCTACCAGAAAATTCACGTTTTGCTTTGGTCATGATTGACTACCATTCTAAATGGCCTGAAGTCAAGTTTGTTCCAAAAGCAACCACTAGTGCGGTTATTAACTTCTTTAAGGAAGTCTTTTCACGTGAAGGGTGTCCTTCCACTATGGTCTCAGATAACGGAGTACAGCTTGTTTCTGGTGAAATGGAGAGCTTTCTCAAAAGTTGTTCTATTCAACACATTTGCAATTCTCTCTATGAACCTCACGAGAATGGTCAAGTTGAACGGTTCAATCGTGTTCTTAAAAATTTTGTGATGGAATCTTTAAAACAAAAGGGAAATTGGTTGAGCGCCCTCAGACAAAGACTCTGGGTATATCGTATTACTCCACATTCAACTACTGAAGCCAGTCCGTTCAGGTTATTGAAAGGTAGAGACCCGGCTTCGGAAGTTTGTCCTTGGTGGTTTAAAGTAAAATGTATGAAAGTGTTGGAGCACAAAGATGACATACACGAGATTGCTAACAGAATTGAATACAAACAAGAAAAGACCAAAGTGTGGTATGATAACAAGTGGAAAACAAAAGTACATGATTGGAGGGTGGGTGATTGGGTTAGGATTTTAAGACCCACATTGAGTAATAAAGGTGTTAGTAAATTTGGCAGACCCATACAAATAAAGAAAGTGTTTAAGAACAGCGTAATCACCCAAGATGGTAGAGTTTGGAATTCCAGGAGGGTAGCCAAGTGTCCTATGCAATATGACAGGAATGTAAATAGGTATACTAATGATTTTGGCAAGGGCTTAGCTCCAGATCCAGCACTGTGGTGGCCATCAGAGATGGGGGCACCTCCAGTACCTGGCTCGTGCACCAGGAATTTGGGTGTGAAATGGGAGGCAAATTTCTCCTTTTCTGCTCAAATTAAGCAGGTGTCTTCTGGCTGTTTTAGCACTTTGAAAAATTTGCGGTAAATCCTGCACTTTTTACCGGAGGATTGTCGGAAATCTATAGTACATGCTACAGTCACGTCCAGGTTAGACTATGCTAATAGTCTTTATCTTGGCCTACCCAAATATGCCATAGGACGTCTCCAGATGATTCAGAATGCGGTTGCGAGACTGGTGCTACGAATACCTTTCAAACATCATGTCTCTCCGTATTTACTGAAGCTCCACTGGTTGAAGGTGGAGAAGCGAATCCAATTTAAGGCCATGATTCTGGCGTATCGGGCCCTAAATGGAAACTGTCCTAAGTATCTAAAGCAAAGATTAAGCATATATAAACAAAATCGGGTGTTACGCTCAAACTCTCAGATGCTGCTGCAAGTCCCTCGTTTTGTGAGGGCTCGCTTGGGAGGGAGGACTTTCACAGTGGGTGCAGCATCACTGTGGAACACCCTACCAGAGCCCCTGCGGAAGGTAAACACTGAATCCAGCTTTAAAAAAAATACTGAAAACATGGCTTTTTTAGGCCCTGGGCTTTTTTAGGTCGCAACTCAGCTGTCTCTAGCGCCGGGACACCCCTATTTGGGGTAGCCGGGCGCTCTATAAATCGCACTAATAATAATAATAATGTTGCTGATGACAATAATCCACATAGGGCGCAAATGGATGGCTCTGTTGCTTCAAGAGTTAAAAGTGATGTGCGTATTAGAACTGCGCCCAGATCGCTTAGTGATTATGTTTAATGTAGTTTCATATTTGATGCCTGTTTTATTAATAAGGTGGATGTGTTGCATTCCCAAGTACTTGTATATTTATGATAGTTGTCCCTTTAAGGCATGCGACATGTATTTATATTCATGTGAGCTTTGGGGTTCCATTTGGAGCCTTTGGAGCAAGGGGTTCTAGTGTAGTTAGTTTCCATCTGGATCCTGACTGCTTAGGATTGTATGCCGTGCTGACAATAAATTCATCTTGACAAATACTTCCATCTGGACTATTTCTAATAGAGTTGCAATAACCACACCCCTGTGCACCACAGCAACTTGCAGTTGCAAAAGCTTGTGGTCTTCTTTCCAAGAAGATCTTTGGGCTCCCTTTAGCCCCAATCTCAAGCATCTCCTGTGCCCAGAATCTTAGGCCACACCCCATCGTGGCCTGCAACTTTTGGTGAGCTGCTTGATGTCCTCGCGCGACTCCATTGCCTCCGGCCTGTGGGTCCATTTGAGGGTCACCTTTATTTCTCTTGGGCTCTCCTGATTGCTCGGGGCCTGCCCGGACTCCCCTGCTTTTGGTGAGTTCCCTGGACCTTGCTGGTCCCCACTTGCACCTTCTTCTTCTTAGACTTCTGTATGGGTTCATTTGCCAAGCCTTGTTGGTGCTCCCGCCAGACACAGACCCCTCTGCAATCGACATCTGATGTGGGATAGCTCGTGTATGGCTCCTGGACTTCCTCAGCATTGCCTGGTCCTCACAGCTGCAGAGTCAAGGCCCTCGTCAACTCTCCTGCAACACCCGACATTGGAGGGCATTCGCCTTCCAAGTCTCCAGGTCACTCCTGAGTGACATAGACTCTGTCCACTCTGCTTGCAGGTACTTTTCTTCTAGAATCCACCTTCGGATTCCACCGGACACTTTCTCCTCTTCCAGCAGCAGCACTTTCCTGAACTCCTCCATTGGAAATGAAGGCGGTTTCTGGCACCACTTCACACGTATGCATCTGGCTTCCCTGGTCTGGAAACATGGGTACTAGTGTATCCACAGGTGGGGTGGCTCTCCAAACTTCTGTCTTCCATGAGGTTTCTTCAGAGTCCACTGGGAAGGGTCCTTAATCTTTAACAATCCAACAGTGACCTGCACCTAGACAAGTCAAACAGATTTCCACTGACAAGGCCCTGGATCCTAAAACAATGGACCAGGTGCATTCCAAGAGGAGGAGCAGAAAGGGTAAGCCTGTGCCTTCCCCCCGGACTCAGAGTGAGGATCCATCTCTTGAGGGAGATGATCACAGCCTCTGTGAAGCAACTGCCACAGATGAACTGGAACCTGACCAGGTTGAGTTCTTGGGGGCAGGGGACCCTTCCAGAGCAGACTTGAGTTTGGAGTAGCAAACCTGCCCCTCTCTTGAACCCCTCAGACAGCAAGCTGCTGCTGAGGCTGCTGGGAATGCCAGTGGGGAATATATGACGTTACAATGCATGCAATTACAACGCATGCTTTTACAACGCAGTCTTTACATCGCAACAACCATTACATTGCATGATTTTCCAACGCATGCCATTGCACCGCATTTTTTAAAACTAGGACTACAACGCATTCCATTACAACGTATACCATTACAACGCATACCATTACAATGCATAATACTTTTAGAGCAACAGTAGGGTAAGTGTTGGATAGTGCAGGGGTAAAAATTACTATTCCCATTCCAGTGAGTGCAACAGTAGGGTAAGTGTTCCCATACTGCACACCCTCTCCGTGGGGTTCCTACTTACTCATCTTGGATGGTTCCTTGGGTCCCCAGCACGTCTACGTCCTCTCTATACTGTCTTGATCCGAGTCGTGGTTCTTATACCACTTTCTTAGTATCTGATTTGGTCCCCCCTGTGGCCCACTGTGCCTTACGTGCTATTTATTGTGTTTCTTTGATAACGTATTGTGTGCATTGTCTTTATCTCTGTGTTGGAGATATTTGAGGGCACTAGAGAGTATCATATAATAAGTACATATTTCTATATATACTTTATGTGGTTCTTTTCACTTAATCTATACTATAAGATTGCATTCTGGTAAAACAAGCTGCTTTATGCTCCTTCTGGACTAAGCCTTAAGGCTTCTCTCCACAGCTACCACTTAGAGAGCTTTCTAACGTTGTATAAGATCACTTAAATCACCATAATGGTTGTCTGGACTGGTGCAAGGTGTCCACTTACCTAAGTATACATCATATACCAGGCCAGCGTCTCACATTGGTGTGCAGCGGTTGGGATTCAAGCCTGCATTGTTTTACCAGATAAATCTTTGTGTTGATTAATTGAAAAACCATCACTAATACTAAGCACATATAATACAAGCTTAGAATGAGTAAGTTCTACTGAACTTAGAGTTGGGTAGTTAAAGGTATAGCACACCCTTTCTCCAACCTCAGAGAGTTTAGTTCCCACTAGGTTAGGTAGGTGCAACACCTCACCACACTTAGTATTTCATCCAAAGAAGATGCCATTGGCTCTCTGACTACTAGATACAGTGAACTTTTGTTCCAAGAACTGAAAGCACTGTGTACCTCTAGAAAGTTGAAGACAGGGAAAGGATCCAACACTCAACGCATCTTAGAGGTGTTACTGTTAGATGACCTCAGGAAAATGAGTGGGTCAGATGAGCAGGAAAGAGTGGGTGGGACTGGGCATGAAGATAGGCCAGGAGGGGAGCCCCTCTTTGATCTTGAATCTAACCCTGACCCGGTGGAGACTGATGACTCCCACCTGGAGAATTCAGACCTCCCAGAGGAGAACAAAGGTGGCTTAGAGGATGCCCCCTGTGATGCACCTGGGAAGGTGCAGAGGAGACCAAGGAGGCCTCCATTTCTAATAAGAGGGGGAACTCTTTAGATTGGGAGTACCAATTTCTTGAGCTTGAGAAAGCTAGGCAAGAGCAGTTGGCCCTTGACAGAGAGTCCCTGGAGGTTCAGAGCGCAAGGAAGAAACTGGGACAAGAGTCCCATGGTGGCAGCAACAGTGTCCCTAGATTTAAGGAACATTCCTTTCAACATAGGAGCCTGAGCAAGATTGTCCCTCCCTACCATGTTGGGGATGACATCCACAAATTGATAACTTCTTTAGCGAGGACCTGTAAAGTTGAGAGGGTCCCTCAAGAGCAGTGGGAAGCTATCTTGTGGCTCTCCTTTGCTGACAAAGGTAGAGATAAGCTCCTCACTGTTAGAGAAGAGGATGCTTATAATTACTCAGTTTTAAAGAGTGCTCTCATTGATCGGTTTGGCTTAACCACTGAGCAATACAGGATTAAGTTCAGAGACACCAAGAAAGCACAGATCCAGGACTGTGTAGACTTTGTGGATAGTGCCATTAGGGCTCTGGAAGGTTGGTTACTTAGCAGGAAAGTGCATGACTATCAAGGATTGTATAATTTGATTATGAGGGAGCAGATCCTTAATAATTGCCAGAACCAACTGTTGCATCCGTACCTGGTAGATTCAGATCTGACTTTTCCCCAAGAATTGGGAAAGAAGGCAGATAAGTGGGTCAGAACCATGGTTAAGCAGAAAAGCCAGAATAGTGGCAGTGACCAGAAGAAGCAGAATGTATCTAAAACTCAAGATAAGGGTGGGGACAAGGGCAAAGACAAGAAAGTGTCTGCTCAAGGGCCCCAAAAACCTGCATGGGGGGTGGGGGGCAGTCACAATCCAACAAGAAAGGCAAAAATAAATCTTGGTGTTACTTTTGTAAGGTGAAAATCCATTGGACAAAGGATGTTGATTGTCCAAAAGCCAAGGAATATACTCCTAATATCACTGCCCCTAAGGCAGCTGCACCCCCTAGCACAGGTACAAGTGGTAGTATGGGGAACAAGGGGATAGTAGGGTTAACCTTGGGTTCTGAGGTGGGATCTGACTTAGTCAGAACTCCAGCTCGGGCTGTTTTAGTCTGTGATGGTGGCATAGATCTTGCCACCTTACTTCTCAGTCCCAGTAACCTGGGAAAATATAGACAACAATCTTTAATTAATGGAACAGAGGCTATGGCCTAAAGGGACACAGGGGCCAGTGTCACTATGGTGACAGAGAAACTTGTGTCTCCTGACCAAATCATATTTGGACAAATGTACCAAGCTAACAATGTCAGGACTGACCATTCCTTGGCAGTTGTTAATTTCAGCTGGGGAGGGTTAACTGGACCTGAAAAGGTTGTGGTATCTTCAGACCTACCTGTAGAATGCCTTTTGGGCAAGGATTTGTGTTAGAAATGGGGGTCTCTAGTTGGCAATGGCTGGCCACTGTTCAAGTAGGGACCCTTCATCCTAAGTCAGAGTAAGTGGGCTACACCCTTTGATAACCCCTGCTCAACCCTGTGGTAATGTAGCACGAGCAGCTAGGCTTATCTCAGAGGCAGTGTGTGAAGCATTTATGACCATACACAGTAACACAGTAAGGAACACTACAAAGGGACACCACACAAGTAGTTATAAAAAATAAGTATCTTTATAAATAGACTTAACACAAGACCAATAACAGTAACAAGCCACAATACTAGGAAAATAGGGTTACTCTTGAAATGCTGCAAAAATAGTTCCAAGTGTGCAAAGAGGAGTTCAGTTCAAAGCAGTGGTCTCTGCGACCCTTTTACTTACAAAGTACCTGGATTCTGTAGCAAAACAACCCAAATGTCGCTAAGGAGCTGTAGCGATTATTTTCTTCATGCGATGCGTTGAATCCTTGCCGCAAGGGAGGATGATGCGCTGATCTGTGTGCAGGACAAAGCGACAAGCTTCTCCACGCTAAGCCGGCGATGCATTGAAATCCTTGCCGCAAGGGAGGATGATGCGCCGAGCCTGTCGCGATGAAAAGAAATGGCGCTCCGCGAGGGAGCGACGATCCTGATGCGAGGCGATGAAAATGGCGGACGCCCGGCATCCGCGCTGCGATGACGTGAAGCGATGAACTCGATGTGATGATCTTTGGTTAGCGAGCACTTGGAGGCCCGCAAACGTGCGATGCAATAATCTTGAGGTGAGCGAGCATTTGGCAGCCCGCAAACGCGTGATGCGATGATCTCCGATAGCGAGCACTCAGCGGCAGCAGCGCGATGATTTTTCGTACGCGCTTCAGCTGCGGCATCTCGCAAACGGGCATTAGCGACAATTTTCAGCACTCTCTACTCTGTAGTAGAACTAGAGGCCCTGGAACTCACAGGAGCCTCACCTGCAGATGGAAATCCTTGCTGGGAGGAAACAGGAGGCTGGTGGTGGAGTCTGATGTGCCTGAGACTCCAGCAGGAGGCTAGCTCTCTTCTATCCCTTGGGTGATTGCTTTAGCAAGTTGAAAATAAAAGTTCTCTTCAAAGTCCTTTTCCTCTTCTTCCAAGTCCGGTAGTAACCACTGCAGGCCAATCCAAGAAACAGCACACAAGCACAAGGACAGTCACCTCCTGCAGATTCCTTCAGTTACACAGACAGAGGTTCTTCTTGTTATCCAGGAGCAATACCAATTGTAAGTGTTTCAGCACAGATATTTATACCGCAAAAGTCTTTGTTCTCAGAAGCTACAAGTCACTGAACCCAGCCAGAACCAGTTCTGCCCAGTCCTGGAGCACTTTGTTTACCAGGCTGCATCCTTCCTTTCAGAAAGAGGGGGTCTGCCATCAGACGCACAGTGGGAGGTGGAGCTAGCATTCACCTTGCCAGGCACAGCCCTATTCAGGTCAAGGAGCTACCCCTCCCCATACTCCAATGCAGAGCTCTCAGGTCTGACTCAGCCTGCCCTGTCCCTCCAAAACCAGACAGCCAATACACATAGCAGCAGAGAACACTGGAAGGCTTAGGCAAGAAAATACCTACTTTCTAAAAGTGGTATTTTCAAACACAGAATATAAAAATAAACTTCACTAAAAGATGTGTTTTAATATTCTGAGCTCAGGCATACTAAATTCGTTTTTCTACCATGTTCTTAGGGTCAGTTAGGACTATAGAATGTAATAGTCAAACTGCCCAATCTGGCCTATGGAGAACAGGTAGCCTTACAGTAGTGAAAATCGAAATTGGGTGTAATTCACTACCAGGACATGCTATACACATCAAGGCATGTCCTACCTTACACATACAATCCATCCTACCATAGGGGTGACTCACATGATGCCAAGGGAAGGTTCAGGGGCTGGGAAGTGGGTGCACTTCACAGCCAAGATGGCAGTTTTGGACTGCACGCAGACTCTGCAGTGGCAGGTCTGAGACACACTTTACAAGCTGCTTCTGTGGGTGGTGCAAACCAGCGATGCAGGCCCACCAGCAGCATTTGGTTTACCAGCCCTGGGCACACACAGGCCACGCTACTAGGGACTAACAGGTAAACCAAATAAGCCAATCATGGATATACCAATTCACATGTCATATTTACACAGGGAGCATTTGCGCTGTGTCACTGAATGGCAGTGGCACAGCGCCCAGAGCATCTAATACCAGCAAAAACAGAGGAGATAATAGCGAAAAAATGGAAGGGAGACCCACGCCAATGGTGCCAGGTCTAACAATTTGAAAACTTTAGCTTGGGCTGAGGTGGAATTCAGGACTCATGCAGAAATGCTAGGCATCTCCGCAAGTATATTTGCTGTGACCAGGTCTCAAGTCAAACAGATTTCCACTGAACAGGCCCTGTATCCTAAAACAATGGACCAGGTACATTCCAAGAGGAGGAGCAGAAAGGGTAAGGCTGTGCCTTCTCCCCGGACTCAGAGTGAGGATCCATCTCTTGAAGGAGATGATCACAGCCTCTGTGAAGGAACTGCACCAGAGGAACTGGAACCTGACCAGGTTGAGTTCTTGGGGGCAGGGGGCCCTTCCAGAGCAGACTTGAGTTTGGAGTAGCAAACCTGCCCCTCTCTTGAACTCCTCAGACAGCAAGCTACTGCTGAGGCTGCTGGGAATGCCAGTGTGGAATATATGACGTTACAACGCATGCAATTACAACGCATGCTTTTATAATGCTGTCTTTACATCGCAACAACTATTACATTACATGATTTTTCAATGCATGCCATTACAACACATTTTTTAAAACTAGCATTACAACTCTTTCCATTACAACGCATACCATTACAATGCATACCATTACAATGCATAATACTTTTAGGGCAACAGTTGGGTAAGTGTTGGATAGTGTAGCGGTAAAAATTACTATTCCCACTCTATTGAGTGCAACAGTATAGGGTAAGTGTTGGATAGTGTAGGGGTAAAAATTACTTAGTGTTGTATAGTGTAGGGGTAAAAATTACTATTCCCACTCCAGTGAGTGCAACAGTAGGGAAATTATTGGATAGTGTAGGGGTAAAAATTACTATTCTCATGTAACCCAAAACCCATAACCACCCTAATACTAAATAAATCTCCATTACTTACCTTATAATGCGGTGTAATGGCATGCGTTGTAATAGTATGCATTGTAATGGCATGTGTGTTAGTGACATACGTTGTAATGATATGCATTGTAATGGCATGTGATGTAAAAGCAGTTGCGTTGTAAGAGTTGCGTTGTAAAGGTAGGTTGTTGAAGGACTTCTGTACTCAGATGGTAGAGACCCCAAGCCTGGTACCACCAGGAGGTTGGTTGTACCCCAGAAGTTTAGAGGCTTCCTGCTCACCCTTGCATATGACATTACCCTGGCAGGACACCTGTGGCATAGTAAGACTTGGAACAGGCTTGTCCCTCACTTTCAATGGCCCCACATGTCTGAGGACACCAAGGAGTTTTGTCGCTCCTGTGCAACCTGCCAAGTCAGTGGCAAGTCAGGTGGCATCACAAAGGCCCCCCTTAATTCCACTCCCAGTGGTTGGGGTTCCCTTTGAGAGTGTTTAGATTGATATCATTGGTCCCATAAACCCTCCAACAGCATCTGGGCACAGGTATATTCTAGTGGTGGTGGACCATGTCACTAGATACTCGGAAGCTATTCCCCTTAGGACCACTACAGCTCCTGTGGTGGGAAGGGCCCTCTTAGGAATTTTTTCCAGAGGGGGCTTCCCTAAGGAGGTCTTAACTGATAGAGGTACAAACTTCATGTCAAGTTATATCACTGCAATTTGGAAAGAGAGTGGAGTGAATTACAAATTCACCACACCCTACCATCCTCAATTCAATGGGTTAGTTGAAAGATTCAACAAATCCCTAAAGGGTATGATCATAGGCCTCTCAGAAAAGCTTAGGTGAAAATGGGATGTGCTGCTACCATGCCTTCCCTTAGAAGGGGGTTGGCTACAGCCCTTTTGAACTTCTGTTTGGGTATCCAATTAGAGTCCCTTGTGTTTGGTGAAGGAGGGATGGGAGTTATCTCTCAAACCTCCCAAACAGGACAGAGTGGACTATGTATTTGGTCTGCACTCCTGCATGGCTGAGTACATGAAGAAGGCCAGAACAAAACCTTGAGGAAAGCCAAGAACTTCAAAAAGCTTGGCATGACCAAAAGGCTGTCTTGACCGTTTACCAGCCAGGCCAGAAGGTGTGGGTTTTGGAGCCAGTGGCCCCAGCAGCTCTTTAGGACAAATGGAGTGGACCCCACACCATACTTGAACAAAAGGGTGAGGTTACCTATTTGCTAGACCTTGGCACTCCCTGAAGCCCCGATAGGGTGCTTCATGTGAACAGGCTAAAACCTTTTGTTGACAGGGCTGATATGGGGTGCTCATGGCAACTGATGAAGGACAGGAGGAAGAGAGTGACCTTCTCCCTGAACCTCATCTCACAAAACCCTGATGATGGATCAGTTGATAGGGTAGCCTTGGCAGGCAGCCTCACTGATCAACAGCAGATTGATTGCAGGAAGGTCCTCAAATGTATTGAATCAATAAAGGCATATGTTTACTCTCAGTCAAACCACCTAGTGTACCCATGAGGTGGACACGGGTAAGAGTCTACCTGTTAAAAATAAATTCTACAGGCAGCTTGACCATGTCAGAGATTGCATCAGGGCAGAGGTTCAAAAGACGCTGCAGTTGGGAGTGATTGACCCCTCAGATAGCCCAGTAGTCCTAGTACCAATACCTCACACCAAGGGTGGAAAAAGAGAGATGAGGTTCTGTGTTGACTACAGAGCACTCAATGAAGTCACTAGGACTGATACTCACCCAATTCATTGGGTAGATGAGCTTATTGACACGTTGGCCTCAGCCAAGTTCTTAAGTATATTTGACCTTACTGCTGGCAAATCAGATTAGCTGAGGATGCCAAACCAAAAACAGCATTTTCAACCCCTAGTGGGCATTATCGTTTTATTGTCATGCCCTTTGGTTTGAAGAATGCACCTGCCACATTCCAAAGGTTGGTGAACAAAGTTCTCACAAGCCTGGAAGCCTATAGTGTAGCATATCTAGATGATATAGCTGTATTTAGCTGTATCATATATCACCTGGTTCACCTGAAGAATACTGTGGAGACCCTGCAGAAGGCAGGTCTCACTATCAAGGCTACTAAGTGCCAGATATGGCAGAGCAAGGTTGTGTCCCTGCGCCATCTGGTAGGTGGAGGCCAGGTTCAACAACTTCAGAGCAAAATCTAGACCATAATGGAATGGGTTGCTCCAACTACCCAGATTCAGGTTTGAGGTTTCCTGGGCCTGACTGGGTATTACAGAAGATTTGTAAAAGGGTATGGGTCCATAGTGACTCCCTTGAATGATCTTACATCAAAGAAAATGCCCAAGAAGGTTCAGTGGACAGTTAGCTGTCAGAAGGCATTTGAAGTAGGCCATGTGCACTGCTCCCATTTTGCAGAGTCCTGACTACTATAAAATAGTAATTGCCCAAACAGATGCATTTGAGTTGGGGGTAGGGGCTGTGTTGTCACAACTTAATGCAGAGGGCCAGGATCAACCAGTAGCTTTTATCAGCAGAAGGTTGACCCCCAGAGAGAAATGTTGGTCAGCTATTGAGAAATAGGCCTTTGCTGTGGTCTGGGCCCTGAATACGTTGAGGCCATACTTGTTTGGCGCTCACTTCATTGTTCAGACAGACCATAAGCCCCTCTTATGGCTTAAACAGATGAAGGGTGAAAACCCCAAACTTTTGAGGTGGTCCATTTCCCTACAGGGGATGGACTATACAGTGGAATAGAGACCTGGGAGTAACCATGCCAAGGCAGATGGACTTTCCAGATATTTCCTCTTAGAAAATGAAGACTCAACTGGGCAAGGTTAGTCTCATCACCTTATGTTGGGGGGGTGGGGGGGTTGTGTAGGAAAGTAGGATCTGCTTCTATGGTTATCCCCACTTTTTTCCTGATGGTAAGCTGTATTTGACTAGTCTGACTGGGATTCTGCTAATCAGGACCCCAGTCTATCTGCTTTCTCCCTAAATTGCTATGATCAGTACTTAGGTGTATTCCAGATTGGATACTGGGGTATCCTTATACGTCCCTAGTATAAGGTACTAAGGTACCCAGGACATAGAGGACAGAGGTCTCCCTTGGGCAGAAGCATGTATTGTGCCACCCATGAAAGCCATTCAAAATGGAACTACAGGCCTGCCACTGCAGCCTGTATACGCTGGTGCTAGCACCACTTACTAAAGATATAGGTTTCCTACATTTAGAGTCACTGCACTTAAAACCTATAAGTCACCCCTCTAGCAGGCCTTTGCAATACTGAATGCAGGGTGCTTGGTTCTAAGTGAGAGGATGCCCTTGCATGAGCAGGACACCTCTGCAGCCTACGGAGTCCATTCTCCTGGATTGTTATTTAAGCAGCCATATACCATAAAGAGGGGCACCGCGTAATTACGCGATGACCATCGCGAAGCTTGCTGCAAAGAATCCTATCATGTTTGGTATCAAACATGTTGGAATCATAACCCCACACCATAAACGGTGTGGAGGTATGATTACAAGCACTGCAAAAGCTCTCCGTTAGGCTATCAATGTCCCCGGTACCAGTCTTCCAGACGCGGACAGCACAAAATGGTTGCTGCCGACCAGAGAAACCATTCTGCCCTCCTGCTGCTGAGCCAGGCTCGAGCAGGGGAAGGCAGAACAATAGGCATCTGGATACAGGGAGGTGTGACCACCTTCCAGACAGGATTTAGTGTATTGGGGTAGGGTGGGTGCGCTTGCAAGTGCCACTCAGTGTGCGTGTGGGGCACATTTGCTGTCCCCATGCATAGTCCAGTTCAAACCAGTCCTGGGAGCAGTTGGCTCCTGCTCTGGCATGAAACTGGTCAAAGGGCATAGGAGTAACCTCCTCTCTGTCCAGACGCTTCCCTGGGATGGTACCCTGAATCTTCCCAACCCTTTTCCTAGGGGACTTAAGAGCTTACATGAGTGTAGGTCCCAAGATTCGTCGTGGGATAACATTCAGATCAGACACCACTTCTACTTTTACCGTCTAGGCACTCTGAACTTCGCTGGACTTCGTTTGGGCCTGACTTCATCTCCCTTCCAGAATGCTGCATCGTCGGTGCCTGTGCATCATACAGGACCCTTCCAAGGCCTGTGAAGCATCAAAGACACTTGAAGAAATCTCTCTTGGAGTCAAGGAGTCACTCCCCTGCATCTGCAGGCACCGCAACTAAGTCGACCGGTCTGCTGATCCTGAGCTCCTCCCGACGGCTCTGCAACACAGGTGGTGGTTTTCCACAGCTTCCAAGGTTTGGGCCCCCTCTGGGGTCCACTGTGTATTGCGTGCTATTAAATGTGTTTCTTTGCTAAAGTATTGTGTGCACTGTGTTTATCTCCGTGTTGGAGATATTTGAACGTATTATTGAGTATCATACAATACATACATATTTGTATATATACTTGTTATGGTTCTTTTCACTTAATCTATACTATAAGATTGCATTATGGTAAACAAACTGCTTTACACTCCTTTTGGACTAAGCCTGAAGGCTGCTCTCTACAGCTACCACTTAGAGAGATTTCTAAGGTTGTCTAAGACCACTTAAATCACCATAAGGGTTGTCTTGGACTGGTGCAAGGTGTCCACTTACCTAAGTGTACGTCATATACCAGGCCAGCTTCTCACAAGCAAGCTTTGTTTTCCAGAGGGGGGCATGAGAGTTTCTGCCTTGTGTACGTCAGTCAGAAACCTCTTCCTCATATCCCTCTAGGTTAAGACAAGGGATCAGGAATAGAAAGTCGCAAAGTGGTACAGAATGAATTTAGGTCCGTGAGTTTCCAATTTATTGTAATAGTATTGAGGGAGGTTTTGGGAGAGTTATCTCTTTTATGGTGAATAAAATGAAATGATGGTCAGACCAAATGCAAGGAGAGAAGCTAAGGTTAGTTATGGCTAGATTAGAGGACCAGACAAGATCTAAGAAGTGACCTTTAATGTGCGTTGGTACAAAACCATGTTGATCAAGAATAATGCTAGCTAACCTATTCATCAGGTCTAGTGCCAGTTGGCCACCCCTTACTTCATTTGCCCAGTAGTTAAAATTGCCCAGGAAAATAATTTTTGCACGATCGATGGCTGACTCAGATAGTGACGCACCCACAATTTGGGGTAAGTTCTGTATGTGTACTGGTTGTCTATACAATAGGACAAATAGCAGCGAGGAAGCAGGGGAGTCAATTATAATCACAATATTGTCCACCCCCATTTTTGGGCAATTACTGCCACCCCGGCACCTTTCTTCCCCTGCGGTCAGTTAGTGTAGAATAAAAACACATTTTCTGGAAGGGCTGCCAGAAAATCCAGTAGAGTCATCTGTTAAGCAAGTTTCTGCCAAAAATAGAATATCTCGTAATTCAGAATTGAGCAAGTGGAAGATCTCTTGTTGATGCTTTACTAAGAAACATGTATTAGGGTACACAACAGTGAGTTAATTAATATTCAAGATGCAAGGGTCCAGCGGGGTTTTAATGATAGAGCCCGAGATGGATATGTTATCACAAGGGGTATCAGTGCTAGGCATCTGTGCGAGCCAGCGTTGGCCAAGTTCTGAGCAAGAATGCCTATCTTATACAGTTTCAGAAGAATGGTTGGCTACAGTTGATAAGTGGCCGAGTTGCAGTTTTTAAGCTCTCCAATAGTGTAATTCAGATTTTGGCCATAGTGGCTGGCCCCTGGTCCCAGACTACTACAGACGGGCGCAGATGGGCTTGACTTTGACACAGCTTAGCATTGCTCACTGAGCGCTTCCACACTGCTGTCATCGATTTCAAGGGTAGGAGCTCTTACAGACGCCACCTGCCATGCACTCAATTGGTCACCTCCCAGCCACTCCAAAGTACAACCAGCGTGTCCCAACCTGCCCCATACAACGATAGCTACAACTGCTGTAACTTCGGAAGAAATGTTATTTTTAAGAACAAATTTGCAAAATTAGTTAAAACACCAAGGACAGTCAAAGAAAGAGATTCTTAAAGAAGTGTGCAAAAGCAATTTTGGCAATGTGGCGGCACAAAGCTGCCGTAAGGTACCTGCGTGTCCACGGTGCCGGCATGAATTTCAAGGGTAGGAGCTCTTACAGACTGCACCTCACACACTCAATTAGTCCCTTCCCATCCACTCCAAAGTGCAACCAGAGTATCCCAACCTGCCCCAAACAATGAAAGCTACAACTGCCGTAACTGAATATCTCTTCCTTTTAATATTTTATTAGGGCTACAAACAGTTACATTAGGCACATTCGCTATGCCCACAGCAATGTTTTGATGTCTCTATTCCAATCTTTACAGTTGTTGATGGCTATTTAGATGTTACCTATCAAAACTCTATTAAAGTGTTCAAGTGCACCATTTCCAGCTGGATGAAGTATGTTTGATCCTAATATGCTTTTTCAAGAAAGATTGCAGGGTCTCAGACACAAATTGTGGACCATAGTCACAGATGAGTGATTTTGGAATCCCTTCACGTTGGACGGTTTCTACCAAAAACCTTACAACAACATTGTAATCTGCCTTTTCAACCATGCATACTTCTGACCACTGAGAAATAAATACATTAGTACTATACCATACAATAATATTCCTCTTTTATCTGGTGCAGGACCTAAGATTTTCATGGTCATATCTTCCCATAGTCCATCAGGACAATCTATAAGTACTAAAGGGGGCCTTGAGGTGACTTGAGTCTTGTCAGCATTAGAACATTCAACACAATTTCCTACACTTCTTTCTTAATCAGAATCTATTCAGGGCCACCAATACTAGGATGTTATCCTCCTCTTATTCTTGAATATCCCTAAGTGACCCTTGTTGTTATTTTCCAAGAACCTTCCCCTCAGTTTCAAGGGAGGAATGACTCTGGTACCTCTCATTTAGAATTTATCGTTTTCCCAAAGTAATTCCGCTCTAAATTTCCCAGAAAACGTTCATACATTTACATTTCTTGTGGGAGGCCAACTGCTAGTCACATAATTACGCCCTTTACACAAAACAGAATCACATTCAGATCCCTCCTTTCATTGATCTTTAGTAATGGCTTTTGGTGATTCATAGATAATTGCAGCTACAGTATAATCCTGCTAATTGTCTGTGGTAAAACTATTCTTGGACAAATTAGCTCTAAATAGGAAGTGTCTTGGTTTGTTGTTCACAAATAGTAAATACTGTACTTCGCATATATAGCCCAGCAAATCTTAATGACATCCTCTTCAAACGTGGCATGAATTTGTCAATATCTGCTATCCTCAGGTTTATGGTTTGTACAGATGAGGAATTCTCTCATATGACAAACTTCCACAACAGAACTCCCGGATAAATATTTCTATGGACATGTCACTTAACTTCAGGGCACCCGTGGCTCTAATGAAATACCAGTGCTAGGGTTGACACTAGCATAGACAATTCAGACACAAAGTACCTTGTGCAGAGAAGCCACTATCTGCTTAGGTATTGTCAGCTGGGGGAAGGGGCTGCAGATGCCCAAACTAAAGAGGCTCCCATAATTGTGTAGAGTATGAGGTAACGCAAGGGCAGGCTTCAAAGAATGGATACTCCGTAACAGTGCTTCCCAAACATTTTAGAACCATGACCCATTTTTTAGCACAACAAACTATCTCGTCTTATTGTTAAACCTACAAAGCACACACATGATAATGTGTGGAAATCAGGTTTATATGTATATTTATTGTTTATGCATCACCAAGTGTCTCGATTTGTTTATGATCCTAATAAAGTCTCTATTTCCAGCACACTTGAAAATTACAAAACAATTTGCTTTATTTTTGCTTTCCTAACTGGTGAATGCATACATTCATTTACAAGTATTTCCATTTTGTTGTTTATTGAACATCCTACAGCCTTTCCTGTCACACTCCCTGTCATAATTCACTTTAAAAACTCCTCTCACTTTGCAGTCAGAGAACGAAAAGTAAACACCAATCCCCGAGTGAAAAGAATAAGCAGCAATTTGTCAGAAGACATAGACTGACATTTGAACACTAACTTTGAGTTGGCAAATGTGACAAGATAAACTCAAAGTTTAGGGCATCTTTATATATTGCTTGGACATTCCGACCCACGAAAAATTGGCTCGCGACCCACAGTTTGGGAAACGCTGCTGTACAGTATCACCGAATACCCTTGGGTGTGCAGCATGTTCAAATGTTGGCGGCAATCTAAGGGGCATGACTTGATGAAACAGTATATTTCGCATCAGTCCCACATGTGTTGTCAAATCTCAGCTATTGGGTTGAGGAATGGTGTCAAAATAAGTTCTGATTTACAGTATAGTACCCTTTGCTTGTGCAAAGCATTGCTGTGTGTCCCATCACCAGACTTCCTGTTGTTCATTATGACTTAGGTGAAAATATTCTATTTTTCAACAAACAGGCATGTGACTCAGGACATTTGAACTAAACTGCCATGACGCCTGAAAGTGCTTTGAATTGCACCTGCCATTTTTAAGTACTTGTGCTTGGGGTTGTGTGATAATGAGTCTATGGCCTTAACCTACCAGAAGCCGACGCCACACCTACTATAGAGGTTAGCGAAGGTGTAGTATCATAACAAAAATGGTTATTGTGGGACCTCATAATCTATTAGAATAACATCTGAGGCAATATTACACAAAGTGCACTGGGGGTGCAATGGACGTGTGTGCCCACTTTGGGCACACTAGGAACTTTGGTATACTAAAATCGGCCGCAGATGCTTTTGTGACTCTGTCTGTAACACTGAAAGCGCTGGTACACATGTGTGCCATCGCTATCGTGAGATGGTGTTCCCTCATTAAGAGAATCTCTGCCTCTGCGCCCATGCTGTGTTGTGGACAAAGAAGTCACCAGGAGGCACACTGACAGTCTGCCATAAAAAGGTGGCATGCTGTCAGTGTGCCCCAGAGAGCAGACATCAGGACGTGGGAGAGGGGGTCTCATGGACCCCCAGACACCCCTTGAAAGTGGGTTCAGTCACTCACTGCACAAGCGTGCAAGGGGAGTTCTCTCCTCTCGTGAAAGTGCAGGTGGGTTGCTGCCTGCACAGTGAAATACGGAGCGGCTTGTAAACAGCCCCTTCATATTTCGCTTCCATGCATTGCCCATAGGCAGCTCGAGCTTGATGCCCTGAGGGCATTTACCATACTAGGGTGCACTTTCACTGTTTGCACCCGACACACCTGTTTAAAGGTGCGATGTGCGCACACAGGTAAAGTGTGCCCTTTTAGTAATACGGGCTCTGTAGTGTGCAACATGTTAGTAAGTAGAAAAACTTGACATACGTTATGTTGTTCCAGGTATTTTATTGGAAACATTCTCCTACATATCTAGTTCTGCATGTCCTGTTAATGGCACAAAGTCTTCCTCCCTGAATGCTAGAGAAGGTACAATAATAACAGCTGACCTTTGAGGGTAAATTATTGTGAGACCTGGGGGCATGAATGGTTGAACTGAAGCAGGCTCTGATTATCGAAAAGGAGAACAGCGAGGCTTGGCAATCAGGAACAGTTTAAGTTTGATTAAAAAATAACGGCCGGGAACAGCAGTCACATTTCTTACAGTTGAATGCTGGAATTCAATTTGCAGTAGGTATATGGCATGCTTTATACTGTATAGTGGGTAATAAATTGTGTGCTTAGACGCTTGATCCCACTCTGATAGAAGGGGCCATAAGTACCAACTTGTGGTCACATTCTGAGGTGGTCCAGGTGGCCAGGTGTGTTATCTAGGGTGATGCTGACTACAAGGCACTGTTTAGGGTTTATCTGATGAATGCAACTGACTGTCTGCTCTGGCATTGTATCCTTGGGCTGAATGCATGCTCTCTGTTGTGCATTTATTTGTGTTTATGAGTGTACACATCTGACTAATTTCTTTAGGTACGGCATCCTTATGCCAAATTTGATTTAATGCTGTAATTTTCCAGTTGTGTTTGAGGCTTGTTCCAGATCTGGTGTTTCCATCACGGGAAGTGCTAGGTGTAAACAGGTGGCAGCTGTGTTATGCTGATCTGATAAAGGGTCGCTCGGAAATTGTTCTGTGGTATGCTGAACTCCTAAAAGCAGGGCTTTTCTATAAATTGATCTGATGCTAACAGTTGCATGGGAACCCCCACGTACCACACATGGAATGGCACCTTGGACACATGGGCACTCTAAGTAGCTCATAAAGCTTCTTTGCATTATTTTGGCCAACTTACCAACACAAATCTTGATTTTGCGTTGGAAAGTAAATACCACCAAAACATTTTGCGCTGGGTGTGTATTATAAAAGTAGCGGAAACCCGGAGCAAAATATTAGTAAATCTTGTCCTTTCTGTATAGTAGCTCCCTAGTCCAGCTTTACTCCAGTAGCTGAACAGTATTTTCCCAAATGGCAAGTACATAGGCAATTTACTCTCTTTGCAAAGGAGTTCATATTGGAAGTGTTCTCACTGGGGTTTCTAGACTTTCTCAAAAGTGTCCCATAAGTCTTCCATATTGGGTGTTTATTACCATAAGGATACTAAGGTCCAGTGTATGGGTAGGGAACACCCACCTTGGCACCTTTTCCAATTCAAGATGGATGATCTCTAAAGCACTACCTGGATGTGAATTTCCACTACCCCATTCAGCCAATAAAATAGTCTATCATCCCTCAATAAGCACTGATTCAGTGAAGTGTTGTTTCATCCTGGTGTGAATCAAACATGGACTGATGGTTCCTGAAAGGCCGGGATACGGTCAGTGAGGGAAAGGACTATTCATGCCAGAGGGATTGTGATTCTCATGGGCATGTAAATAGCGATTAACTGTTCTTAATTTCACATCTGCTTACTTTGAAGAATTATATATTGTCAAAGTACATATATGTGTAGTTAGGTATCTATGTTCAAATATCTGCATCATTCAATACGTTCAGAAATTGAAGCTGGGTGTTGGGAATAAATCAACTTATTCTTGTTTTCCTCTTTCAAACCACTTCGCCACAGCGCCGCTTTGCACAGAATAAAATACATGAAAGATGGTAAGTGTCTCCTTAAGATGATCCCAAATAGGAAGAAAACCTACAACCCACAAAAGGGGGAACCAAACCTCCTTGTCAGTTAAATAATATTGATTTTTGAAGAGTAATAGAAATGATGAGAAATGGCAAGCATAAAACTTCCCCTGAAAGAACAGGGTGGAGAAAAGAGCCAGACCAAATATTAGAAGAACAATCCAGCAGTACATCCAGCAAGGAGAAAAACATCAGCATGCATTGCGATTAATCCATCACAAAGAACGGCTTCCATTCATATAATCTAGCAGGAAGTGAAATCATAGGACAAAATAAAAATGTTACCAAACATTGGGATCAATTAACCCCCATTTTAGAAGGGGTTTGATTTAAGGCTTGACCCGCAGGTTTCCTGGCAATCGAGGTGTTTACTTGGGTAGTAAAGAAGAAGCCTAAATTTGGCACATTGCTCCCAGTGCTACATTCTCAAAAGTTACTGCCACCAAACGCCCACTAAACCTTGAACAGCTTGTCGAGCTCCCCTCTAGGTTGCCATGTGCATGGAGACAGCAAGGCGGCCCTGGCAGCATGGCTGCACAGCCATGTGCTCGGCATAGTGTCTAAGAGCACACCCCCTGACAACGCAAGCAATGCTTCTTCAATTACCGCCCAAAAGGGCCTCTGCCAAGCTGCAACTCCCTTTAAGGCACAGATGAGGTTCATCCCTCAACAAAATTTGGAAGAACAGTAGCTTGGCATCCAAACATCAGCTTCATACTTCTTGAAAAAATACACATGTTCTAAAGTTTTTATACTTTAATGTTAATTAAATAAACTCTATTCCCCCAGACAAAACCTTGCACATTTTACAAAAAAATAACTTAATGTCACTGAACTACCAGCTTTCAAGAAAACCTGCAAGTTTATTCCCCCAAATACTAGTGTACCATTTAGTCAAATTCTCATGTGTACCACTATCCCAATAGAAGGAAAACTGCAAACACGTCAGGGTTGCTCTTTGTATGCTAGTGGTGGCCACTAACTGTAAAAGATCCAGACCTTGTGCCATGATGATCATCAGAAGGTACAGGTGACACCCTAGGCCAGAGATGGCCATCATTATGTTTGAGTTGAGGTAGATAGTGCATTGATGCTGAAGATAAACCTAGAATGACCACCTTATACCAAGGCACCACACTAGGGGTTACCAGCACAATTGTTCTTACTGTCTCATCACTTTAATCTCACAATCACTTTCTTCTCAACATTTCTTTTTCATTCTTCTTTATGGTTTCTCAGCTACAAAAATCTAGAGACAGATCTACTGTTTCCACTATAAAGCACATACTTAGAATGGGCTGTGGGTCAATACCCTGATCATGATTGGATGGCTTTTTCTCTCTTAGTTGTCGCATTATCGATTCAATAGATGTCCTTTCTGTTCTCGTATTTGTCCCAACCAGAGCTTTTTGGTATCACAGTGAGTTGCATTCTTCCACTCCTTATTTTAGGGTATTCTTGTTTACTATTTGCTTTCCAGCATTTCTTCTGAGTGCATTTGATTCCTTGCTCTCTCCCCGTGTTTTTTTTCCTGTTTTCCTATGTTTTAAAATAAAATGATTAGCTCCTGAGCAACACATGACTGTGTCTCCGATCTGTGCAGAATGGAAGCTGAAAGTCCCAGCAAACAATAGATCCATTTCAGGGGGATTATAAATCACCAGTTAGAGGGCAGGGTTGAAATCTCTATAGTCATCACCAGAAACTGCCTATTAATTAAGGTAGGGGAAGTGCTGACGATGGGTAAGACTCCGACTTCTGTCTGCTTTGCTGATGCCCCCCTTGAAGAAGATATAGAAAAGAGATCACCTCAGAGAGTGGGTGCACTGTTTCTGGAAAATTCTGCAATTATGCAATTTATCGAAAATACCTACAATGGTGGGGTATGCAGTGGGCTGGTCCCTCAGGCGAAAATTGCTTGTGGGGGGATGATGTGGCACAATGAGACTGTGTGGGTGCTTTACCAATCATGGAAATCTCTGCCTACCTTTAACGGCCTCTGCAGGCAAAGAAAGTTGAGAAGGAGCCTAGAAAGTACAGAGGAAGAACCACTGGCACTGCCACCTTTTGCTGGAGCTTTGCGGGTGCATCCATTCCTTATGGACTATATCCAGGGCTGGTGGCATGACCTCCCTTACTCTCTTCCAAGCCCAATGCCGCGTGAGCTTGCAAAGTGTCTAGAGTGAGGGAGTTGCATGGATGTCCGTTGGACTTGCTACATTGTGATGCCATGAGGAGAGGACAATATGGATACTTGCTGTTACACACAGTTGCCCTGGGGGAGGTTGAAGGCCTTGCTGGCTCGGGATTGCAGGTAAGGATGGTGGTCTGTCATAGGAGATTTGTAGGGTGCTTCTGAGGAAGAACCACAAGTCAGAAAATCACCAGCGCTGGGCAGCAGGGCAAGCAAGAGCCCACAGAGACAACTTCCTGCTTTAAGGTAGAAAAAGCAATTGTGCCAAAGGCTGTGAGGATACCGAAGGAAATCCTCATTAAAATATTTGGGGCTTTAATCCCCTATCTGTTGTCACAAGAGGTAGGGCTATCTTTAAGGAGCAGATCGTTTCAACTCCACTCAAATTCATTGAGCGGGACATTCCATTTTGTCCCTACTGCTGATGCACAGCCTCTGAGTTGCTTGTACCTGGCGGACTCAAAAATAGCTTTTTAGAGTAAATCCTTTTTAGGTCGAGCCTGGGCAGCGCATGCGCTGCTCTGCGAGGCATGCTGTATTCAGGTATGAACTTGAAGCTCTGCTCATTTTCCGCCCATCTTTTCAATCGGCTCCTGTTACTGCCCTTTCTAAATGGTTACTTTTGATTTATGAATAGGCTTAGTAGCCCCTCCCTAGTACTGCCATGTTTACATTTGTAACCTCCCATGAGAACTGGAACTTATACTTGTGTTGTTACTCAGTATGTTTTATTTACTCTGTGAGCGCTATTTTCTTGAATGAATTCTCCTATTCCACCCATGACATGCTTTCCTGTCATGCAGCATGGCGCCCGCTTTTATATTTTTTTATTTTGCTTTCACAACGCGCTTTAACTTTAATATGGTGCACTCAGGCCTTTCTCTTGTTGTGCACCTAAACATTGTTTTTTTAGCTAACTTAACAACATGGCGCACACTCAACAATAGCGCTGCTGCCCGTAGCCCCCTTCCGCACCCAGGCGCATCGCTTTAGGTTTTAGCACGGCGTCCGCTTTTACAATAACATGGGGGTACAATCTACTATGGCATCCACCACCCACAGCCCCCTCCCGCAACTCTTTTATTGAAGTGTATTTTTACATTTAAAGAACATTTTGTAGTGTTCAGTCAGCTGGTGACTGCATTGTAAGTAAAACATTATTTATTTTTCTTTCACAAAGCGCTTTAGCTTTAATATGGCACATTCGCACCTTTCTTTTGTTGTGCACTCGGCACCCAAACATTTTTTTTTAGTTAAATTACCAACACAGGTGCACACAGCAATGGCGCCTGTTGCCCGCAGCCCCCTGCCTCCCCGAGCGCCATGCTTTAGGTTTCAGCATGGCGCCTGCTTTTGCATTTGTTCAAGCGGCTTGCAGGCTGACTTTCACTTTGCCAAATGTGGGCCTGTAACCGAGGCACACTAATACAGCCCGCAGCACCTTCTACTGCTTCTGACTCCTATGCTGACTCCTATGGGTGGAGTGCTGCGCAGCACCACTGTACAGCGCCTCTTGTCATCATTATGCACAGCGCTGGCCGCGTACCCGAAGCACCCCAATATCAACAGTATCAGCTGCACTTATTGTTCCAAATACATATCTTTTTAATATCTAACAAGAAAACTGGATGATTCTAAAGGCTTGTGGCATCTTTACAGCATCATCGACACAGCTTGTTAATGCAACAATGCCATTGATGGACTAATACTCCGTTAATGTCTTGTGCATTGGCTGGCGTTGCCGGTTCTACTATCAGCTTTGCTCATATCCACATTCAGAAAAATCACAGGGCTGGGATGCTAATGTGTTCTTTCTTTTTTTAAATAAATATTATTTATTTAGCCTTTCACACACTTGAGTTTTTTATTTTTAATTTTTTTTTAATTTTCACTTTTGCGAGGGGCCCTGCAGCTCCTCACGTGCTGCTACTAGATCTCATCAGAAAGATACAGCTTGAGTCCGTGACAGAGGGGTGTCACATCTGGCCATACTGACTGTAGGTAAAGCGTCATGCTGAGAGAAACAAACAAGCATTTGCAATGCAATAGGTCTCGCATTTGCAAGAGGTTGAGCTATTGCCATTGTAAATGACAGTGCCTTTTTATTTATATATTTTAAAAACCTGCAAGTGGTGTGTAAACACGCACTTTGTACTTATAGTCCTTGTTAAAGACAAGCAAGGCTTGCAGTAAAAGAAGCGCAGTTACTGCTAACCTTGCTTCTCGTAAGCAACTATTATAAGTACAAAGTGCTTGTTTACGTAACGGTTGCAGGTTTTCGAAACACAAATAAAAGGCTTTGTCATTTAAAAATGCCAATAGCTCAAACTCTCGTAAATGCAAGACCTATTTGCATTGCAAATGCTTGTTTTGTTATAGGTTCGCCTTAGAGGACCCTTGCACTGGTTTGAAACTCTTCTTCTTAGAGGTGTAGAAGCTACAGGACCAAAAGACCTTGCCCACACCCAGGGGACCACTAGGACCTCACTAGTGCAACCCTGTTGGAGAGGGTCCCCCTTGGAGGCCCAGCAGTGGTGCCCGTCTCCTGTCCTGCTCCCTGTGCTTGCGGAAAGTGTCCAGAAAAAGAAACCGAGCATGCAGGGAGAGCGAGAAAAGCGGTCTCCATTGCTTGCCACAGAGAAAATAGTGCCGGGTGGGAAGAGAAGCTGGCAAGACCACAGGACTTCAGGTCTGAAGGGGCTGGGTGGTGGGTGTCCCACTGAAGGTTCAAAAGGTTTAACACTCTTAAAGATGTGCAGGCACTCATGTGTGGTACAGCATGATGGGAAAATTGTAAAAAAAAAAAAAAGGAAATGAAAAGCATTGTGCAGGATCTTTTTCAAGTGTCCCTGGCCATGCAGTGGTCACTGGTCTCAGACTGTAACAATAAATCTCTTTTACCAATGGGATTTACCTTCCTATGGAGGGCAAATGCGAGCACCAAATACACCCTTGTATCACTTGATCCTCAGGGTAGTGAAGTTGAGCAGCCCAAGGCTTTCTCAGAAGGGTGGCGTGAGGTACAAGCTCAGAACTCAATGAATCATGTAATAGTAGTAAATAAAACAATGCCCAGCAACAGCTTTTAAGTAGAAGAAAAATGATTTGACTCTCAATGTAGTACAAAATACTGTACACACGCAAAATTCCGAGGGCGTAAACGGTACTCAGTTGTAGAGGTAGGACTCACTGAGCAGGGTTAGCCAGCTGGTATTAGTTAAGGATGCTACGCGTTGGAATGACACTATATCACAAATACAGTCAGTGAGGGGTTGGACACATTTCCCTCTGGGGATAATGGATAACTGTGGCTCACTTGAGGCCCTTCTGGATTCCCAACTATTCCCTAAAATACATTAGGACCAGGTTTCAGGAAGTGCTCAAACATGACACCCAAGCCAGCACCTGCTCTCCCTGGGAGGCCTTAGTTCAAATCTAAGCCATCATCAGCATTTCAGTTTTTTATATCCACAAACCTTGGGGTACCTTTTAATTATGTTGGAATTCGGAGTTTTTGTAAATGATTTGTTTTCGCCTGTCTGTTGAGTTGCTGAAATTAGGTCAATGCGCGTTTGATTAATTGTTTTTCACACTCATGAGTGACACATGCTATTTGCCCTCATTTACAGGTGACCTGATAGTTTGTGCGGTAAATAAGACTTCATGAGACTCAGTGCCTGGCCTCTTCCTTTTATTATGACACCCGTGCAAACCACTGTTTGGTAAGTCAGCTTTTATGACTGCTGGATTTTCACCCTATAAGTTTAAGTAGATCAAACCTGCTTATATTTATTGGGTAAAAAGGTTCGGTAAACACGCAGATTTTTGTTCCCAAATCAGCATCTGGGGGAAATTCGCTATTGATGTAATCACATAAAATAAATTACGCCCCCCAGGTTATTTATTTCAAGTGCGATAAATACCGGTGCTCAGACGGACTCGTAATTGAGGCCACCATCTCTTATTACTGCATTTGTAATGCGATAACACCTCAGTACCGTAAATCCGCCAGGTCGATAAATCATCAGATTAACGTCCATTTAGCCCGTTTTTTGGTCACGCTAAACGAGGATTGCAGCGAGAGATAAAAGTGAAGTGAAGTGGGGGGGAGGGCTAGAAAGAGAGACAGAGCGGAAGAGGGAGGGGTCCAGGAAAACTGCTGCCACTGTCATCACCTCAATGGGAGCGGGACAGGACTCAAGGTCCCAGGCTCCTTCACGGCTCATTGCCGCTAACGCCCGCATTTGCGTGTCTGGAGGCGCTTTATAGTCTCTGCAGGGCTCCCGCAGCGCGGTAAGCCCGGGAAAACTGCTGCTGCTGCCATCACCTCATTGGGAGCGGGACAGGACTTAAGGTCCCAGGCTTCTTCGCGGCTCGTTGCCACCGGCGCCCGCATTTGCGAGCCTGGAGGCGCTTTAAGGTCTCTGCAGGGCTCCGGAGTAGGCCGGGCTGGGCCACCCCCCAAGCTCTTCAAGGGGAGACCAACGGATCCTTGGAGTTTGAACTCTACAACAAATATTTTTAAGGTCAGTGAATCTAAGTCACAGGCGCATAATACTGTAGGGCATCACTCTGACCCCCTCGCAAACATGGGTAGATGAGCTGGTGGGGGAAACTTTATGCGGCACCAACGCAACCGCCTCCTCTGTTCAACAAACATCAATAGATAGGATGTTACAGAGAGCTATTGGTGTAGTGGCAACAGAGATCGAACTAACTGAAAGACGATTGTCACTCACCCCTGACTTAGCCCCACCCCTTAGCCTCCACGATGTAACAGGACCCTCATTGTCAATAGATCAGGAACCCCCGTTCCCCCACACAAGAACCTGCGCAGCGAGTAGGGTGGAGGAATCATACCCAGAAGGCGCCCGCCCAAATAAAGGAAAGACCACAACTACCGCGACAACGGGGCCTAAACGCAACAAGCAAATACGGCCCACGAGACACCTGGTGCTGCGAGGGCGGACGGACTAAGATCGTCACCAAAAGCAGGAGTCCCGGAATTGAAACCGGGGACTAGAGAAACCTTTTTTGATTTAAAAAATAAATGCCTACACTGGTTAGTCAACCACAAACAGTTTCCCCACAGAGATATAAATGAAATTCTCATGATTCGTAGGGTGGTAGGTGGGATGGAGACCAAAAGATATTATTGGCTATTGTGTTGTGATTAATTTCAGGAACACGGTGATTGAAGAATCTCTTCTAGATCGTCACTACTACAGGCTCGGGATGCATTTGTTTACTACCATTAGGCTATTTTTACCCCCAGGCCAGATCCCACAGGAATCTAGAAGAAACAACCATCTGAGGAGGGAATGGCAGCAGAATAATCAATTGTCCCCACTTATACAGGCTCAATCATCTCCCTTATTAATTAATATTCCTGTAATCAACAGAAATAGTCCCCTTGAGGCAGTGAATTGACTCCTGAAGGCAGAGCCCCCCTTAGAAGAACAAATTTACCGTAGAGTGCCCATCCCCCAGTTAAGGGAGACTGAACCAAGGAGAGACACCTCGACACAGACTGTGGCATTGGTCCAGGCAAACAAAGGAGGTAAAAATAGATTACCCAAGGGCAAACAGAAATTAGACACTACTGGCACACTGAACACTGACCCAGTTCAAAAGGACATGCAAATAGTCGGCACTGTGGGATGTAGTAATTCTACCACCTACGGCTAAGGGCCCACATGCCCTGAACACCAGACTAAGCCCAGCACAGCCAAAGGAGAGCACTTTAGACAGTCATACCACCAAACCCCCTGTCACATAAACCAAGTGCACTCCCCAAGTCTAAGAATTCTTTCTTGGAACATAGCGGGACTGGCTTCTGAATTGGACAGTCATGACTGGAGACTCTTTATCGAGCATCGAGAGATCTGTATGTTCCAAGAAACATGGGCTAGGGTCGAATCACACAGACTGGGTTATGCGTCATTTAGTATTCCAGCCACCCAATGCGGGGAAGGGCAGACCTTCAGGGGGGTTGTGCACCTGGGTAGGAGTTCATCAGGGTTCTGATGTAAAACAAATCGAGAGCTTCACGTGATATCCTTTGTGTCCTTTTATCTTTCCACACAAAATCAAGCATCTTGCTAATAAATATGTATTCACGACCAGTACTCCGAGGCCAAGAGTAACCGGGTCTGGTGGCGCAGTGGACTAATGCATCCACTGTAGGGGCCTGTGTTCAACATCATGGTCACAGGTTCTAATCCCGGTGGGTCCACTCAGCCTTTCATCCATCTGAGGTAGATAAAATGAGTACCATCGAGTTGGGTAACAATATACTTCTGTTATTCAGTGCCTTGAGACCCTTGGGTGATACGTGCACTTTACAAATACACATGTTATATTATGTTAAGAGTCCACCACTCTTGATCAACTACGCACCCTTCTCCAAACCATTCCTCTAAACTGTGGGGTAATCATTGGCGGAGACTTTAATTGACAATTTGAGCCCCTGAACGGTCTGGTTACAGGTACAGTTGATGAGGAGGACTGAAATGGTCCATTCCAGAGGCCAATATATCCCATGTGAGGGCCTGGACACCACATATGCACCTTAACATTAAACTTCTCACTGAGAGCATGTAATGGACGCACCACATCTGATAACCCGGGGAAACATACTTATAATAGACCGTGGCATACTTCAATCATCGACTACATCATGATAGACACCAAATCATGGCATAGAGTGATGGAATTTAAAATCAGTCCTCGCTATGATAGCTACCACAATGCTCTCATTTTAGAAATAGCTTTGCCGTGTGCTCGAAAGGTGCCGGATAAGCTGTCACTACCAGATCAAAGTCTGATCCAGTTTAATGGATGAAGGAGAGTCCCTTGGGGCGTATTCTCCCAATCGCAAGAAAAACTGGCCAAGCTCTACCACCAAATCATTCCATACCTTTTGGTTGCAAACCAAGTTGCAGAGAACAAGGGAACCCCCAATTCCCTCTCGAGAATTCTTAAAGATCACCAAGAAATGGTTGCCTCTTTGGCCGTCTTCTTTTATCAAAATAAAAATCCCAGGGAGATCAATAAACCCAAGCACCTATGGTTTAATGCTAGTTGCCGAGCTGCCAAATCTGACCTCATCTCTGCCATCAGTAGTAGTGACAAGATAGTGATTAAAGAAGCAAGAGTCAAATACAAGTGCGCCTCGGCCAAAGCTAAAATAAGTTGGGAATCCCAAAAATGGGAGGATCTCAGAAGTACATTAAACTCACATGACCTGAGGTCCTTCTGGGACATCATAAACACTGATTCCCATGTTGGTAATTCGTCCATAGAACCTAATATAGACGAGGGAGTACGGAAGACCCATTTTGAAGCCCTATACCCAAAGGCTGAGGATGAGGAAGGAAATGCGGCTGGACGGGCACTACACTCCTGTCTAATACCTGATGATGTCCTCCTAATCTCGGTGAGTGAAGTCACCGATGCCCTAGGAAAGATAACACCAGCCAAAGCCGCAGGGCTGGACACGATTCCTGGTGACCTCTTCCGCTGTGAGCCCACTATTTGGGCACCCTACCTTTCCATTCTGTTCAATGCTATATTACAAGGCATGGCGATCCTCACCACCTTGGTAGAAGCTGAAATAATACCAGTCTACAACAAGCATTGGCATAGCCAATAGGTCTCGCTTTTGGGACCTTCTAAGTATTTAGTTATGCAGCACAATATCCTTGGTGCAACCACATCAACTGTTGCATGGCTAAACACTTATAAGGTCCCAAAGGCAAGACCTATTGGCTATGCCAATGCTTGGTGTGGTTGTGTGTGTGTGTGGTTGTGTGTGTGGGGGGGGGTTGTGTGTGTGTGTGGTTGTGTGGGGTTGTGTGTGTGGTTGTGGTTGTGTGTGTGGTTGTGTGTGTGTGTGTGTGTGTGGTTGTGGTGTGTGTGGTTGCGGGTGCATGTGGATGTGTGGTTATGTGTGTGTGTGGTTATGTGTGTGTGGGTGGTTGTGTGTGTGGTTGTGTGTGTGGTTGTATGTGTGGTTGTATGTGTGGTTGCGGTTGTGGTTGTGTGTGTGGTTCAATCAATCAATCATGTAATTTGTAAAGCACACTACATACCCGTGAGGGTTTCAAGTCACTGGGGGGGGGGGGGCTGCTGCTACTGGTCGCAGAGCCAGGTCTTGAGTTGTCTCCTGAAAGTCAGCAGGTCTTCAGTTTGTCGTAGGTAGAGGGGGAGGGTGGTTGTGTGTGTGTGTGGTTATGTGTGTGTGGTTATGTGTGTGTGGTTATGTGTGGTTGTGGTTATGTGTGTGTGTGTGTGTGGTTGTGTGTGTGTGTGTGTGTGGTTGTGTGTGTGTGTGTGTGTGGTTGTGTGTGTGTGTGTGGTTGTGTGTGTGTGTGTGTGGTTGTGTGTGTGTGTGGTTGTGTGTGTGGTTGTGTCTGTGTGTTGTGGTTGTGTGTGTGGTTGTGTGTGGTTGTGTGGGTGTGGTTGTGGTTGTTTGTGTGTGTGGTTGTGTGTGTGGTTGTGTTTATGTGTGTGGTTGTGTGTGTGGTTGTGTGGTTGTGTGGTTGTACGTGTGTGTGTGGGGTTGTGTGTGTGTGGTTGTGTGTGTGGTTGTGGTTGTGGTTGTGTGTGTGTGTGGTTGTGTGTGTGTGGTTGTGTGTGGTTGTGCATGTGGTTGTGGTTTTGTGTGCAGTTGTGGTTGTGTGTGCGGTTGTGGTTGTGTGTGCGGTTGTGGTTGTGTGTGCGGTTGTGGTTGTGTGTGCGGTTGTGGTTGTGTGTGCGGTTGTGGTTGTGTGTGCGGTTGTGGTTGTGTGTGCGGTTGTGGTTGTGTGTGCGGTTGTGGTTGTGTGTGCGGTTGTGGTTGTGTGTGCGGTTGTGGTTATGTGTGTGGTTGTGTGTGTGTTTGACAGTAATACTAAAAGCATCTCAAAATAAAGGAACACAAACATCTAGTTTGTGGAAAGAGAAAGCACGTTGTAAGTCAAACGGGTGCAGCAAAGCATTAACACAACAACAAAACAAACAAGATCACTTAGCGAAGACTGAGTGCTGATAATGGATACACACAGCCCATCATCTTAAGAGTTCGATTGCAGCCAATGTGCACTCAAACCTGCCCCCTCCTTGTGAGTTGCACCCCATATTTCATGAGTTGTAACTGCTGCACCCACCATAGCACTTTGAGAACTAAAGCGCTACATAGGTCTAATCGATTAACCAGTCGCCAACATGCTGTGCTTTTAAAGAGAATGTGCCAAAAGTTTCCAGCTTCCTCATCATGTCCTCATGAAAGAGTCAACGAAAGGACTCCCTGAATGGTGCATTCTTTAAGTCACAAAACAGTAATACTAAAAGCATCTCAAAATAAAGGAACACAAACATCGAGTTTGTGGAAAGAGAAAGCACATTGTAAGTCAAACAGGCGCAGCAAAGCGTTAACACAACATGTTCTTTGATGTTTGATGTTCTTTGAACGAGAACATCAAAGGGGCGCCGTGAAAGTGATCGCGGGCGAAAGTGATCGCGGGCGCTTAATGAGCATGACGAGGTTCGCCAGACTCTGCTCCTAAGCACGCGCCCGTCCACATGCACTGTAGCTCTAGGCTGGCCATGGTAGCATTTTTTGAGCCGTCACAAAACGTCTCGCCAGACCAGCGCATGCGCTGGGTCAGGCGAGACCTAAAAAGGGCTCCCCGCTTTTGCCTGTCAATTATCGCCCTATCAGCCTTATAGATGTTGGCCAGAAAATATTTGCCTGTGTCTTACTGGGGCGACTCCAGGCCTGGATGGAGGAACCCAATATTCTTACCCCCCTACAAGCCGGGTTTAGAGCAAGAACATCAACTATTGATCAAATTTTTAGGCTACAGTTGATACACTGGAAATCTTATATTTGTAGACCTAAAATCTGCTTTCGACCTGGTACCGAGGGACAAACTGTGGGTCATTTTATCAGACATGGGAGTCCCTGAGTACCTGTGTCATCAGCAAAAATGCATAAATGTGGGTAATTTTGCCCAAATTAGATATGGCAAAAATGGCGAACTCTTATCCCCCTTGCCCGTAGAGAGAGGTGTCCACCAAGGTTGCGTCCTCGCACCGACCCTTTTCTGCCTCTTTATTAATGGCTTAATAGATACATTGAATGCTGGGATGAACATCGATGAACATCGATGCCCCTAGGTTAGCGAAGTGCAAAATTCCAGCCCTAATGTTTGCAGACGACACGCTCCGGCTTTCAAAATCCCCCATGGGAATCCAGAGGAACCTCGATAATTTTAGTGCCTTTTGCAAACATCGGGGACTTGAGATTAATCTCCAAAAAACAAAGTATATGGCCTTCAACGTAGAAAATTCCGCCCGTCCCAATCCCTTCCTGGATGGCAGACCCCTGGAGAGGGTAACCATCTTTGAGTATTTGGTAATCACGCTGACAGAGAGAATGGACTGGAGTGCCCAAATTAACAAAGCAGGGCTGCAATTATCTCAAACAACGGGGTGTATTTTAAAATTATACAGGAGCTATACTGAAAAACTGGTCAGTCCAGTGGTGGAAATCTACAAAGTCCAGGCTAGGAGAGCTGCTCTGTATGGAGCAGAACTATGGGGACATTGTGCATCTGGCTTGTTAGTTCATACAGAGAATGCATTCATTAGACATCCCATGGGCCTCCCCACTAGTATACCCCTAACACCTCTCCGTATGGATCTTGGGATCAGACCCATTGCGGATGAAGCTGCTCTTAGACCCCTTCTCTATTGGCGCCGTCTGTGGAGCACCCCGGAACTAGCTGCATACAGGGATGAATTGATTGAAGTTATGGGGCTGCGAGGTGCAGGGAAACTACCATGGTTGTGGTATATATGTGAGGGCTTGGGTAGGGGTAGTCTGTAGAGCAAAGCAGAAGAAACCTCCCAAATAACCTCTAGAAAGACCTTGGTAGAGAGTTTTAGAGATCCCAAATTCAACAAGCTTGAAAGGAGGCCCACTGTGGGCCGTCTGACTGCCGAGTTCTTGGATGAAAAAAATAGTTATAGCCTAGAATTGGTGCTGTACGACATTAAGCCTCTCCTCGCTAAAAAGCTCCACTTACAATTTAGATATGGAGTCCTTCCGCTGCGTTCATTCACCAAAAAATGGGAGGGCTCCCCTAACGGGGAGTGCCCGGCATGCAATAACTCAGATGAGACGGAGCTTCATGTGATATTTCTTTGTCAGGGCTATAGGAGGGCCAGGTCTCGTTGGTTACTCCAACTTTGTAGGAACCTGGGGTCTCGACACTGTAGTGAAGTGTACAGGCTGCTACAATCCGGCACACACTGTCTTCACTATTTCACATTTTCTACTCACCATGTGGTGCACCCGCAGAGCCATCCTAAAAAAGATGGCCAATTGGAATGGCAATCACTTATGATCACCTCCTGACTCAATCTCCCCACTGTTGAATTTGTTTGATTGTTTTAATTCTTTTTATGCTAATTTGCTTGAACTGTTTCAATTATCTACTCTCGTCCGCTCTAAATGTCCTTCATATTGCGGCCACTTATGGCTATTGCTAAAGAAACATTTTATACCGCCAAACTGGGGGCAAATGTGATGGATAAGTAAATGTTGTTACTCTCCGGGGGATTAATACTTTCCACTATAGCTTTTTTTTAAAACAACTCATAGCTTAAAGAAACAAATAGGAGGATTACTATGATTATTGTCTTGCATAGTCGTAGACCTTGTGTTTATTTTCCATCACCTAAGGTGCGTCGCAAACTGTAAAAATATGACACAAAATGGGCCAGCAATGACCGTTTGAAATAGCCCTTACTAGCACTACACACAAGTAATTTTGTACCCCCACACATAATTAAGGCAGAGGTGGGGAATAGTTCCCCCAAGAAAAAGGAATATTGATTATTTCTATATGATCTTTTATATTGTGTACATTGTATGTATTTTAACTGTTGTTTTAATGGTGCTTTTATGACCATGTGTGCCGAAATAAAGATTTTTATGAATGGAAAATTTTATTTCAAGAGCGATAAATACCGATGCACAGACGGACTCGCAATTGAGGCCACAGTTTCTTATTACTGCATTTGTGATGCGATTACACCCCAGTACCGTGAATCAGCCAGGTCGATAAATCATCGTCCATTTAGCCCGTTTTTTGGTCACGCTAAACCAGGATTGCAGCTAGAGATAAAAGTGAAGTGTGGTGGGGGGGAGGGGTTTGGGAGGGGGGGGGGACTAGAAAGAGTGCGCGAGAGACAGAGCGGAAGAGGCAGGGGCCCAGAGTGACAATGGGAGACCGAGAACGAGTGAAGAACGAGAGAGCAGGTGGGGCATAAACCTAAAACTGTCAGTATTATCTACAGGGTTGCTGCATGTCTTGCATATATGCAAACATAAGAAGATTTTAATTTCTTGGAAACTCCTCAGGAAGAGATAACCTAGACATGCCGCGTGCGTCAGGGTGACACTGGGATGGTTAATAATTTACATGGATGTGGCAAGCCCCCGTCCCTCCTCCACTGTTCTTTTCAGTCTTACCCAAGAGGGAAATTCCTACTGAAGACGTGCTCGGATGTTTGCTCCAAATCACCATGACCCCAAGTCTGACCTCTGACCTGACGACCTACCCTGGCTGGTACGAGATTCCATTCCTTTCTTTCCCACAACGTTTCTCTCTCTCTCTCTTGAACGAGAAGGGTGTCTCGAAAGCTCCGCAGACAGCCCTCTTCTGAATTATTTTGGGAGTGCCTTTGAAGAGGCTTTAGCCGCGGCGACCGCGCGCTCCCTCACAGCTGCCAACTCTTCCAACCCACGGGTTTACAAAGAGACGCCGGCGACGCCTCGACTTCCAATGAATCACATCTGCAAACAAACCCGGGTGACGGGGAAGCCCCCCGAGGCCACGCACCCCGCAGCTCCACTGTCACGCTGTGTTCTTTGCTGTCTCATATCACATTTCATTTTAATTATCTTTATTTATTTGCTTCAAATTGTACAGATAGAAGTTAAAAGCTGCTAAGATAGCTCATTGAGTTAAACCTTCCTTGTCTGTAGAGTCTGTGCCCTGTAGATCAAACCCTTGCAGGGCCAACTCAGGCCTCCATCCTTCAGCATCATCATCCTAGCATTTGTAATTTACAGTGCTTAGAAACACCAGTTTGCAATGTTATTGAACACAAGCACTGGCAAAGCCAATAGATTGGGCTCATAAGTGAAAGTGCTCCATCATGGATCGCTTGCTTTGTGGATGGGTGAGTGGATTAATGTGAGAATGGTACCATGGATGGGTGGATGAGTGAGTGCCTGGATCAATGGATCGATGAAGAAAATTGATTACGTGTGCCGATGCTTTTTTTATATTATATTTTTTGCATTCACACAATATTAAGACCTAGACACGAAAATTTTATTTTTAGAGAAAACATGTCCTCTTAACGTTTATACTGACAATGTTTAATGTAAATGTGAATTTAAAGCGGCTAACGTTGTTGCCGTCTTGCTCTGTAACAGGTGAACATTTTATTTCTAGGTGAAGCTGAAGTCCTAATTCTCAAATAGAATGTTCTTCTCCTTCTTTCCCTTGGGACGAATCGTTTTCTTTTCTCAGTGATAATAATTGAATGTTTTAATGAGCAGCACATTCACAAAGACACCTGCAGAGTCCAGGCTGGTCCTTGTACTGCAGGCTGTTACAGAATGTGTAAGTTTGAAGGATGCTGAGAGAAGCTGTGTTGTGAGGAGTCCTCACAACCTAACTAGCATACAATTATATCATCTTGCTTTAACCTGATTGGACAGTCTTGTGAGAACTGTGACTAGATGTGTGTAATGTTAGATTTGTGTGTTTTAATTTAGTGCATAGCTGTATTGAGTAGATTCAGAATCAGATTTAGATCAGATTACATTTTGAATTGCATATAAATCAAAGCATATTGCATTTTGATCTTTAAATGACACTAATCTGATTTTGGCCTTCTGTAAACTTTAAACTTTAATATACCTTCATGGTTTCTGTCTTTCTTGTGGAGCCTAATGTGCTTCACATTTATTGAATGTGTTGTTTTGTTGACCAAACTCAGTTGTGAAAATCGATTCATCTGATAGCGCTTTATGGGCCTCAAAATGTGTTCAATAAAAAGCGCTAACAAGTACATTGAAGGAAGATTTGGTGCGTACATGGATGCTTGGATGGGTGGGTAAGTCAATAGATGAGTGGCTAGATGAGTGTATGAATGGATGAATGGGGCAAGGGCAGTGTGTAGACATTTGGGGGCAGAGAAGCTAAACAGTGAGAGGAGTTTTGTGGTAGAATGAGTAGACCATGTTCTTGAGACAATATATGGGTGGATGATTGAGTGCGTGATTGAAACAGTGAGCGCATGTGGTTGCATGGCTAGCAAAGTGGGTGAAATCATGAATGGATGAGGGAGAGAAGGGTGATGTGGGATGCTAGGGTAGGGAGTGTAAAGAGGCTCAATGAGGGGAGCATTGAGGGAGAACAGGCGGTGGCGGCTCCTCCATTAGTGCAGCAGAGCGTCGCCCCACTGCTGCGAGCACAGCAAACATGAAAAATAAAATGGTCATAAAATTAATTTATTACCATTTCATTTTTCACTGCTCCTAGCCTGAGCCAAAAGTATGGGAGGGGTGGGCCATTTCTTCTGATTGGCAATATGGAGAAGTGGTGCCCACTCCAGTTTCAAGTGTGCATTTCACTTTGACTGTCTGTCTTGCAATGGCCAGCCTGACATGCACACTTTAAACCACTCCAACCCGAGCTGTCTTAGACACATGGGTGGAGAGCAGACATAGGTCTCAAGTGCCTGAGGCAACATTGAGCCAGCCTGCTTCAACTAATCCTCTCACTTCTTTCATGCTACCTAACACTATTAACAGCATAAGAGCAGTGTCTGGGTTGGTAAGGGGAGTTGACTGTGAGACTACACGCTGGAACGACTGCAAGAACGCCGAGGACCGGAGGAGGCAAGTCAGTGGGTAAGTACACATTTTATTTTTTACTTTATCACCCACTGACCGGCACTGTGAGAAACTCACACTGCCTTCAGCCTCAACCCCAGAGCTCTCAGTCGAGGTCCGTTATAAACACTGTTTATAACATCGCATGATTGAGAGCTTTGGCGTTGATCCTGAAGACATTGCTGGTTTCTCACAGTGCTTGTGGGAGGATCAAAATATTTGATTTGCTTGCCCACCATTTCTTAATGCCACCCGCAGCCACTGGAAAAAGGCGAGCTAGGCCTAATGAGTCAATGATATCAAAGTGGGGGCTGGCGACACAACTGCCGTCTCCACATGGGCTGAATTTGTTTTGGATCCATCCCAGTTCTGTCCCTGAATACTCACTGTAAGTTCCAGGCTCTTCCTACAGCTCCACTAGTAATTCACCCTTCCATGCATGTTCTCCTGTCCATCCTACACTGTGCGATCTATCCCATCTACAGTACCTTGTGCATTGTGGTCCTCCTCCTTAAACAATCCAACCCTTCTCGTCCGACTTGGTTTATCATACCTCCCCTCGCTTCTCTGTTTCTCAGCTCCAGTTTCTGTCTTCTTCGTGTCCACGTTTTCTTGGGGTGAGGAAGAGGAGGCAGTCACAGGTCTACAGACAAAGAGACATTTAACATATAAAATAGACAGTGGATGACATATGTCCAGACTTGTTGGCGGTGGAACAGTGCTTTCTGGATTTTAAAGCACCCACATCCAGAGCATGGCTTTTTGAAATCGGGGTAACATTGCAGACAAACCCATCGGATGCATCTATCTTGAGCACAATTACTTATTTCATGACTAAACCTGTTGGTCTAATCCTCTGGGAGTGCAAATCCCTGCCACATTCAGCCTGTGTAGGGATCCTCTCAAATGACTGTTGGCTGTCCACTTACAAATTGAACCAGGCACCATACCAATGTCTAAGCATTGATGGCAGTCCAACAGTGACTGGGGCAGCACTCTGCTGTAGGCCCTCATGCCGCCAAACCCTCTAAATTGTGAATGCTCAGAATCCCAGCTGTGAATGCCTAAGCACACTGGAAGCAGGAAGTGCACACTGTGGGCACCAACACCTCCCCTACATCAAAAAGATAATGGCCCAGTGGAGTGTCTGTCACGATGCCAGCGACCTAGAAGCAAGCATCGTAGGCCATCCGGTAGGAGACAGATTCACAAGAAAGTATTGGCCATGAATGCTAGTCTTTGAGCATGGCAAAGGTATTGTGTTGTATTGTAACACAAATATAGCACTAAATGACCTTCAAACACAGAGGGCCATATGTACGTAGCCTAATACCGGTCGGTAACGGCCGATTTTCGGTAATTATACCGTTACCGACCGGTATTTAGGCTTTTGATATGTAGGGGGCTCATTTCTGTATTCGGTAATTTACCGAATCGGTAAAATTACCGAATCGGTAATTTTACCGATTCTGTAAATACCGAATACAGAAATGTGATGTAGGGGGAGTGTGTGGTGGGTGTTGGGATTCGTTATTTACCACCAACTGAAAGTTGGTGGTAAATGACAAATGACTCAGTAAATGCATTTTGTGGCCCGTAGATGTGTGCAATGTGGCAGACACACATGTCCTCGGGGCATGTATGTGTGCCACATGTGCACACATGCAGAAATCAGGGGTGCAACAGGGTGTCAATGTGACACCCTGCCACCCTTGATTGAGCTCCCCCCATTACCGATTCGGTATTTACCGATTCTTTAATGGTAACTGGCTTCCCATTGATTCCTATGGGCCTCCTGGCCCATAGGAATCAATGAGATACAGGTTGCCATTACCGAATCGGTAAATACCGACTCTAAAATACCGACACTTACCCAATCGGTATTTTTTTACCTACATTACATTTACCGATTCATAAATACCGAATCGGTAAAATTCGGTATTTAAGAATCGGTAAATGTAATTTACCTACATAAGGCCCAGAGTATGCAAAGTGCCTACTGACAGACTGGTGAAAAAGGAAAAGGGTGACCTCAGGGACGAACCACCCTTTATGAGATGTGTCGAGTAGGATTGCTTGGGAAAAATATTTGGTGTGTGTAAGTGTGATATTAGTTGCAAAGGATGTGAGACCTTCACTTGTAATAAGTCTACAGCTTTCTGTCTATTGGGAACCCAGTACACTGTTTTAGCACTTGACTCTTTCTGGGTAGTGAGGCACAGCAGTCCAAGGCCTACTCTGGAGAGGTGGTGAGGGCTAGTACCCCTCTATGCAAGCATGCAAAAAACCATAAATCGTTGTCCAGTAGGTGCTTTGAATCCTAAAAGGAAAAGTACCTTATTTCACATACATTAATTAATACTACCATTCATTTACAAATATGTACAAGTAGGAAGGTGGTGCAAATTCACAATGACACTTATTAGGGAATGTAATGACTTGTTAACTTTGTGATTGTCAGTAAAGCATGTTAATGATCTTTAAAACATAATCATTTACTGTCAACTCTGTAATTTTCAATAAAGCATTGTCATTAATACATATACTGCCTCAGTGTTAACTTTGTCAACAAAGCATTTCAACATCAATAACTTGTGTGCAAAAGTCTTCTACATTTCAATCAGCATTTGTAAAGCACAACACTGTCACCCTAGAGGTATCTGGCAACTGTGTCTCTGTCGAATAGCCAGGTCTTGTGTCTCTTTCTGAAGTCTGCCAGCGAGGGAGATGTACGTAGTTGGGGGGGGGGAAATCGTTCCAGGTCTTGGCAGCAATGTAGAAGAAGAAGCGACCACTGCTGCGGCTGTGACGGGTGCAGGGGTGTGCGAGGGTGAGTGAAGAAGAGCACAGGTGTCTAGAGGGTTGGTGAAAGTTCAGTCGATGGTTGATGTAGGCAGGTCCTAGATCGTGGAGGACTTTGTAGGCATGTGTGAGGATCTTGAACTGGCATCTCTTCCAAATGGGGAGGCAGTGGGGGTCTCTGAGGTGGGGGCGATGTGGGTTTGTTTGGGGAGGTTCAGGATGAGTCTGGCTGCGGAGTTCTGTGTGGTCTGGAGTCTTCTGAGGAGCTTGGTGGAGATGCCGGCATAGAGGGCATTTCCGTAGTCGAAGGGGCTGGTGACGAGGGCCTGAGTGATGGTCTTTCTGGTGTTGACTGAGATCCCTCTGAAGATTCTGCTGAGCATGCAAAATGTGAAGAAGCAGAAGGAGATGACTGCATTTACTTGCGGTGTCATGGCCAGTTGGCTGTCGAGGATGATGCTGAGTGTGTGTGCAAGGTCGGTCAGTGTGGGTGTAGGTCCGAGGTCTGCAGGCCACCAGCTGTGGTCCCATGTGGAGATGTTCCTTCTGAAGATCAGTACTTCAGTTTTGTCTTAGTTGAGTTTGAGGCAGTTGTCACTCATCCATTTGGCTACGTTGATCATGGCGCTGCAGAAGTTTGCTTTGGCATTGGAAGGGTCCTCGGTGAGCGAGAGAATCAGTTGAGTGTCATCTGCTTAGGAGATTGTTGAATTCGTGGGATCTGACGACATCTGCGAGGGGGTCATATAGATGTTGAACAGGGTGGGACTGAGGGATGATCCTTGTGGTATGCCAAATATGATGTTTTTGGGGGCGGAGGTGAATGGAGGCAGTCAGATGCTCTGTGTGCCTCCTGTAAGTAAGGAAACGAACCACTTGAGGGCATCGTGCTTTATGCCTATGTTGTAGAATCTGTTAATGAGGGTGTTGTGGGAGACGGTGTCAAACATTCTGCAAGTACAGTCTTTGCATTCAGATACCGGAATCCCTAAACTTCAAAACCAAGTGTCAGAAACCCAGGCTCTAGGAGTGCTTGCAAATAAACCAACCTTCTCCCAATGTCACCAATGAAACCATTTGGGAGATTTAGGGTGACAATTTTAGAAAATGAATGAGGTGACTCTTTTGGAGGCTGCTGGGCTCATAGCAGCTCACGGACTCCTAAGGATAGGTTGGTGGTGCCCTTGTTCTCTTGGGAGCACCACAAGTCATGCATATATCTCTGGAGCATTCCTGAGGCTTTAGGGCACTCCCTGCCTGGAGGCAGATATATTTTATTATCGGTCTTGCACTGTGGAAAAATATTTTGCTGTCAAACTAAGCAGCATTGCCTCAACTTTCTCTATTGTAAAAGGTGCCCTGGGCCTACTCAAGTCACCCACATCCATTATTCTCATTGAGGGTGGGAGGGGAACTTCAGGGCCATCATGATCCCTGCTAGCTCCATAGCCCCTGGCCAGACTTCACAGGACTGGCACAGGAGCCTTTAGTTCTCTCATCTCTAGCTGATTGGGTACGTTCACCCCATCTAGGCATAAACACAGGGGTTGGGGGCGTGGCCAAGATGGCGGGGGAGCAACACTGAGCCTAAGGAGCTCCGCTCGCCGTGGCCGAAGAACAGTGCCTCTCGCCGCGTGTGGGTCCATCGAAGGCTGGTCGCGGGTTGCTGGAGCCCCGATGCCCGTCCTGACCTCTCCTGAGACGTCGACTGCCCGCCGCGGGTCTGAGTCAGCTGGCCCGGCATTGAGGCCTGATCGGGCCGGCCCCCGCGAGGAGCCTGCAGATGGCGTGAGAGGACGCCGGGTGATGCTGAGGCCCGGTCTGGCTGGAAGACGCGGCCTCATGGCTGGGGGGTGCCGAGCAGGGCTCCGGTCACGCAGAGGCATCCTGGAGGTGCGCTTGAGGGGGCGACGTGAGTAAGAGGCCTGGCGCTGAGGCGCCTGCGAAGAGTCCCCCCGGCCGCTCTGCCCTCATTGAAGTGGTGCTACTCCCCGGGAAGGCCCACTGAGCTTCATGGAGCAGCGGAGGAGGTGACATGTCCTTCCAGACTCTGGACTGGGTCGGATGGCCGGAGCGGATGCCTGAGGCAGCACAGGAGGCCGGAGCAGCGCCGATCGGGCACGGGGCTCAGCTGGCAGAGAAGCGGAGGATCATCAGGCCTGCCCAGACGCCCAGGATGAGGTAAATGCAAAAATAACTATTGATGGACAGAATGCAGAACAATGTCATACATTCACCCCAGTACAGAGATCTGGGCCTAAATCCATCGTTTTTTTGCTCCCCATGCCATTCCAGTTTGAACCCAGCCATATGCAAATCAGTCTTGACCCTGTGCCTCATGGGAACAGTCCAGCCCTAACTGCCAAGCCAGGTCCTCCCTGGACTGGAAACGAGCATCCTAGGACCGGTTTCGGGATTTCACCCCTCTTCAGCCAGGATAGCTTGATTCCAGTGGCAAGGATGAGGTAAAGGCGGCTTGCCAGCACGTGTGAGGCCTACCATTTGAGGCGTACATTCACAGGTGGTGACCCCCTGGGCGTGGTTTCACAGGGCCTGGAGGAGTGGCAGTGTGGGGTTCCGGCCCTCCTGCACTGGACCGGGGCTGAGCAGTGACACAGGTGCATGGCTTGTACGATTTTGGATCACCGTAGGTGGGAGTGCGGCTCTGAAGGGCTTAGTGGGTGGTGGGAGCCCAGGAACGCACGCTGGTGCGCCCCACCGGAGCCAAGTCCCGGTTGTCGTGGGCCATCTCGGCGGTCCTTTGGTGGGCTGGACTGGGGCAGCGAAGCCTGATCGCTGTACAGGAGGGGCCGGGGTGAAAGCAGTTGACCCGGGGGCAGGACTGCTCCTCTGGACTGACGGGAGCCCCTGGGAGAGACCTAGCTGAGAGTGGTGGATGCCGTGAGCCAGAGCGGCTGCTGATACCTACTCTGGGGACGAAGCAGACAAACCCTGGGCGCTATACCCTACAGTTCGTGCAACTGAGCCCAAGCAATGTCCTCTCTCCACTCTAAGAAAGACTGCATTAAAGAACTGCAGAAGTCGTGCGCAAATAAGGTAGACTCCCACGGGGCTGACAGGCAGACAGCTATGACGGAACTGGAGCACACACAGGACCTGGCGATGGAGCCCCTCAAAAGGGGCTTCATGGAGCGGCTCTTTGGGTCCCTCAGAGATGACTTCACGGCACTACGCCACGAAATGGCCACAGATGTCAAGCAGCTGAAGACAGACATTCAGGAGATCGTGGACCACGTGGATTCTCTTGAGCGAGCAGGCAACCACTGGGATGAGGAGATCACGGAGCAGACCAGGGAGCTCCTGGAGCTTAGAGACTTCAATAAGAACCATTCCAGGAGGTCCAACATACGCCTTAAGGGTATTCCTCTGCAGGCAGATGGGGGTAACCTGGAAAATTGGGTACTTCGCTTTTTTAGGCACGCAGCTCCGGACCTTGGAGAGGAAGTGATCACCCTGCATCGCATGCACCGAGCTGGACGTCCGGCTTCCACTCCGAGCCAACCCCAGGACATTCTTACGTGTCTCCACTCATACAGACAAAAGGAACTCATTATGAAGGCAACCAAAGATATGACCAACATCGCCTTTGAAGGCCTTCAAGTAGGGGTATACTAGGACCTCTCCCCCCTCAACCTTCAGCGCCGCAGAGAATTGAAACCTCTGACCTCCCTCTTGTGGGACAAATGCGTCAAATGCAGGTGGGGCCATCCTTTTTGCCTAACCTTCAATTGGGAAAACGAGCTGCGCACGGTACGTTGTTTGAAAGACGCTAAGGAGATCCTGGGAACCAACTTGCCTACGGACAACTCTGATGGTGGCCAGCGAAGACCCGAGGCGTCCAGGTGGCATACTGTTAGACCGAGAAGTCGAAGGGCAGGGAAGGGTCCATCTGTGAGGCCCACTGAGCAAGAACGGCAGCAGGAGAGAGAGGCACTGCTCCGCCAGCTGCAGGGTAGGGAGGCACCGGAAGATACCGCAGGAGGCTAAATGGCCGGCACCCAGTAAGTCTCCGGTCCTTGGCTAGTTCTGCCTCTGCGGTGGCCCCCTTCCCGATGATATTTGGACACGGCTGAGACCACAACACCCATACCATGAAGTCCGGCCGCCGGCAGAATGGACCCATGCACGTTGAAGTGCTTCACTCCTGCTGGAGAGTGCTATTGGTACTCTTGTTCTGTATGTTTATTATCTTGTTCATTCTTTTCCTCCTTTCTTGCTCTTTTCCTGCTTCTTTGCAGGCTCTTTTACCAGGGTTAGAGGTGAATTGAACATGAGTTAATGCATCTGGGCAGGTGGACATGGGAGGGGGACAAAGGAGGGCCTTGTGGGAACAGAGAGGGAGAGCTAGACACTTGGGGTTGGAGTGGCACGGGGAACTCAGATGGGTAGGACTGGCCCCCAACAGTAGACTAGATTCAGTTGCACATTTTTGACCCTTTATAGATGCTTAAGGTTGCCATCCTGAGCCTGAATGTCAGAGGCCTTAATTCGCCAGTGAAGAAGAGGGCCCTGCTAACACTTTTACGAGGATCAGGCAGTGATATTTGTCTTATTCAGGAGACTTATTTAGTGCTAGCCGAATGGAGGCGTCTCTGCTCCTGGTGGTTCGACAGACAATATTTCTCTTCTTCGGGAGACAAGAAGGCAGGGGTGGCGGTCCTGTTTGCCACACACTTCCCGGGTAAGTTGTTAAGAGTCCACACGGAAGTGCCGGGTAAGGCTCTAGCCATGAGGGTGGAGATAGGTGGACACACGTATACCATTGCCTCCATCTATAGCCCGAATGAACACCAGGAGCCATTCCTCAATAAAACTTTAAATACAGTTCTAGATTCCCAAGACAAGGACCTGGTTTGGGGGGGGGGGGGAATTTCAATATTGCCCCAACTGGATCATTCTATTCAAAGACAGGGACACACTGAGGCACTCTCGGACACAATGAAGCAGCGACTGTTAGATTTGGGCCTTTCCGACGTATGAAGGGCCAGAAACCCCACATCCAGGGAGTACACTTTTTTTTCAGCAGCGCACCAGACATACACCCGTATCAATTGGTTCTTAACATCCCCGAGACTCACTAATGCCACGACAACGGTTGAGATAGGAACTGCGGCAATCTCCGACCATTCCCTTATCCGACTTGAACTGCGCCTAGCTAACCTATGGTACGCGTTGAAGGCAGTAATCCAAGGGCGCTGTATAGCAATAGCGGCAGGTGTCAATAGAGATAGAAAAGAGAAGAGGCAACACCTCGAATCCCAAGTGAAGGAATGAGAGGAGGTTCACAAGAGGACAGGCACCATCTAGATCTGTCACAACCTGACCGTGGCTAGACAGCAGCTGAAGGCCCTAGATTATGACAGGGCGGAATACTCGCTCCTCCAAACCAAGCAACGTTATTACACGGGTGACAATAAGGCAGGGAAACTCCTGGCGTCTTTGCTCTGGGCTCAGACGACGGCCAGACAAATGGAGGAACTTAGAGGCACACAGGGCGAAACCCTAAAATCTGACTGAGATATTGCCACCAGGTTTGAATCCTTCTATACAGATCTATACGGGACTGACAACTTAGTTTTAGAAGCGGCCCAACGATACGTGACTGACGCCCCGGTGAAGCATCTTCCCCATTCAGAGGCAGCAAGCCTGGATGCGGACATTCGGTTGGAGAAGGTCCTTAAAGACATAGCGGGACTTACCACTGGGAAGGCCCCACGAGAGGATGGCTTTTCATCCGACTTTAACAAGGTCTTCGCTGTCGACCTGCCCCCATTCCAGTCCGTTTATTCAACTCCTTTAGTGCGTCTAGAAAGGTGACCCCATCGATGACTATGGTTGAAGTAGTAGTGATCCCCAAGCCTGGGAAAGACCCAAGGGAATGTGCTTCCTACCGCCCCTTTTCATTGTTGAATGTAGATCTTAAGATTTTCACAACTATTCTGGCTGCCCGCCTGGCGCCCCATATGCAGGGGTTGATAGACCCCAATCAATCAGGCTTCATCCCCGAACGGAATTGTAGTGACGGTACCCGACGGATGTGTCACTTGTTGGACAAGACCCAATGCTCCCAAATGCCCACGATACTCCTCTTGATCGATGCCGAGAAGGCATTTGACCGGGTCCACTGGCCATATTTGCAACAGACACTCCGTAAATTTGGTGCAGGAGACCGCTTCATGCAATGGGTGGGCAGCCTATATAAGGACCCCAAGGCGTATATTCGGGTTAATGGAGTGACATCTCAGCCGTTCAGAATTCAAAGGGGCACGCGGCACGGTTGCCCCCTGTCACCCCCGCTCTTTGCTCTGTATATGGAGCCATTCGCAGAGAAACTCCAGCAGAACTCGGGGATTTCCGGGTTCCGCATGGGAGATAGAGAGCATAAAATCTCATTGTATGCAGATGATGTAATACTATTCCTGACCCATCCAGCAATCTTGATTCCCCCGCTCATGAAGGAACTAGATCTCTTCAGTCGGGCATTGGGCTTTAAGGTCAATGTCCATGAGACTCAAGCACTGAGCCTGACTCTCCCACATGCAGAACAACAGGCTCTAATGGCACAATTTCAGTTTCAGTGGGCCACGGATGGTATCCAGTATCTGGGCTTACAAATGTTCCCTAACCTGGTTAGGATGGTCCAAGTGAACTATGCCACTCTCCTGGCCGGAGTAAGGAAAGAGCTCCCTACCTGGAAGCAACATCTCCTGTCCTGGCTGGGCAGACTGGCGGCTGTTAAAATGACCACCCTCCCACGTATCCTCTGTGATGCAGACGCTGCCGCTCAAGCCTCTGCCCAATGTGCTGTCTCAGATCCAACGTCTTATTAACAACTTTGTATGGGGGGACAAGAAAGCGAGAATAGCCCATAATCTGACCTATTTGAAGCAAAGCGACGGCGGTTTAGGGGTCCCATGCCTGGAGCGCTACTTCCAAGCTGCACAAATCTGATATATGCTGGAATGGTACAAGTTGGAGTCCGAAAAGCACTGGTGTTTTATTGATCGCTCGATAGCTGGCATGCATATTTGGATGGTCCCATGGCTTCCTAAGAACCACAGGCCCTATGGGGTATACGTGTCACCAGTTTTGAGAGCCACCCAGGGGGTACAGGATGGGGTTCAAGTTCCTCACGACCTCTCGACCCCCGGTGTCTCTTCTGAACCCCTTCATTGGCAAACCCGACTTCCCACCAGCCCACACAGGAGAGGGGTACCTTCACTGGCAAGAAGCCAACTGTAAACATATTGGGGACTTATTTGATGAACACGGGGTAACAGATTTCACGGGCCTCATAGAAGGGTATGGAATTCCTCGCTTAGCATATTGGCAATATCTGGCCCTTTGCAACTGGGTCACCCAACCACAGACACGACCCCATGCCAGCCGCTTTTTAACAAAATTTGAGAAGTGGTACATCACCAGAACGTCTGCTAAATGGTTGCTGTCCGACATTTATGCCTTTTTAAACACACCCAGACAGACTACCAAATCCCAGGTGCAGCGCAGGTGGGAATCCGAATTGGAATAGGACTTCTCCCCCAAGGAGTGGCAAGACATTATACACAGGGCCAGGGCTTCCTCATTCAGCACAGCAGGCAAGGAGATGTTTTTGAAAATTGCACATTATTGGTACTACACTCCGGTGAGCACTCTAAAGTGGAAACCGTGTGGGAATGGGCAATGTTGGAGGCAGTGTGGTCGACAAGGCACGCTCACTCATATCCTGTGGGCATGCCCAAAGATAAAGAATTTTTGGGAGACGATTTTGTGGGATAAACATGTGATAGACTACACTGACCTGCCTAAACTCCCCACATTCATAATATTAGGACTCCCGAATGATCTGATGTACCCCCTTAAATCCAACCGGTGTAGAGCTGTTACGTTGGCACTGGGGGCGGCCAAACAGGCACTCTTGGCTCGGTGAGGGACGGCGGGGGTTCCAACTCGTCTGGATAGGTTATACAAGATATGGGACCTACTGGGGATGGAAAAGATTACAGTGGGCCTCACCCAATCCCTTTCCAAATTTGATAAGACATGGGGAACTACTATAGAATTCCTGTCCAATGAGTTTACTGAGCTTACCTGCCCGAAGTACCTTAGAGTGCTACACCTTACCAACTCCTCCCTTCCCACGGATTAAGGAGATTACTTGGTTGACTTAGAACGATCACCGAGGAGACCCCGCCGCGATCCCATGCACAGACGACAGGGATAGACCTCTCTGACCTCTCTTTTCTTTCCCTTTCTTCCTTTCTTTCTCTTTACTTCTAGTTTAAACGTATGTTCCCCACCGGCCAGTGGATGTAGGTGGCAACTATTGTAATGATTACCTTTTCAAAATCACTCAAAGGATTTAAACCATAAACACAGGGGTTCATGACAGCACTCATCTTTGCTTTCAGGTCTCTGATCTGGCCTGGGAGCCTCAAGGCCACACTTTATATTCGGGGAGATGGGGGCCCCAGGGAAAATTGGATTCCATAGGTGTTGTGGCACTCTTTGCTTTTTTCAGCTTTGGCCAGTCCCTGAGAACCGGTGCCCCCAGAGGCTAATTTACCAGTAGGGAGGGGGCTTCACATATGCATTAAAAGGGCCCCCTCCCTTCAAGTAATCCGCCCCAGGGGTGGGCGCCCCTTGGCCTTTAGAGACTCGGGAGGAGGTGGCTGAGTGGCCCCCCTCTCCATTTTCAACAATTTCGGCACTGGGGGCGGGCTCCCTGGGGCCTGTTATGGCTCAGGGAGTGCAGCTGCATGGCCCACCTTCCCCTCCTTAATAATTTTGGCCCCAGGGGTGGGCTCCTGGGGGCCATCCTATGACTCATGGAGGGGCTCCGCGTGCCCTGCCTCACCATATATAATATGTTTGGCCCTGTAGGTGGACTTCCAAGGGCCTCTAATCACTTGGAGAGGGGAGCCACGTGTCCCCTCTCCTCATACATATTATGTTTGTCCCCAGAGGAGGTCAGGGTATCCCTACCATGCCCCCTTATAAAATGTATTTTTTAACTTCAGAACCGGGGACTTAGGCCCGAGTCCTGTCATGGCTGTCAGCAATATGTTTCTCATGTTGCTGGCAGCCAATCACAGTTGATCCGGCATCGTCCGTACACACTGCATGGCCACGGAACCCATTTCTGCAAGTTGATTGAGACCTATCCGTGTCCTTCCTCCCGGAAGAATTGCATTGTCCTACCGTAAACCTTAACTCAACGTTACCTTTTCGTGAATCGGCATCTTTTCCGTTGCCTCCATGGCAACATGAGGCATTCAAAATAAGGGCAATTTAACTAAATTAGTCCTGATGATGATCCTGTATCTTTCTCATAAGGATCGAAACGCCGTCGACTCTGTTGCCCACCCTACACCTTAAATATTGCTGTATGTAATATAGTGTGAAGGTGGCAATCTGAATATCAGATGTTTCGCTATTCATTATTTCTCAAAGAAACATCACTGTAATTGCCTGATTGTGTTTTGTCATTTTCTGTCTACTTGGTATGTAAGTCAGAGGATACAGGCTTGTGTCCCACCGAATTTCTACTTACATTTCCTTGTTTACTGTCAAGAATTTCTACTTATTAAAGTTGCCATGCCCGGCCGGACATTGGCTATAATATAGTTCCAATTTTGACTATATTCATTTTTTGCTCTATCGTTTGGTTTCAGGGACCACTGTTTCCTGCAATACGCTGGCAGCCAATCAAGCACTCACTCTTCTGGGAGTCTGACTCTGGCAGGAGCGAGATGGCCCAAGGAAAATAAAGCTCCCTCGGCCAATTAGAACACTTCATTTTTAACTGGTGCTCCAATGAGAGTCTCTCAAAACTCTCACAGACCCAACTGCCTAAATATAAAATTATTTTTTATCCTATATTTTACAAAAACTACTGAACGGATTTACACCAAATCACAAAAATGAACAAGCTGCAGACCAAGATCTGGCTTACTGCGAAATTTGGGGTAATTCAGTTCAGCAGATTTTGCTGTAACCTGTCTTAAAGAAGTCTCTGGAAAATGCATGGGGATTTTGCGTTTTGGGACCCCTACTTCCTCGCCCCCCCTCCTCCGCAAGACGGATCACCCCAAAGCTTTCTAGAAAGGAGCGGAGGTGGGTGAACTTTTTTTTGGGAAAGTTTTGTGATAATTCATAAAACAGGTCCACAGTTATTAGCAAACCAAAAAACACACTTTCTATGGAAAAGCAGAGCGAAGTAGAACTATTTAGTGGAACCCGCCACTAGATAGTGTGTGTGTTTGTGCGCGTGCATGTGTATGTACGTATGTGTGTCTTGAAATATATATACCATACCACTTCTGCTCGATTCCCTGCCACTGGAATCAGAAAAGGGAACGGACACCTCTTGACTGCGTGCGATTTCTTTATTTGAAAAAGTGCCCAGCCACCATGACACGTTTCAACCCCTAGAGGCCGTGATCACATGACGTACCCATACTTCCCGCACAATTTAAAGTGCCAGTGCAATAACAACGGAAAACAGACTGCCTGTTTGTTTACTCATCAGCCTTATCACTGTTACGTTTTCAAGTTTACAGGTAATCAGAAATGAAATACTTTTTCGCATGTGCAAATTGGCGTAGTACAAAATTCTAATATTACAGATAATCTGATATACAGTACTCTTCTTTTGTATGTGCAAATTAGCACAATGTGCAAATCATGCAAATTCACATTAGACTTCATGTGCAATTATTGATCTTAATTTCGACAAGATGTGCAAAAATCGCTATACTGTCTGTTTTAATACGTACTGTCTATACAATTGCCACATCTTTGATCAGGACCATTGTAATAATTTTATGCAAATCGTGCAAAAATATTGGTATAAATACCTTGGCCCTGTTTTTGTCATCCTGTGCAAACATCGCAATACTATCAGTATAAATACATGATATTCACAATTTTTACAAGTTACATGTAAAAAACTGTAAACAATTAATACGATGTACAAATAACGCTACTGGGTGGACTACTGCACCTGTGCAAACTACGCCTATGATTACGGTATTCATTCTACACCTGCCCTGTATCTTAACAATTACTACAGTGATAAAATGTGCTGTTCCCACAATCTGTTTTATATGTATATACATATATATATATATATCGCCAAGCACTCTTCCACTCCGCGCTTTTCCCTTTAGCCACGGCAAAAAGAGCACGGACCACAGTTCTTCAAATACCGATTAGTTTATTGTCATGTCGGTTCACATCAACAACACGGCAGCCATAATATATATATATATATATATATATATATATATATATATATATATAAACATTAGACCTAATAAAAATATGTAAGAGTCCATAATGTGTAAAAATAATAAAAAAAGCTCCATCTCCCCGGTTTTGCATCTCTAACAGGGCATCAGCAGAAAACATACTAGAATGATGTTTTGTTTGATGGTGTGTGGTTGGGCTTGACAAATATTGTCACTTTGTTGGAAGGCTCTTTTAAACTGAATTGAAAAATGTTTTGTTACTTACCGGTAATCTTCATTACCCCGATTAGGGTCCTCCCCGTCCCAGTCCTAACAACGTGAGGCAGTCCTGCCTCCACCCAGCCAATCACAATGCCAGTATGTTTAAACTACATAAGCCCCGCCCACCTACCGCCATGCCTGTTATCAACAAGACTCCGACACAAACACAGCGGGAGGGAGGGAGGGTCGAGGACTGGGACGGGGAGGACCCTAATCGGGTAATGAAGATTACTGGTGAGTAACAAGACATTACCCCTTCATGGGTCCTCCCCGTCCCAGTCCTAACAACGTGAGGAACTCACAAGCAGAGAACCAATAAAAAACGCAGGACACCAGGGATCCATGCAGAGTGCAAAACTTTAATCAATAAAAAATCAATGAACAACAGCGTTCAAGAGGCCAACAGAAAAACTGTCAGCAGAGGCATGTAAAACATCAAGCCTATAATGTCGCACAAATGTGTGATGAGACTGCCAAGTGGCTGCCCTACAAATCTCCTGGATAGAGACCCCGCCGCCTCAGCCCAGGAAGCAGACACAGAACGCGTCGAACGACCCTGCACATGAGACGGAGGAGGCAAAGCCAAAGACTTGTAAGACTGGCAGACCGCCAAACGCACCCACCGACTGATCGTGGAAGTGGAAACATTCTTCCCTTTAGCCACACCCCCGCAGGAGACAAACAGGGCAGGAGAAATCCGGAACCCCAGGGAACGTTGGAGATAAATCTGGAGAGCCCTGCGAACATCCAAGGAAGGGGGAACAAGGGAATCCCCCTCAGCAGGCAAATCAGGAAGAATCACCTCCTGCTGCAAATGAAAACTTGAAGAAACCTTAGGCAGGAAGGCCGGAACAAGCTGTAAAACGACCCGATCCAGAAGGAACTGCAAATAAGGAATCTAAATGAGCAAGGAAAACAATGCAGAAACATAAAACTGCAATTTTAAACGCTCACGGCACCGTCCTGAAGAAAATCCAGACCAGCAAACAGGAACTGGGAGCACCAGCGTTCCGACCGCCATCGGAGCAGGAAAAAAACAGGCATGGCGGTAGGTGGGTGGGGCTTATGTAGTTTAAACATACTGGCGTTGTGATTGGCTGGGTGGAGGCAGGACTGCCTCACGTTGTTAGACTGGGACGGGGAGGACCCATGAGGGGGTAATGTTGTTAAATTGTAGTATCATCCCTCTTAAAGTGATTCAAGTTGAGGAGTACTGGGTCAAATACATCACAGCATGAAATGCCGGTGACCGCGGCCCCCGCAGGGGACCACTAAAGCGGTCGGCGCCCTAGTGTTGCCTGGGCACCGGTCACCCCTCCCCGCCTCCCCCTCCTGGGGGGGGCAGGGAATCCGGCCGGTGTCCCCCTCCTCTTTCCTGTCCGGAAGTGACGAGACGGGCGTCACTTCCGGGGCTCTTCTGGACGTGGGGGGAGGCTATATAGCCCTCCCCCACCATGCCGGCGACCTCTTGTCACCCCGCACGCCTGCAGCATTTTGTACCCAATCAAACAGTCTGAGTGTGTGTTATTATTGGGTAATGTATTTTGTGGGAGGGGGGACTGAGGGGTGCCAATGGCGATACTAGGGTGTTTTAAGCTAGTATTTGCCTCATTTCGTATTTCCTCCTAATAGGCGCTATTATTACAGTTTGTGCGTCATCTGTTTCAGTGAAAATTATTTACTTTTTGCACAGATTTTTCTGGCCCTCTGACCACATGATAAAACTCCCCTGTTATGCTACGGGGTAACACACGCACTGCTCGCCAGAATTACTGGCAAGGGGCCGTGTTTTTTGTTTATGTTTTGCGTGCGCGCTTCATTAAGAATTACTCTTTAATTGGGGTTTGAAAGCCAAGGATATCCTGTTGTTGTATGTGTGGAAGGAACTGAAAACCACAGCCACCAAGTCGAGCAAACCCACCCTGCAGAAACTTTCGCCTTCCTTCCGGGAACTCAGACTATTACTGTACCAGATGGAGGCTGAATCACAAAAAAAGCAGTTTCAAGTCTGCAGTCTATGCCTCGCTAGTTTCTAACTGTACTCCTCGCACAGAGAACCATCCACACGAGTAAGTCATGCATAGATGATTCACCAAAATACCAGGGGTAGCGGAAGTGACGTATACACATTTCCACCCCCTCCATCCTTGTCTTGCCGTTAGCCTCCCGTTAGCTGCAGTGGGTCATATAAAGGGAAAATATTGGAAAATTGGCTTTTCTGTCCCCCGCCGACTTCTTGACCTTTCAAGTCAGGGGTAGCAAGGGCGTAGGTAGCCATGGATACCAAAGGACAACCCGGAGTGGCTACTGCTACCCCTGGCTATACCTAATTCACCTGCATGATCTACGTGCTTCCTCTTTCCCCCACCACACCCGGAACCAGGTTGAGAAACCTTCTCCCCTAAACTCCAAAGAAGTACGGGGTTCGCCTACCCTTTACACTCTATAAACACCCTCAGTCCTTCCTTCTTTCCGAGTACATGTATGTGTTTTTCCAGGTTGGAAATGACCACGCCTAGTGTTTGCAAGGGGCATATTATCAAGCCAGGCGATAAAATTATCGCCGCTTAAGCGACAGAAAACTGCCGCTAAAACGGCGATAATGGGCTTGATAATATGCTCTATGGAATTCCAATTGAAGCTCAGGTTAGATGTCCTTCCCATCTAACATGGGCTTCAATTGGAATTCCATAGAGCATATTATCAAGCCCATTATCAACGTTTTAGCGGCAGTTTTCTGCCGCTAGGGCGGCGATAATTTTATTGCCTGGCTTGATAATATGCCCCCAAGTACCCACAGAGAGCTATCTCTGGCTTTGTGGGTGTTCTGGAGTTTTGCATAACCCATTTCTACCACCGCCACTCTGTCATACCCATTCGAAGTATGCAAAAAATGCGCCAGAGTTGAGGATTGTTCTCAGTGCTAAGTTTAATTTGATGTCGGGGACTTGGACATCTGCAAATAGAACTGAGCACCTGAAAGTGAATGTGCACGAAGTTTTGTGAAACAAGCCCACTAAGCTAAGTTTATCATTTAAATGGTAACATTTTTAATCACGAGAAAAAAATGTGAATTACTTTCTATGCTTGATATCGCCTTCTTCGTAACCAGTCAGATCTGCAGATTGCTTTTAAGTTCAAAAGGGAGAGTTAGACCGAGATAAGTGACAGGGCCATTTAAACCCACGAGGTAATAACGGGTGCCAAAACTCGATAAATTAGGCATTGGGTGTGTTTTTGCACCCTTTGGATTGTAATAGGTGTTTTTCATTTTTCTGGCACCAAGGGGGCACAGGTTTATTGAGAAATGCACTGGCCAACTTTATGTCCATCCTTCTGCGCAACCACTTAGGGAATCTGGTTCTCTGCATATTGTGAGATCTAGTGGGGTCTAGGCTGTGCTTAATTTGTAAATAAATAAAGTGCCAGGGCACAAAATGTTGTTCAGAACCCCACGTTAGGGAACCAAATATAAGGCTGTGTAGTCTTGATTGCACCTCATACCTCCTCTTTAATCCACCACCAGACACTCCCTGCATCCTTATCTCATGCTTCGTGTCTTTTCCATTCCTGCTTACTCCCTTTGTCACTGTTCTGACTCATTTCTCATCCTCCTTCTTTCTGCCTTTTGAGTTTTTCTGTCTTGCTCTGCATCAAAATCTGTTGAGGAAAAATAAGTGCCGGTCCCCAAAAGGGAGTGCCAGTGGGCCCCACCGTCAACAACCAGCTCAAATGAAGCGCTGGGTCTAGCCAGACCCTGCAAACAAAACAGCAGCTCTCTTTTCTTTTTGGGCTCTCCCACCCTCTCTCCCAGCAATGGCAATCTTACATTCAATGCTGGTTTCAGCATTGAATGTAAGCTCCATCCCACATTTTAATGAGATTACAATGAGATTAGCAGACCACCTGACCCCTGGGGGAGTGATCCTCAACTATTCTAGAAGAATTCCACTAGTCCGCTACACAACCTGACTCCAAAGGTCAATTCATGCAAAGAAACCAGTATGTCTTTTTTGTCGTGCACAGCTGTGGTTGAGGCCTGACAATTCCTGGGTCCTTCATGAAGACATGGTCTTTCCTATCCTATCACCATAGACCATTGGATGAATAAATGGGTGGGCTAGGGTCTCCAAATATCGAGTCCTGGAGCATGGATCCTTCTCCAGTACCATGGGCAGACTCCTCACACCCTCCCAGCACGGACTTGGCATGGGAAACAACCATTACAATGCAGTCATTACAACGCACTATCTTTACAACGCAGTCATTACAACGCAACATCCTTCACATTGCATGCCATTACAACGCAGCTATTACAACGCATGCTACTACAACACATGCCATTACAATGCATTATAAGGTAAGTAATGGGAAATAGTAATTTTTACCCCTACACTATCCAACACTTACCCTACTGTTGCACTCACTGGAGTGGGAATAGTAATTTTTACCCCTACACTATCCAACACTTACCCTACTGTTGCACTCACTGGAGTGGGAATAGTAATTTTTACCCCTACACTATGTTATGTTATGCTAATTAAATTTCTTAATGGCAACGGTTACCCTTGGGTGTCCTGTCCAACACTTACACTACTGTTGCCCTAAAAGTATTATGCATTGTAATAGTATGCATTGTAATGGTATGCGTTGTAATGGAATACGTTGTAAGTGTAATTTCTAAAAATGCGTTGTGATGGCATGCGTTGTAAATCATACGTTGTAATGGATGTTGCGATGTAATAACCACGTTGTAAAAACATGCATTGCAAAAGCTTGCGTTGTAATGTGTCCTATTCCTTGGCAGAGGGAATTGAAATACGGTGGCAGCAGCCTAGACTCAGCGCACTGGCCTGCAGCCAAGAATATGATTTCATTCTGGTACTTGGTGGGAGGCATATTATAGAAGTCACAGGTAAAGCAGCCCTCTAATGTGTCCGGAATATGAAATTGTAAGTGGCAACTCTTACTCTGTAAAGTGTTCTTTAGTCACGTTCAATATTATTTAGCCAATATCCATCACTGCTTCTTTCAAAATGAATGCTTCACTTCCAGCAGCATTCACTTTCTGCCTAGCCAAATGTTTCAGCATCCATTTTTTTTAGGACCATCTGTGCCTAGGAATTTTAGCTTTGCCTTCACACGACCTATTGCTACCAATGCTTTAAAATATACATTAAGGGCCTGATTCACAAAGGTATATGTACACTTTTGTGTAAGTTTGCTATTTATTTGTTATTCATAAACTATGAGTTTACATTTACTGATAGTAATTTTACCACTGTGGAGACTCCGCATTCAGGTTGGAGAACTCCGCACATAATGAGATACAAGAGGCCTATCTTTTTGTATGCGGCGTCTAACACGAGTACAGAGTCTCCTCAGTCATAGAACTACTATTATAAAATTAAACTCGTAGTTTGTGCATACCAACAAAATGGTAAACTACACAAAATTATGTTAACGTTTGTGAATCCGGCCACGAGTGAGCTTACACTCCATCTGGAGGAGCAATTCTCTCTCACTCCTCACGCTGTTAGCTGCACACTGGCCTAAAATGCGGGTGAAGTGAGGCTTTAAGAGGGCCATCTCATTAAGATCAATGTGGAATGAATACTTTTTGAAGGGTGATATATTTTTTAAAAGTGGATAACACCATTGAAGTATATGGAGGCAGTTTGTTGGTCTGGCAGGTTAATAGAAGTAAAGAAAAACGGGTGACACCACCATACGGGTCAGCTGTCAGGTATGTAGCTGTTTGGTGTATCATTCCGTCTCCTATCGAGTGCTTGCATTGCAACGCATAAGACTATTTTTCATCTCATAAGTCCACTGAATCATCACATATTAGATTTTTTATTTCCCAATTCCATTGAATACAGAAAACAATCTTTTTTGATTTGGTTTTCACTGCAGCATGATTTTCTTATTAAAAGATTTACTCAGAACTCAAAATGTGAGCCAGTCCTATTGCCATTGCCAGTGCTTGTGTTTTGTTAGTGTCCTTAGCTGCAAATATAGCATGATTAATGCTGCTGTGTCAAGCATAATCATTAGGTCGAGCCTACAGCAGCGCACTGCGCGACTTTTAGTAAGTGGCTTCAGAAAGCTCACCACACGCTTGTGCGTGTGTTTTTGTTTTTCTCACAGGCTATTGGGCTTTGCGTGCGTCTTTCTAAGAAAGACAGCACGCATTTGGGCAAAGGCGGGTGCATGTCCCACGGCCTAGTGCTTGCGGTTACCCGCACGGGCCACATCTGTTTTCAATTATCGTGCACAGATGCGTGCGCGATAATGCAAAACAGATGTCTCGCTGTGGCGCGCGCGTGCGCACCTCTCGTGTGCTTGTTATTGAATGTTCTTGCGCTGCTGGTTTAGAGCTCTTGCCGTGTGTGCCTGACATAATTTGTAAACGAGCATGACCTACTGCATGCATCTTACCACTTAAATGTTTCTTGTGATCTCTTTGCATACGTGTTATTGGTATGTTGAAGATGGAAGGATTTTTTATATATTTCTCAAATATACAGAGCACTTAAAATACTTGGCAAAGGTCTCAACTGTGCTGTATAAAAACAAAAAAAAAGATTTAAATACATTATATGTTCAGACGCTTCTGTTCCCATCGCTGTATCTTTGTGTGGTCTCTAAAAGCTGAGACGCGCAGCTGTGAGGTACATTTTACACTGCACAAAACGCCAAAACAATCTGCAACGCGTTTTTGAAGTGACTCGGAGTTAAGAGTGGAGGTTTGCTCCCATGGCAGCGAGGGTTAGCGCGCGGTCAGGCCGTGTGCCCTTGAAGCACGTGCAGAAGATGTGCTCAGAGTCTGGGGTGCGTGTGGTGAACATGGCCCGGTAGAATTTCACACTTTGGCCCCAGCACACCTACCACACAGCTATGGAGGTGGGTTAAGTCTTTAAACGCTGACCTGCTTAGGAAACGTGATGCCTTCAGTGGTTCTGTCCGAACCCTGCAATCACCATAAAAATGCAAACTCTCTCCTCTGTGACTGCACATGCTTCCATTACGTGGGTATAAAACAAATTTCTATCTCTTAAACTTACGAACTTCTTTGAGTGCTGGTCACACGCCCTGGCCTGCTATACATTTGTCTGAATGTATCTTGTAACATGAAGCCTGTCTGACAAAGTAATCTGGTGGCAGATTGAAGCCATGGGCTACTGGCCTGGTGCAGTCTCTGTACTTGTCTGGGAAGTCCCCTTGAATGATCTCCAAGCACTGACACTGTACTGTACTTTTTAAGATGGCAGTGCTATTTTACTGTAATTAGGAGTATTACTGTCCGCACCTTGTACAGTGAGTTGATACCCCCAGGCCCAGTAATATTTATGCTGGAGTAATTCTAGGTTTCTGGTGCTTCCGGGGAAGTGAAGATTGAATGCCTGTGCCCTCACCTGTTTGCCTGCGTCTGTGTCTTTATTCGTGTTTGAATGTGTGTGCCTTTAGTGCCTCTCTGACTGAGCGTTTGCCTATGTCTTTGCCATAGTTATGCCTTGTATGTATGTCTATATGGGCCCTGTACTTCAATATATTAAGGTATACGACTTTCTAGTAGAACGTACGTGTGTGTGTGTGGGTGTGATTGCATGCACCTGTGTGCGGTAATGTCTTTGTGAGCGGTTTGGTGGTTGTTGTCTAATTCCGCTTTCTATACCAAGAAGTGAAATCAGTAGTGAACTCTGCGCTATTATTCTTTTTAGTAGGTGGGCAGCGGGTGTACCTTTTTTCAATTTCCAACGAATGCAGCTCCTCCTAATGACGAATTTCAGCTTGAAGCACTTGCGGATAGTTTACTGCACTACTTTCTATTGTCACTGGCAATGCCTATTAATGGAGGCGTAACGGCTAGAACGACCGACTGTGAAGCTGAGGAACCGGTTCCGGTCTCGGCGGGATTCTCAACATCCTGTAAATCTGGACAAATTTCTCCGTGCCTAAAATGAATGTGTCTGTCTGCAACGCAACTGGTGATCGCATAGAGCACCCCGATATCTTCGGGTCGAGTTTGCGCTATATAAAAAACACAGCAAAAAAAAAAACAACGAAGTATTGTATTTATGGACCAGTATTGCAAATAAAGTTTGAGAGTTCTAAGGATGCTTTCCATGGTTGCAGAGTATGTTCATGTTTTTTAAAATGTGGTGTTCTGTAAGTTTCCCAGAAGGGTTTGAATTCTGGAAGGTTAGCGCAGCTATGCCAGGCTGTAAATCACTGCGCCCACGGGGAGCCCTGATAGTGCATACTGCCCACAGCACTGTCCATTTCTCCTTGAATTCATCAAAAAGCTCATCTAAAAGCTCAAATGGTCTCCAAGTGCACTATCGCCCTATAACCCCCCCCTCCTCCCTACGAGGCATCTACCCGTTTTATTCATTTATTGAATGCAGTTTTATACAGCCCGAACTTTACCCAAAGGTGTCAGAGCGTTTTACAATACAGCCAGGTAAGTTACAAAAGGTACACATGATATAATTTTCTTCCAGTAAAGGGTTCCAACGCTTTGCAGAGCACTTCACAGACAACATTTACTGCAGCGGGAGCTTCTAAAAGAAGAGGCGCTATAAATGGAGTAGTACGCAGTATGCAGGTCAGTCCTTGGATGGATGTTCTGCTCTGCAGAATCACTGGCTGCGAAGTAGAAATCATTTTCTCCCATCACAGAAAATTTCTTCAGAAAACATCATGGCGCTGCAGAAATAGTGCTCTGCAATAATGTGGGAAGATATATATTTTATTTTACTCCTCATGTCCCCAAAAAGAGCTGCCAGAAATGCTTAAACAATGTCCCCTTGTCCCAAAATACCCAATATACTCTGTCCAAGAAATAATGGTAAAGTATAATGTCCCCGCCACTAGTTATCCCAAAGTATTGTTTCTCGTAGATGAGACACAAAGCGTTCTCTTTCTGAAGAAGTAGTCCCCCAAAATTTCTGTGCCTTAAATATTGTAAAAATACAGAGGCTGGGGAATAAAGCCTGCAATACAACGTAGCTAAGCCCAAATAAAACAAGCATTGGAACTGCCAATAGGTCTCGCCTTTGGGACCTATAAGTGTTTAGTTATGCAGCACTATCTCCTTGGTGCAACAACATGAACTGTTGCATGGCTCAGCACTTATAAGGTCTCAAAGGCGAGACCTATTTGCTATGCAAATGCTTGTTTTTAGTTAGTCCTTGCTATTTTAGGTCTCGCCTGGCGAAAGCAACGCATGCGCTGCTCTCGTCAGAGAGACCTTTTGGAATTGATTCTCCCCGACGCTTGCATGCACGTGCCTGTATGGACACAGATGGCCGCTCTCGCCATCTGTCCAATGCAGACAGCATGCACATGCCCCTACGGACTGTGGACAGTCTGACGCCATTTTGTTGATATAGTCACGAAAATGCCGCCTCGCTCATAGCTCCGAACCAGCGCGCACCCTGCAGTTCCCCCGGGGCACAAGCAGGCATCCACTTCTGTCTGTTTGCACGTCAGCCTTCACAGAGTACAGATTGAGAAACTGCTGGCAGCACCGCCTCGTAGTTGCATCAACAGATGTTCATCCTGTTGGTCTCATTGAGCTTAACTGGTTACGATGACTACTTTGGCAATACCACTTTATAGGTGTAATGAGCCTGCCCCCGATTCGTTGGAAAAGGTCAAATGTGTGGTTTTTTTTCAACGAAAAACATAATTTGGCTTAGCCACAGGACCTCCGTTTTAATTGGTTGTGTGAGGCAGCCGGGCGGTATTTGGCATGGGCGAGCTGGACGATAAAAATCTACTGCAAACACATTCCCTTCAACCTTGGCAATGTGTGTTTGAGGCCTGCCGCTGCTTTGATATAGTCAGCCAGGGACAGGCCTGTGAAAACGGGCTGCTGCTGCCGCCTCACTTCATTTACTAGCACTGGCGAGGGCGGCACATTTACTTCCGCCCAGGGCACTGTTGGAGCAAGGGCAGGCTCTGGAGCCAGTGCACCTGCGCAATTCTCTTTTCCTTGGGTCTTAAGTATGAATTTCATATGAGTAGCCCACCCCGTCTGCTTTGTGTATTTTATCAACTATCGTAAACTGCAAGACCACAAGTCCCAGAATACATCCAAAAGACCGTCACTTACGTCTCCAATGACGGCACTTGTTCCTGTAGTTGTCGTGCAGCATGCGCGCGCCCTTGGCGTGCACAGCCAGGCATGCGCCGATGGAAGAAATGCTGAAGTTGTGCGGCTTTGGCTAGTCTTAGAACTCTGGCTTGGACATGAAGCACCAGCACGTGGCTCCTATGATGTAGCGTAAGAAGCAAGGGAGTGTCCGACTGGAAATGTGACTAGTTCCTTTCCCTGCTTTCTTGCACTCCGGTACTGGTAGTCTTCATTTCTAAAGGAGACGATAAAATGAAAGATACTGTGACAACAACCCCCACCCACCACCAATATTCACTGAATTTAGTATCTGATGTCCGCAGAATGTTTGCCCTTCTCTTAGACGGGGCTTTCATAATGCAAAATAAACCCGTTTTAATAAATTGGCTAGATTTTCAATGTGACAGCGAACGCATGTGTAAAACCCTTGCGTGCTCCAGTGAATTAAGTGAAATATGGTTGCCACACAGTTTACACATATTTGACTTGCTCAAGCATTGAAATACGAGGATGCGTTCTACGAATTCAATTAAATAGAAAAACTAAATATTAAAATGGTAATAGGATTAGTTGTGTTAATATTTTTCTTTGCCAATAAAGCCTCGTCTCCTATCCTATAGCACCTTCTTGCTCTCTGGAGTGCTCCTGGAAGCCTTGTAAACTTCTATTTTCTCATTACATTGTATTCTTTCCTTTTGCTTGTAGTATGTTCAATGTTGTCTAGCCTTTGTCAGATGGTTTCTCCCGGGGCGCTAGTCCGCCACACACAAGTAGTGCCTTGAAGTGCATTAGGTTTTAGCCTCAGAATCTCCTAGGGCCCAGTCGTTCGCAGTAGAACGCGTCCATGAGCATCTTTTAGTAAACGCTTTAAGGGGTCATACTACCAGTGTTACAATTCTTAAGTGTCCTTAGCGGGAAGCCTTGAACGCCAACTTATCTTCACTCTGGTGCACCCTTGTGGCCTGGGCCGGCCTTTCATCAGAACGAAACTACATTTGGCGGCCGAGCCAATCGTGCTCCACGCCCTCCCCTTACATTGGTGATGGTAGTGGGGGCCCTTTTGTTTTCACAGATCACGTCCTGAACCTCAGCAGTGACCAGCCAAGGAATGCACACATTGCACTTTGTCCAGGGGAGGCTGGTGCATAGGGGCGAGATGGGCGTCGCCCTCCCACCCTGGGGGACAAAAAAAATGCCAGATGAAAAACACTGAGCAGCTAGGAATAAATTGTGCTGGCTGCTAGTGCTCAGTGAAAAAACATGTACAAAATTGGGGTTTTCTTTAGGGGGGTGTGGGGGGTATGGCATTTGCTCTGCAGTGTCTGCAACTCTGCCCATGCTTTTGGCTGGGCGAAGATTTCTTCGACCTAGAGCCAGAAAGCAGGGCAGTGACGACACACTGGTGGGTGCAGCCTGTGTCTAACTGGCAGAATAGCATTTCGATTTTGGGCGTTATTCCCTTGGCCCAGGGCGGAGCTGGAGGCCCTCCATTAATTCCAATGGCCGAGGGTGGAGCATTCCGGCAGGCTTAGAGTTTGTGGGGGTGTGGCAGTGGCCTTTGTCTCCTCCACCAGACCCAGCAACAGTTGTTGTTGTGCAAGTGATTGGTTTGCTGGGGTCTGGGGGAGGAGTCGAAAGAGAAGACCAATTCCAGAATTTTCCAGTTTGGTATTGCCACGCTGTGCACTGCTGCGACGAGGTGCCCGGTTTATGATGAGAAGTGAACATCGATCGAGCCAGCAGCCAGCCTGAGCCAGGTTGAGCAGCATGTCATCATCGCGTCGTCAGTAAAACACGGGGTAAGTGAAGTGAAGTCTAAGTAAACTTAAAGTCTGTCTCTGTCAGTGTGAAAGTGAAAGTGAGAACAGAAGCGATTAAGCGAAGCGAGTATGACTATGGCCGTACAATGATGAACGAACCCGTCCCAAACAACGGAGGGCATCTGGTGTGTGTCTGTGGCATCATGGCATGTCAAAATTTCCGAAGAGCTAAGTGGGAGATTTTTAACAAAATAATCGGGAGATTGGGGCCTTGAATCGGGTTTGGGCTTTGGAAGTGTGCTGCTGCAGGCCCTCTCTCTTCCTGCCATTGCTTCGCTCCATGTTTCTGAAATGTAAGAAAAAAGTGCATTTGCGTTTCAAATGACATTTGAAACGCGTTACGCAAATGCACTTTTTTCTTACATTTCAGAAGCATGGAGCGCAGCAATGGCAGGAAGAGAGAGGGTGATGCAAGTGTGAAGTGTTGTGCCCCCGAGGGATCGGGTTTTTGCTTGCAGGAATCGGGGCGGGAGACTAGCCTTGAAATCGGTAGTCTCCCGCCTGAATCGGGAGGGTTGGCAAAAGTTGGCATATCTGCAATGATAAACAACGAACCCAAACAACGGAGGGCATCTGGTGTGTGTGGCATGGATACATGCCAACATTTCTGAAGAGCAAAGTGGGAGATTTAAAAAAAAAAAACCGGGAGATTAGGGCCTTGAATCGGGTTTGGGCCTTGGAAGTGTGCTGCTGCAGGACTGGACATTTGAAACGCATGCACTTTTTTCTTAAATTTCAGAAGCATGGAGCGCATTTGTCAGCAAGCAGTTAACCAATAAAGTTTGATATATTCAAATCATGCAGTAGTAGTAGCCAGAAAATGCCAATACCAGCAAGAGGGCGCTCTTAGATTGACTCCAGTCTGGTGATATCCTCATGTTGAGGCCCGCCCTGGCTGCCTGGTTTTGCAGATGCTGTTCTAGTTAATGTGTGTGCTGGTACAGGTGGCATTACGGTAGCCAGGACCCTGGTTGGTTATCTCTCCTCGGTAGGTGGTTGTTGGAGCGGGGGCTGCACATTCTGTGCTACGAGTGCGTGCAGCGCAGAGCTGCGCAGAGCTGCGCAGCTCGCACTATGTTTGGTGAGGTTGGGGGGAACAGGAGGGGTGCTCCTGTGTTCTTGAACAATAGTTTGAAATTCAAACAAGGTCTGAGGCAGCAGGAGGTGACGGATGTGCCCATGACTGGTACAGAGACTCTGGAAGGGCTGCGGGTGAGTGACGGGGGACAAATAAGTCTGTAGAGGCGATGGAGAACAGGGCTGCTCCCAGGTCGGTGGTGGTAAGGATCGAGGAGCTGGCAGTGCCTAATGAGGGCCCAACGGAGGGCATCTGGTGTGTGTCAGTGGCATCATGGCATGCCAACATTTCCGAAGAGCTAAGTGGGAGATTTAAAAAAAAAAAATCGGGAGATTGGGGCCTTGAATCGGGTTTGGGCTTTGGAAGTGTGCTGCTGCAGGCCCTCTCTCTTCCTGCAATTGCTGCGCTCCATGCTTCGGAAATGTAACCCGATTCATTTATGGGCTTTGGAAGTGTGCTGCTGCAAGACTGGACATTTGAAACGCAAATGCACTTTTTTCTTACATTTCAGAAGCATGGAGCGCAATGGCAGCTGTACCCTCCTGACACGCAGTTATTTGTGGACATTATCTAATTTACTGTTTTCCCTGTAGCAGCAAAGGAGAATATAGGCGTTTTCCAAAACGTAAATGTGCGCATTTATTTAGCATTGTCCGCTTTTAAATTTGGTCCGTTCAATAATGTGGTCAACATACCAATTAAACCATATACATTTTGGAGTCATGCCTCCAATGTTGTCGTTTTTAGGTGATTGTATTCATAGCTGGGACTTTCCACAATGCATACTTGCCCGAAGATATGGTTAGTGATCGGGTTTTTATATACTGTATGTCGTGAGGCACTATTGATTTCAGCGCTTTATATAGCGCAGCACCATGAATTAAATTGCCTCGAGGCGGCGGGCGCCGACGAAATCCCGACCAATGGCGTGTTCTTCGTGCCAATTTTAAATGCTATTGTGTTTTTTTCTCTTTTAAAATGTCCAGTTGGCTTCTGACCTCTCTGTCATTTCCGCAGCTTCCTCTTTTTTAAAAAAAAATGAAAACATGCAGCTGCTTTGGTATTTTTCTGGTTTGTTGTTTATTTGCTTTAGTACAATAAAATCACAGACCCCAGCTTTCTTCCTCACGTTGCACTATACTCCTCGGGTGTCGTAACGTTGTATTTGCGTGGCACAAGGCAATGACTTTGATGAAGGCACCGATCACATATGAGCTGTGTGTGTGTGTGTGTGTGCGCGCCTGTGTGTACTTGTCATTTGTGTTTGAGTCAATTGCCATCTATGTGGTACTTGATGTGATTGGATGTGAGCACGTGTGAGTCATTGGGTGTGTGCATGGCAGTGGATATATGTGTGGTCCAAAGTGTGCGGTCTTGGGTATGTACAGTGTGCGATGTCACTGGGGGAGTATATGTTTCAGGGTATGTCAGTTATGTGTGTGGGTCGGTGGGTGTGTGTGAGCGAGAACGAGAGAGAAAGACCAGGCCACTTGTCCATGTCCCAAGGCTATTATGTTTATTATTATTGTATTAATGTATTATCTAGTATTGCTGAACTATCACTATGCGACTGGACCTTCCATCTGTACCTAACTTCTCGGTCCTACTGGTGATGAGGATGGAACAGTCTGTCTTTCAACAAGAAATTCCAGGCAGTTTACAACCCCGAGCAAGCACGTTACTGAAGCATACACATTCCTCGAAAATGGAACGAGGGCAAAAGGGTTTCAACAGACCATCAGCAACCCTGCTGCATGTGCCACCCCGAGTGATGGTGCTCTGCAATCCCCACCTTCCACTGAAGGGCTGGCTTTGTATTTTGCTCATGCACTGGATGATTTGGCTGCACACTCTGCCTTTCCACAGGAAAGACGTGTGAAAATAGACAAATATGTAAGACCACTTCTATTGTGTAGGTTTTACTTAATGTGGCCTTCGATTTCTTTAAATACGTGGATACAGGTGCTAATATGACCCAGTTTAATGATAGTCAAGTTCTGAAGGATGAAAAGCTCATTCAGCCCTGTCTGTATTCTCACCGTAGATCTCCAAGTAACAACATCAGCCTGGCACAACAGCTGAACTCACTAACCGCCTTGGTAGTTGAGTAAAAATTGTATCTGTGGAATTCATTCGCTCTCTTCATTGCTTAGATATAACCTATCTCTGGCAGGGAAAGAACCTGGAATAGACCAATCTAAACTGTTTAGGCTTTAATTATGATCTGTTTCAGACGTGAATTTATTAAACTCCCCGACCTTAGCAATGGTCCAACAATGTCAAATGAACGCGAATGCTGACGTTAATAATAACATTACAGCAGGATATCGGGCGTTTAATTCGGGGATTTAGCCCGACTAATCCGTTCATTCTCTTTCCAGCTTGGTGCCCGGGGCTTTCGCTGTCTCTGCACCCTGGTGCATTCCTAGGCCCTGCTTTCCTTACATCCATGCAGCGGTGTAATATCACACTCACTGTCCCAATCCTGAGTCACCAAACACCTCTCCTGACTACTCAGTGGCATCTCTGTGCTAAAGCTACGATTTCTGCTGTAAAGAATGATAAAGTGTTAAAGGCAAAGCTGCTTGTGTGTTATCTGCATGTGTGCACAAGAGCATCACAGACAACGCACATGTAATGTATGTTGCACTCCAATGGGCTTTGCTGAGGTTTGTTTATTTGCCTTATCCTGTAAATTGGTATTTTCACTTGTGTCATGGATGGACTTGTGGCTACTGCTTGAACACATTTATCATCTTGACACTACTTACGTCATTACTAGTGCATCACAATGAAGATCAAGAACACGACAAAACTTGTCTCTGATTGTTATTTTTCAATGAAAGATGCCTCTTGTGTGCTGGAAAATGTTTTAAAGTTGTGCTGCATTTGAACAAGATGATAAAAGGTGGCACAATGTATGTGGAACAGCCCTCTCAAAGTTATGTGCCAGAGCAACAGGCCCATTTCTGTGGGAGGCAAGAGAGCTGTGAGCTTTCAGACTCCTGCAGGGCACGGGGTGTGGTGTAGGTGCATGGAGGGACTGGGGTGGCATGAAGGATTGATTTAAAAAGTATGGATATCTTCATGTGGCATATTTGTGTGTCTGATTGCTCTCGATGCCTGTGTGTGGGGGGAATCAGGCTCGCTCCAGCCTCCAACTTGCTATTCCCTCTCTCTCCCCGTGCACAAAAAGCTGATTTTAATCATTGTGATTAGTTTTGATGTAACGTTTCCGCGGGCGATTTCTGCAAATGGATGGAGTGTTTCTTTGCCAGAAGAGGGGAAAGCAGATGATGATCATTATAAGGCTTGCCGGTCGCCCCCTCGCTCGCTTTATCATCATCTGGGCCTGTTCAGTCACATAATAAACCCAGGTTTCCTATGTAGCGAGAGTTCCCGTGTTCACATTGCACTGTAATGCTGGTCTATAGTCATGGTAGAAAGTCCAACTCTCTCCAGTTTTTATCGTAGCAGGGTCAAGAAGATCTGAGCCTTAAGCAGCTAGTGGAGATCAGAGACAGCAGCCCATACAATACAGTAGAGCCACCGGTGCAATGCGTTTCATCCAGCTCTGCTCTTAGCCCTCGTACCACAGCACTGGTTTCAGCATTGACAGCTTTGCCACAGCTGGTCACCTTTACTGATGGTTCAGTTCATGCGCTCCTTCCTGTACCCAGACATTTTTTCAGGTATTTTTATCACATTTACATGACATTTCCGTGTATTGCATAATTGGGTTGTGCATTGTCTGGGTGATTTAAGTTAACTCTTCCTTGTTAGGTGCTTTTGCTGTCCTATCTTCTACGTTTTTTGGACTTTCGATTTGTACTTTTTTGGGTTCTGTCAAAGTTTGGTTTTGGGTTTGGAAGTTTTTTATGTGTTCTCTAGTGCCAGACTATATTAGCGTGTTTCTGTTGTTTGAAGGATAGTCCTTTGCATTATGTTGCTTTTTCACACTGTATTAGTCTGCCTACTCTGAATTTCTTATGTAAATGCAGCTTTTACTGATACTCGTTTACGCATTGTCTTTTGCTTTCTCTTTTTTCAGTCTAGGTTGAACCTACTCTGCCCAGTTTACACAAACATCTTTTTGCTAAGTTAGTCCACATAATGTCACTAAACTTGCAAAACCCTGAATCGTGTTAAGAATAGTTTGAAATATAGTAGGTTTATAAACGCAGTGTAATAGGCCAGTCTCAAGTAGCATGTGTATCTTGATGCTACCTAAACAGCCCTTTAAAACTTAGAAGAAAACATACTTTTCTACCCTAATTTTTACGTTCCCCACTTGTGCACCGATCCATTGCTACTTATATTTGCCCCAATGTATTCACTAATACTATTGTTATGGTTTGAATCGTATCACCTGTTGCAACATTAATAAAGGAGCCAGTCTTTAAAAAAGTTTGACTTTAAACACAAATATCTTATTAAATAAATGTGAATGTTGTCTAGAAATTCAAATTTCCACAAAGCAAGTTACATTATTATAAAGGGAAGCATGATATGTGTGGTGAAACTTTGAATGTTGAAATCAGAGATAATTAGATGATATTTTAAGCAGCCGCGCTGTTCGATAAACTTTAGTAGCATTGCGGATTCAGTTCGTGTAGGGAAAGGTCATTTCTAAAGCATTATTTAACTGACTTAAGAGGACTTCCCATGAAGTTTCATTTGCATCAGAATCGAGTACAACTCTCGAGTAAATCCAACCTATTTATAATGCATGGTGGAATGCATATAGGGTCTCTTGTTTTTGAAGTAGCCTACTGTAAGTAATGTGATTGGTAGCACATCTATAGTTAGAAGGCTAAATGTCACGCATACGCCATGACCCAGAAACAAGACAGTTTCAGACCTTTTTGTGAATTTAAAAATGCCATTTTGGAATCTACGTTTTTCAGACAGCTGCATGACTCTTAATTTAGTGTTCAGTTCTTTCTATAGGGAATTTAAAGTTGTTTATTTAAAATTCAATTTTACGAAAATGTTTGCACTCGAGGCTTAGCGCTAACAACTGATTTAAAGTGAAAACAAAGTTATCCACTGCCTCTGCCCCATCATGCCAAAAGCACAATAAGAAATATTGTTGTATCTAGATTATATTTATATACTTTTACTTATGTAAATGTAGTACTCCATTTAGAATTGGTAAGAAGTTTCCGTTTGAACTGATGCCAGCCACCCTTTAGCACTAAACAAACGTGCCACGAGCAGAAAAATCATTAAGTCTGAAACCATGCGCTATATTACTTGGAAAGGATTCCTCTCCCTGCACTGTGGCAAACCAACACAAATGCTTCAGTAAAATCACCACAACTTTTGAAAGGGAACAGCATTTCATTGAAAGGTAGACACCAGTCTCAATGTGAAAGATCTTACTTGACCTTTCAGCAGAGATGATGAAACTCTTCCGGCCTGCACAGCTTCTGAAAGATATCTAAAAAATAACAGTTGAGGGCATCACTGAACGATTTACAGGATACGCGTGTTCCTTAAGTTCTCACGTCTAACAGTTTACCTCTGCTTCCTTTGATTCAAATTAGTTCAGCAATCAGTAGCCCTGCAAACCTCTTAATACTGCTTGGCAACCCAGAAATTCTCTGAAATAATGTATGATTTTTTTTTTATGAATGCCTAGAAGAACTGAATTTTTAGTCCATTTATCACAGAAATAGTGCTGAAAATCGCACCAAAAAGATGCCAATTTTTTAAAAATTTCTTCACAGGGGGAGAACCCCCCCGAACCCCCCTTATTGCCGTCGAGCTCGCTCGCTGCGCTCGCTCGCATAAGTTGATTGGTTAGGCTTACGCCCCACCACTTTCAAATTCCACCAGCCGCCCCTGACTTTGTCCCCTCACACCAGTCACCTGTGCAGCTGCTAAACTGCAGGTGAAAGTCCCTGGGAGGGGACTGAACTTGAAGGGTGGTGGGAGAGGTAATCGAGGGAGTTTAAGAAAGCATGATTTTACAAAGAACTTGAAGGTAATGAACTGGTGGTCTGGAATACGATATCTTCATGGCAGCTCCAGCCTGCTGTCTGTGCGCCCCTCCAACTGTAGGGTGCCTAGGTCAGGTTGTCCCTGCCAAAAGTTACTAGATTTGTATGATCTAACCTGTAAGTGTTGCTTACTGGCACACTTTGTGTAGTACTTCTGCTTCAAAATATCTCACCATCCCTTAAGGCAGGGCTTTAAGTGGGACAGTCTCACCGGTGTGAGCACCGGCTGTTTGTTTTTTAAAGGGGGCCTCGAAACGGGTCTCTATCGGGCTCCGTCTTGTTTTCTGGACTGCAGTGACCGCAGGCCCATCACGCTGCTCACTTCTCACTAGTGGAGAAGTTACGGCATGACGTCATGCCCGGTGAGCGTTGTAAGGTGAAGTAAATCCTTTAGTGTCATTTTCTCTGGACTTCCCTTCTCTTTTAGAAACTCAGGAGCAGCAATATTGTGGTGGTGTCTGCAGGGCCTCAAATGTAAGCTTTTTCAATAATATATACAAGCCATAGTTGATGCATATTTATCTTATACAACTAACAACCATTGACAAAGCCAATAGTCCTGACTTGTAGGTATGATACTTGTACTATATATCTTAATGTAATGACAGGAAAAACGACACTGAGTGAATTGCAGGTTCTCATACGGTAAAGTGGATACAGTCTTCCGTCTTGCTGAGATTGATAGAACGAGTCCCATTTTCGATTGGGTGATAGTAACTGTACATATAAAATTTCCTCACAAAGCACTATAGACAAAATATATTATTATTGCTTGATTTGACCACTGGTTCCTCAGCCATGTCTGTTGCTGGTGTTAGCTAAATACTGGGTTGAAAAAACATTGGTTTCCACTCACGGTGCTCTTTGGGCAGCATGTGGAATATCTGCAATTGTGGTAGCATCTGTACAGAGTTGAAGTGTGCGTTTTAAATTAGAATAATATCTGTCAAAGGGAAGATGAAGATGTAGCAACGTCATAAGTTCTTACTTAGGTAAATAGGCTTAATATGACTGTAAATTTGTATTACAAATGTAAGCTGGGCTTAAAGCCCTATGACGTGCACGCTAATGTATTTTTAATGAGTGCACTGTGATTGCATAGCTGCAAAGTAGCCCCATTTCATGTAAGCTTTTAGTCCTGACTTACCTTTTGGAATCGATTCTGCCGAGGGCTTGCATGCACGCGTCTGCATGGACAAACATGGCTGCTCTTGCCATTTGTCCATAGCAAACAGCATGCGCATGTCCGTAGTCCGTAGGGACTGTGGACAGCCCGACGCCATTTTGCATTTTGGTGTCCTTGAAATGAAAAGGCTGTTTCCTGTACGGCGTGGAAGGTGTCCTAGCAACGAAAATGGTTGTTATTTATTTATTCTTAACCGGCACGTTTCCTAAAAATGCCGCTTACACTCAGTTTGTATTTATTTTGTTGAAACGCGCGCCGTGTAACTTGGTGCGCATTTTTGTGTGTTTTTGTTGTTGAAAAGGCTGCTTTCAGTACGCAGCTTGCTGGGGTATGTTGACTTTGAAAGTACACAGCTTGCCAGGGTTTGATGACTTTAAAAAAAACTAATTATTTGCATCTTTTATATAGCGCGAACTCGACCCGAAGGTGTTGGAGCGCTGTACATGAGCACCGTATTTACATTACATAGTCAGGCACGGGGAGATTAAGTGATTTTCCCAGAATCACAGGATGTGGACGCGACCCCGAGGCTCCAACCCTGGTTTCCAGCACCAAAGTCGGCAGTCTAGCCGACGGACCAAATACTCTCCAGCTTGCCGGGGTTTGAAGAGTTTGGAAGTACGCAGCTCCTAGCAATGAAAATGGTTATTTATTCTAAACCGGCACGTTTCTTAAAAATGCCACTTACACTGAGTTTGTATTTATTTTGTTGAAACGTGCGCCGTGTAACTTGGTGCACATTTTTGTGTGTTTTTGTTGTTAAAAAGGCTGCTTTCAGTACGCAGCTTGCCGGGGTTTGATGACTTTGAAAGTACGCAGCTTGTTGGGGTTTGAAGAGTTTGCAGGTACGCAGCTCTAGCAACGAAAATTCTTGTTATTTATTTATTCTCAACCGGCACATTTCTTAAAAATGCCGCTTACACTGAGTTTGTATTTATTTTGTTGAAACGCGCGCCGTGTAACTTGGTGAGCATTTTTGTATGTTTTTGTTGTTAAAAAGGCCGCTTTCAGTACGCAGCTTGCCGGGGTTTGATGACTTTGAAATTACGCAGCTTGCCAGGGTTTGATGACTTTGAAAGTTCTCACTCTCTACTACTCTCTACTCACTCTCTACTACTCTCTACTACTCACTCTCTACTCTCTACTACTCTCTACTACTCTACTACTCTCTACTACTCTACTACTCTCTACTACTCTCTACTCTACTCACTCTCTCTACTACTCACTCTCTCTACTACTCACTCTCTACTACTCACTCTCTACTACTCTCTACTACTCACTCTCTATTACTCTACTACTCACTCTCTACAACTCACTCTCTACTACTCTACTACTCTCTACTCACTACTCACACTCTACTACTCTCTATCTCTACCGCTCTACCTCTCTACCTCCTTCTACCTCTACCTACCTCTCTCTACCTCTCTACGTGCACACATATGCACATATATATATATATATGCATATATAAGCATTTATATATATGTATGTGTGTATATATATACATACGTATAGTGCTTTAAATGAGCCGGTACTCTCCGGTACTGAGTACCGGCACTTTTGTATTTTGAGAGGGAGAGTACCGGTACTTCTCAAGAGTGACGTAATACTTTTAATTGGAGAGTACCGGCACTTCTCAGAAACAAGCAGGTACTCTGGTACAGAGTACCTGCACTTCTATTTTTCCATTTCAAACACTGCATACATACATACATAAACATATATATACATCTGCATATCTACATAAATAAAAAAATATAAATGCATGCATACATATACATATATGCATACATATGCATGTTATGTACATGAAAGTTTGAAAAACACTAATAAAAGCAAAGCTAAAAAGCAACTTAATTACAAACAGAATTGCTTTCACTTAAACGAGGGCGAGACCTATTGCATTTTCAATGATTGTTTAAGTGGCACTGACATTCTAGCTCGCTCGCAATATATTAATCACAAAGTCCGTTATTATAATAGCATGTTTTATACTTACCCGTCTGCAGTCTACACTGACACAGCATTATACTCAGTTGGTATAAAGGCAGAAAGGAGATATGAAACACGCAGAACTGACGAGAGATCTCCTGATAGGAGGAGAACCACATATCTTGAAGCTCCCATTCGTCAAAACCAGGATAGAGCCTCGCGCCGATTGGTCACCTGGCTCTTCTTTGCTGCTGTGAATGGAGGCCAAGTATTAATAATAGCAATCACACGAAGCACGTGGAGATATGTGGAAGAGCGGCACTTAAAGGTCAGTACGAGACAGCGCCTAATCCACTCGACGTTTCCCACATTACTCCTCCCTCTGCCCCACTACACACTCGAAAAACCTGGACTCTGGACTAGACACTGTGACAGAGAGGAACGGGAGTGGTAAGAAACTTTAATAACACTTTTATCAGAAACTGATAGGTCCTTAACTGCATTTTCCGGGTGCAAGCCGTTCAAATCAGCATTTTCTCAGAGGATGTTTGTGGTTTGCTAATGAGCGGGAAATGGCGTACAAACCCCAGATACTGTTCATTTTGTTTTTTCGAAAATGAATGAATTGCACCAACAAACAAGCATAGGCAAAGCCAATCGGTCTGATCTTTCAAATAGCTACAGAACCTCAAGTAATTACCCGATGCCCTTTTTGAGTGAGGAGAAGCGGTGTAAAGTTTAACAAGACAGCAGCCCTTCAGCACTTGCCTAGATGTTGCTCTCAAGTCAGAAGCAACTGCTTAGCAAGTCTTTCACAAAGTTGCAATAACTCATTTTGTAACTAAATATCCCTCTTGAGTAAGGTGCAGCTGTTTCAAATGTCCTTCACAAAGTTGAGAGGCGGGGGATAGTTTCAATGTAAAAATGTACATATCCACTTTTGATACTCTAGTAAATTGTGCTACATCTTAATAGGAAAAATAGAATCAATTGGATAATCAAATATGCCAATACTGTTATATGCAGATGAATCAATATCACAACTGTTGGACCCGACCTCGTGGCGTGGTCCGGACTTCCCTGGGGTTGGGCCCGTTCCCCGTCCTGACCTCCACGGGCCACCCGTTCGAGCCGCACGAGGTCGCATACACCTCGGGGCTCCACCATTTTGTTGCCTGCCACGTGACCCTGCACACCAGTCCACCTGACTCCGCTCAACCCGGCCTCGTCCCCAGCGAGGCCCAGACATTGAGGCACCAAGAATTGGCCAGGGGGTATCACGTGAACACCTCATCGCCCTGGCGGAGGGCGGTATCGATGGGACCCCCAACCGTCCCCACCCACCGAGGTGCGATCGGCCTCCATCTCTCCTGGGCCCGGCGCCTCTCCTGCTGGGCGTCTGGCCGCCCCCAACCCGGCCTCTCCGCCCCTCCGGGCCCAAGGGTCCGGACTTCAAAGGGCACCAGGCCTATATCTGGGGCGACCCCGCAACAGACCGGCAGTTGTATCCTGCTGATTGAATCGCGGCCGACCCTTACGGAGAAGAACTCTTGCTTGAAACCACCACGAGCCCTGCAGACTGCGTCGCGGCTCCTTCTTGCTGAAACCTTGAAGCCCCCCGGAACATCGGGGCCCTGCTGACGCTGTCGCGGCCCAACCTCGCTGAAACCTCCCTCGGAGCCCTGCTGACGACGTCGCGGCTCGAGCTGAGCAGAAACCATCTTGAGCGCCCCGCTGACCTGGTCGCGGCTCTCCACGAACTGAACGCCAGAGCCCTGCTGACGCCGTCGCGGCTCGACCCCTCCGAGCTCCGGAGGCCCTCCAGCTTAAGGATAAGAACTGGGCCCCAGGTACCCTCGTACCAAGCCCCTGCCAAAGACTGTCCCGCTACCCCTTCCCTTCTAAAGAGACACTGAGACTTTTGTGGATCCCTTGATCCCTTTTCGTGTAAATATTGATCCCGTAACCTTTAAGTGCTGGTAAAGAATTGCTCGTCTTGAGACAACCTCCTTGAGTCCTGTGTGGTGGTGTTACTGTACTAGTACATAATAGGAGAAGGATCTCCCAGGAGGCTTCTCTGCAGCGCTCGGCTACTTCGTACAGTGTGGGGGCCCCCCTGGGTGGTCTCTCCGACTCCCCGAGGTCCGCCTTCCAACAACAACAAATGTCTTGATTACTATGGAACAATTGTAAAGGTATTCTAGTATATATAGGTACCAGCAATCACTGGATAAGTCAAGTTCCTTATACCGTATTGTTGGAAACAGTTTTTTATGTCCGTGTAAACTGTCCTTTGCTATGGACTGTGGTAGAAAGAAGCAACCCCATCCTCTAGGGTTGTAAACTATGAATTGGGGAGAGGGCCATGCGACACCCCCTCCCTGAGTCATACCATGTCCATGGGGACCCCATCAAGCGAGACAGGCTCAAGGACGGTGTCTGGGGAGTCCCCAGCACAATGCTGCTCCCGCCTGGTTGGAGAACAAAACTTTTCCCTGCCTGTGCTCCTGAGCAGGGAAAATACAGTGCGGTGGGAGCAAAAGAAAACTGCTCCCACAGGGTGGAAGCAATGCCGGCTCCTGCTGCACCCACAATGGGGGCAAGCATGGAACCCCCATTGAGGGAGCAGCTATGGGTGAGACCAGGATACCCAGAAAAATAAAAACAAAACTGACAAAATTGAATAATAAATGAACAGCCACAGCTGCTCATTTATTATTTGCTGCTCATTCAAGGAGTGCCCCATATTGCCCTGCAATGGCTATTTACATATTTTGTTTTAGTGATGTCCATATACTATACAATTACTCGTGCCCCGTCATGCATTGCTAATTACCCTACCTATGACATCACTCATGATATGATGCTTTGACATCACTGATAACATCACTGCAACATCAGGAATTACATCATTGATGAAAACAATGTGCATGATGGGGCACGAGTTATAGTTCCTTGAAATAGTGGTTTTGCTTCTTGAGATATAGTGTGTATATATATAGTATAGTTATAGTTAGGACCTAATTTCCATAGGAAATCCGCAACATTCTATTTAGAATAACGTTGGCGCCGATTGACGAATCTTCGCAAAAGTTTCCAAACTTTTGGCCAGCTCCGGTCCGCTCCTATCCTAAAAATTTCACGGTGATTCGTCAAGCGGGGGGCGAGAAAAAAGGGGGGTTCCAAAACGTGTTTTCCCCATGCATTTTCCCATAGGACCTGTTGACGCAGCTACAGCCCGAACTGCTGAACGGAATTACACCAAATTTGGCAAAGAGGTAGTCCTCAATTCAGACTCATGCCTTTTGCTTAAATGGTGTAAATCCGTTCAGTAGTTCCTGAGAAAAATGAAGTTAAAAAGATAGATATATCTGGGCGGAGCCTAACCACACATCTCATCGTGAGATCTGATTGGCTGTCAGTACTTCATCCAAGAAGTGTTGGCAGCCATCTTGGGACCAATATACATGATAGCACCTCATTAAAAAGCATTGCAGTTAATAGAAGGTTTTAAGAGTTTAGTTACATTATAAATCATTTGTTGATGGTACCATACTCATTTTAGGAATTGTGGTGTGTTCTAAGGTGATTTTACCATGTGAAAAAGCCTTCTGCTGTGATATCATGAATCATGTTTGAGAGAACTATTTTCTCATGCTTTTCCCACATAGGTTTGGAAGGTGATCTATAAGCTAAACTGAGAGCATATTTTCTGTAAATTCACATTATCTTTCTCAGTCATGTGAGAATGAAATCTGACGTTCTCAGTAAAACATGTACATCCAACAAGGGCAGAGACTGTCAGTTGATTTCTTTGTGTTCTACTGCAGCTTCCCAGAGTGTTCTAAAGAACAACTAGAGCGCTAACAGTCCTACTTATGAAAAAAACGTATTGCACACCTGAAGCCATCTTGATTGGAATAAAGTGGTAACTCTTAAAACATTTAATTTAAAAAGGAACAAAATGAGGGGGTTAATTTTGCCATAGAAAGTATGATTAGTGCTGCAGAAAGAAAAATTAGGGCACGTTTTGAGTGACTTCTCAAATCCTCTTCTATTTCATTAAAAAATTCTGACATGCAGACTGAAACATGCACTTTCAATACCAGCAGCAGACTTCCCTGGTGAGCAGTAGCTTTACTACAGTGATCTAATAAGCAACTAGAGTGCTAACATTCTGAATTTATGGCAAATGTGTGACACATCTGAATGCCTTCTTGATGGAATCAAAGTAAAAAACTGAAAGTATTTCCTACTGAGGAGACTGTAGTAAATGAGGAAATTCGGAAACTTCATAACAAATAAGTCGCCCAAAATGGCCACCAGAGACAAAAGAGCCCAAATGTAGCACAAATATCACCCAGATGTAGCCCAAGTATAGCCCAATGACAGAATGTCCCAGAGTGTTCTAACGAACAACTAGAGCGCTAACAGTATACTTGTGACAAAAGTATGGCACACCTGAAGCCATCTTGATTGGAATAAAGTGGTAACAATTAAAACATTTAATTTACAAGGGAACACAATGAGGGGGTTCATTTTGCTATAGAAATTATGATTAGTGCTGCAGAAAGAAAAATTAGGGCACATTTTGACTTCTCAAATCCTCTTCTATTTCATAAAAAAATTCTGACATGCAGACTGAAACATGCACTTTGAATACCAGCAGAAGACTTCCCTGGTGAGCAGTTACTTTACTACAGTGATCTAATGAGCAACTAGAGTGCTAACATTCAGAATTTATGGCAAATGTGTAACATATCTGAATACCTTCTTGATGGAATCAAAGTAAAAAACTGAAAGCATTTCCTACTGAGGAGACTGCAGTAAATGAGGAAATTAGGAAACTTCATAACAAATAAATCTCCCAAGATGGCCACCAGAGACAAAAGAGCCCAAATGCAGCACAAATATCACCCAGATGTAGCCCACATGTAGCCCAATGACAGAAGTGTGCAAAACACTTATTTTTTGTGTATTTACAGTTTTATATAGTGCAGCCTTGTCAGGTATTGGAGTGCTTTACATGAGCATTGGTTACATCACACAAGATCAAATTCATTTTGGTTGTAGACATGGGGAGATTAAGTGATTTGACCAGAATCACAGAATGTTGAGCTGAAGCAGAAACCCCAACCTGGTTCCCCAGTTGCAAAGTCTGCAGCTCTGGCAGTAACACCGCATCCTCTCCCCTAGGTGTAACATTTAATCAAGTGGTCAACTGGATAAAAAACATAAAGATTACAAATAATTTAAAAGTTCTTTGTCGCTATTTGAAAACTCAGAAAATATGTCCTAATTTTAGTTTTTTAGAGCACTAACCATAATTTTGATGCAAATAAGACCCTCTCATACATGTAATTTCTAAAGGAAATGCTCTAGGTATTACAGTTTTGATAACATCAAGATGACGTCAGGCGTTCCACGCTTTTGTAATGTTCATTGGGATACTGTTGAGAGGCAGAGGCCAGGGGCACGGACTCTGAAAATTGAAGGCAGGTAGGAGAGTGCAGAGGCAACAATTTGACCACACTGGGCAGGCAGGAAGGGCAGTGGCAGCACAACAGACTATGGAGGGCAGTGGAAAGGGGGGCAGGGGTAACAAACCAACAATACAGGACTGGCAAGAGAGGCTGTGGCAATATAATAGACCATTTTGGGCAGAAGGAAGAGGCAGTGGTAGTACAACCATACATGCCAACAGACCCGTTTCAGCCAGGAAACGTCTAATGTTTTTAAGCTCAAATGGGCTTTATTTGATCTGTCTCCTGTCTACAATCTCCTCTTTTTCAATGTAACTCAAAGGGGAAAATCAATACCCCAGTTTTTTTTCAAAATCTCCCTCTTACCAAGTTCAAAATGTTCGCAAGTATTGTACATTGGATCATGGTAGGCAGGAGGAATTGGGGTAGGGACATGGACTCGGATAACAGAGGACAGGAGGGACATTGAAAGGTGCACCAAACTGACCCTACAGGGAAGGCATCAGGGTTTGCAGCAGCACAATACACCACACAGGGCATGCGGGACGGGAGTGCAGCACAACAATCCATAGAAAGCAATAGGGAGGGGACAGGACCATGCACATGGACAACAGAGAACAGAGGGGAAAGAGGCAATGGTAGCTAGCTCACCATAATGGACAGACAGGAGAGAAAGCTGCAGCATAACAGACCATAAAGGGCAGGAGGGACGGATCAGGGGCTTTACAATGGAACAGACAAGCCAGGAGGGAGGGAATAGGGGTCTGCACATGGAAACAGAGGGCTGGGGGCAAGGGGGCAGGGTAGGAGCAGCAAGATGACCATGGAGGTCAGGCAGGATGGGCACTAGAAACAAGACATACCACGGAGAGCAACAGTGAGAATATGATGGCATACACACAGACCATGGAGGGAAGGTGGGAGGGGGTCAGGGGCACCTAGCTGACCACACAGGGAAGGTGGGAGGGGCCATGGCAGCACAGAAGACCATGCATGGCAAGCAGGAGTGTTAGTGGCAGCACAATGGCTATGATGGGCAAGAAGGAGGGTGCAGGGGCATGCACAAAGGACAATGGAGGATAGAAGGGAGGGTCAGGACCTGGGCACAGACAAGAGAGTTCAGAGGAAGGGGCCTCAAAACAGACCGCGCGGGGCAGGCAGGAAGAGCAGTTGCAGCACAACAGACCAGGGAGGGCAGAAGGGTGTGGCAGTAAAATGGACCATGGAGGACAGGAGGAAAGGGATAGGGGCATGGCATGTGAACAGGCAGGGTGGAGGTGGCAGGGACAGGTTACAGTTATCTGACAATGCTAGGCAGGTGAGAGGGGAGTGGCAGCTCAACAGAACACTTAGAGTAGATAGGAGTGGCAGGTCCATGGAACATGGTGGGCAAAAAGGATGGAGCAGGGGCATGCACAAAGACATCGGAGGGCAGGGGGAAGGAGAATAGGGGCAGCAAGCTAAGCACAGAGGCTAAGCAGGAGGTCACTGATGGGCCATAGAATTGGGCAATGGAGGGCAGGAGGAGTGGACTGGTACATCATGCTAAATGGAGGGCAGTGGCAGCACATCAGACCATGCATGGCAGGAGGGAGGCTAGTCCATGGATTCAGACAACAGAGGATAGGGAGGAGGTGGATGGGGCAGCAAGCTAACTGTTCACAGAAGGTGGGTATTAGGAACTTTATTGTTTTTAAAATGTGTGTCTGTGCAAACTACTTAAAATATGAACAACTATGCAGCATAATCTCACTTTTATTCAGGAAGAAGAGGACGTTTGTGACTGTGACTCCGGGCTCACTTGGCAGAAACACCCCCTGACCCTCCACCCCCATCGCAAAATGTAATACCCGTGAAAAGGGTAGGTGGACGCAGTGTTATATAGAACATAGTCCTGAGAGCATGATTGAAAATGAAAACTAGATATAGTATATGGTATAAACTATGCACCAAAAAGTGTGATATAAGATGAACCAGGGCGTGAAATATAATATGCAATACATTGTGCGCAATGACAGATTCATTGGAGAGCGCAAGATAGCACAGGCACTAGCGCGTGCTATGTGATATGCGCCTTGGAGTTTAATATGTACAGGGCAGTGTTGTGTAACCTAACTAGTCTCTAAAGTTGTAATCTAAAATATGTGCTGGGGAGTGTAACGTTGCATATGCACTGTGACAAAGATATGGATCCCAGATTGTAATATGTATGGCATAGCGCTGTGCGTTATAACATAGGCATCGAGGAAGGCACGTTAGATGGTGCAATATAACCCGTGCAGCAGTGTTGTGCAGCGTGCAACAGTGAGTAATGCAGCAGTGTGCAGCAGTGTGTGGTGTGCAGCAGTGTGTGGCGTGCAGCAGTGTGCGGCGTGCAGCAGTGTGTGGCATGCAGCAGTGTTTCGTGTAGCAGTGTGCGGCGTGCAGCAGTGTGTGGCGTGCAGCAGTGTGTGGCGTGCAGCAGTGTGTGGCATGCAGCAGTGTGTGGCGTGCAGCAGTGTGGCGTGCAGCGGCATGCAGAAGTGTGTGGCGTGCAGCAGTGTGTGGCGTGCAGCAGTGTGTGGCGTGCAGCAGTGTGTGGCGTGCAGCAGTGTGTGGCGTGCAGCCGTGTGTGGCATGCAGCAGTGTGCGGCGTGCAGCAGTGTGCGGCGTGCAGCAGTGTGCGGCGTGCAGCAGTGTGTAATGCAGCAGTGTGTAATGCAGCAGTGTGCGCAGCAGTGTGTGGTGTGCGGCGTGCAGCAGTGTGCGGCGTGCAGCAGTGTGCAGCGTGCAGCAGTGTGTGGCGTGCAGCAGTGTGTGGCGTGGTTTGTATACAACAAGAAAAGCGGACATCAAAGGAAGGGTGGGAGGGAACGAGCATATGGGGTGTGAGTTATAACGAAAGTTAATTGTTGTAAGAGGGGATGCAGGAAGTGAGGCCGAGCGCACGCTGGCGAAAGCAGTCTGCCGCTTTCAAGTCCGATGCCAGATGCCAGCTTCGCGCTTGAATGCCTCACATGCACTGGCCATAAACCGCATTCCTAAGGTCTTGTGCCCCTTACTAAATCTCTCTGAATGCCTGAGGTGGTGCACGCGCAGGAAGTAGCTGGTGGCAAATGGAATGCGCGTGGTTGTGCGCGTAACCGCCACCCGATCCGCCTGGGAAGCCTTTGGGAGCATTTTCTGAAGCCCCTACATAAGTCTCGCCTGGCGATCGCTTACGCGATAGCCAGGCGAGACCTAAAAAGTATTACACATCCAGCGGTGGATGTGTGTTTTATTAACCATGAGGGGGGTTTCTTGCATAGTTTGGTCGAATTTTTGTCGAATCTCCTTTGAATGGCTTGGTGTGCGTGTGTATTAACCCCTTCGGTGCTCATGACGGAACGGTTCCGTCATGAGCCACGGTTGAGCTGTGCTCATGACGGAACCGTTCCGTCATGACCACGCCCGCGCAAGATTCCGTCAGCACAGCGGCGGAATTTGCGCAGCATGGAAGGGGTTAAATGTGCCCGTCAATAGCTACCCATGTTTGTATAAATAAACGACAAGGGTGTCTACTTGGAGAGTACCCACCAGCGGGGGCGCCGGGATTAGGCACGGTAGGGCGTCAGACACGTCAGAGCTTCACTAGCGGTGTAAATACATTCCACGTGGATTCATTGTATGCATAGTCGCATTTTAATGAATATCACGCAAATCGTCATGGTGATATGTACATACGGTTTGTCCAGCATGTCCTATGTGTTTCTGTAAATATATATTTTTTAAAATAATAAAAAACAAAGGTCGGCCCCGGGGGATGGGGTCCCCGGGGCCATAAGTGGCCTGAGGAGGGGGGCAACGCAGCCCCCCTCCTAAAGAATTAAAAAAAAAAAAGCCATGACCCAGGGGTTGGGGTACCCGGAGCCGATTAAGGCCTTGGGAGGGCCACATTTTTTTCAATAAAAAAAATTAGGGTGCAGGCCCTGGGGGATGGGGTCCCCAGGGCCAATAAATTAAAAAAAGAAGGGGGCCACACAGCCCTACTTCTTAAAAAAAATAAAAAAAGGTAAAAGACCGGCATCGCCCCGGAGGCCACGCCCCCTCCTTGCAGCACTCTGCAAATGCGCCCCCTGGCCAGTTGTAAGTTGGGGAATTAATTCCCCTTCAATACTGAGGGTCCCTGAGGGCCAACTGGACCAACAGGTATCTCCAGTATGCGCCAGGGAGCTGCGTTGCGGACAGGTGTTCTGAGGCAACGCCCCTTTTTACACCTCTATGCAACGCAGCTCTTTGGCTCTTACTGGAGGTACCTAGTGTGCTAGTTTGACCCTAGGGACCCTTATGATTCAAGGGGAATTAATCTCTCAACTTAGAACGGCCACAGGGCGCGTTTACACAGTGGTGAAGGAAGGGGATGGGGCCTGAGGTGCCGTGTGCAAACACGCCCTGTGGCGCGTTTTAAGTTGGGGAAATAATTCCCTTTCAATCCTGAGGGACCCTGGGGGCCAACTAGCCCACCAGGTGCTTCCAGTAAGCACCACTGCTCTGCGTTGCAGATAGGTGGTGCAGGCCGTGCCTCTTTTTACACCTCTCTGCAATGGCACTTACTGAACGTACCTAGTGGGCTATTTTGCCCCTAGGGACCCTCAGGATTCAAGGGGACTTACTGTCCCAACTTAAAAAACGGCCACAGGGCGTGTTTACACAGTGGGGAAGGGAGGGGATGGGGCCTGAGGTGACGTGTGCAAACACGCCCTATGGCGCGTTTTAAGTTGGGGAAATAATTCCCCTTCAATCCTGAGGGCCCCTTGGGGCTAAGTAGCCCACCAGGTGCTTCCAGTAAGCACCACTGAGCTGCGTTGCAGAGAGGTGGTCTAGGCCGTACCCCTTTTTACATCTCTCTGCAACGCAGCTTTGTGGCGCTTACTGGAGGTACCTAGTGGTCTAGTTGGACCCTAGGGACCCACAGGATTCAAGGGGACTTAATCTCCCAACTTAAAGCGGCCACAGGGCGTGTTTGCACACGTCACCTCAGGCCCCGTCCCCTCCCTTCCCCACTGTGTAAACACGCCCTGTGGCCGTTTTTTAAGTTGGGACATATTGGTGCACATGCATCAACCAAACAAAAAGCGATTCCTTAATAGCGAGAAATAAGGAATCGCTTTTGGGCATGCATCAACAGATTCGGTATATTTTAGCGATTCCTTAAAAATCGCTATTTTTACCGAATAATCAATAGCGGGGCATGCAAACTCTGATTAGCTAATAGCGAGTTCGGTAATACCGAATTCGGTATTAGCGAAATCGCAAATGACCGCGTCGCTCCGGGAACGTGTAGATGACATCACCAACCAGGAAATACTGCAGCCCCACCCTCATTGCCTCGACAGAGGAGCAAACAGGAGCTGTGAGTGAAGACTGCCTGTGCAGAGTGAAGCCACACCGACTGAGCTATCCGCCAAACCAAAGAACCATGGAGATGGAAGCACCATCCAGCGCTGAGGCTGGACGCAAGCGCAAGCGCAAGTTCTCCGACAGGGAGCTGGAGCACCTGATAGAAGGAGTCAGCAGCAAGCACGATCGCCTTTTTGGTAAGCTGTCCCTCAAGGTGCCTGAGGGGGAGAAACGGCGCATATGGCTGCGCATCCGGGAGAGGGTGAATGCTGTTGGTGTGACGCCCCGCAGCATTGACGACCTCAAGAAAAGATGGTACGACCTGCGGAAGCGTGCTAAGGAGAGGATTGCGGAGAGGCTCCGGGAGGCGACCAGAACCGGAGGCGGCCCTTCGACGGTCCGAGCCAACACTGCCCTGGAGGAGCTGGTGGAAGGGACAATCGAGCGTGAAGCCGTCGTGGGAGTGACCCAGATGGACACCTCCGGCACAGCCACAAGTGCCCAAGGTAAGATGCATGCCTGTGCCCATACCCAGCATAGCGTAAATCCATTCCCATGCCCCAAGCAGGATCTGAGTGTGCATGCAGCTTTGGCCCACACAGCTTTACTGTTAACACTAGTGCATCATGGGATTTGTAGTCACCACATAAGTTGAACATGGATAGAGTTTATTTAGTGGATCACAGAGGGACATGTATGTGTACGACACTACGTAGGTGTAACTATCCCACTAACCATGCACTGTTTCACACACAGATGCATCTCCTGGGGAATCAGATGACAGCGGGCAGCTGATTATATCCGAGACACCTGTGGATTCCGACATGGAGACAGCGCAGGATGCGCATACATCACCTCCACCTGCCACCCCACCACCACCACCAGCACCACCAGCACCAGCACCACCAGCACCAGCACCAGCCACACCAGCTGCAGCTACAACAGCCACTAAAGCGCCGAGGCGCAGGTCCCAAGTCGCGCACTTGCAGGTGATGGGAACACCCTCCACACAATTGGGACAAAGTCTGTGCACCATCACACCGCCTGCTGCACCACCTGGACGCGGCAGACTGCCACAGCGGTGCAGGGCTCGGCCAAGTTCTGTCTCCTCAGGTGACCTTGATCTCCCACAAACTTGTGCCATCGAGGAGAGGATGCTGCGTGTACAGCGCCTGCAGGCACGACACATGGCAACAATAAGCTCAAATATCGTGCGCCTTGCAAGGGAAATGCGTGCCATGACTGCGGCGGTTAGGGACATGACCACTGTGGTGGCAGAGGGCAATGGGCACCTCAGGGAGGACATCCATGAGCTCACCCGTGCCATGAGGGAGGGCCATGAGTGCGAGAGGAGGAGGCACCGTCAGCAATTGGTGCGGTCCGCGGCCCAAAGGCCATCACACGTCTCAGCAACAGCACCGCAGTGTTGGCACGCCGCTCGGTGTCCTTGCAGGTGGACCTTGGGCACTTTTGCGGGGATGTTGCCAAGGCACTAGGGCAGATGACCGCTGCTGTCGAACACCTACAGAGCGGTACATTCAGTGCTGGTGCATTGGGAGGGGAAGACGGCAGTGAGGCTGCCTCGAGTGTCAGCAGTGTGTCAGTGGCAGAGGCCAGCACCAGGCGCCGCAGTTCGCGGGCCTCCACGTGGACAGGCCATGGTGAGGCGTCGGAGACACCTGAGCGGAGGCTTGGTGTACGTGGCAAGCGCCACTAGTCAGATTTACAGCCATTCCTGACCGTGGTGGGGCAACCATGGTCCTCCCCTTCCTGAGGCTGCACAGCCGTGACTTTAACGCACATTTGTAATAACTTTTGTCATGTGGAGCATTATTTACATCGCTTGTTTGGTTACACATACCGCAGTGCTACTGTGCATTAAACAGTTGCGCCCCCAACAAAATAGTAATGTATCATTCTCACCTGATTCAGAAATGATGTTGCATGATGTATGTCCACCTCCTATGGCCCTCTGCTGTGTTAGGGACGTGTGCCTGTCGGTGTTGGGCGGGTGGTTGGTCATCCCGGTGGTCGTCATTCCTGTCCACCTCTATGGGTATCCCCCTTCTGGTCGCAATGTTGTGCAGCATTGCACATACAACAATAATCCTGCAGCAGGTTTCAGGTTTGTATAGCAAGGCGCCGCCAGTCTTATGTAGGATTCTAAAGCGACTCTTCAGAATCCCAAATGTCCTCTCTATCACATTCCTAGTGCTTATGTGTGCTGCGTTGTAGCGTTGTTCCTGTGGGGTTGCTGGATTGATGTATGGGGTGAGTATATATTCACGCAGGGCGTAAGCACTGTCACCTAGAAGATAGAAGCAAAGACTTAGCAATGGTGATGTTCATACATGTGTGGTGTTCATGTGGGGAAGCGGAATTTGTACGTACCAAGCAGGAGTCCCTCTCCAAATTCTCCGTTGAGTAGACGCCTGTGGATTCCACTGTGGCGGAATATGTAGGAGTCGTGTGTGCTCCCCGGAAATTGTGCCACTAGGTCCGTTATGATGTGATTGGCATCGCACACAACCTGCACGTTGATTGAGTGGTATGACTTGCGGTTACGGAATATGTACTCATTTGCTGCGGGTGGACATATGGGGATATGCGTACAGTTGATGCATCCAATTACATGGGGGAATTGTGCCACCTGGTAGAATGCCTGTTTGTTGCGGTCCAACTGCTGTGGGGTTGTGGGGAAGCTGATGTGGGTGTGTAGCATTGTCAGCATGGCATCTAGGAATTTCTTGAAGAAGCGTGAGAGTGCGCTTTACGATACGCCTCCGGCTACCGCTACCGCAATTACCCCCTGGAAACTTCCTGAGGCCAGTAGGTGCAGGCTGCATAGGACCTGGACGTGCGCAGGGATTGCATTGGTCCGGTGTGTCTGGTGCTGCAGTAATGGTTCCAGGTCTGCAATGAGGCGCATGATCATGGCACGATTCAGTCGATACTTCTCGTACACCTCGTCCTCATTCTGCCCGAGCAAGGTGATGCGCAGTCTGAAAACTCTCTCCTGGACCCTTCTCCTGCGCTGTCCTGCCGCATTGATACGCATCCTCCTTGCAAGCACGTAGAGGGCTGCCATTTTGTGGTAGCCAACAGGGTCTCCTTGGCCACATTTAAGGGTTTGGTGATGAACACATGTTTAATTTATTTTTTTTACTCACATGACTTTTTTTTTAACTTTACCTCCAGGTTCTGATTCCCCTTATTTAGCTCATGCTAAATAGCGATTTTTGGGATTTTCGGTATTTGTGACTGTTGTTGCATTGGGTTGCGATTCGTTATTAGCCATTGGCACTTGCCGGGAGCTATTAGTGATTTTGGTGATTGCTAATTCGGTATTTAGGGATTTGGTATTTTTGCATGTTGGTTATTTGCGATTCGGTATTTTACCGGATTTCATTTAGCGATTCGTTATTTGCTCACATTTTGGGTTGATGCATTGGGATTCAGTTTATTTTACTCGCTAACGGGTGATTTTAGCGATTCGGTATTTTACCGACTGGATTTTGGCTTGATGCATGTGCCAGTTAGTCCCCTTGAATCCTATGGTTTTTTCAGTGAATGTCTAAGGTTTTTTAAATGCCAATTCCTAACTATAACGTGCCTGAAACCAATGTTTTTTTCAGTGAATATATATATATATATATATATATATATATATGTATAAAATATATATATTTACTGAAAAACAACATAGATTTCAGGAACGTTATAGTTAGAAATTAGCATTTAAAAAACCTTAGAAATTCACTGAAAAAACCTTAGGTTTTAGGGAAAGTTTTAGTTAGTTGGACATTGCACTCGTACAAAACCCGTGAAATTCCTCCGTTATAGTTAGTTCAGCTAACTATAACTCGCGCCCCCGCAATGCACTGTTGATGACGTCACATATTACATCACTGATGACATCTCAAATGACATCATCCAGTGACTGTGTGTTTCTTAAAAGTTTAACTATGTTTAATATATATAGGGAAAGGCGTATTGAAGAATAAGTAGGTGTATAAGTTTCTGAATGGATGATTTATTTAGTGTGTGCGTAACTGAGTTTATAAGTGAGTGATTAAACGTATCTTACTGAATGCATGGGTTGGTGAGTAAATTGTGTGAATGTCTGTTGGTGTGTAAGCGGCTGCATGGGTTTGTGAATAGCTACATGAGTGTCTATATAAGTTATTGATTGGTTGTCTGAGTATCTGTATGGGTGGCTGAGTGTTTGTGTGGGTGGGGTGTGTGTGACACTGTGCATAGATGTGTGAGTTGGTGATTCACTGGGTGCATGCTTTCAAGAGTGCATCTGTGATGGACTGCATGGGTGGGTGAGTGTTTGTATGGGTGTGTTAGTGAGTGAATGTATATCTCACTGGTATATGTGCGAGTAACTACATAATTAAAAGGCAGTATATATATGTGTTAGAGTATTTAAATGGCTATAAGTGAGAGTGTGTGATTGTGAGAGTGGCTGTATGGATGAGTGTGTGGTTGTATCAGTGGTTGTATCAGTGATTGTATAAGAGCGTAAGAATGTTCTAGTATTTGTATGAGTAAGTGAGCAGGTGTGTGTATAACTATATAGGTGAGTAAATGGGTGTGTGATTATTTATTTGCATAACTGACTAGATGTGTAAGTACCTCTCTGGATGAGTGGTGGTGTGTGAGTGTCCATATAGGTGTATGAGTGCATATGATAGTCCTGTACTGAGTGACCATAAGTATGAGTGACTGTACGGATGAGTGAGTGGATGTGTGTGTAGACCTAAGAATCTGCGAGTGGGTATGTAGTTATTGGTGTTGGAGTGTCAATGGTTTTGAGAATAGCCGTCTGTAATTTAGAGTGGGTGGATCAAAGGTTAAATTAGGGTGTGAAAAGATGCATCAATTTATCACATGGATGATGTCATCAGTGATGTCATCAGTGATGTCATCAGTGATGTCATCAGTGATGTCATCAGTGATATCATTTGAGATGTCATCAGTGATGTAATAAGTGATGTCACTGACCATGTCATGAGTAATGTAATATGGGACGTCATCAACAGTGCATTGCGGGGGCGCGAGTTATAGTTAGCTGAACTAACTATAACGGGGGAATTTCACGGGTTTTGTTCTCAGTGCAATGTCCAACTAACTAAAACTTTCCCTAAAACCTAAGGTTTTTTCAGTGAATTTCTAAGGTTTTTTAAATGCTAATTTCTAACTATAACGTGCCTGAAACTATGATTTTTTTCAGTGATTTTCAAAGGTTTTTTAAATGCTAATTTCTAACTATAACGTGCCTGAAACGATGATTTTTTTCAGTGAATTTCAAAGGTTTTTTAAATGCTAATTTCTAACTATGCCTACAGAGATAGGACATGTGAAGAAAGAAGAAAAAAAGCACAGAAAGAAGCAAATGAAATGCCGAAAGAAACAACAGAAGTCCACAAAGACGAAGAAAAGTGCAGCAAGAAGGAAGACGTGCAGAAAGACCGACAGAGGAACAGAAAGAGGCCTTGTTGCAAAATCATCCTGTGTTCACAACTTTTTCAGACGAGTACTGGTGGTAACTGACTCTGACTAACCAGGCATAGAGCCAGTGCTATGATTAAAGACACTTAGAATACAGTGAAAACATCTACATACACTAGGGAACACTATGCGTTGGGGTACCCCTGTGATTAGCATGACCTCCTCTGTAAGTCCCTAGTACATAATAGGGCAGGGGTATTAAAACTACCTCTTAAAATGTGCCACGGGGCGTGTTTGCACAGTGGTGAAGGGAGGGGGGTCCTGAGGTGACATGTGTGTAAACACGCCCTGTGGCTGTTTTAAGTTGGGAGATTAAGTCCCTTGAATCCTGAGGGTCCCTAGGGTTCAACTCACCCACCAGGTACCTCCAGTAAGCGCCACAGAGCTGCGTTGCACAGAGGTGTAAAAAGGGGCATGGCCTGGACCACCTCTCTGCAACGAAGCCCTGTGGCGCTTACTGTAGGTACCTGGCGTTGCAGAGAGGTGTTCAGAGGCCATGCCCCTTTTTACACCTCTCTGCAACGCAGCTCTGTGGCGCTTACTGAAGGTACCTGGTGGGCTAGTTTGCCCCTAGGGACCCTCAGGATTGAAGAGGAATTAATTCCCCAACTTCAAACGTGCCACAGGGCGTGTTTGCACACATATCACCTCAGGCCCATCCCCTCCCTTCACCACTGTGCAAACGCGCCTTGTGGCGCATTTTAAGTTGGGGGATTAAGTCCCATTGAATCCTGAAGGGTCCCTGGGTTCCAACTAGCCCACCAGGTACCTCCAGTAATCGCCACAGAGCTGCGTTGCAGAGAGGTGTCAAAAGGGGCGTGGCCTCTGAACACCTCTCTGCAACGCAGCTCCCTGGCGCATACTGGAGGTTCCTGGTGGGCTAGTTGGCCCCCAGGGACTGCCAGTATTCAAGGGGAATTACCAGGGGGCACGTTTACAGAGTGCTGCAGGGAGGGGGTGGGGCCTCCGGCCCGATGCCGGTCTCTTTTTTTTTTTTTTAAAGAAGAACGGCTGTGTGGCCCCCCTTCTTTTTCTATTTTATGGGCCCTGGGGTTCCCATACCCCTGGACCTGACCCCCATTAAAAACAAAACAATGTTACGGGAAGGGGGCCCAGTGGGCCCCCTCCCGTTACCAATTCCGGCCCCGGGGACCCCATACCCCGGGGCATGGCCCAATTTGTTTTTTCATTATGGCGGGGGGCTAGAGGGCCCCCTTCCTAAGGCCTTTATTGGCCCTGGGGACCCCATCCCCTGGGGCCTGGCCATTGCTTTTTTTTTTTCAGTGGGGGGCTGCGTGGCCCCCCTCCTCAGGCCTATTATGGCCCCGGGGACCCCATCCCCCGGGGCTCCCTTGCCTTTTTAAAAAGAACGTTTTTAGGGGAGGGGGGCTGGCCCTATCCATTGGGTACTGTGGGGGGGTCCCCAACCCCCCCATGGTCCCGCCGGCTCCCGGCGTCCTGCGGGAGCCGGCATTGCCTTTCCACAAGGGGAGCTGCTGACATGCAGCTCTCCTAATGGAAAAGCAATTCTGCTTTGCTTCATTGAAGCGAGAGAAGGTTTCCCTGCTCTCGCTTCAATGAAGCAAAGCAGAGTTTGCAATGACAGGGCGGGAGCTGTCATTGCAAAAAGTAGTGTACCGGGACCAGCACCCTGAGACACTGCAGGAGCCGGCCCTAGGGGGTGGCGGTCCCCAGGGCCATCATTGGCTCCAGGAGGGGGCCCCTCCTCCAACTTAATGCAATTCTCTGGGGGGGTAGTGGTCCCCCTATTTTTAATAATTAGTGTCCCGGGGAGGTGGCGGTCCCTGGGGCGTGTGGGGGGCTCGAGCCCCCCCTACACAGGTTAATTTTATTTATTTTCAAAAGCCCCGGGGGTGGCGGTCCCCGGGGCTGCGGGGAGCCGTGTGCCCCCTGCTTACATTAATGAAAGCCCCGGGGGTGGCAGTCCCTGGGGCTTGGGGCTCCTTAGAGGCCCTCCCACACATTTAAAATTTGCAACGGGTGTGGAGGTCCTCGGGGCAAATGTGGGGGGGATTGGGGCACTTACTGAGGCAAGCAGTACCTATATGCCAAATTTGGTGTAATTACGTTCAGGAGTTTTTGCTATAACTGTGTCTAAAATTTCCTATGGGAAATTGTTTTTTTATTTACCTTTATTTTTTTAATTTCTCAGGAACTATTGACTGTATTTCACCATTTAAAAAAAAGGTCTCTTTCTGAACCAAGGGCTACCTTTTTGCAAAATTTGGTGTAATTCTGTTCAGCAGTTCGGGCTGTAGCCTGTTCCAAAATTTCCTACGGGAAATAACATGGAGAAAATGCGTTTTGGGACCCACCTTTTTTCTTGGCCCCCCGCTTGATGAATCACCCCCAAACTTTCAGGATAGGAGCTGACTGGAGTGCCGCACGAAGATTTGTCATTCAGCACCAAAGTTATTGGAAAAAGAATGTTAAGAATTTCCTATGGATAATAGGTCCTAACAATAACTGCCTACTGGCGACTGCTAGTAGGTAATATGTGTGTGTGTGTATATATATATATAGACACACACACACACATATATGTGTGTGTATATATATATATATATATATATATATATATAGCTCCTTTTCTCCCAATTTCAAGAAGAAACAGCACTCACGGGGACAGTTGTGTTTAGTTTATTAGCAACACAACAAGCGCCACAAACGCTTTTCGGCAGATGCCTTCGTTGGTGTTACGAGGCTACGTTTTTGCTGTATCCCTGTCTAAAGAAGTCTAAGGAAAATGCATGGGGACATAACTTACTCACAGATTCACACAGCAACTCACACACTCACTCAAACACCCACTTAAACACCCACACTACCACTCACACACCCATGCAGTCACTCACAGACTCTCAAAGCCACTCACACACCCACTCAGACCCACACAGCTTTCACACACTCACTCACATACCCACTTACACACCCACACAACCATTCACACAGTCACTCACACACCCATACAGCCACTCATACGCCTGCTCACAGAACCACAAACCACTCACACACCCACACAGCCACTCACACATACTCACATAGCAATACAGCAACTCCCACTCACAGAACCACAGAGTCAGGCACACATGCACTCACACACCCACTTACAATCCCACACAACCACCCACATACCCACTCACACACCCCTTCACACTAACCCTGGGCATTATACTACGCTTCGCCCACGTAGTGTACGTAGCGCTGCCTGCTTCGCAGTTTTCGAAGTAGGCGAAGCAGGCAGCGCTACGCACACACCAGGGCAAAGCGTAGCTGCCTGCCACCCACCACCCGCCTCCCGCCCACCCTCCTTTTAAAATAATATCATGCATGATAAAATAATTAAATGTAAAGACTTACCTGCAGCGCGGCGTCTCCGGTGCTCCCTCTTCCTCGTTTCCAACTTCTTCTGACAAATGCGCATGTGCGGACACCCGCGCATGCGCATTTCACGCAAGAAATGCGCATGCGTCCGCACATTTGTCACAAGAAGTTGGAAACGAGGAAGAGGGAGCCCCGGAGACGCCGCACTGCAGGTAAGTCTTTACATTTAATTATTTTATCATGCATGATATTATTTTAAAAGGAGGGTGGGCGGGAGGCGGGCGACGCGTAGTGGGGCTACGCGGTGCGCGCGAGTGTGCGTAGATTTGGGCACACTATGCACTGCTCCACGTAGCCCCACTACGCCCACTACGCCAAGGCTTACTTCACACACCTAGGTTGCAAAGATGTTATAGTTAGGAAAGAGAATTACAAAACTATAGAAATTCACTGAAAACAAACAACGCTGACAGGAACATTATAGTTAAGTTCAGATTTTACACACACAAAGCCATAGAAATTCAGCAGTTACAGCTATAGTTATCTCAAGTAACTATAAGTCGTGCCCCAATATAACTATAATTCATGCCCTCGCCATGCGCTGCTATTTACCCCACATATCACTTAACTCATGGCATCTTCTGTGACATCATTGATATAATATCACTGCAACATTTGCAGTGAAATTAATTATGAGAAAACTGTGCATGGTGGGGGCGTGAGTTATAGTTACCTTAGGGCACTAGTTTTACAGTAGTAGTGCTCCTAGTATACTAATGTAACTATTGTAGTAGGTTAGTATATATGTTTATCATCCATAAACACTTAAAAACACTTGCACTCACTTGATGATGTTATCGGTGATGTTATTTGAGAATTCAAATTTTATTTCCTAACTATAATGTCTCTTTAACATTTGGCTTTTTAAAGTAAATTTCTATGGTTTTTTAACTAGTCGTCGCATTTGCAGAGAGTGGTGGAGAAAGTGGGCGGAACATCCGACCAGCTCTGAGGAGTCCCTCTGTATTGGACTTACGGGAGGTAAGAGGAGGGCTTCTTGGCCCCCAAGGTCCCTCAACATTCAAGAGGACTTCATCTCCCAAACAGTAGTGCGCCAGGATCCATGTTTGCAGGGTGGTGGAGAAAGAGGGTATGGCATATGAAGACCTCTCAGCAATCACATTGTGTGGAACTTACTGGAGGTAAGAGGAGAGATAGTTTCCCCCAAGGACCCTTAGCAGCCAAAGGGACTTAATCCTCCAACCAGTTGTGTGTCAGGAGGCCTGTTTGCAGAGTGATGGAAAAAGGGGGCGTGGCTTCGACAACCTCTCAGCAATCCTGCTGTGTGGGACTTACTGGAGGTAACAGGAGGGGTTGTTGGTCCCCAAGGACCCTCAAGAGCCAATGGGACTTCATCCCCCAACTAGTAGTGCACCAGGAGGTGTGTTTGCAGTGTGGTTGGGAAAGGGGGGTGAGGCCTCTGACAACTTTTCAGCAATCTCGCTGTGTGGGACTTACTGGAGGTAACAGGAGGGGTAGTTGCCCCCCAAACACCTTCAGCTGCCAAGGGGAGTTCATCACCCAAACAGTTGTGCGCCAGGAGGGGCGTTTGCAAAGTGGTGGAGATAGGGGGTGGGTCACCGGCGACTTGCCGGGATGGCTTTTAAAAAACTTTTTTTATTTATTAGGGGCCTTTTTATTATTGTATTATTATAAAATTAAGGGAGGGGGCCTGCACGCCCCACCTCCGGGGCTGTTTTCGGCCCTGTGGGGATCCCATCCCACAGGGCCTGGCCTCTATTGTGGAAACCCTGTTCCAAACAGGGCACCCACTCCCATCTGTTGGGGACTGCTGAGGGAGTCTGAAGGCCCCTGTTCTCCCTGCAAGCTCCTCGCCGCCTGTGGGATCTGGCATTGCTTTCATAGAGAAGGAGTTGTTAAACAGGCCGCTCCCTCTCTGTGAAAGCAATTCTGCTCCGCTTTCAGCAAGCAAGAGCATTTTTAATGATCTTGCTTGCTGAAAGTGGAGCATTTACTGTGGCTTGGCGGAAGCGGCAAACCAAGCAAACAGCTATGTCCTGTGGTTGGGCACCCCGGAACATGGCATGTGCCGGCCTTTGGGGTGGTGGTCCCCAAGCCCACCTATGACTCCAGGAGGGGGGCCCCAAAGCACCATCCTTTCTTCAATTTTTGCCCTGCGGAGGTGGTGGACCCAGGGCGGTGGTGGGGGGGGTCTGCAAGGCACCCACATTTAATTTAAGAAAAGCCCCAGGGAGGTGGCAGTCCCTGGAGCTGTGAGGGGATGCGTGACCCCCTCATTTATTCAAATTAAAGCCCAGGGGTGGTGGCGGCCCCAGGGGTAGCAGGGGATTCTGGTGGCCCCAGCATTGTTTTTCGGCTAAAGCCCCAGGGAGGTGGTAGTCCTCTGTGTTGGGGGGTCTGCTCAGCCCCCCATTCAATAAAATTGAAGCCCTGGGGAGGTGAGGACCCCCAGGGCTGTGGGGTCCCAGAACCACCTGTTTATTATTAAAAAAGCCCCAAGGAGGTGGTGGTCCCTGGAGCATTAATAAGCCATAGGAGGGGGGGACTCGTGCACCCCCATACTTTATTAGGCAAATGCCCCTTGTGGCCAATTATTAAAGAAGCGCAGCAGCCAGTGCTTCATGTTTTAAATAATTTTCAGCAGGATCCACAGATCCCACCACAATATATATATATTTTTTTTAATGCTTTTTTGGCCTTACAGGGTCACTGTGGGACCCCCCCCAAGAGGCCTAGGGGGTCAGGGATTTCTACCCTGCCCCTTTTCTTACTTTTTAAAGTTTTTTCTGGGACTCGGCTCAAGCCGAGTCCCAAGATGGCTAACCAACACTTCCTGGTTTAAAGTGCTGGTAGCTAATCTGATAGCATGAGATCGGGAGGGGTCGTGGATCTTCTGAGTCCCTATATATACAAATTTGGATTTTCCTTAACATCTCAAAAACTACTGAATGGATTTACTCCACATCACAAAAAGGCACTTCCCTGGACCAACATCTACCTTTCTGTCCAATATGGTGCATTTCAATTCAGCAGTTCGAGCTATAGCTGTGTCTAAAGGTCCTATGGGAAATAATACGGAAAACACACGTTTTTTGACCCTCCCTTTTTTCTCAGCACCCACTTAACGGATCACTCCAAAACTTTCCATGTGCCACAAAAATCACTAGGGCCCTTTTTTGGGAACATTTTGTGAAGATTTGTCAAACGACGTTAAACATATAAGCAAGTCAAAAAACGCATTTCCAATGAAAACTAGGCCCTAACCATAACTAACTACTGGCTAGCATCAACAAACCCCGCAAAATGCCGGTCCCATCCACAATCAGTATGGTTCCTGTGAAGACGACCTGCGGCGCCCGTATATATGTTAGTTAGCAAAAAAAGAGTCAGGCACGCCCCACCATAATCATTGTATTTTTATTGCGATGTCATATCAACAAATAATTGTTTGGGTTTAGAGAAGAAAGCAGCACACAATCAAGGTGTTGCTATTTCTGCAACCTCTAGTCTAAATTCCAGGCCATCCAGCAACAAACAAGCAAAATGAAAACAACTTAAACAAGCATTGGCGAAGCCAATAGGTTACACTTATGCAAGAGCTATTGGTTTTACCAATGTCTTTTAACCACGTTGTACAGCAGCATGGAGTGGAATAGAGTAGAGTGGAGTAACATGGCATAGACTTTTGTGGAGTGGTGTAGAGTGGCTTGGATTGGCGTATAGTGGCGTACAGTAGCGTGATGTAGCGTAAAGTGGAGTGGCATAGAGCAGAGTGGCGTAGTGTAGTGTAGGAGAGTGCCCATTTCGACATGGTCACCCACACATTTTGCCTGGTATTTGATGTGATTTTAACTGGAAGTCTACTTGGTTCCTGCTAACCAGGCCCCCAGTGCCAGATCTCTTTCCCAAAACTGTGCCATTGCTTATCCAATTGGCAATACCAATAGTACCCTGTGAAAATCTCTAGTAAATGATATCACTGATACCAAGGACCTGAGGTACTAAAGAGGGTCCCCAAGGGCAGCAGCAAGCATTGTGTTGCCTTAAGGAACCCCTCACCAAGCTCATACAAACTGCCACTGCAGGCTGTGTTTCTTGGTGCAGAGAAAAGTGAAAACACGACATGACACACAGACTGTGTGCCATGCCTGCCAACACTGCATGTACGATAAGTAAGTCACCCCTACCGCAGGCCTTACTGCCCCAAGACAGGGTGCACTATACTACATGTGAGGGCATGACTGCATGAGCAGATATGCCCCTGTGCTGGTCAGTACAATTACTGCCAGTACAAGTGATCAGGAAAGCCATTTCAAAAGAATGTGCTGGAGTCTGGTGAAATCGAGTTACCGGGGCTGCATGATGGCTTCACTGAAAATATAGATGTTTGGTATCAAACATCTCGTATTAATAAACCCATGCTGATGCCAGTGTCGGATTTAGTAATACATGCAAACAGAGGGCACCTTGGAGGTGTCCCTTAAAAAATACAAGCGACTGGTGTGCTGACTGACTGGTTTTCAAAGTTAGCCATCTTGGTAATGGAAAATTCAAGAACTCTGGGACAGGGTTATGACCACCTACCCCAGGAACTGGTCTTCTACGGGGTGTAGTGACCCCAAGGGTAGGTAGCCCATTGGATAATATCCCACACTTCACTAATGCTCCTGTATTTAGGAGAGTCGCTGGCTGCAGAAAATCAGATCCTGCAGACAACAAGAAGCAGAAGGGTCGAAGAGCCGTGACAGCAAAAACTGCAGAAGAAGCAACTGACTTGGCACCAGCGCTACCGGCCTGTTCGCCTGTTCTCAACAATTGTGCCCAAGTCATGTTACCCTGCTAGATGCTGATCCTCCAAAGCCTGGGAGGACTGCCAGCACTTCTCCAAAGACACAGGAACGCTGTTTCCCTGCATCTTGCAGGTACCAAAGACTGAGCTGTGAGGCTCCAGGATTGCGACACCGGGAAGTACCATTTCACCCGAGCTGCCTAGCCATAGCTGAAGTGCGCGAATGGTGCCAACGTGATCCAGAGACCCTTCAGACTCAAATCCCACCTTGGGTTCCCCGCTGTGGGCTTTCTGACATCACCTGCACCTTCTTTTCACAGGCCCCATTTATCACGACCGCTCCTGGTGATGAAAATCTGACGCCTAAGGACACCTAAAACCCCGTCGTCATTGCCCGTGGAGAAGAGGACCAAAGGTGTCCCCCCTCCCCTAGCATCATGAGGTCCCCCTGTTGTTTCAGCCCGACTGAACTCCCAGCCCAACACTGTAGCATCTGTTCATGAAGGCTGATCTCCATCAACTTGAATTGGGCCCCAGAAGCTGGTTTGCACCACTGTACCCGGCTGCCCGTGTGCCACTAGAGGTGTTCTGTTGATGCTGCCTTGGACCTTGCCCTATACACACCTCAAGTCTTGGAGGTCGGTCTCGTAAGTTGCTGCAAAGAACTTGTATGCCCTATTTGTTTTTCCTTCTGTAGGATAACATTGCAGCCTCTGAAAAATACACTAAGTTCCGACTATTTAAATGCAAACACATTTCTCGTGGAAAATGTATATACCTGATCCTATTGATTCTGGTGCTGAAACATACAAAGAGATACATTATAAATTGTTGTTGATCTCCTTATTCAGTTGTGTGAATCATTTATTGACTGTTGTGAATATTTGAAGATGTATAGCACTCCTCTCTGATAAGCCTAAAGCTGCTCGACCACACTTCTGCCTTAAAGAGCACCTTGGAATTGCTAGAGCAAGCCCCTGTCCACTCGTAAGGAAATACCTGCACTCTTTGCATAGTATATCCTGTTTTGATATACTACATAAAGAACCTGCTTCCTACATGTAGAGTGCAGTGGTGTAGAGTGGATTGGCATAAAGTAAATTGAGCAGAGTGGCATAGAGTGGAGTGGGATAGACTAGAGTAGTGTGGAGTGGCATAGAGTGGAGTGGCATAGTGATTTGGAGTGGCGTAGAGTAAAGTGGAGTGGCATAGAGTGGGGTGGCGTAGACTAGAGTGGCATAGAGTAAAGTGAGGTAGAGTAGAGTGGAGTGGAGTGGCGTAGAGTAAAGTAGGGTGGCATTATGTGGATTGGAGTGGGGTAGAGTGGTGTAGAGTGGCAATGTGTGGAGTAGAGTGGCATGCAGTAGAACAGCATATGGTGGAGTGGCATAGAGTGGCGTGGAGTGGCATAGAGGAGAGTGGACTGGCAGAGAGTGCAGTGGCATAGAGTGCAGTGGTGAACAGTAGAGTACAGTGGATTAGAGTGCAGTGGCATAGAGTGGTGTAAACTAGAGTGGCCTATAGTGCACTGGGATAGAATGCAGTGGAGTAGAGTGGTGCGAGTAGAGTAGAGTGGCATTAAGTACAGTGACATACAGTAGAGTGGTGTACAGTGCAGGGGCATAGAGTGCAGTGGCATAGAGTAGAGTGGTGCAAATTAGAGTCAAGTGGCATAGAGTAGAATGCATTGTCATAGAGTGCAGTAGCGTATAGTAGAGGGGCGCAGAGTGGAGTTGTGTAGAGTGGTGTAGGGTAGAATGGTGCAGAGTAGAGTAGAGTAGCATAGAGTATAGTAGTGTGGAGTAGAGTGGTGCAGAGTAGAGTACATTGGCATAGAGTGCGGCAATCGTGACCGGCATTAATCGAGAGTGGGGGGCGGAGGGTCACGCTGGGTGCAGCGGGGGAGGATTTAACATAATAATAAGAAAAAAGCTTACCTGTCCCCCAGCTGAGTCCCGCGTTTTCTCTGTGCCAGGCCAGCTCGGCTCCTGCTCACTGCCTCTGGTAGGAACAGGAAGCAGGCAGCCTCCCTCCCCTCCCCTAAGCCAATCACAACGCTGCAATAGCAGCGTTGTGATTGGTGGGGACGCCGCCCAGCCAGGGGCTTATGGGGAGGCAATTTTCTCCATGTAGGCTGTATTGTAGCCTGCATGGAGAAAGGGCAGAGGGCCGGCCAAACAGTCATTGCGCCCTCATGAGTGGGCACACCATTCCTCCCCTGCTCGCAGAGCAGCCCCACCAGCCCGCAACCAAAACCTTCTGTTCTGCTCTCTCGCAGGGCAAGAAGCAGAAACATAAAATGGTAGTTATTACCATTTTATGTTTCTGCTTCTCGCACTGCGAGAACGCAGTGAGGCGATGCTCCTCAGCCCTAGTGGAGGAGCCGCCCCTGGAGTGCGGTGGCATGGAGTGCAGCGGTGTGGAGTAGAGTGGTGCGGAGCAAAGTAGAGTGGTATAGAGTACATTGACCTAGAGTAGAGTGATGTGGGTAAATTGCAGTGGTGTAGAGTGAGATGTGAAGAGTGCAGAGGTATGGAATGCAGTGATGCAAAGTAGAGTAGAGTAGTGTAGAGTGCAGGTGTGTAGAGTAGAGTGATGTGGGTAAACTGAAGTGACTTAGAGTGCATGGTGAAGAGTGTGGCGTAGAGGGCAGTGGCGTATAGTAGAGTGGCGCAGAGTGTTGTGGCACAGAGTGCTGTGGCACAGAGTAGAATTCTGTGACATAGAGCTCAGTAGCATAGAGTAGAGTGGTGCAGAGTAGAGTGGCACAAAGTGAGTGGTGTAGAGTAGAATGATGCAGAGTATAGTAGCATGAAGTGCAGTAGCATGGAGTAGAGTCACGAAGAGTAGAGTACATTGGCCTAGAGTGCAGTGGCATGGGGTGCAGTGGTGCAGAGTAGAGTGGTGCAGAGTAAAGTAGAGTTACATAGAGTGCAGTGACCTAGAGTAGAGTGATATGGGTTACGTGCAGTGGCGTAAAGTGAGATGTAAAGAGAGCAGTAGCACAGAGGGCGATAGTGCAGAGTAGAGTGGCATAGAGTACATTGGCATAGATTGCAGTGGTCTTGAGTTCAGTGGCACAGAGTAGAGTGGTGCAGAGTATGGTGGTGTACAGTGAAGTGTCATAAAGTGCAATGGCATAGAGTGGTGCAGATTAGAGTGTAGTGGTGTAGAGTACAGTGGCAGAGAGCAGTGGTGCAGAGTATAGTAGAGTGGTGTAGAGTGCCGTATCATAGAGTGCATTGGTGCAGAGTAGAGTGGTGTAGAGTACATTGGCGTAGAGTGCAGTGGCACAGAGTAGAGTGGTGCAGAGTAGAGTGGTGTAGAGTGGAGTGGCGTAGAATGGTATAGAGTAGAGTGGCATAGAGTGCAGTGACCTAGAGTAGATAGTGTTGCACAAAGTGCAGTGGCATAGAGTAGTGTTGCTGAGTAGAGTGTTATGGAATGCAGTGGCATAAAATGCAGTAGAGTAGAGAGGTTCAGAGTTCAGATTTGTGTAGAGGGCTGTGGCGTAGAGTGCAGTGGCCTACAGTGGTGCAGAGAAGAGTGCAGTGGCATAGAGTGCAGTGGTGCATAGTAGAGTGGCGTGGAGGGCAGTGGAAAAGGGTAGAGTGGTGTAGAGTGCAGTGGCATAGAGTAGAGTGATGCAGAGTAGAGTGGCATAGAGTGCAGTGGTATAGAGTAGAGTGGTGCAGAGTAGAGTGTAGTGGCATAGAGTGAAATGGTGCAGAGTAGACTGGCATACAGTGCATTGGTATAGAATGGCGTACCATAGAGTGCAGTAGTGTAGAGTGGAGTGGCGCAGGGTACAGTGGTGTAGAGTGCAGTGGCACAGAGTAGAGCAGTGCAGGGTGGAGTGGCATAGAGTGCAGTAGTGTAAAGTGCAGTGTGAGGAGTGGTGCAGAGTTGAGTGGCATAGGCTGTTCCATACAGTACAGTGGTGTAGAATGGTGCAGAGTAAAGTTCAGTGGTTTAGAGCATACTGGTGCAGAGTAGAATGGCGTAAAGTGCAGTGGCATAGAGAGGTGCATAGTAGAGTGGCATAGAGTGTGCCATAAAGTGCAGTGGCATAGAGAAGAGTGGTGCAGAAAAGAGTATAATGGCATAGATTGCATTGGTGAAGAGTAGGGTGGTGTAGAGTAGAGTAGTGTAGAGTAGAGTGCAGTAGCATAGAGTTCAGTAGCATAGATTAGAGTGCAGCGGTATAGAGTACAGGGTAGGGGGTAGGGGGTAGGAAAGAAAAGAAGCAACATGGAAGGGGAACGGGTGGGACGCAACAGAAGCTCCAAGGACTGTGATATGGGAGACAAACTGTAAATGGAAGCACTCATATGGAGTGCTTGAACACAAAGAATAAAATAGCTCCAAAAACAGGAGCAATGGATGGACACGAGTTTTTGATCCATGCTCCAGGGGAGGGCCAAAGACAGGAAGAGGACATGACCCCCCTCATGCTGTGATAATTGGGGATTAAGCAAATAAGAGTGATGCTGAAGCTAACAAATGTTAAGCTATGAGTGGGCAAAAAACTGCTGTATGTAAACAATATGTCTTGCAGAGACAGAGCATGCGCTGTCTAGGTGAAACCTAAAAAAGGAAAAAAATGGTGGTGCTTGTCTCTCTCAAACATCAAACATTTTAGAAAGTACTCCACTGGTCTTACTTGATTTTTTTAAAAAAATGCAAAACTTCCAAGGGTGGATGATGTAGTAGAGATGTCAGACATAGGATAAGTGGTGTTTTTCCTCCAGTAATCAAATGCAAATTGATTAAATACTTAACAAATAAAAGAGAGGAGTCTTAAGAATAGGAAATGAAAGTTGATTATGTATGTAGAGTCCTCTCTTTATGGCACTTCCCTGTTCAAATAAATAAATAAAGATGCATTTCTGCTAAATAAGATGTCTACACGGTTCACTCAAAATTATTTTCAAGTATATTAGCGGCACCTGGCATTTAAAAAAAACAGCCACTTATGCTCAGTAAAGCCTTCTAGATTTATTTCAGTATTCCTGCAATGCATTCGTTTACTCTAACAAAATCCCATTTATGCAGCATGCTATAATGTGTAATCTCAGGCATTACACATTGCAGAATACAAGACATAATGCAATGTTATGATGGTTTAAAGATTTCAACTGGGTTTACCGAACCAACCACTAGCTGTGAGACACATTTCAAACATCTCATTAGTGAAGGTAAAGAAAATATTTATTTTGAACACACATAGGGGTTTATTCACAAAGGTATTTCAGAGTATATAAAGTAGTTCTCCTCTAATACCTTTTTACATACCTTTACATGCCTTTGTGAATTGTCCCCAGAACACGTAAAATGGGAATAAAATGAGAATTTTCAGGGAATATTCATAAACATTTACTATGGATAGACAGGTATGTGCCCTCTTTGCCATTTTATTAATAAGTAGTTGAATATTTCTTGCCAATTCACAAAGGCGTGTAAGAGTACGTAAAGCAGTAAAACAGGTACACTACTATCCGCAATCATAAATGCTTTTGTGAATCAGCAATTCACAAGTAGAAGAATATATTGGCATTACTACATAGGACAGTGGTTCCCACACTTTTTAGAACCACAACCTAATTTTTAGAATGACAAACTTTCGTGACCTACCTGGCGTTAAGGGACAAGAGGAGGGTTATTTTTTAATGTAACTAGCCTAGGTGGTAGCACATTGTCATTTACAGACAGTGCATTTTCCATTGAAATGACCACTAAATTTGCACACAAGGTTTTACTGATAAAAGAATTCTGCACACGTGATATGGGAAAATCGGGTTTCAGTGAATGTTTATCATTTGTGCATCACCAAGTAAAGTGTCTTGATTTGTTTTGATCAAATTACATTCCTTGTTTTTATCACACTTCAGAATTAAACAAAAACATCCTTTATTTTTGCCTTCCTAACTGCTGAATATGTACCCTTGATACACAGGAATTTACATTTTGTTTTGTTTTACAAAAAAAGGCATCCCACAGCCTTTCCCTTCACACTCACCGTACCCCAGCTAGATATCACAAAATTCATGTTACTTGCTCTGACTACAAAGTGAGAGGAGTTTGTAAACCCCAATCCTCATGTTAAAAAACACATAAGCAACAATTTACCAGAACAAAAAGCCTGACATTTGATCTCTGTCTTTGAAGGGAAGCAAATGTAAAAATACAGGATTTAAAGTGATCTTTATTTATTGCTTGGACTTTCGCGACCCCTCAAAAATCGGCTTGCGACCCACTGTTGTGAAATACTAACCTACGCGCATCAGCCTGACATCTAACACACACAATGCCACAGACTACAGGGCTTGGAATAGAGAGTCTCTGATACTGTCAAATAAATGATATAGGATAATATGTCCTCATAGGACTATGATGATGATCATTTTGATGTTAACTCTTTAGTGGCCCCCTATGGTGAAGGAGAATCTAGTATTTTAGTAAAAGCCCCTCAGCCACAGGTTTCTGTGGGAGAGTTTGTGTACTACCTAGCCTCATGAGTTATTTCCTTAGGGCAAACATTTTTAGGGGTAGTACAAGAAGATCTATAGAGTGAATCAAGTTAAAGGAAGTGTCCATGACCTAACTTCAATCGTGCGTTTTTGTGGCCTCTAGTGTGCTGATACTGTCACCATTCTAGCTCACTGTGTATTGTAGTTAATCAGTTTCTATGTACTGTAACTAGCAGGTATTACCCAGACTAATGGTACACAGTTTACCAGTTTAGAAAGGGTGCAAGGCGTCCTATCTGGGATTTGAACCCTTGACCTGCTGGTCACCCCAGATGTCTGTATCGAGTGTTTAACTCACTGGTTCATCTAAATGTAAGATCACATTTCAATATATGATTACATTGTCGAAACACTACTACTTGTCATGTGTTTCAGAATTCTCTTAGAGTGACTGCTCACTGGGTGTTAAGATGTTTCGGTAAAAGTGATCTTGTTTTTGAGCAAGGTCTTTGATACTGCCAATATGTCAGGTCCAGTGCTGTGTGCCTTCCCACCTACAAAGTGGTTAGATTTAGCTTCTTACAGGGACACAGGAAGTTCATGTCATGACAAAGGCAGCACCCGCACTAATGGGGCTACTCTCGCCCTAAATGGATACGCTTCCTTCTTGGGAACACAGCATCCTCTGACTCAGCAGCCTGGCATCCGGTCCTGATCCCTGATTCTGGTTTGTGCTGTTCTTACTTCACCTACTTGCCCATCTGGGGATGGTGCCAAGGTACACCCTGTTTGTAGATACACGTGGGACCGGCTTGCATGTCTCTTCCAAATAGGTCACTGGGGCACTTGGACCAAGCGGTGACACATGAGGTGCCTGTCATGACAGCAACAGAGAGAGACATCCGAGTGCAGACCTCACGTGAGATTCTGAGGATAGAGGGCTGGGCTCACAATTGTCCTGCAAAAGTTGCCTTTCCTGTAAATAGCATAAAGAATCTTATTGCAGTAATTCCAGTACATTCAAATTAAGGTTCACCTACTAACCGCCGCACTGCGCCCATTCCAGGAACTGTACCATACCTGTGTATCTGTAATACTACACGTAGCCAACAGACATTGTTTTTGTGGCGGTTGTTGGCCGCAGTTTTATTACTCATTACCTACGTCATATTTGTACAACTCCCCTGGACACCTTCTCGGGCCGGGGCCATAAATCATTATCATACATTATCACAATTGGTTATCACTCAGTGTCATTTGGACATCATAAATCATGGGTCATAAATCGGGTATCATAAATCATTCTGTCACAAATCTGTCATCATTTTGTTGTCATAAATCATTCTGCCTGGGCATCATAAATCATCAGCCATAAATCATCATTATTTATCATTATTTGGTTGTCATAAATCACTCTGCCTGCTCATCATAAATCAGTAACCATAAATCATGGTCATAAATCATCGGGATGTCATAAATCATTCTGTCACAAATCTGTCATCATTTTGTTGTCATAAATCATTCTGCATGGGCATCATAAATCATCAGCCATAAATCATCGGCTGGCCATAAATCACTGGTTTGTCTTTTGCTCATTTGCTAGGGTCGTAAATCAGCCTGACAGTTTGTAGATTGTTCTTTGTTGTTTTCCACGCCCCTTTGCGTGTGGGGGGTAGCCTTTCCCAGAGCCAGGCCACAACTAGCTACCTTGCTAGTCTCTCCTGCGCCCTGCCGTCTGGCGGGGGTTGGCCTGCGAGTGCCGTCTCCGTTTGCTACCCCGATTTTTTTGTCAGGCGTACTCACCCAGCCGTGAGGCATCCCAGAGTGAGTGGCCCTCCTTCTACACACCGCCCTGTCGGTGTGTTTCCATAACCAAACCAATACACCTTTGTTTCCGCCCCTTTTGGTTGGATTTGCGCTCTTTGCGCTCTCGTTGCATAGGGGTAGCATCTTCCCGGAGTTAAGACTCAGCTCGCTACCTCGTTGGACTCTTTTGTGCCCTCCCGTCTGGCGGGGACTGGGCTGCGAGTGCCGTCTCCATTTGCTACCCCCTTTTGTTAGACCACTTCACTCAGCCGTGAGGCATCCGAAAGTGAGTGGCGCCACTTCACTCAGCTGTGAGGCATCCAAAAGTGAGTGGGCTTACTCCCACACACCGCCTGGTGTGTCTCTATCGCCAATCGTTGCACCCTTAGTTCTTTTCATCCCTGTCAGCACTGCGACGCCTGCTGTTGGGATGTATGACGTTACAACGCATGCTGTTACAACGCATGCTGTTACAACGCATGCTGTTACAACGAAAGTTTTACAACGCGAGTGCATTGACAACGCAGGACATTACAACGCAAGTCTTTACATCGACTTGCACTAGATGGTGTGCTAACATTAAAAAAGTGTAATTTACTATTCCAACTCCAGTCCACGTAACAGTAGGGAGGGTGTTGGGATAGTAAACGACACTATTTTTAATGTTAGCACGCCATCTAGTGCAAGTCGATGTAAAGACTTGCGTTGTAATGTCCTGCGTTGTCAATGCACTCGCGTTGTAACAGTTTCGTTGTAATGGTAGTGCGTTGTAAAAGTTGCGTTGTAAAGGTTGTTCCCCCTGCTGTTGTAGGTGTGGGTAGGTGGGACTCAAAAAACATTGGTGCCGCTTCCCCAGCTCCCTGATGTAAAAGGTGAGCTGCCCCGGGGGAGCGTCGCCTTATATCCCCCTCCCCCTTTCCTTCTTTCCTTTGTTCTTGGGGAGTGGGAGGACAGGGCCTCGGGCGTTTTTCGCAGCACGGCAATTCCCGGCGGCGCTAACCAGCGCAAACCGGATCGGTTCCTAGCTGACTCGGGCGGCCGTTATGGCGCCGGCCCTTGAGGCCCCCTTCGGGGGTGGCCTCTGCTAATACTGCTGTATTATATATGGCATAGAACACATTTTTTTTAATTAATTTGGAAGTTTTGTAAAGCTTTATGTCTTCTTTCAGCTACATCATAGCACTGACATGTTCAAGATGGAGTCAGATTGGGTCCCTAGTGAGGCTCGTTGAAGTCTTATCTTTTTCAGTTCAAGGGTAGGAAGTAAGTTGATAAGTAGGTTCTGTTTCTAGCTCTTCTATGAATCAGATGTAGTTTGTCTTGTGTGTTGAGCTTACGTTCAGAGCATTGCAAAGTCAAAGACCTTGGCTCTGTGTTTTAGCCATTTTAAGGTTATTAGGGTGAAGTCACTGAGTGGAGACTACTGGTTGAAGCGTCACTGGTGCCTACTGTGTGCACATACGGACAGTGCAGACGACCAGGCTGCTGATTCTCGCTCCCACTGGTAGCCGGTGAGGTGCTTCCAATGCTGCTCTGGACGGGTCATGTCTACGCAGGCTCAAGCACGTTGACTGCCTGGTTTGTAATCTGTGGAGGGGGTCAATGAGTTTCTTTGTGATTTGCTGACTAGATGACGTTGCAGTAGTCAAAGAATACACTACACTTAACATAAATTCAGAAACCTTTCTAGCACAGCTAATGGTGGCCAAAGAATTGTATGCATGTCATGGCAAAGGTCCCCCAAGGCACTTGTATGGTAGATATCAAAGAGCCAAAACGAAAGACTTGTGATGGTCGCTGCACATGTAGGGATCAACATCTTAGATAAGCAATACGGTGAAAAGAAACATTAATACAAAGTCCAAACCTTAGATGAAAAAACAGATCTGCTTATTACCCCCAATTATATGACAACAGTAAGAAATGGGCAAAGAGAGAAACATAGCTGTAACTGTTTCAATTCAAGATAATGCGATCACTGTGACCATGAGGTCAACCTGGTACATGGAAGTCTATCAAAAGCAATATATTAGCATCAGGAGTGGGTTAGATGTCACAGATGTGTACTTTAGGTCTTTCCAGCTGCACTTGGAACAAACCTAATCCAATGGAACGTGGCTGGGAGGTTTGGCTCAATCAACAGTTTTCTTAGGACTCGTTTGTTTTTATGTTTCTCAAATTCTGCGAGCGTGTCAGGTGCGGGGGTGCATCTGATAAAGGCTCTTTGTGGTTACAGCTGCCAGTCATGTGGACACAGTGAAGGAGGCTGACGCAAAAAATTCCAAACAAGGGGAAGATGCTCCGGTTTCTGGTCCTAGATGGGAGGGTCTTGTGTTCAGTGGATGGGTTCCTTCAGTTAGTACTACTTTTGAATAGGTGCCAGTGCTCTTCTATAGCTGAAGAGTACATCTGCTGGCTCACGAACAACAGACTGAGTCATATGACTGATCTGAGTCATCAGCTGGCTCAATCTGAGTCATCTCCTTAGATATGAGTAATACAAAGAAGTAATAAACAATGTGTGCAAAAAGTGACGGATGGGATGCTTGAATTATTTTCAGCCACTAGTAATTAGTTGGGGCTGCACCCCAGTCCATCGTTATTTTGCACACCATGCCACATCAGTTTGGACGCAGCCATATGCAAATCAGTCTTGATCCTGCTCCAATGATAGCAGTCCAGCCCAAACTGCCAGGCCAGGTCCTCCCTGAACCGGAACACAAGCAACCCAGGCCAAGTTTCACCCTAGTGAGGGCTCCTCATCCAGGTATATCTTGTTTCCAGTGACACAGTGTGTACGGACCCACATCTGGGCATAAGCGTCCCACTTTGGGCGACAAACTAAAGTATACAAAAAAGCGATGGATCGAATCCTTGAATTAGTTTCAGCCACTGGTATTTACTCTGGGCTGTATTCCAGTACATTGTTGTTTTACACACCATGCAATCTCAGTTTGGACACATTAAATATGAATCGGGCTTTCGAAACTTGATATGGGGGGATTTTCAGAGATGGCAAATTGTCTGTGCAGGTCAAACTACTAGAGAAGGCAGGTGGGAGCACACATTTCTAGGCTGCTGCTGTTTCTTTGCCTTGGCCTTCTGAAAGTTTCCAGGAAAACAATGCGCACTGCTGAGAAGTACTGAATACTGTGCCTTACTTTTCTGCAGTTACCGTTTTGTGGGCTTCTACTCCCGTTAAAAGGAAGTTTGAAGCTATCTCTCCCTGTCTTCGGTCCACAGTCAGGTACATGGTAGTGAGCACGTTGTCTCACCTACAGGAAGGGCCAATCCTAGTGTAACTGAGGATTGGGTACTGTGGCCACTATGTCGGTAAGTAAGCAGGAGTTCTGCTTAATGTCTTCGCTTCCCATTGGGAGCGCAGTGCACACACAAATAAGCAAGAGTAGAGGAAACAGTGAGTTCCTGCTTGAATGTCTATGGGTTGAATTTGTTTTACCTTGGGTGGCGCCAAGTTATGGAATATTACATATGGTCTGGGTTGGCACGTGCAAGAAAGAGGTGAGTACAATACCGGTGACACAATGTACCATAACCTGTGCTAATCACGCTACAGGCACTGCACCATGGGAGAGTTATGGATCAAGATAGAAAGAAAAAATCTCATGAGAAGAAATAACCGAGTAATCCAGGGCTCCTGATCCGCCTGACCTATGTTCTCTGATGATCCACACTGGATGAAGGTCAGACCTGCAGGGCAGCGTGGACTATGGATAGGAGAAACTGACCCATATCCGCTCCTCATCAGCCACTCTTAAAGCTCTGAGGCCTACAGGGGCAGCCCAGCAACATATGATGCCTCTCTTTCAATGCAAAGCCACAAAGAGAGGGTGGTCGAGAGAGCTCCAGGGTGTAGGGTGATATACATTAATTGACGGCTCTCACACAATCATATTTTGTGTGACGAATGTAGTGAACCTGCATCCAGTTTACTGCTCCCTGCCGTTCTGCTTCTAAAGCATGGTTACTCCAGATGTGTGAACGGTGTTCAAGGTGGTACATGAGCCTCCTTCCGCATAGCTGGGCCATGGTGAGACCAGTACTAGCGAGTATAGAGCGCAGACTCACAGGCCCAGGTTTGCTCTATGTTTGCGTGGGTGCTCACGCGACATATGGTGGTGCAAAGTGGTGCAAAGCAGCACCAATCGACTTTCAAATATTTTTGCTCGGAAAAAGGTATTTGAGCTGTTGAGCTGAGGGCGCCAGTTCTCCTTCAAAGAGTGGGGGATTGAAAGGGGGGGCTAATGGAACAGCACAACCACTGATACGGTTTAAGACCTATGCCTTAGAGACTCCCGGGGCGGCTGCCTTTGGTTTTGAGCCTTGCGTGGCTGAACACAGTTAACCTTGCACACTTGCACAATATCGCCTAAATTGCCTATCTTGCCTAATTTGCACAAACTTCGCGCTATTTTTTAGTGCTTTTAATCTACTTTTAATCATTGTACTGTATTTTTTGTGTATCTGCTTAGCGTTCTTCCACTTTGCACCTTGCTCTTTTCTCCTGAGGCGGAAAGCCGGGAGACACTCTCACTGTACTCTCTTTTTCTGGCTGGGGATCTCGGCTCTTACCGGAGGGGCTCTGGAGTCTATTGTTGGGGCTCCAGGGGTCTCGTCGCTGGTCCCCCGCCTCCCTCTCTTCCTCAGCGCTGTCCGGGCGTCCCGCGTATGGCAGACCCGTGAATCGGGTCGGACGCTAGCGCCGCGGCCATCTTGGGTGAGGCAGGCTTGCCAGTCGGCGGACTAGGCTTGCTGCTTCACGGGCGGGAGCTATAAAGTGATACGGGGATGTCTCCGCGCAGCGGACGCGCTCAGTGGATGCGCCTTTCCCGCGCCGAAGGAGCGCCTAAGGAAAGCCCGTCTGCGCCCGTCAGCGTCCCGGATGCGGACGGCTGCGGGCGAGGCCGGGCAACAGAGAGTCAACACCATGCGCAAACCTTGGTCTATACCACCCAACAGCTTTGTGCTCTCGGACAACATGGTGACCGCGGGTGCAGTACCTTTGACCCTGCTACTCGGACGAGACATCACTGTACCAGCTGTGGCTGGTCACTGAGGAGTAGGTCGACGGACTCAGAGGGGGCAAAGTCTAGCCTATTTACAACCGTACCAACCGAGCTGGCCTCTGCGGCCCGTTCTTTCAGCTGTGCCCTTCTGAATACTCGGTCTATGAGCAAACATGCCCTGGACCTGTTCAACTTCCTTACTGACTCTAAGCCCGCATGCCTGTTCCTCACCGAAACATGGCTCGGCGAAGCATCAGGTCCAGATATAGCCAACGCCCTGCCCGCGAACTATTTCATATTAAGGAAGGACCGGAGCACAGGCAAAGGGGGAGGAGTGGCCTTGGTAATAGACAGACGTTTTGAGTGCTCTATTATACCTACTGATGACTTTCGAGGGGCGTAAGCACTCGGCTTCTGTCTTACGCTCGCCCTCGGCCAATCTTGCGCTGGTCTTTTGGTTTATAGACCCCCTGGCCCGGTTGGATCCTTTTATGAGGAGCTGGACGCCGTAATCTCTGATATGAGCGTTCAATTCAAGCATTTTATTCTTTTAGGTGATTTTAATGTCCACTTTGATAGGACGGAGGCGTCAGATACCATCAAAATTTTAGATATCACTAACCCACTGGGTCTCTTTCCCTATGTCATGTTGCCCACCCATAGCAAAGGACATACCCTGGACCAGATTTTTTCCACCACTTTTGTGACAGTTATGCCCCCTCGCCCAGTGCTATGGTCCGACCATTTTATGGTTGCTTTTAATATCCAGGCACAAGCCAGCAAGACTAGCAGAAGCGTGGGGTTTCTGGCCCTGCGGTCGCGTCCGTTCCACTTAGTAACCGTGGAAATGATCGATCAGTATCGACTAACCCACCCCTGCTCTCTCACGGGCGAGCTTGAGTCGGACCTTGCGCTCTCTCAAGAGTGGCTCGAACAGTGCCTAGAGGCGTTAGCCCCGCCTAGGCAGCTGTTAAAAAAATCCCCTCGTGCTTCAGCCCCATGGTTCACTCCTGCGCTTAACTCTAGCAGAAGGCTCTGCAAAAAAGCAGAAAGAGCATGGCGAGCAAAGTATCTGGATCCACTGAAGGAGGCATACAGAAGTTGCGTCAGGGCCTATCATAAGGATATCTTCCGAGCCAAAAAAAACCTATTTCGCTCATCGGATTGAGGAGGCTGCTAACACCAGCAAAGAAATCTTCACAATTGTGAAAGAATTTACCTCTCCAGTGGCTATTACACCCAGGTGCTCTTTTTCGGAACCGTGGGTTCGGCAATTAGCAAGTTTTTTTGCTGATAAAATTAAAATCATTCAGGCTACCTTCTCTGCTCTTGCACAGGGAGGAGCACTGTGTCAGGAAACTAAGGCCACTACCTCGGACCTGGTTAATCCTAGTCTGGTGAGTTTTCCACCGATTGCACCCCAATCTTCACTGGAACTCCTCGCCAAAATAAGATCTGGTTCTCCTCTGGACCCATGTCCCGCAAAGTTTTTGGCCAAAATAGCTGGTGCCATTAACCCCCTGGTGAACCCTATTCTAAATTGTTCATTGCTCACAGGGACTGTGCCGTCTGCCTGGAAACAGGCAATGGTCATTCCGCTCCTGAAAAAACCGTCATTGGACCGGGACGTTCATGCGAACTATTGACCTATCTCCTTACTCCCTGCTTTGGCTAAAGTGACAGAAAAGCACGTCCAGTCTGTCCTTTCTCATTTTGTGGAGGCTCACGGCCTCCTCCACCACACCCAATCCGGCTTCCGTACGAACATGAGCACAGAGACCGCCCTGTTAGAGGTGGTGGAGGCCATCAAGGAAGTTCAGGACTCTGGGGGTAAAGCGATGTTGGTGTTACTCGATCTCTCGGCGGCGTTTGACACCGTTCCTCACGACCGCCTTCTGACCCGTCTGGGGGAGATCGGGATTGGAGGTACGGTGTTTAAATGGTTTAAGTCTTTTCTGACCAACCGCCAACAGACAGTCTGGGCACCTCCGTACTCGGCGACAGTGCCGCCTCTGGAAGTAGGAGTTCCTCAAGGATCTATACTTAGCCCGATCCTTTTCAATATTTATATGACCCCGCTGGCTGCACTGGTTGAGTCTTTTGGAGCCCAGATTGTTTCCTACGCCGATGACACTCAGCTTCTTTTCACGTGCAGCAAAAATATGGATTTCAATGGTGACCGTATTAAAAGCTGTTTGGCCGCGGTCTTCACATGGTTCCACTGCAACCAGCTAAAATGTAACTCTGATAAATCGGAGGTTCTTTTCTTCGGCTGCCCTCCTGATCCATGCTGGAGGTCTTGGTGGCCTGCTGATATGTTTCCCCCTGCGGACGTGGCCTCGGTGGCCAAAAATCTCGGAGTTAAATTGGACAACTGTCTCTCCCTGAAACCACAGATCCAGAGCCTTGTTGGTCAATGCTTTGGCATTTTAAAAATGCTAAGAAAATTTCTTCCTGTTTTGTCCATCCCTCACAGGAAGATTACGGTGCAGGCCCTGATAGGTTCCAGGCTTGACTATGCCAATGTCCTGTACCTGGGTCTCCCCAAGTGCCTTCTCTCTCGCTTACAGGTCGTACAGAACGCGGCCGCACGAGCTATCTTCGGCCTTAGCCATCGCTCCCATGCCACGGGACTACTGCAATCTCTGCACTGGCTCCCCATCAAGAAGCGTATTGAGTTTAAGGCACTTATCACGACATTTAAATCGCTTCATGGTATTGGAACTCTATATTAGAGAAAAAGGACTAGTTTCTATCGACCCACCAGATCTTTGCGCTCTGCGTCACTATCCCTCACTGCGGTCCCGGCAATTAAGCGCTCCCGGATCGGAGGGCGTTCCTTTCAACACCTAGCACCACTCGCCTGGAATGCCCTCCCTCTGGCGTTAAGAAAGTGTGATAACTTGACGACCTTTCGAAAGAAGCTCAAAACTCGGCTTTTCAGCCTCTAAGTCCTCCCCTGGGTAGATGGTCTGTGGTCTAGGGTCTGTCAGCGCCGGGACACTCTGTCTGAGTAGCTGAGCGCTTAACAAAACTCTGGATAACATAACATAACATAACATGCAGAACCACATCTATTAAAATAATGTGACTTGGCTTTACGTCCCAAATGAAACCAGGCGCAAACAAGGGTTGTTTCATCATGTTCCTGTGCATGTGATGCAAAGCCACCTCTCATTAGAGCAAGTGTTGAAAAGAGCTCCTGGCAGGGCCTGGGTGATTGCTGCGTGAGTCTCGGCGTCTGCCAGCGTTACTGTGCTAGTGCATGTAAAGGGGCGGTCCTGGCACGCGAAGCCTCTTATTTATGCGCATTTATAACTAAAGCTCGTGGTTAGAGCCGAGATGGCGGCCCTGGAAGATCGCCTATTTACAACGACGCATCGGAGTCTGCGTGCAGCCGAAAGCTGGATTAGTGGTGAATTCTGCCGCCAGGCCTTTAGCTCACTCAGCGACAGGTTCATTTGGGGTAATGGCAGGCACGAACCAACCCAGTGCTTTCCAATGTCGGGGATGCAGCATTCTCCGAGCGCAGCAGCAGCTTCATTTCAAACCCGAAGTAGCAGGAGAGCCCAGTGTTCCCAAACACGAATCATCGCGAGGGATTCACAGCCGCGAGGATTAGTTCAGTCTCACACTGTAAACTGATGGCACAAACGGAGCTGATCTCAGCATCACTGTCATAAAGTCTCTGGTAAGAATATAAAGGTGGCATATATATGGACAGTGTATTTAGCACTGTATATTTAGGGTTACTATGCCATCTAGAATATATATAATCTACTGGCGGTCGCCATTAGATAGTTATAGTTACAACCTAGTTTCCATAGGAAATCTCAAAATTCTATTTGGAATAACTTTGGCGCCGGTTGACGAATCCTCGCGAAATTTTCAAAACTAATGGGGCGCTCCACTCAGCTCTTACCCTGAAAGTCTCGGGGTGATTCGTCAAGCGGGGGCCGAGAAAAAGGGGGGGTCCCAAAACGCGTTTTCCCCATGCATTTTTCCATAGGACCTTTAGTCGCAGCTACAGCCCGAACGGCTGAACAGAATTACGTGAAATTTGACAGAGAGGTAGCCATAAGGTCAAGGAAGTGCCTTTTGCAGGTCTGGTGTAAATCTGTTCAGTATTTCCTGAGAAAATAGCATTTAAAAGCATATCAATATCTATACGCGCGCACCGTGCCGTGCGCGAGCGCAATTCTGATTGGTTGTTAGATGGCGGTAAGCATTCAAATCGTTCGAAACCAGGAAGTGTCGGCCGCCATTTTGTCTCTCGCAGTCTGAGAGGGTGAAAAAAAAAGGTGGAGAACGTGAAAAGGGGGCAGAGTGGACAGTTCCTGACCCCCTAGCCTTGGTTAGGGGGTCACAGAAGGACCCCCAAGGGAGAAAAAAACATTTTTTTTTTTTTCTAAATTGCGAGGTGCGCGCACGGCACGCACTGCGAAACGTGGGTGCTCGGTGCGCGTAGCGCACCGAGCGCCTACAGCGCGCGCACGGTGCGCGCACCTCGCGATTTAAAAAAAAAATAAAAAAATTTCACGGTGCGCGCACGGTGAAAAACCTGAAAACAAAAAATAATAAATACATAACTTAGCATTTAAAAAACCGTACAAATTCACTGAAAAAACCATAGGTTTCACACACGTTATAGTTACGAATTAGCATTTAAAAAACCTTGCAAATTCACTTAAAAAACCATAGGTTTCACACATGTTATAGTTAGCTGGACATTTCACTCGTAAAAAAACAATGAAATTCCCCCGTTATAGTTAGTGCAGGCAACTATAACTCAAGCGACCGCAATCCTCTGCTGATGACGTCAGATATTGCTCACTTTAATCTTTACCCCTTGTCCCAGTCTCGGGTTCTACTTTTGAGTTTTGTGATTTCTTTTATCAAGGTCCCCAGTGGGCCAGGATGGCCAACCAGGGCTCCACAGGACCAGACACGGTCTCTGCGAGGTCTTGCGGAAACCATTTTATTGATGGAAAAAACCAACTTGGATATTTTTCTCACCTAAGGTCCTACTTGCCTGGGGAAACCTCAGCACCTTGTTTTGTTTCTTTAGAGGTTGACATAATTACTAAGTTGCCAAAGTTTCTTGCTGCTGTCAAAGTTGCTACTGGTCTGTTCCACAACCTCCATGTCCTTAGGGCAGGCTTCTATGCACCTGGCTTCTCTCCTGTTAGGGACCTCTCATAGTCCAGTCCCAAATGCCAGCTGGGCCTTTTTAAGTGGAGGGACGCCACTTGCCTTTGTGTCCATGTAGCAGCAACTGCAGACAAGCCACTGGGCCCCGGGGGATCAGTTACAGTCCCTGGGTGCCAGCAAGACCCAGGAGTCAGGCCTACTCTTCTAGATGTTCTTTCCAGGTCCAGGAATGCTCTGAGGATGTGGTGGTGAGGTACAACTATTATTCCATGCTATAGACAGTGAATTTAAGAATTTCCCACAATCACTCCTGGCATATTTCCTACAGAAAACCTACCTCTTATTTTCTAGCCCTCTGCAAACCTTTCTTTCTCATTTGGCTTCCCGTCAAAACATTTGGGGCAGTCCTTTGTGTTGCCATCTGTTCCCATCTCCCTCGTAGATCCATCACCTCTGCCACGTGGTCACTGTTGACACCTGTGGTGCCTGGTACGCGGTGCATGGATGTTTGGTGGTGCACCACATGTCCCCCCATAGCCACTTATTAGTGGCCCACGGGGGACGTGGCTCCTACTTGCGGCCCCCAAAGTCCCTTTCCAGCTGCCTTTTCATGGCGGTGGGACCCCCATGAAAAGGCACTTGGAAAGAGACATCCTAATCCCGACGGTGGTGCCTGTGCAGGCACCGCCTTAATTGCAGGGATTAATGTCCTACCGCCACCTAAAGCCTGTCGGAGGCGGTGGTCTTTCTCCCCAACCACTACGCTCCGACTGCCAGTTTTTTTAATCTAGTGGTTGGACTGCTGCCCTAGATGTTGGTAGGAACGCCATTGATGGCCTGTCAGTTGCGGTCCCACCAACATCATAATGAGGGTAAAAGTTTTGAACACTGTTAGTTGGTGTCTTCTCCTAGGATATGAGTACGGAAGAATGGCCCCTAATCACCTGACAACCATGAGGGGCTCATCTGCAGGAAAGGTATGAAGGCTGCAAAAATTGGAAAACAGAACATTTCACAACTTGTAAAACCCCCTTAACTGCATGTATATTTAAAATCCATAGTCACTTTTTATTTTTCTTGATTAGTTAAATATAGAAAGAAAAGCGTCCCTACCTGACTTCTAACTAGTATTAGCATGAAATTGTTTTTAGCAAACCTCAGTCTGGCTACATAAAAATAGGTGGAGTGTTGCCTCAAACAACCTTCTTAAGCTTATATTACAGGTTTTCCAATTTTTTGCTTGTTCAGACATGATAAGATGTTGTATTACAAATCTTTTAAAAGCGTGTCACTTAAATTCTCTTTTACTTATGTTGTCTGGAGAAAATGCACACAATAAAATGTTTAATGTATGTAAGATGTTCTATTTTTAAGGGAATTGGTGACTGGGTAACTATTTTCACATTAAAAGAATTGCTCCTTATTACTTTGATTTAATGTTAATTTACTGTATTTTGGAAACCTGTACATAGTAGAACATGACTATGTGCTTCTAATAGGTGTATCTTAAATGCAACACTGTTAAATGCAATATGTTAATCATGTCATTAGGAATCTTTAATGTAAAATAATAACGAGCTAAAATCTATGCAAATTATGTGTTGTAACTGATCTGAATTACAAGTTGCTATCAATATCAATCAATATTTTAACGTAGCATTGTATTTTCAGATTTTCAGCTCCTCGAATGTATGCTATTAAATAATTGTTACCCGTCTGTGTGATGGAAATTGTTTGTTATCCCTGTGGGGATGTAATTATTTTGAAAAGAAATAAAGAATGTAAGATTTAAAATTATTGAGATTAACTCTTATCTCCTCAAACGGTAAGCAGCTGTAATATGAATCCTGGACTTTGCTGTACATGTGTCTGAAGAGAAACTGAGGAAATCAAAATGTGATTCAAATAAACTTTAAAGATCACACCCCAAAAACCTCCCATATCTTCATAAATAAAATTTTGAAATGCAACTGAAGCATTACAGAGTCTAAAGAGCTTACCCTGCAATTGAAATAATCCAAATTTTATGTGAAATGCAAGTTTCCATTCATCAACCTCTTGGACTCTGATTGAATGATATGCTCATCTGAGAACAAGTTCATTGAATATCTAATTTTAACTGTAATCCTTTGGATCACTCTATAATCTATACATTGTCTTAGCTTACCTTTCTTCTTAGTACAAAAAATTACAGAGTGAGGGAGGAGACTGTGATGGGCTGATAAATCAATTCACTACATTTTCATCTAAATACTTCCTAAAATACTCTGTATTAATGATAATGTTTAGGGGCTCCAGGTTCCAAATCAATCTTACAATGATAGTTTCTGCGTAAAGGTAACGCACTGACTTTTATCTCATCATGTACATCTCGAAAACCTTGATAACTATAATGCAAACTAACTGCACAGCCAATGACATGAGGTGTCATTACTCCATATGAAAATGCCTTTCTTCCTATTCCTGACATTCCTGTCTTCATTCCTGATAATGTCTTGCTTTCTATTCCTGCTAATACCATCCTTCCTGTGAGGGGTGACTATTAGACGATTCACCAGGTATCACCTGATCATATAATAATCAGAATTCAATTGTAGCATTGTGCTGTTCAATCAGTACTGGGATTATGCAGTTTTAACTACAGCATGCCCAAAATCACTTTAGACTGAGGTACATCAATCAAATCAAATCACATATTTTCATGATGATTCCCAAAACAGACCAAAACAAGCATTTGCAATGCAATAGGTCTCGTATTATTAAAGTTTGAGCTATTGGCATTGCTAATAATAATGCAACACCAATAGCTCAAACATTCAGTAATGCAAGACATATTGCATTGCAAATGTTTTTTTTTTAGCCCCCATACTAACATACTGACATGGACTAAGGACCTTCAGAGGGTTTGTGCACATGCTGCAGTGCTGTGCGCTTATAGTACAGGCCTCAGGCTCTGTCACGGCTGGCTCAACCTTTCACTTCCACCGTACAAATGATGCGGCATCTGCTACTACAGCACTTAGAAGCCAGGCCTTGTCAGCAAGCAGTGTATATGCACAATTATTGTAATTTGTTTGCAGTTTTATATAGCATGAACTCGACCCGAAAGTATTGGAGAGCTTTACACAGTGCTTTAAATGGGATGAAAAACTGTGAATGATCTCTGGGGTGTGGCCGATGTAATTTAGGGCGTGGCTTAAACATACCCACGCAAAAAATCTGTGCTTATCATAGTATGCCTCCCGTCGGGCATTTTGCTGTTTCTATCCTTGCATCCAGATATATACTACAGAAAGTTACATTACACCTACATAAAGCCAGGACTATTGGCTTTGCCAATTGTTGTTAGCTGCATAAGATAAGTAAGCAGCAACTATGGCTTTGTTGATACAGAATATTGAAAATGCTTCCATTTTCAAATTATGGGACTGTTAAAGAACTATAACGAGTCTCTTAGAAGTTATCTTAAAGGCAGTGAGGAGTGGCACATCCGCAGAGTTAAGATGTTTCTGTTCATGGAGGGTGAGGGTCAAAATTGACAGCCCGATAGGGACCCATCTCGGCACCTACTTTTTAGAACTGCCAATGCTGAGCACCGGTAAGACCCGCCCCACTTAAAGCCCTGGCTTCACATGAACACAGGTAACATTAAACAAGGACACGTTTATTTTTTGGTAGGCATGGGGAGATTGAGTGATTTGCCCAGAATCACGGGATGTTGAGCCAATGTCAGACTCGAACCTGCTCCCACCATTGCCAAAGTCAGCAACCCTTATGCCGCATCCTCCATTAATAATGAATGCGCTATATTTGCTTCTGGCCGAGTTACTAGCTAAGTGTATGTAAATGTGCATCAATGTTACAGGGAGTCAGCTTGCTGTAAAGAAACATACACTTGGCGTATTCAAATGCTTTGCCGAGTTCATTTAAAAAACACACCCAGCTTGCATACTGTTGTTTCTTTCATTCTGTGTGCTAGACTTCGTCCTACTAAAATGCGATTAAATTAAATGCGAACCACTGAGCTCTTTTGCTCTTACAATGAATTGTCTTACTCAAAGAAAGTCGCAGAGTTATTTTATTACAATTGCAAGCAACTGCGACCGCGATTTTCCAAGGATCACACAGTTTGGTCAAGCGGGCTAGCCGGGATCATAGGTCGCTTGTATTGGAGCCACAACTGACAGTTAGTAAACTAACTATACATCCAGTACCAGTACATAAGGTTTGGAGATAGTTAAGTGTTTGTCCATATATTAGAGATTCTTCTTACATGCACATGTGCGTACGTACATACGCTTTTATTTCCTCAGGTGAAGAATTCTGAACTTGCAAACATAGTCAATATACAGTTTTTCCCAGTTCGATAGGAAACGACCTGCTTACATTTAAAACAGGCGCGTAAGTATCATCTGCCTCAAAAGCTACTCACTTGTATCGACCCCAGGAGGATGAAAGTCTAAGTCAGCGTGCGCGGCCTGATTACACATAGATTTCCAAGCCGTGTACATTACCCCGCCTGATGTGCGTTCAGATAGTCAGAAAACCTCTGAGGCTGTACTAACCGAGCACGTCTGCGAGATGGTAAATATGGGGCCCCACCTCTGACCCGCACACTCCCGCACCTCTGTCAGATACCCCTCCCGAAGTCTAACAGAGCAGAGTGTCTGAGGTCGAAGGACCCCTGAACCTGTTTTGTGACCCTCCCCCGTCTTACGTGATATTTTAAGCTCACTTTAACTCATTAAAAACACTTGTACTTTACACAAAGCAGGCCTGATGTAAGTCTTAACGAAACATAAAAAAACATGATCATAATAGTATCAGCGCTATCAGTACGGGTGTATGGACCATTTTTAGTGCTATCGAACTAATATCTTTTATTTATTGACTACTAACGAGATCATACCCAAAAAAACAACAACAAAAAACGTAGTTTGACACAAAACAGACACATTTTTAACAAAGAACATATACAGCCAGTTTTAAATACTGTAGAGTTGAGTGCGCATTGGAATGAATATCAAATTGTCCCGTTTTACCTCATACGTCACAACCGCGATCAAAATATATTCAAACAATAGAACAAATTAAACAAGTAAAGCGATCGCGAAACCGAAAGGAATCGCTTTTGGAAGCAGAGACAGCCGCCAATGGTGCGCGCACGCGCCACAGACAGCCATATGCTTTCAAATATCGCACCTGTGTCTGGGCACGATAATTGAAACCAGATAGGATTTAGTGCGCGTAACAGACACCAATAGGCCGTGGGCGGAGCGATGCGCCCGCCTTTGGCCTATTGCGTGCTCTGTCTAAAAAATACAGCCACTAAAAGCCCAATAATAGAAGACAAAACAAAAAACACACGCACGAGCGTGTACGATTCCAGGGTCCATTTCTTAACCCCGGACAAAAGGACTCTCGCTGCGCGAGCACTGCTGCGCAGTGCAACGCTAGGCGCGAGACTTAAAAATGATGTGCATACGGTCCTTGCTTAACCTTATTAAGCCTAATGTGGCTTAACCTAATTAGGAGCAACAACCTGTTCCTGTTCATATGGCAAAGTAATTTCCCTTGAAACTACATAAACAATTGATCATGACATTGTATTCACTACCCAATTTGATACTGACTTAGTTTCTTCACTTAACATGTGAGGTCCATTCACTGTAGAGGAATACGGTTTTGTGCTGACTATATCTTTCCTAGATGTGCCATTACAGATAATTGACTCTTGGAAATGTGAGGTTTACTTCAACAGTCTTTAACAAAAAGTCCAGATTTACCAGAATGCATACATAGGTTTGTACACATATTATTTCTCTTTTTTCTTTTGAAAGAGGATCTTTCACACTACCTAACTGTATGGGTTCAATATCTTTTGAATGTGTCCCATCTTCCTATTTTGGGCATACTATCTAACTGCACTATCAGAACTCTAAGATCAGCACACTTAATAGGAGCATTGACATTGTTTCTCCTGAGGTCAACCAGCCTTAACTAATAAATGGTTAAAGGTGGTTGTAAAGGTCACTACACTTTGATGGCCTTTTTTGAAATTCAGCACATCTTCATCTGGAGAATATATGACTTCCTATAAAAAGAAATCTGTACTTTTCAAGAAAGGCAGAAGAAATATACAGCAGTGAATCATTACATTCCACTAATTGAGTATTCCATTGTGCGCATTCCCTCAGGGTCTATTAACTACATTCAAGCAAAACTTTACTTGAGTGAGGCAGGTGGACACCACACTCTTCCTAAACAGGAAAAAGGACTGTTTATCCCTATCAGTCCAAAAGCATATGGTATGCTTTCACCACTGCTTAATGTGTACATAACAGGAGACAGACAGTCTTGTGTTAGATTGAGGGTACGCTTGGTGCGTCTCTCCAGACCATACAGCAAGGTTCTGGCTCTCACAACTTACAGAATCTCCATGGCCATAGCTTGCATGCATAATTGTTGTGTGCACTGGAAGGTTACTTAGGGCAGGTGTTGCACGTCTGTGTTATCATGCAGGGGACATTCCTGTCCCAATAGTGTATAGAACCCATTCTGAAGCAGTGCACCTTTTCCTCTCTCTAGAGCTTTACTTAGACATGGTATTATAAATACTCTACAAAGAGAACAAGGTTTTGAGTCTTATCCAGCCTTTATGAATAGAAACAAAGACATGGGTTACATAAACAAGTACGCTGCTCACACTGTCTGATGTGAGACTGCACTGGTGCTTATGTTAAACCTGATTTTATTCTGTGTAGAAATTCTTCTAGCACACTCCTGGAGCCAAATGAGGAAGAGGAACTAGGACTAGTGGACTAGTGGAAGGAAGCAAAGAAGCACACCAGCTCTGCAGGATGATTGCAGAGGTTGCCGAAGAAACTGATACAAATGCCACCGATATGTTGCAGAGATGGAGAGCACACTTTTGGATGTAGAGTACAAAGGAACTTAGTAGGTACAAAATGGTAAAAGGAAAACATCGGATGAGACCACGGATTTCAAAGGACATGCAGGGGCGTAAAAGTAAGAAAAGTAAAAAAAAAACAGTGATAGATGTGAAATGCCAAATGACAAACTGACAGACATGACGTAAGCCAAACAACTGGAAGATGTTTCCAGGCACTGAACTAGTGTCTGCACTGGCCTTCTGACCTTTTATAGTCACTAACTCATTAAGCCCCAGAAGTCCTGCTCCCAACCTGGAAGTGAGTACTAGCCTAGTTTCATTGTTCCCGCCCTCCATACTCACCAAGCCTGACCTCTTCTAAACTTGAAGTAGAATGTGAACACTTTGTGCCTGAGTAAAGGTTATATGTTAGCATGATCTTTTCTGATATTCCTAACAGTAATCCCTAGGTGCCAAGGGACCCCAGAATGAGTTCTGACAATTGGTGGCAAGTGGTGTGTATCCATAGAGTCCAGTTACAACTGTTGCATAGAGAATAATGTGTTCATACAAACACACAATTGCCTGTACTGAGAAATGGCAGACACAAGGTTGGTGCGACTAGACCTTGACACCCTGTCTTTAGAACAGTCAAGGGGCCTGTGTTTAGAGAGACCTCTGTGGGCTCCCAGGAAAAAGGATAGGGAAAACCTTGTGGGATTTGTTCAGAACCAGTTAGAAATATGGGGGAAGGGGATACAAGTGAGTTGAACTCTACGGAGGGTAAACTGGTAGGAACCCACAGAGGGAGTGACGTGATATCAAACTCTCTTAGCCCTTTTATCCCTGCATGCCATAGTAGAAAAAACATCAATGGAAAGACTGCCATGGATGACATAAGGGTAAATGAGGAACAGGGCACTGATGTCTTCTAGGCAAATATTTGATCATGCCTGGTTTAGTGCCTGTACCAGATGCCAGCCTGGCTTTGACCATTCCAGCTCTGTTAACCATGGCACAGATTGCATGCCATTCTCAGGAAGAGACTGTGCCCACCCCAGATTTTTAGAGACCAGAGAAGAGTAGTGAGTGGATCAAGGAAGGCTGTGAAAAGGCACATGGTGTGGCACCCATTGCCCCTGCCCTAGGCATAGAGAAGGAAGCAGACCACATATTGGAGTCTGCCGTGCTGCCAGAGCTTCAGCATATGTTAACTAAAGGAAGAACTATCCAGGTAAAGTTCCACCATGCACAAGCTGAGTGCCCTACATTTGTGGTACTTTGGAAGGTGTTGGCTGAGAGGGTGGATTGCTTCACAGTAAGCCTGTGATTCCTTTGCCAGGAACTAGCAAAAGTCTAGTGATTCCTCTAGTGCACACGAATTTCCTGTTAATGCTACCCCAGCAGGTGTCTTTAGCAGGACACTTGGGCATTAAAAAGACATAGGACATGATTGTCTCTTCATTTGATTGGCCAGGAATGGTCAAAGAGAGGTTCCATATGACCTGTTCTACTTGTCAACTCAGTGGTAAGACAGGTGGTATGATATCGGCACCTTTGGTGCCACTGCCTATAGTATTGTGGCATTTGAACAGGTAGGCATTGCCATTTTCAGGCTATTTGATACTCCTTCAGCATTAGGCAGCAAGTACATTTTGGTTGCAGGTGATCATGCCAGCAAGTCTCCAGAGGTGGTTCCTTAATGGACCACAAGGCTGAAATATAAGCAAGGACCGTCCTGGGAATCTTTTCACTGGTCGAATTTCCCAAGATACCAATTTCTAACAGAGGAACTAATCTCATCTCTTCCTACATGAAAGGTATGTGTGAGCAAGCAGTGTGACTAATCATGACTCCTGTTAAGGTATCAAAAAAGAAAGTGATGGATGGAATGCTTGAATGAATCGCTCGGGCCACATCCCAATCCATCATTTTTTGCCCATGATGCCACCTCAGTTTGGACCCAGCCATTTGAAATTCAGCCTTCACCCTGTTCCATTGGGAAAAGTCCGGACAGAACTGTCAGGCCAGGTTCTCCCTGATTCGGAACACAAGCAACCCAGGACCAGTTATTATTGGCTCATCAGCCAGATATAGCTTGATTCCAATGGCACATTAAGCACAGAACCCACATCTGGGCATATCTGTCACACTTAGGGTATCAAAAACAAAGTGATGGATGGAATGCTTGAATTAATTTCAGCCACTGGTGATCGCTCAGACGCATCCAATCCATCGTTTAGTGCCCACATACATTTTTGATGCTCCAATCATGTCTCCACAGCATCCCCTCCACACACCAATGGGTTGGTAGAATGCTTTAATGAGACTCTTAAGAACATGATGGGAACTCTACCAAAGAACCTAAGGACAAAGTGGGATCTTCTCCCGCCATGTCTCTTGTTCGCCTGCTGAGAAATCGCACAGAAGGATGCTAAATTCTGTTGATTTAAACTTCTGTTTGGGCACCCAGCACGTGCTCCACTCACCTAAGTAAGAAAAGATTGGTTCTGAGCCACCTCAGAAGGATGTTGTGGACTATGTGTTTGTTCTCAGGCACTTGATGGGGCAATACATGAATCGGGTGAAGAAAAGCATTCAGGGTAACCAAGAGCTAAAGAAGTTACCATGTAACCAGAAAGCAATGCTGACTGGGTACCAGGAGGATCGGGAGGAGTTGGTGCTGAATCCCATTTGTCCTCAAACTTTGGAGAATATGTGGTGTAATCAAAACAAGGTAGTGCATAGTGTTTCTGAGGTGAACTACTTGGGGGATGCAAGTGCCACACAGGAACCCAAGTAAGTGTTCCTTGCGAACTAGCTAAAGCTGTTCCTACAGAAAGATTTTAGCATGAACATCCTGGCAGGGCCAGATGAGGTTGCAGAGGACAGTGAGCCAATCCCAACCTCTTGCACATTGATAAGAAAGATGGCTCTTTAGAGGGCTACTGCTTGCCCCTAAGCTGATGCCTAGACAGCATAAATATTGTAAAGACATACTGGGATGTTTTTCCCATCTTTCCTCACTCACTCTAAGGCTGACAGCCAGTTGTGTACATGATATAGACATGGGGGACAACTTGCCTTGAAAGGCAGAATGTACAGTATTTCAAACCGGGCCCAAGAGTGCCTCACATCAGAGGTTGTTACAATGCTGGACCTGGGAGCGAGTGAGCACTCCCATAGTACATAGGCCAATATAGTTTTGTTGGATTCTGAAAAAGGGTCGACAGACCTATGCTTTTTCGTGGACTATCTGCCTCTGAATGAGGTGACCAAGACTAATGCACGTCTGATTCCTGAGCTTTCGAGCTCATGGACAGGCCGGGTACTTCTCCCTTCTTGTTGATGCCATTAAGCCTGTATCAGTTCATGGTCATACTTTTTAGGCTCAAACATGTTTCTGCCACTCTTCAGTTCCTGTTGAACTATATTCTATTAGGAATGAAGAGTTCATTGTGGCCTACCTGGATGGCATTGCTATCTTTAGCATTTCATTTGGAAACCATTTGAGGCACCTAGAATAGATGTTATTCTTGTACTCAAGATAAGCCAATGTGAACCTGTGACTTGCCCGTCTGTCTGCTCCAGCAACCGCCAGAGGAAGACCAAAGGACCTCTGTTGACTGTGTCTTTGCTGCACCCTGAAGACTGCGACCCTGCACCCCAGAATGAAGAAGGAACGCCCCCGCCACGAGTGCCAGATCTACCTGATCAGAATGCGTTTCCCGTGCTGCACCAGCTGCCATTGGCCAACTGTGGAGCCGCCTGAACAAGCACGACTCCCCGTACCATGTGGATGAAGATTGCACAGCCACTCTTCCAAATCCAGAATGTGCTCCACATCAGCTAAGATTGATTATTGAACAAAACATTCAATATTTGGCCGTCAGATCTTGGCGGGACTTTGTTGACATCATCGCAAACCATTTCAGGGAGCTGCTTAGTCAAAGGACCTGCAGTGACCTATGGATCACAGCCCTCAGGGACGCTGCTCCTTTACACTCTAGTGAGCCTGCACCTGTGCCTGCATGAAAGCTTCTGTCTGTGTAGTAACTCCTGAAGCATCTGCAGAACACCCCCCTCCCCCCCCCCACCGGAGCGCTGCATATGTCTAATGTATAGTATTGAGCTGTGGCGTGATCACAGCACTGCCCCTCTTCTTGACTGGATCTACCCTCATTTCTTTTACTCTATAATACCTCCCTGAGAAGCACTGGACTGCTCGCTAGGCGAGAACTTGGCCCACATTGCAGCTCCACAGTAGGGCGGAGCCCGGGTGCAAAGGAACCAGCCCCCAATATTGTGTCCCAGTAGCCTCTCTCTGCCATGTGCCCCACCCAAGGCCAACCCCCTCACCCGTATCGACTCGTTTCCGACACTCATACAACGAGGAAGTGGTCAGAAATACCAGGTGCCTAATTAAAAAATAATAATATTTGTAACCTATAAATAATGAATGCAGTAGCTCAAAATGTTCCCTAGGAGTCATTTTCCGGCACATGTGAATGCTGGGGTCTCTGAATAGGAAAGATGCCTGGTTTCGATTCTACCTCATGCCTCTTTCTTCCCTCACTCTACACGTCCGTTTTTTTTATCTCACTCCTTAGGGTTCTTTTTTCACTGCTTTCTTCTTTGTCACAGCTTTCCTGTCGTTCTCTTACTTCTTCTTTTCTTCCTTTTCCGCTCTTCTGTCTCTTGGTCAAAATGTCATGTTGGAAGATAAGGTCCAATCCTGACAGATGAGGCAAAACAACAGAAGTTCGATGGTGTGCGCCTTACACACTGTCAGAGCAGGATTAAACATTCTACTGCATCAACTATCAATTGTGTGGAACCCGGTGGCACAATTGGCGGTACATGTGGACTTTCCTAGATTGCCATCAGCGTGCTATCTCAAATAAATACATGCTTTAGCTGTGCAGGTTTCACGTAAATCCAAGAAATCTATAGCTAGAAATCCAGGGCGCGACCCAAAGCAAAATGTTTTTACAAAACTAACTTCAATGACGCTAGGTTTCCACCAAACTGCGTAAGGGAAAGCCGCATAGCATTAAATATGTCATGAAAGTTTTGTTTTTGTAAAACACCACCCTCTGGAAATGTTTCCTACAAAAATCAAGGTTTCAGGAAATTCCATCTGCTTCCGTCATCCGAGAAGCCACCCAGCTATGCAGCTGGAATGCGGGTCCTGCCCAGGAGATGCTCCCCGGCTGCCTATCACAGGGCCGCGCTCACGCCCAGATGATAGACAGATGTTTACACAAGGAAGTAGGGTTAAGGACTATGCACATCCACTGAATACGAAATCAAAGGTGACACCCTGGGACACACTTATTAAGAAACGTTAAGCACCAAGGGGCTGCTGGCATGAATCAATCAGAGCAGCATAACAAGGGAATATCGCCAGCAAGCGATGCCCCCTTCTCCTTATTTACAAAGCGACGTTAAAGATTCTGTATGTGCTGGAAGGTGTCCCTTCCTGCACGTAAACAATCGCCCCTGCAGTGCAAGCATCCTTGCAACATTGTGCAAGGCAGTGGTCGAAGTGGGGAAAAAAAGGAGGGAACTGTGGGTGGAGAATCAGAGGGTGAGAATAACCCCTGGACTGGGTCAGTGGGCGGAGTCAGAGGTGTGGCCAGAAAGAGCAAAACATCCCAATTTTTAGTATGTGTTTGGTATTTCACTGATCATTTACAACTTATTACATTATTTAATTCAACCAAGGGATACACATGTTTATTAAAGTTTGAATATGAGTTATTGACATTAAAATGTATTCACAGAGCGGGATACGTTTCCAATGACAGAATGTCCCAAATACACTTAAAAGTGGAAGTACAAGCCATTTGTCTCAGAGCCATGTAGTTTCTGTCATCAGCACTTCTCCTCCCTTTTTCCACAAGAGCAGTTCAAACATGAATGACAAAATATCCCAGTTTGAAAATGTTTTCCACCTAAATATGGCTCTGCCATATTTGCCACATAATACACCATCTGCTGCATAATCTGATGATTTTAACTAATACATTGTTTGTAGTTCAAATGAATCAAAAGTTAGTGAGTTGTTTTTGCTGCGAAGTGGAGGGCCCTTTGCAGAAGTTGACTGGTAACCTTCCTCACTGCTGCATTTGACTGTTACACTGGTACTAATGAGGCAACATATTTGCTGAGACTTTTACTATGTATAAACATGTCAAAATAATAAAGTATCAGAAAATATAACACATTATGCTGAAGACTTTTTGTTTGCTGCATAATTTAGTCAACATTGTGGCCTAATTTTGTTCTCTCTTGCTGCATAATTCTACTGCCCCCAAAGCAGGCAGCACATGTTAAAAGTGCTTGTGCATGGAGCAGATAGGCCGTGAAGTTTGCAAACTTAATTTGGTGTGCGTGCAAATCCTGCATTGCCGATCCCCGGTGAGTTGCACTACTATTGCTGAAACAAGGCCAATTGAGGTACCAGAGGGTGAGGCAGACTGACTTCAAAGGTCCTGTGACCTCAGTGACCAAGTCACTGTCACTCTAGGGTGTGTTGCTTCGTAAGCCTGCCCACAAGACTGGAGGTGAACTTCAGCATGGATTGTGGTGGACAGGCCTTCAAGGATAACCCACACTTGCCGCTGCTAGGGCCCACCTTCTGGTGCTAAGACACCAGGGCTTCTACAATCTAGCTGGGCCCTCTAAGGTCAAGTATGGGAATGTGCTCCCTCAGAAGAGTGGTCTGGTGGAGTGGTCATGAACTTGGTTCCCCGGACCCAAATTCGGCAGCTCTGGCCATAGTGCCACTTCCTCTCCCACACTGAAGACCATACCGCCCCACTGAGAGAAACTCGCACTGCCTTCAGCTATAACCCAGTTGTGCTGTACTATAAACACCTGGATGTGACTTAATTCAAATTACGCACTAGACAAGTGATATGCTGCCTGAAAAAAAGTAATAACATCTTGGAAAAATCAATTACTCATAGGGAATGCAAGATTAAGTAAAACATGTGAAATGTAAGCAGGAACAACGTGGTCTTAACAGGGCGCAATAAGGTGAAATGCTTTATTTCTCCTTGTTTTTGCTGTTTTCATGTGTGCTGCATTATGCAGCACACATAAAAGCAGCAAAACCCCATGCATGATTGTTTATGTACAGTTAGGTGTTCCTTTCTGCACATAAACAGCCATTTAAAAAATGACAAGATGCAACTTCTATTTGTGCTGCACAAAGCAGCACAAATACGGTGCAGCCCTGCATTTCAGAAGTGGCGGAGCGCGGCGTTAAGCCAAGAAGCTTAATGCTGTGCTCTGTCACTTCTTTGTAAATATGCCCTGTTGTTTAAAGAAAGACGACAAAACAAAAGTGGCGCTTTATTGGCAAACTCTGTAAAGAGGCCCTAATGTGTTTGGTGTGAATACAACCAATCTGGCCACTTTGCGAGCACTCTGACTTGCTTAATTTAGTTATTTTGAGTATTTTGAACCATTTTTCTCTCCGCCCTGACGCGGCCCTTTGGAATAGAAAAATGTCAGAAAAGACATTGTGGCATGCTGTGTCAGTATTTCTTCTCTGTTAGCTCTATTTTTATGTAAATTGGAATTAGTAAGGCTATTGGTTCCCTTCATGTTCTAGTTGGCAACTCTGTTGTGCCTGTTTGAACTCTACCGGTCTTCGTGCTCCTGGGCCCTTGGTACCCACAGCTTATCTTCAGCCTACAAATAAAGAACTACTACATTCTTTATGAGAAGCATCTTCAATACATTAGATACATTTGCAGCAAAAGGGTTCCTTTCTTTTTTGGATCCATTTCACAGGGGAACAGTTAAAGGGAAGAGAGAGTAAGAGCTGTTTCCTAAAGTCACGGTTTTCAGCAACAGAGATGGAGCGAGACAGGAAGAGGGGCAATAAGGGGAAGCTGTGAGAGAAATAGGGGCAGCTGCCAGCGGCAGAGCAGAAGCGGACACTGCCCTTGTCTTCCCTGGACAAGAAGGAAGAGACAGAGTCCTTTTCCTTCTATGCCCACCCGCCCGTCCCAGATCGGCAATGGCCGAGACTTATCTATAAGCTTTCGCTATTTCTGCCATCCTGGGACACACTGCTAAAAACAGAAAAGTAGGGGAACGGATTGCCTAAATTTTAAGAAGTAGGGGCACGTCGTGCCGTTCCGATCCTGCCCACTTCGACCACTGGTGCCAGGGTGCCTGCACTGCCGCTAGGCAGCTTTTTTTAGCAGAAGTGCTACAGAAATAGCAGGGGTGTGTCGTATTTTTGTAAATATGGTGCATCCCTGCGTTTAAAAAATGTCAGAACGAAGTAACACCACGCTCTGACATTTTATTGTAAATATCCCCCAGAATTTGTTGAAAATTAGGAGTGCAAAATGGTGCAAACTAATTTTGCATTATATTCAATGGTCCTGATTCATGAAGGGAAATTTTTTGGAGGAATTCACCACACATGAGAGCCCATCTATGTGTAGAGGTAAATCTCCACATAATTGCAATTCAGCAACTTTGGGTGAAGATTTATGACTAATACTAGAGGCTACACGTCCCTATCCCCTTACACCAGGGGGTAGAAAAATGCATGACTCAAAAAACAGCCCAAAAAGTAACCACTAGTAATTTACAGCTTACTGGATTATTTTAGGCACACAACAATCATAGTTTACATAGCTTTATGTGAAACTACATATTAAAAAGAATAGGACAACAGCCATCACCTGGGGGAAATCATACACTTCTGACAAACATTACGATCAGAAGCACATACATACAGCCCACACACTTGGCTCTGTCTTCTTTCCCTTGTGCTGTGAACCATGCCAGGCCTTCTTCATGATCCTCCTGAGTAGTAGGGTAACCTACTACACAGACTTTTTGGGTCTGGTGTGGGGTTGAGGGAGCCTTTACAAGATATGCTTACTTTTTGGGTCACTGCCACCACAGAGCACTTTTTTGCAATCTTATTCCAGATTGACTTGTCACTCAGCAGGGTGTCTGGGCTCCTATACAGCTAAGTATATATTTTGAGGAACCATTGTTATTCATCTCAGGTTCTTCACTAGCAACATTGAGGGCCCTCTCTGCAAGAGGTTCTGCCATTCTTGGGCTATAATAACAACTACAGCTACAGAATTCCAGGTTGATTGAGTTGTTGTGCAAGGATGGGTCAGGATTGGCTGTTCCTGCACTTCCACTATGTAACTTCCTATTTGTCACAGTTTGCGAAAAACTCTGTCTCCAGTAAGTACTTCTGGAGGTGCTACAACTGTCATGTCTTATTGGCTCTCCGCAGTTCAACCACTGATGCAGCAACCAAATAGGCAGCTTATATGAAATGTGAGACCACTAGTCAGCCATGCACATGCAGACCTTGGCTTTAGGCTCATAATATGCCAATGCTGTGCAGCATGCAAAAAGCTACAGTCATGTTGCACTTCAGTTTTGGGAGTACTGTAGTTAGCCCCCTCCCCTCCCATTTATCAAAGCATCTAAATCATGACTTGAGAATCCCATAAGTGTGCTTAATAACTGCTAGCATGTGTATGTGCGCCTTCTATAACGTCTAAGGCAGGGCGGAAGGGGAAGAGGAGTTGGGGCAAGGCCATATGCTGCATCACCTGTAACAAATATATGTATATTTGTTTTACAGTTACTACCATGAGAATGCTCCAGATATTCCACGCATGCATTCAATCAAGATTGTGATGAAGCGCGTATTATTAGGAATGGGCGATGACGGAAGCATTTTCACAGGTATACATGCAATCCCAGTGTAAGGAAAGGTGAGCTAATTGTCCCATGTCACAGTAATCCCCAGCAACCAAGTGATGTGCAATAGCCATCTGTCAGAAATGTAGCTGTGTGTGCCCCCAGGAAAGGAAGCGTACACTTCAGTGAATCAGTGTCCGTCATCGCAGACTGTGTACAGTAATGTGGTGTCAGCAGTGTCTGTTTTGGAAATGATGTTGTCTCCATCATGGTTGCTGAACTGACATTTGGGTGCAATCAATAGCGCCTGATACTCAAAGGAAGTGAGAAATGGCACTAAATTTCCTCACCACGTTTCCTTTCCACCAGTGACGTTGGCATGGCAATATACTGGAGATTCAGTAGCCAGAAAGTGGAGTGCAGCCAGCATTTAGCCATGGGGAAGGATGGAATGGGAGCGAGCTGTGGGTGAAATGCTCTAGTACTCAGTTCACCTGATGCTATTTTACAACCATGGCATTGATCACATCTGGAGGGAAGTGGTACTTTCCAGTTCTACTTCCCTGGCCATATGATAGTGATCCTCTGCTGTAGACACTCTCTCTTATACTCAGGTAATTGTTTGAGCAAAAAGTCACCATGAAACGTTCTTAAATTTATGGTCATTAATGGCTAACGAAGAGTTGAGTTATTGAGAAACCGTCCACAACTTGGGGGTCACATTTGACAGCAAGCTATCCATGGAGAGCCATGTAAACAATGTTGCGGGCACCTGCTTTGCACTTCTCTGTGGCCTCAGAAAACTGCTATCATTGTTGCCCTCCCATGCTAAAACCTTGATTGTGCGTGACATAACACTAAATAGGCTTGGCTATTTTAACGCCTTGCTGCTAGGAGTACCAGACTATCTGGTCAATAGAGTGCATTGAGTGCAAGCATCTGCTGCAAAACTGGCATTCAACAGACCAAGAAGATCGTCTACATCTAACTCTATGAAGGAACTTTAAAGGCACCCGTTACAACAGAGGATAGCCTTCAAATATGTGTGCATAGATTTCAAAGCACTTCAGGACAAGGGCCCTGTGCCCCTACAAAAGAGATTAAACAAATATGTCCTAAGGAGGTGTCTATGCTCAGTAACTGTGACTCCTATGTGTATTACAAACATTCTTTCAAAAAAAAAGACACGGCTGACAAGCCTTCATGATCAAAGTGGCTCAGCTGTGGAATAATTTACCAGCCACCTTAATATCTGCATCTGACCTACTGCACTTTAGGAAAGCCTTGAAAATCAGGCTCTTCCCCATGTAATCTACATTTCACCGATCCGGCTCTCGTAAATAGCAGTTTATTTTGTTTAGGTAGAGGCTCCCAGCACCAGCATACCTGTATGGTGATAGTGTGCTTTTTAAATGTTGTATCAAAGCCCGAGCACAACTATCATATCACATACTGATGTATTGTCCACAAATAATGTAAACAGAACAATTTCATAATTTTTGCAGTTTAATTGTATCTTCTCTTTTTTTCTCTTTTGTTGGTCCAGCCAACACATGTTTCGACGCCTGGGAGTGCCCGCGACTTCCTCAGGGCTGGAAGAGTAAATATAAAGTTTGCTTGTAACATATACACCTCTAAAATTATGTATTCGATTAAGATACTGGTGGAGCTCAAAATTACAAAGTATATCTATCAAATCAGTGAACAATGTTCAAACAAATTGTGGGTATAGGTAAATCACAATACGGCAAGGAAAAAGAACAGACCCACGTTGCTGAAAAAGAGTGTATATGAGGTTAATGAGAATCCCATCAGACGTGGGTCTGTTCTTTTTCCTTGCCGTATTGTGATTTACCTATACCCACAATTTGTTTGAACGTTGTTCACTGATTTGATACATATACTTTGTAATTTTGCACTCCACCAGTATCTTAATCTAATATATAATTTTAGAGGTGTATATGTTACAAGCAAACTTTATATTTACTCTTCCAGCCCTGGGGAAGTCGCGGGAACTCCCGGGCGACGAAACACGTGTTGGTGGACCAACGAAAGAGAAAAAAAGAGAAGATACAATTAAACTGCAAAAATTATGAAATTGTTCTGTTTACATTATTTGTGGGCAATACATCAGTATGTGATATGATAGTTGTGCTCGGGCTTTGATACAATAGTGTGTGTAATCCCTAGGGATTACGAATTGGGAGGGGTGGGTGACCCTTCTTCCCTTGAGCACCTATAAGATACTTCATACCTATTATAGTACTGGCAAAGGGCAAGGGCCATTACCAACCAGGGACTTTTCATCCGTTTATTGTGATTTTGTGCTTTATAAATGTTATAAATGAATAATAATAGTTCCATTAGATGCATTCTCAGTGTAGATGGAGGGACACCTACGAAGTTTCCACTGGTTCCCCGCGGAGAAAAGAGTCACTTTTAAAATCCTCACTCATGCCTACAAATGCCTACACAACAATGAACCCAAATACCTCGATGACAGAATCAACTTCCGCGTACCCAAAAGAAACCTCCGATCTTCCAACCTTGCACAGGCCGAAACCCCGCGCATCCACAGAGCCATAACAGGCGAAAGACCCCTCTCTCAAATTGCAGCCAAGACCTGGAACGAGCTACTGGCAGACATCAGACGCGCCCCCTCCCTGAACACCTTCAGGAAGTCCTTCAAGACCTGGCTCTTCAGCTAAACAGATCCGCGGACACCCCACCCCGCCCCCCTCAGCGCCTTGAGACCCTCACGGGTGAGTAGCGAGGTTACAATTCCCTGATTGATTGATTGACCAGTCTGGAACTCCTCAATAGACCATTCAGTTCAGACATTGCTCCTTCACTCTGTCAAATCCCTTCACTTATATTCCCACATTCCTCCAGCTCATCTCCTCACACATCAGAACACACATCACTATTAGAGTTACACATGTGTCCATCTTCTTATAACATGTAATTTCTTCAATGAAATTATCTGTTATAGAAAAAACTTTGACTATATTATCTGACCACCACTCTCCCTTAAAATCCCATTTGCTTGTCAAATACACCATGAAAGTCTGCCTGCACAACTTCTCCCAGACAGTCTCTTCTTCACCGAGACCTAGCTCAACTTGTAATCTGCCCTGGGCATCGCAGTAGCCACCCCCTGGATACAAGACTGCAAGACAGGATAGCACCAGCAAACCTAGAGCAAGATTCACCATCATCCACAAAGAAAAACCCACTTGCTCTATCTCATCAGTTAATTCCAGTGGTCACCTCGAGCACATGGTCTTCACGATCAGCACCTCTAGTAACCCCACCCTAGGGGACCCTACTGTACCAAATCCATAAACCAAGATCCAGATTTGGGACCTCTCTTCTGGATCTCATGTCCCCACTGGTGCTTGCTTTCAGCTGCTTCAACATCCGTATTGACCTCAATTTTCACCTAGAAGACCTCACCGACACCAACACCACCAACCTCCTGGAAGACCTAAGCATAATTGGACTCACCAAAAGTGAGGGAAACAAACCCAAATATCCAGAAACATCCTCGACCCAGTCTTCACCAACTTCCTACACATCATGGTAGATAAACCTACAGCCCTCACCTGGACAGATCACTCCCTCGTCCGCTTCAGCTTAAACCTACCCAACCAGCACAGAACCTCTCTCAACAAGTCGTCCCGCTCAACTGGAACAAGATCCCTAAGGAAGTCTGCACCACAGAACTTCTACATTGATGCCCATGAGACCACCACAACATTACCCACTACATACCCAAGCATTCGGAGAACTCTACATCCAATTCTCCCAATAATTCAGCAACAAAATCATCACTATTTACAACAACTTCCCTCCCCAACTGGACATCTCCACTCTTGCCATCCTCCAATCCAATGATAGGTGCACTCCAAAAACTGACATGACATGCTGGCTTAACATCACCCATCTGGAAATCGTCCACCAGCATGCGCTCCATCCACTCAAAAGCCTCCTCAGATCTGTGCCCACACTTTATCTTCAACAAGGGACTCAACCCCATCTGCATCATACTCATGCCAATCCTCAACGCTCACTCACCACAGCCACATTCCCAGACTCTTGAAAACACACACCCATCTCACCCCTCCAGAAAAAACCCACTGTGGTCTTAAAGACACTGGTGAACTACAGCCCAGTTTCTATCCCCCATATCTGGTCAAAGTCTTGGAAAAACTCAACAACAAACAACTGGCTTACCACCTTGGCTCAATCGCGTCCTGGATTCAGACTAAAACACAGCACTGAGACTGCCCTATTTGCCGCCCTCAGTGACATTTTTCTAATCATGGATAAAGGGGGACCCAGCTGCATTCATTCATCGCAACCTCTTGGTTGCTTTCGGCACAGTCTCCCTCTCCATCCTCATCCAATGCCTACATGTCATAAGAATTTTCAGGCTCCTTCCTCGCTGGACCCACCCAAACACATTGGCCACCTACCTGTCCTCTGCCTATAACCCGACATGTGTTGTCCTTCAAGGCTCTACGCTCAGCCCTACTCTCTTTAAAATCTACGTGGTCCCACTCAACATCATTGGACTCCACATAATATTCAACGCTGATTCAAGTTAATTTTCTTCCTCTCCAATGACCCAACAACACTTACATTACTCAGATGAAGTTCCCCTGGGTTAATACCAACTGCTGAATCTCAACTCAGTCAGAGTGGTAATCTTCAGAAAAGACACCTCCCTATAGTTTTCAGCCTGGTGGCTCTCAGAACCAGGGCAGACACCCACCCCATCAAACTCAGCAAAGGATTTGTGATCAACAATATAATCTCAATACCTAACCAGGTCAACAGGGCCGCTGCCACCTGCTTTTACACCCTCAAACCCCTCAAGAAATATCAGCCGATCTCTGACTTTGCACGCTACCAATTGGGCACTATCTTTTAGATTAATCAAAGGTGAAAATACCCTTGCTCATATCCCACATTGCTTGAAAAAACGACAGGATAATTTTTCACAAATATTTCTTGCAAAGCCCTTTTCATAGTAACAACTATGTTGACTACAACTTGTGGAGATGCATTGGGATCAAGGAATATTCTCAGTTATTTCTGATGTGGCAAGCTCAAAACAGTGTCACCCCCAGCAAGTACATACACATTCCTTTCTATGATGTTCCCCTGAAGTTAGTTATAGCATGAAAATATAAAAAAAAATCAATTGTTTTGCCGCTATAACTATATAGTGACATTCGGTTTCATTACTTCTACTTTTCCTTTCAATTTGTTGTAACATTCCCGAGCAGAGACAAGGCTAAGGTGTTCACCAGAATGCATCATCATGGAGACCTGTATGCCATTAAGCAAAGCCATATCTGAAGGATGATCACCTAGTATATCATTACACACATTGATTTGAAAATTACATCACTTAGCACAGCAGTGATGTCCAAAATGTAGTCATTGAAATTAGAGTCTCTAGTTGGGAGAGGTAGGTACCTTTGTTCAAGTAGGAACCCTTCTTCCTAGTCAGGGTAAGGGGGACACACTTCTAAAATAATCCCTGCTAACCTCCTTGGTAGCTTGGCACGAGCAGACAGGCTTATCTCAGAGGCAGTGTGTAAAGCATTTAAGAACGCATATGGTAATACAGTGAAAACACTACAAACGGAGTCACCATAACAGTTTAGAAAAATAAGTAATCTTTATCTAAACCAAACAAGACCAAAATGATAAAAATCCACAATGTAGTAATCAAAATATGACTTTCAGAAAGTAGAAACAGTTCTGTTCAAAGCACATTGCAGATGCGACACTTTTCACACAATGTACCTTTGATGTGTCACGCGCACAAACAAAAAGTGTCACAGGGAAGGTGATACGTCGGTTCCTGACACACAGGAAAGGTGATGCGTCAGTTCCTTGCTCCAGAGGAGGTGATGCGTCGGTTCCTTATTGCAGCACAGGGGAGGTGATGCGATGCGTGAGAATTTTGGGATGATGCGATGGGTTATGCAGCCACACAGCAGGACCTGTGTTGGAATCAGTGCTGTGATCTCGGCCTTTGTAGAACGGTGCACTCGATGTGGCGTACAGCGATTTCTCGAGCCGTGGGCAGGGCCTATGTCGGTTTCTTCAGCAATGCGTTGGAAAAAAGTGCAGATGCGTTGCACCTCTCTTATTTGCATTGTTTTTTCAGCTTCCAACAGCAGGAACAACCTCCAGAGGCCCAGAAGAGCAGCAGGCATCTCTTGGCAGGTCAGAACTCCCAGCACGGAAGTTCAGGGGAGCTGGGGCTGAAGTCTTTGTATCCATGAGACTTCAAAAACAGGAGGCAAGCTCTAATTCAAGCCCTTAGAGATCTTCCTCAAGCAGCATACACAGCAAAGTCCTTGTCCTTTCCTTGGCAGGTACAGCCACTGCAGGCCAAACCCAGACAGCACACAGCAAAGGGGCAGTACTTCTCCTCAGTTTCACCAGCTCTTCTCCTCTTGAATTTCAGAAATGATCTTTGAAGTCTTTCGATAGCTGAGACTTCCAACAGGAGGCAAGCTCTACTTCAAGCCCTTTGAGAAAACTCTAACAGCAGGATGATGAAAGCACAGTCCAGTCATTTCCCTACCCAAGACAGAAGCAAACACTGTAGGCCAACCCCAACAGCACACGGGCAGTACCCCTCCTTCTTCTTCCTGGTCCTTCTTCCTGGCAGGTTCCTTAGTTCAACAGTGATCTAAAGATCAGGGTTCTGTGTCCCACTTTTTATAGCACAAATTACTTTGTTCTCTGGTGGCAGAGAAGCTCTTTGCCCAGCCAAAACCAGTTATGTCCTGTCTGGTGCAGCTGGCCGGCAGGAGGTGGAAACAACATTGTCCCGAATAGACCAGGTCCATTCAGGTGTGAAAGAAATCTCCTCCCCCTACTCTAAAAATGCAGCCCAGGTCTATTCAGACCAGCCCTGTCTCATCCAGGAAAGGCAGCCCCCTCCCGTGGCCATCTGAGAGAATGCACATCTCCAACCCCTGTCATTCAAATGCCAGACAGTCAATATACAAACCAGCAGAGGCACACAGGATGGCTAAGCAAGAAAATACCCACTTTCTAAAAGTGGTATTTTCAAACACACAATATAAATATCATCTTTACTAAAAGAGGCAATTTTATATTCTGAGTTCAGGCATACTAAACTGCACTTTCTATCTTGTCCCAATGGGAAGTTATACTTATAAGGTGTTATAAATAAACTCCCAATCTATTCTATGGGACAGATAGCCTTTCAATAGTGAAAAACAAAATTGGCAGTATATCACAACCAGGACATGCCACACACATCAGTGCATGACCCACCTTTCACAAACACTGCACCCTGCCAACAGGGGTACCTTGGGCCTACCTAAGGGGTCACTCACATGTAAGAAAAGGGAATGTTAGGGCCTGGCAAGTGGGTGCACATGCATGCCAGGTCGACACAGCAGTACCAAACTGCGCACAGACACTGCAGTGGCAGGTCTGAGTTACATTTACAGGCTGCTCATGTGGGTGGCACAATCTGCAGGCCCACTAGCTGCATTTGATTTACAGGCCCTGGGCACGGATAGTGCACTGTACTAGGGACTTACTAGTAAATCAAATATGCCAATCATGGAATCACCAATCCATAAACACAATTTACAGGGAGAGCATATGCACTTTAGCACTGATCAGCAGTGGTAAAGTGCCTAGAGTCATAAAACCAATAATAACAGGGTCCAAAACAGGAGGCCAAAAAGCAAAAAGTCTGGGGATAAACCCGCTGGATAAGCCAGGTCTAACATTGCCATTAAGACTTCTGGAGCCCTTGGAAGAGTGACCCCTTTTTCTACAAGTTTGGCAAACTGATTTCATAGTGGCACACTTTGTATGGTGGCCATGTGCCCGGGATTGCCGCTTCTGAAACATAAGCTCCTAGATGCAATATTAGTGTCTCCTAGTTTAGTTTGTGGTTTACCAACTGTGTCAGCAGCATGGACTTTGGCAGAATTGTGATTGCCTCTGCATAGTTCCTAGACACAGACTAACATACATTTCCACTTTCATAGCTATAGTTAAGATCTTACAAAGCTTTGGCTCATCCCTAAACCTTAACTCTTCTCTGACTGTATCACTTTGCACCTCAACATACATTGATCTCTTATCATCTCTGTATTAGCGCAAAAATTACATGTTGATGCAAGCTTGCGTAATCTATAGTTGCATTCCAAAATTATGTTATCCCAGAAAAGTGGAAATTTTGGGTATATAATGCTTCTCTAATATTTTAATAGAAACTATGAATTCATATTGTAGTTCCAAACAATGGCAGACACAGTGACCGCACTTCCCTGTGATGTTCCCTGTTGTGTATGAAAAATAGTCAATCTGGTTGAGTGTGCACAAAACTACTCCAGCACTCGCCGTCGTTGAGTGCCAACTGCTATGCAGACAAATGAGGAAGTCAGACTTGTGGAGTGGTGCACTGCTCGTTATTAAGACAAGTGGTAGTCAATTAGTCAATGAGTCTTATGATGTTAAAAGTCTTGAATAATTCTTTATTTTCAAAAAATTGCCAGCCAACGCGTTTCGTTCATGAAAATGAACTTCTTCAGGGCTGTAAGTTATAACGAAAACACATGAGAATGTGCACCAATAAGCATGTGCACGTGTATATTACCTGATTATCGTGACACAGAGGTGAGTAACTTACAGCCCTGAAGAACACATTGCCTCTAAGTTAAGCCTACCTGATCTGTGCCAAGCTACCAAGGGGTGAGAGCAGGTTATTTTGGGGTTTGCTTGTGCCATACCCTGAATTGGATGGTGATTGCTACTTGACCAGGACTCACACCCCAGTCAGCTAACAACCCAATTTCTAACAGACATTGCAGGCTAAGAGGAACAGCAACTCCTGCGGTGAACACACTCTTTCAAAACCATACTTTAATGGAGTTTCCCCAAACCTGTATTATCGACTCCAAATAGTGTTATATCACCATTTAATACATAATTACTTTTCATCAGTTTATCCTGCTTGGAGTAACAAAAATGGATCACATGAAGCTAAACATTTCCTGTGTATAATCTCTGATAGGTAATGTCTGTATAACTTGACAAAATGAAAAATTGTCTTCTCTCTTATCTTCTCCCTTCCAGAGAGGTGGAAGTGCACTCTCTCCTCCATCCTGCTCTCCAGCACACCTGTGAGTGCTCCGACTGGTCCTGAATGTGGCAACCACTTCAGGACATTGAATAACATTCCACAAAGCAGTCTGCATCTGCCCTGGGATGGGGTCTCATAAGGCTGGTGCACCACACAACAGTGCACCCCACCGAGAGGTTCAGATAAGAAGCCCCAGCCAAGAGTGGTCTTCACCTACAACACATCAGGCCTATCTTGGAACAAACCATTATGTTTGTAAAATAGAAATGCTGAAGCAACTGCAGGAATGGGACTCACCACTATAAGGACTGTCTGGATCTATGTATAGTGTATTGTATGTAGTCTTAGTATAGTTAAACATACTGATGATGTTTCACTGTGTTCCCTTGCCAGGTTCAGGAGAAATGCTACAGGTTCCACTATGTTTCTCATTTGCTCGCAGTTTGACAGATGCTTTTTTCATTCAGGGGGATTCACATGTCCTCACAATTATTTGCATTCATAACTTGCTCCTGTGTGGGTGTGTCAGATTCATAACTTGCTCCTGTGTGGGTGTGCCTGATTCATAGCACGCTCCTTGCTCCTGTGTGGGTATGCCTGATTCACAACTTGCTGCTGTGTGGGTGTGCCTGATTAATAACTTGCTCCTGTGTGGGTGTGCCTGATTCATAACATGCTCCTTGCTCCTGTGTGGGTGTGCCTGATTCATAACATTCTCCTTGCTCCTGTGTGGGTGTGTCAGATTCATAACTTGCTCCTGTGTGGGTGTGTCAGATTCATAACTTGCTCCTGTGTTGGTGTGCCTGATTCATAGCATGCTCCTTGCTCCTGTGTGGGAGTGCCTGATTCATAACTTGCTCCTGTGTGGGTGTGCCTGATTCATAACATGTGTCTTGCTCCTGTGTGGGTGTGCCTGATTCATAACATGCTCCTTGCTCCGGTGTTGGTGTGCCTGATTCATAACATTCTCCTTGCTCCTGTGTGGGGGTGCCTGTTTCATAACTTGCTCCTGTGTGGGTGTGATTGATGCATAACTTGCTCACGTGTGGGTGTGCCTGATTCATGCCTTGCTCCTGTGTGGTTGTGCCTGAATCATAACTCGCTCCTTGTTCCTGTGTGGGTGTGATTGATTCATAACTTGCTCCTGTGTGGGTGTGCCTGATTCATAACTTGCTCCAGTGTGGGTATGCTTGATTCATAACCTGCTCCTGGGTGGGTGTGCCTGATTCATAACTCGCTCCTGTGTGGGTATGCTTGATTCATAACCTGCTCCTGTGTGGGTCTACCTGATTCATAACTTGCTCCTTGCTTCTTTGTGGGTGTGCCTGATTCATAACTTGCTCCTGTAAGGGTGTGCTTGAATCATAACTTGCTCCTTGCTCCTGTGTGGGTGTACCTGATTCACAACTTGCTCCTTGCTCCTTTGTGGGTGTGCCTGATTCATAACTTGCTCCTGTAAGGGTGTGCTTGAATCATAACTTGCTCCTTGCTCCTGTGTCGGTGTGCCTAATTCATAACTTGCTCCTATGTGGGTGGGCCTGATTCATAACTTGCTCCTTGCTCCTGTGTGGGTGTGCCTGATTCATAACTTGCTCCAGTGTGGGTATGTTTGATTCATAACCTGCTCCTGTGTGGGTGTGCCTGATTCATAACTTGCTCCTGTGTGGGTGTGCCTGATTCATAACTCGCTCCTGTGTGGGTGTGCCTGAGCATATGTCTTCTGGGCCCACAGAAGTACCTGTTATGTTGTCGACCTAAATTGTGGGGGTGAGCAAAGTGGCACACAAGTGAGTGTCTGCACTCAGTTTTGTTGTACAAACTTTGTGCATCCTGAGCATGCGCATGAGTATTTGGGGCGGTGACCAGCCATCTTAAATCTGCTGCTTAAATTGCTGTGGGTTGTGCCTTGTACCATGATGTGTCACATGGCATTTTGCAGTCGAGTTACCTTCCACTGCTATTGATGGTCAGAGTGTGTCAACAGAGCACATTTTAGATAAACATTGTGAACCCTTACAAGATGTAAGCAATGACAATTTGGCCCAATTGCAGCCAACACATGCCGTCCCAAGCACAAAGATGTTAAAAATCTCTGTTTCACCTTACTGTGTGAACACTGCCCTTATGTTGTCCAGTGTGACCCGGAAGTATAAAGTTCACTGTTTTCTGAACCGACTTGACCTTCCCGTTTAATCTGAAGAGCATGTTTGATTGTGACGCAGATACAAAGGAAAGGAAATACTTTACCTAAGAAGCTAATAAGGAAGGTGGTTTCCACCGAGGTACTTAAATTGCACACCAGTTCTTCTGCTTTTGTATAAATACAATGAAAAGAAGGTATTTAACTTCGTAAATAAATAAACAGCTGCTACAATTAGGCTTTCCAATGAAGAACGCATTTGTTGCCTTCAGGCTACTAACGTTACAATACAATATCTCTCTTCCAAAAACTTTTTTTCCAGGAATTTAGAACGATACTGCTGATAAAGCAAAAACAAAGCGTGTAGAAAAAAGATCTTCAGTCTATTGTATCACTAGGTGAATTTCTTAATTTTGTATTTTGTATCGGCACTGGGCAGGCAATATGAAACTCTGCTGGCATTTTTGTATTTCATGAGAATAAATAACTCCGCGCAGAATGGTAGAAGAGATTGGCCGCGATAAAATAATCTGCTGGGCCTGCAAATGTTCTGCCCAAGAATTCCACCACAATATTTATGCTTACTTTTCAGTTTTATCCTGCTTCTGCACAACCTGGATATTAATGGCATTTATTTTATTTTGGTGTTTTGTCCAGGGCTGAAGTATGTCTTCTTTTCGCATTTAGATCACCTATCTTCAGCTGAGACTGTTATGACCTCTGTGGCTTAAACTAATGGATGTTCGAGGAATCGGGGTGAAGGTTGACTCTACATGAGCCAGTTTTGGCGGTGCTGAGCAGCTGGGGTATAAGTTGTATTCCTGCATTTAATTTTTAAATGTGTTTTATTTACTTTATATTCTTTTACATTTTTAAATGCATTGTTTTATAGATAAAGGCTGTGAATTTGAGCTTTACCTCACAGTAGCAGCAGTGATTAAACCCAAGGGGGGCACTTGCTAATACCTCTGTTACTGATGGATAGGTTAAGGTGCATGTCTTGGAATGTCATGGTGTTGGGGTCCAAGGCCAAGAAGCACTAGGTCTTATCGATTCATGAGAGAAACCACATACAGATCGCCTGTCTAGAGGAAACCCATATGACCCACCTTCTCGGAGCTAGCTAAATTGAGAGGGAAATGACATGGGCAAGTCCATGGCACGTCTTACTCAGCATATTTTAGAGGCACACTGATGCGGGTGGCTCTGGGGGCCTCATATGCTTTGATAGTCTCTCATATTGACCGCAAGGGACACAATATTGAAAGGCATGCAATATGGTACACATTAGTACTGGCGGTGTGAGACTAATGCAGTTTCTCAATGAGTTGGGACCTCTCTGCCTTAGATAACCTACAGCTGCATGACTGTGGTAAGCATTTCTAATATGATATATGACTGAGCAAAGGATAGATCTCACCCCCCTTCACCTCAGTGTGTCCTGACTGCGCTGCTTGCCACCATCATCTCTGATTCGTTGAGGGGAGACAACGCTCTGAAGTGGATAAACGTGGTTACTGCGCTGCACCTACCAGGCTCGTGGGGGCCATCGCAATTCTCTCTCCAGCATCGTGTGGACGCCGGGTTCCCCTGCCGCTGCCGCCTCGCGTCACCTGAGGCTGCCGCAGGGTAGAACCACAAGCCCCAGCATTCCCCTTTGCCCCGCCCACTCACGCAGGACGACGCGCCCGGAGGCGCTACTTGTTCAGAGGCTCCCTCGGTGGAGCGGGGGGACAACGCTCTGAAGTGGACAAACGTGGTTACTGCGCTGCACCTACCAGGCTCGTGGGGGCCATCGCAATTCTCTCTCCAGCATCGTGTGGACGCCGGGTTCCCCTGCCGCTGCCGCCTCGCGTCACCTGAGGCTGCCGCAGGGTAGAACCACAAGCCCCAGCATTCCCCTTTGCCCCGCCCACTCACGCAGGACGACGCGCCCGGAGGCGCTACTTGTTCAGAGGCTCCCTCGGTGGAGCGGGGGGACAACGCTCTGAAGTGGACAAACGTGGTTACTGCGCTGCACCTACCAGGCTCGTGGGGGCCATCGCAATTCTCTCTCCAGCATCGTGTGGACGCCGGGTTCCCCTGCCGCTGCCGCCTCGCGTCACCTGAGGCTGCCGCAGGGTAGAACCACAAGCCCCAGCATTCCCCTTTGCCCCGCCCACTCACGCAGGATGACGCGCCCGGAGGCGCTACTTGTTCAGAGGCTCCCTCGGCGTCGCGGGATCGCGCGCGGGTCGGCGCCGGGAGAAGCCCGGGACAAGGGCGGGACCGTCTGTGGCCGTCCGGGGCCGGAGGAGGCCGGGCAGGGCTAATACTCTTGATCTTCGAGCTAATTCCTGGACACCTCCACATTTGCCAGAGGACAGGGGAGATAAGTCACGGGGGCGTTCGTGGGTTATACATTGTTACCAGACAACACCCACTGTTTTGTGCTTGGTATTGGCTAGTCACAAGTGGTTGACTAAGGGTTAAAGCTGTTCTGTTTTTAAAGCGGTTGTAAGACGACATTATAAACCCGTTAGGCTAAAGTTGCACCATGGGTAAAACGAAAAAACCCCACAGTAGAACAGGGGGAGGAGTAAAGGGAACCCTAGATGCATTCATCACACGGGCAGAATCCTTGCTTTCACACGAAATACTGTTGACGGAGCGTAGGTTATCTCTCGATTCCCTCCTGGCACACAAACGATCATCAATGGGGACAATTGCTGAGTGTGTCACACCTGGGGGGAGTATCCCTGAAGGTCAGGACATTTCAGCCCATAGTAACACCCAGCACGTGACCACAGTACAAGTTCACACATCAACGGTAGTGGACGGGGAACAAGAGGTAATAATACTGGAGGGGTCTTTAACTCCCCCCTGTCAACACCATTCTTCTCCCTCGAGACCGAATGTAACGGTGTCAGGAGTTTCCGAGCCACCTACCCCGGGTATCAGGGAAATTAGAGCTGAAGAACAAACTGGGAATGCCACTGGGGGAGAGAGAGAACCTGACATCCCATTAGGGAGGGAAAGTGAAGTGATCACCCGCTCGAAAAAGATGTTATTGGGGACAGACCCCACCCCAGCTCCTGGCCCTATTGTGAATGTAAGGTCCCCGCCTAACGTACATCGTAAAGGAACCGAAAAAATTAGAAATGGCAACAAATCGAAAAAAGGAACACTCAGGAATGAGCTCATAGCTACTGAGGACATAAGATCCCGACCAACTTGCACACAATGTGAAACCTGTTCCCCGGTAATTAGTAAGGAATGGTTAATGGAGATAACGAAAGTATTAGAGTCCAACATAGAGACCCTTCTCCTTAAACACTTGGCCCCCTTAGTAGAACATATCAAGAAAATTGAGGGGAAAATAATTAGGTTGTTGGATGCACAAAACAGGGAACACCCGGTGGCCCAAATAATCACGACTCAGGAGGGGTTGGGGAGTGCCTCGCGTCCTGCCAGCGCCGATTCAAATAACAGCAGGCTGGTAGGGAGCAATTTGAGAGCTGCCACTATAGCGAACAAGGACAGAGATACACCTCCCATCATTGCAACCCCTAGATTACAGCAGGAGGGTAAGAATATAGGGACGGTAATAGCTCATAGTCTTCCAGAGGCACAGGCCCGGAGTACTCCGGGTCTTCAGACATTGGACCTGCCCCCAGCCTCCTGCCCATACACAATAGTCCTGGCGGGAGTCCCAGCCCAAAACCCCGACAGAGAAGAATCGACAAGCTCCCTGATCAATAAAATTAACCACTGGTTATATAACAATGTGAAGGGGGTTAAGTTGAGGAATACTCAAATCCTTATGGCAAGAAGGGTAGCTTGGGTTGGACCATCAGAGAAAAAATTCCCAGGGGACTGCGTTATTGTTAACTTCAGAGACCCGCAATTGGTAAAAGAATTACTCGCTTCCAGTTGTGGGTTCTTTGATAGTGGGTCGACAATAAAAATGCTTCCACTTAATTTTTTCTACAGGGACCACTTAACCGAGCAACGACAAACGACATGGAGAAGAAGGGTAATGCATACTATAAGAAACAATAGTCCGTGGTCTGGCCCAAACCGGTTCACCCCACTATGTGAGGCAGCAGTGATGGACGAACTGGACTGACTGGCCCATGAAGAGATTTTAGAGCCCCTACCCCCCTCAGCTAAGTCAGTGCACAAGGAGTTTCTGGATATCAAGGGAAATATTCCCGAACTTTCCACCAGGCAAAATGAAATTACACCAATTCCTGTAGTCAAAAGCGTGGTTTTGGGAGGGACTTGCCTTGCTGGATTCCTTGACCAAAATCAGTCCACCCTAGCCAGGAGGACAATAAATTACGAGGCGGAGGAACTTAGGGTGGTCTCTTGGAATATTGCAGGATTATCTTCCAAGCTAAAAAACAAGGAGTGGTTGGATTTTAGTCAGAAATTCCATATTATCTGTCTACAAGAAACGTGGGAGACGGATAGTAGTGCTGCACACTTAGAGGGATATAAAATGTTTTTTGTACCGGCCCGGAAATCTAGTATGGGAAGAGCGAAAGGAGGACTAGTAATATATGTGTCCCTCAAACTACAAGGGACCTGGGAGGTCTTGGGCTGGAGTTCGGATCATTTACAGGGCATTAGTTATCGCAGGAAGGGCTTAAGATTTGTCTTAATAAATTTTTATAATGCAGTTCAGCCAACGCAGAGGTTGAATGAGCTCGAGGATAGATTATCAGATCTACACTCCAGAGGAAATAACCACCCAACCCTGATTTTGGTGGGCGATTTTAATTGCCATCAATGCCCACACTTAAAATGGGAAGGGGCTAAATGGGATTTCTGCCCCTCTACCAAGGACTGGCATCTAGAACATTCACTGGATGGTAGTAAACTCGGTAATATCCTGGGCACATATGATCTAATCCCTACGATGGACTTAATCAAGCCCATTAACTCTAATATTATTAACCCAACGTTCAAAGGCAGAGGCAGGGATACTATTATTGATTTTATTTTTGTTTCTAATGGTCTTAAATACAGGATCGCAGATTTTAGTATACAGATTAGCATTTTTAGTGACCATAACCCCTTGGTGTTGTCATTGATGGTTGAGGATTCATCCTCTCAGGCAAGGGCCAGAATGACGAGGGGCAAATTAGAAGCAATCGATCAAGGCAGGCGCATACGTTGGTCTAACATAGATGGGGAAGCATTTTATAAAAAACTTATTGCAACCCCCGACAGTGGGATCTGGATGTGTTTAGACCAGGATGTCAAAGGCAAAAAATTGATAAATGTCTTTGTAAATATGGCAAGGGACATCGATAAGTTACTCAGGGCTAAATTACCACCTACGTCCAACAGCCAACCAAAATGGTTTGACAAAGCATGCTCCAGTGACCAAAGAGTATTAAAACGGGCACTTAAAAAAGTACCGAAAGACAGGAGCAGGATAATGGAATGCAGGGCCCAATATAAGCAGGCCACAAAAAGGAGGAAACAAACTATCCAATCTGAGGCTTGGGAGAATTTAAAGGAGGCAGCGGAGTTGAGAGACATGTCTAAATTCTGGAAGGTGATAAATGACCCAATTTTTCAGACATTAAATAGCGAGAAGATGGCCTGTAACATATTTCCAGAAGAATGGGTTTCTCATTTTAGTAAGTTGTATAATCATGTCAGTGCTCCAACCCAATTAGCCACAGATGTGGGGACTCTGCCAAATTCATGGGTGGAGTTTACAGTGGACGAAGTTAAAAATGGAATATGTGCCCTGACAAGAAACAAGGCCCCGGGGCCTGACGGGATTCCCCCAGATCTATTCTTATCACAGGTTGAGCTGTGGGCTCCTATACTAGCGAGAATCTTTAATACAGCCGTAGAAGAGGGACTGCCAAGGTCCTGGTCAACTGCCCATATTGTCCCCATATTTAAAAAGGGAAATAAGAGCAACCCACAATGTTATCGACCGATTTCTTTAATCGATGTGTCGGCAAAGGTGCTAGGGAAGGTGATTCTAAATCGTCTAATGGACTGGGCGGAGGAAAAGGAAATTATTACAGACACCCAGTACGGTTTTAGAATGGGCCGCTCAACTTCTGACCAATGCCTCAATTTATACAATCTGGTCGCAAAATATACTGTGGCTGGCGAAGGTACAGTTTTTTTAGCATTTATGGACCTGACAGCAGCCTTCGACCGGGTTAACCGAGGGAAATTATGGGAGATTCTAGAGTTGCTAGGGGTAGATTTAAGCTTGATATTCATTTTAAAATCATTGCACATGAATACCACAGCCCAGGTTCGGTATAGCAACGAGGGGAATCTGACCGACCACTTCTCTTGCACAGGGGGCGTGAGACAAGGCTGCATCCTGGCGCCTTTTTTATTCACATTATATATAAATGGCTTGGACAACGCTCTGAGAACACTGGGAGTTGATTGCCCGAGAGTAGCAAATAGAAGAATTCCTGTCTTATTATATGCGGATGACGCAGTACTCCTCTCGCGTACAGGGAGGGGTCTGCAATCTCTTATTGATGGCTTCTGTGAGTTCATGGCAAACCTAGACTTATCCCCTAACCTTACAAAATCCTATATTATGGAAGTAGGAAAAAGACCAACTAAGAATATTTCCTTTAAAATTGGGGGACACAAATTAGAGAAGGTTGAGGTTTTTAATTACTTAGGGATCACCTTCGATAAACATCTCAATTTTAACGCATTAATCACTGAAAAATGCAAACAGCACGTGAGCATAATGGGCTCAATCATGAATCGTGCCACGAGATTAGGTAGGTGGTCAGTGTTGGAAATACTGAATTTATATAATTCTATTTGTTGTTCCAAAATCATGTATGGGAGTGAGGTTTGGGGATTTAGAAACATGGCCACCGTACAATTAGAGGAAAACAAATTTCTTAGGAGGATCTTGCAGGTTCCCCAAAGCATACCGGCTCATATTATTCACGAGGAGCTAGGGATCCCGTATATCTCCGACAGATTAAGTTTTAAGCCATTACTGTGTTGGATTAAAATCTGGACCAACCCTGAAGCAAGTCTAAGCAGAGAAATATTAATAGACTGTATCAGCAGGGATAAAGGTCATAAAATACCATGGCTTAAGTATGTTCATGATAAACTGGAGTGGCTGGGTTTTGCAAAATACTTTAAGGAACCAACGGCCCTAACCCCGCAGCTAAAGGTCACGTTAAAAGCAGAATATATGAGGCGGATAGCCTGTGCCCGGGAAGATAGCGAAATTCTGAAAGGGTCAGTGAGATCTCATATATTAACTAAATCTGTTGTAGGTCTCGAACCCTACCTGGCACTGATCTATAATAAAAACGATAGGTTTTTAATGACCAGCTTCAGACTGGATCTCTTACATCATATTTTAGCAGTTCCCGCAGGGTACACGAAAGATATTGGTGCAAAGGGTCCCTGTGGCTGCGATCTGGGATCTCCACAGGACACCCTACATTTTGTATTCTTTTGTCCATTATATGAATACCCGCGGGCTCTTTTTTTAAAAACCATCCTAAGAGCGAATAAATTTACCCAAGTCAGAGTAGCTCTTCTATACTTAAAACTGTCTGTGGAACCCTTTACCTTGTTCTGTACTGTAAATATTCTGAGATTAGCTGTGAAACTGAGGAAATCTAGAAGGGAGGCGTAAGTTACTCTGATTGCCGGATACTGTAGTTGAGGCATCCGGATTAAAGGCCCCCCGTATGATAGTTTTACATTGTATACAGAACAGGAGATAATTCGTGGAGTTTTCACAATTGTTGTCCCGCAATGTTTAGAGTACTTGGGATGTTATAAGAAGATCGTTTTAATTAGGCTCCGGCTTATTTTAAATTTGATTGATCTTATGTAAACTACGATCTTGCATTTTAATTATTGTTAAAGTGTTGGTATTCCCTATCTGTACAGCTGTCAGCACACTGCACTTTATAAAAACTATGAATTTGCAATTTAGTATAAATCTTAGGCCCAACTCTGCTATTGAGATCCTGGAATGGCCCATCAGATATGTTTTATTTTAATGTTTTATGATGAATTGCTCATATTACTGTATATGAAATGTGTAAATATATTGTTCTTTTCTGGATGTTTTAATATCCGAATAAAGATACTTTGATGATGATGATGATGATTCGTTGAGGCAGTGAACATTTATAGATGCATGGAGGGAAACGTTTCCCAGACGACAGGGAATATTTGTTTTATTCTCCAGTTTAGACTTATTTCTGGGGGACGGGGAAGCAACTTTGCTAGTTGAGGAAGCAGGATATTAGAGGCGAGCAGCATCGGACCATAACCTCCTGTTGTTGACCCTATCCTGGGCCCCACCCCTACCCTGGATTCCAACACGATAGCTGCCTATGGAGGTGCTCTGCAATGTGCCCTTTTGTGCGACTGTGGGGTGCCACATTAAACAATATTTTACCGAAAACGAGAACTCAACATGCTCACAAGGGACTGAATGGGACGCCTTTTAGGTGGTGGTGTGGGGTCACTTTCTATAAACTACCTATGGGGTCAAGAAGCAACTCCATGATGAGATCAAGTCTCCGCAACCTGATTTGTGTGAGTCTGTGTATCAGTCCACTGTTGATGCCAGTGTTCTGCCCAAGCTGGCCAGTGTAAGAAAGCTAACTAGCTTAGTTGCGATTACTTAATTATCAGGCGTATGTTGCAAAACAACACAATGAGGGGTACAGGGCGGGCTGCCTACTGGCGTGGTTATTGAAATCGGAGATGACTCTGATCTCCAATCTGCACTACTGTTAATATGGATATTGATGCATTTGTTGACAAAAATGAACGATCGCCCTTATTAATAGAATCACCCATTCTGAACTCCACATCTACCTCGATACGCAAGTACGTGGTCAGGCAGGCCCTGCGACCTAGGCCCGGGATTATTGATCAATGTGTCACAGGTGGGAGGGTGCATAGGTATAAGGCAAAGATTCGGGAAGGAAACTCTTGATCAGTTCCACAGATAGACACAGCAGCATTACAATGGTCAGGGGAGATTTCCCAACAAAGCACACATGGCCGGTAGGGGTATGCGCTCCTAAAAGCACCATAAAAGTCAGATGCCCAAGGAGTTAGGAACACTTAGCCAATTGGGACCTACACACTAGTGATTACACGCTTCCCAGGCCGAACATCTGAACACATTCAAAACTGGACACACTGTGTCCAAGCAGGTCAATACCCACCTATAGTAACCATTGACAAATAATTTATGACCCCAAAGGCAGCAACCAACATTCCTTACCATATGTGGTACACTCAAAACCTTTTATGGCTGTGTAATGTTTTTAAAGAAGCCTCAAACTCGATGTAAATTGAGACAGCCCTCAGACCTTGTGCCTGTAACTGTTCTCCTTGCCGAACTGTTTAATTAAACAAACTGTTCCTGTTGTGCCAAACGCCTCTTGTCTTCTGTTTTTTAAGGAAATCTGATTCGAGAAACACTATGTGGGGGTCATACTCAGACACTTGGACCTACTCAAACTGGTGTTATTGATATCTTCATGCTAGTTTTATTGGACTCTCTATGCCTCCCTCAGAAGTAGAGAGAGGCAGATGTGGTTGCCTTTCTTGCTGATTTGCCACTCCTGGTTCTAACTTCGACCCAAAGAGCTATCTTAGCATCCCCCTCGCCCTTGAGGAGATAGTGACAGTAACTTAACAGCTACCACGAGGAAGGCGTTGGGGAAGGATAGCCTATCTTCACAGTTTTACGTGACGTATAAGACCCAGCTGGCACCGCAGCTGCTCACTATATACGACAAACCATCTAGTGAGGGGATTTTACCCCAATCTCTAAGAGAGGCCATAAATGTGGTGCTGCCTAACTAAGGATGAGACCTGACGGAGGTGGGATTTTGTCTTCTGCTATGGTTAATCAATGCAGATGGGAAGATACAGGGTGTTGCAAAGTGAAAGATTATGTGGTATGACTGGGGGGCCTTACCATGCAATGTTCTCACAATACACAGAGATTGACCTCAGATTCACCCTTAGCAGCCTTAGCTCTGTCCTGGTAGTGTGGTGCAGGGCAGTCATCCGTACTCAGAGGAACATGTGTTAAGCATTTCACAGTACCAACACTGTCAATAAGTAAATAGCATGACTCGAAAGAAACTTTGACACAAAGTTGTGGATTTTTTTAGTGTTCAAAAATAGATGCAGTTAATCTATCAAATTAGTCCAATTGAAGTCAATTGGGGAAAGCACAGGTGACACTTGGTCACTTATAGGGTGAGTTCAAACAAACTGTCTTGTGGATAAGGTCATGCGAGTCTCTAGACCAAGTTCCAACTGTTGTTATTTCATTACCTTGCCCAGGATGTCAGTAAGCAGAGGTGAGTTGGCTGTCCTTGGTACTGAAAAGGATCTGCAGGAGCTGGCAAACTTGCAGCAGTTGACAAACCATTCTTGGGGAAGGAGTTCCACTCTACCCACGGAGAGTAGAGGCCTTTGAGGTCCTAGGCGCAGGGTTCAACAGCTGGATTTCTTCTACCTTGCTCGGTGGTTCCAGATGCAGAGGTAGCTGGCAGCTGTCAATCACCGGGGCAGGTTGCGCCAAATATGATTTGCCACACACTTGAAGACTCCAACTTCAGGATGCTTGAATACAGCAGTAGGGTCATCGCCAATAATGGTCACTGTTGCTGTGAGGTTCTCTCGGGCTTGAGATGTCGTTCAAGGGGTCAATCACCTGACTGGCGATCACCAAGCCCTGGCTGTGGCAAATGTAGTCCACGGTTACTTTGGCGGCTGGAGGTCGACAGGAGTGGAGTAGCAGCTTTAAACTTGAGTAAACTTTAGCTACCACTGCAGACTTGCAGAACAGCACTTCTCTTTGGGCTCACTCTCGGCAGGCCCAGGGAGTCGCAATTCTTGTCACACAGCACGTCGATTTTCCTGCAGCTTGCAAGGGCTTGGCTCACCAATCCAAGGGAGTCTGTTTCGGTTTCTGGCATCCGTCTTGTTGGCAGCAATGAGCTTTTGCCACAGACTCACGTCGAACACTGGGTTCCAGTATATGGTCTCTCCAGGGCACTTAAGTGTCCTATCTTCGCAGAGCGGCAGAGTCAAGGTCCTGTTGTCAGTGACGGTATCTTCTTTGTGCTTCTTCTTGGATTCACCATCAAAACTGAGGTTCGGGTGCCAATCTTAAATCCTAGTTTAGGGGGCGTTAAGGGCATGAGGGACAGTGGCCAATGGGCTACTGGTCCCTGAGGCTAACCTGCTCCTGAGATTACAACATCCTGTGAGTGTATGTCACCTTTTTACCCAGAGCCCTGTGCTTTAGAGTCTTCCAATAGGGCAGGACCCTTCCTTGGCTATACAGACCTCCTAGTGTGGCTAGTCTTTTGGAGGTGTACGCCTCTTGAATAGCTTATTTTTCTGCCTGCCGGGCTAGACAGGGCGGGAAGGGTTTTTCCCTCGAGTGGGGGACAAGGAATTACACAGCAAGGGCCGTGAAAGCCTTTGAGGCTCACCACCTTGATGACTGAAAACACTAGCCATCCTGGGATGGTGGAGGTGTGACCTCCTTCCTGCCCAGCCCTTTGTCTCCGCCCTGGGGAAGTTCTAGCACATCCCACAAGGAGGGCAGACTCAGTGTTTGACATCAAACATGACACAATTTGGTCTTTTCATGATGGAGCTGCCTATCTCGAGTTTTCTCGGTAGCCAGCCCATATTACTCATTGGACTGCCGGTCATTCACAGTAAAACCTTCCTTTACAGGGTTACTGTAGGGACATATGTATAAACATATATAGCCACACCTTTAATATAATGCACTCTACCTCCTGGGTTTAGGAAGCCAACCTTAAGAGTGACTTTATTAAGGCAGTGATATGGCTCTGCAGCGCATGGTGTGTGCAGAGTCACTCTCAAGCAGATAGGCTGCTTGTGCAGGGCTGCAATGGCAGACCTAGGGACACACTTTTACTTGTGCCACACAGGGTGGCACAATACCGTGCTGCAGCCCCGGTGACCCCTTCACCACCCTCGCCCTGGGTACCACTGGTACCATGTACTGGAGAGCTATAAGGGGGCAAAGTACCTTGCTAATTGGGTATACTGATTCACATCACTTTTAGGGGAAAGTCCACAGGCACTGGGGCCTGGTTAGCAGTATCTAGCAGTCTAAAATTGGTCAAAAAGTTGGGGGGGCTTCTTCAAAGTGGCCCAGTTTCCAACACTTGGTAAATTGCTGGCAATCAGAACCCAGCATCTTATACCAACCCTCACTCATATGGACCAGTATGGTTTTATACCCACCGTAATTTCTTTTCTTAACATCTGGAGAATGTTTCATATTATGGATAGGGTGCCACGTAGTGAGGAGACCCTGGTTCTCCTCTCCACAGATATAAAAAAAAGCAGTTGACACTATCCTGTGACCTTAGCTTTGTGTCATACTGCAGAGACTGGGGTTCGGTCCTAAGATCCTTTGTTGGATCTGTTTATTGTACTTGCAGCTGTTAGCTAGAGTGAGTAAATTGTCGTGAAGCGACATTGGCACAGAGGTCAGTGTACAAGCCAGGGGTTCCCGCTGTCACCCCTTCTTTTTGCCTTAGTGATGGAGCCTTTGTCTCACCTACTGTGAACTAAGGGTGTTGATGGCAGTATCAAGCTATTGCACTGACCACATGTTGTATCCATGTATGTAGTCAATACATTACTGTTCATGAGAGACCCCGAGGAATCTCTCCCCAGAGTGATGTCAATAGTGACATCCTTTAGTCAGATGTCAGTGTACGTTACTTGGTCTAAGTCCTGCCTGTATCTTCTATTCTCAATGCCCAGACCTACATGAATAGCAGGTGGAACCCCAGTACCCTGGGAGAAGCATACATTCCGATATTTGGGGGGGGGGGGGTTCAAATATGCAGAGACGAAGAGAAACTGTATAGTGGCAATGTCAGGTGAGTCCTGGCTAATAGAAAGCAGTCTCTTAGTTTCTACTGTAATCTTCCGCTGTCCCTAATGGGCAGGCTAACAATAGCTAAAGTGTTGCTGCTGCCCTGGGTGCTCCGTTACTTATTGGTTTTACCGATTCTCTTTACTATGATATTTTTTAGGGACATCAACATACTTCTCAGATAGCTGATATTGGGATGGGGTGGGCGGGGATAGCCCCTAGTCGACTGCATTACCCAGTTGATGGGGGGAGGGACTTCAAGTTATGAAGCATACTATCTGGCGAAGAAACTCCACTGTCGCACCAGGAGGGAATGCTATGGGCAGGGAACTGGCCCACACTCTAGACCCTATTATATATCATTATATGAGGTGGTAGTGGGTAATGTGCCTCTTTCCCATGATTGCCCACAGGCTATATGGGTGGCAAGATAGTGTTGGCAACGGTATAAGTAGAAATTGAGGCTTGGTGAGATATACGGGCTGGAAATTTCCTTTCGGCTCTTACCTAATTTTAGGTCCTTTATGCCCCAGCAGAATCATTAAGTGTGGACTGAGGTGGAGAGTCTGATGGTGGGAGGTTTATTCTCTAATGGTACCCTCCTCTCTTCTGAGACTCTTAGTGATGCAAGGGAGCTGGGAGTTGGCCAATTGCTCAAACATAGGGGGATATGTACAAGGAAGTGGTGGAGCGTGTCGTCAGTCTCCTTGGCTTAACAACATGTTCTGCCACTTCTGGAACGCAAGGCTGCACCATATTTACAAGAATGTGGTGCAGCCTTGCGTTTCCCCCTGCGATGACGCTAAGTTAGAGCAACTTAGCACCAATGCAGGCACCCTTGCAGCATAGTGCAATGGTGTCTGCGTGCAGGGGAGGATTATTTATGTGTAGGAAGGTGTCCCTTCCTGCACATAAACAATCCTAAAATGACATTCTGTCACTTTCATGTGTGCTGCTTCATGCAGCATATGAAAGTGACAAAATGGCACTTTAAAAAAAAGTTTGTTTATGTACAGGAAGGGACTCTTTCCTGTACATACACAAACAATGGCATTTTGCTTTTTCCATGTGTGCTGCACAAGGTAGCACACATGGAAAAAGCAAAAATAAGGACAAATAATGCATTTCTCCTCGTTTCACCATCTTTAGACCAGTTTTTACCTGGTCTTAATTGTGATGCTGCCTCATATGTACACCACCCTTGTACATGGGGGCAGCGTCAAATACAATGGGTGTTGCGGTGGAACACCCATCCCTACACCCACTGCATGCCCGTTTCACGCCAACTATAGCGTGAAAGGGGGCCTTATGTACAAGGCAGCGTTAAGCCACGTTAAGTACATAAGGCGCAGCCCCTATCACCACCACAATGTCTGTAAAAGTGACGTTGTGGTGTCGATAGGGGCTTGTACATATGCCCCATAATGTCCTGTTAATGGCAATCAGAGATTTGTAGGGATAGGTTGAGCCCCTCACAAATCACACCTTACATACACTCCTTACGCACGGGTAGGAGGCAATGAGCTGTAATAAATGTGTATGGAACGGTATCGGCAGCCCTATACACATACTTAGGTGCCCTCAGAGGTCGAAGTGGACGGGATCAAAGGGTCATGACGTTTATGAAAAATCGTTCTCCTACTTTTTGTAAAAAGACAACCATCCCGGGACAGTTAGTTGCGATAGTTTAAATGCTTCCGCTGAAGTGTCATTCAGTGAGTCACCTGTGCTGTGAAACTGAAGACAGACAAACAGCTAAAGTAAACAAGCCTTCCTGCCAGGGTGCATGTTTTCCTGAAAGAAATTCAAATGTGCGCACCGAGTTTATCTACAAATGTAAAGGGTAATGTGCAAATTTAAAGTATGCTTGGGAGCGGTACTGGCTTTAAGTGATAGAATCACTCGAAGCTTTGTGATGACATTCATTCTTTTTGAGTGGTAGTGCAAAGAGTTAACTGAGCTGTAAAATTTGTGTGCTTTTAATTGTAATTGTATTTATATAGCGCTTACTACCCCTGACTAGGATTTGAAGGGACAGTTATGTAAAAAAGTCGCATTACGTACAGTCTGGGAATTAATACAATTTATATTTTGGAAGCACCATTTTATTTTAAACCTGTTTGTGCTTTTTGTAGCAGCCTATCTTATACTATTTGGGGCAATTTGAATTATTGACTTACATATTCACAATGCTTTCTGTCACAGGCTGTGACTTTGTAGCACTAATAATGCACTATTCTCCACTGCACCACCCAAGATTTAATTTTGTGGCTCTCTGGTCACACACAGATCTCAGCAGTGCATTAAATATTAGGGATTTCCTAATGTGTAGCGTATTTGCTACTGAGTAACAACTTTTAAAATATATTTTTTATTTAAGCTGCGCATTATTTTATATGTAGCTATATACTGTGAAAGACCAAAAAAAGTTCTGAATATTTTTTTTGCCACACCTTTGACTCTGCCCCCACGTTCACTGACCCCTCCCCCATTGCATGCAACATCACAGTTCCCATACTTTCTTTTAATGTACTTTAACCACTGGATGCCCTTAAGACTAAATGGGGAAGAGCCCTAGCACGAGTAATTAAGGACAGGGAGCAGGATAAGATTTTACAATACAAGAAGCCAGAACCCATGTTTTAAATTCATGCAATTTAATTATTTGCACCAGGCATATCTGGTGCCAGCTTGAGTGGTGAAACTGTACCTGGGACCCCTAGATATTTGCCCTCATGGCCATGCATCTAAGGCACATTTCCTGCACATGGCAATTATGCCAAAGTGGGTGCATGTTACATCCCTCTTTGCAGACGTCTCGAGAAGAAGGCTTCAACATATTAACATGCCTACTAGGCCTGATGCCACACAGACCACAGACAGGGGTTAAATAGAGGTCGACAGGGTGATGTTGGCTTGATGTGGCGGGAGACAATATTGCTGGGAATACAATATAAAATGGATGGAAGGCCCCCGTAGATAGGGATGCATGTGGTAGCGGCGAATATGCCTTGCTTTCCTGCATGCTTTTTTTATGCATGCCATCACAATGCGGTCATTACAATGACTGCGCTGTAACAACGCATGCCATTACTCGACAATTCGGAACAACGAATTGCTCTAGGGGGGCACTGGATGTTGGAATAGTATAATATACTATTCCAACTCCTGACTGTGCACCAGTAGGGAAGGTGTTGGATTTTAAATCCAACGCCTTCTGACCCCTAGAGCAAGTTGTTGCTCCGACTTGTGGAGTAATGGCATGCGTTGTAATGGCATGCGGTTTCCGGTTTCGGGGAAAATGGCGTTTAGCGGTAGTGACACATGACTGTCAGATATTCAGTACTAGAAGCAAGTTTCAAATTGACATCAAAACCAGGCATGGTCTTCCATGTATAGGGGTTGGCCGGAGGACCCCTTCCTTCACCTGTCCATCTCCGCCTTCTTGGAGGGACTAGCAATAATTGTAATTGTAAATGTAACTGCATTTATATAGGGCTTACTACGAGGCATCAAATCACTTTTCGGCCACTAGCACGCTACCCAAAAGGATTAGTGGTAGATTAGTATTGGAAAATATGAGTATAGTATTAGTATAGGGAGGTACGAGTTAATTTGAGCGGAGGACATGCGAGTCTGTTAGTTGGATTGAATAGAGTAATCGAAGGATAGAGAAAACCACAAGTGTTAATTGGGAGATCACAATAATAAGTTGAGATCTAAGAAGAGTAAAGGAGAGATGGAGGAGGCAAGAGCCTGTAGAAAGGCATTAGGGAAAAAGAGAATCAGAATAGAAAAATTAGGTTTGGGATGAGTCAAACCTCAAAGGAGTAATAGCATGAGGGAGGATTTAGTAGGATTGTTTGGGAGATCATAGTTGTAAACTGATGTGTGAGGTGATCCAGGAGGTTTAGAAGAGGGTGGAGTCTTGGACGGGTTATTTTGGAGATTATAGTAGTAGAAAGGGTTTGAGATGAAAGAGAGTGAAGTTAGAGGATAAATTGATAGAGGTGTAGAGTGATGGTAGGACAGAGTAAAGCTTTTGATTGAGTATTTTTTTCTTGTACAATAGGACTACACTAATAAATATATAGATACATGATTACATAGTAATGGAATATATGTGTAAGGAATATAATATGTTGAGATTTGTGTGTTTTGGTTTTGTGGAGTAGTGAGAGGAGATATTGAAGTAGTGGTTTTCTGTGAAAGATTGGTATGTGCAGTACTGCTTGTGGGTGGTATTTGAATAGTACAGGGATGGTGATGTGTTTTGGTGAAGAGTATGTGGTGTGCAAGAGGGGATGGACAAGAGCTATGAGTGTTTGTGTTTGATTAGCTCACTGGTATAGGTTATGTGTGTGGTGGAATGGCATGTAAGGATTGAATGGTTGTGTGTAATTTGTAAAAAGAAGAGGCGTGTCGGTGAATGGTGTAATGGAAGACTGAAAATAGGTTTTGTCATGATAAAAGGGGACCTCTGAGGAGCAAGTAGAGGATAGAGATGTTTTTTTGTTTGAATAGGGAGTGTGTGTCTGGAAGCATTCAAGTTTTCCATAATCTGACTTTGTGTTGTGTTGGTGATGCGTGGATGTGTTAGTGGTATAGGACAGAGTTGTATTTTGTATGAGAATGCAGGTGCCGTAGTGTTGTTGTTGGGGTAGAATTGTGTGTAGGTGTGATTTGTGGATTTTTGTAGTGGTTGTGTTGCGGATTAATACACATTGAAATCTATATTAGGTTTGTTTTTGATGCATGAGTAGAATGGCTTTGCTGACATTGTGTTTGGATGTTGGCGGATGTGGAGGACTTAAGGTGGTAGCTCGTAAGTAAAAATTGAGCAGCATCTCTGGCACTGGGCCCGACCTGAACACGCCCAAACAGGAAGCTACCCTTGTCCTCCCTGCCCATCCCAAACAGGCAACTGCCCATGTCCTCTCCACCCAGCCCAAACATGCAACTGCCCTTGTCCTTTTCCGCCCTTAGCCTCGACGCCTGGGCTGAGACGCCCTGAGCCCTATGCTTAAAATTGCCCTATTGGCCAATGGAACACTAGCCAGAATCCTAACCAATCAAAACCCTAACCCTAAACCCTACAGCCAATGGGAGACCTGGCCCTATTAACCAATCATATCCTTAGCCAATCAAAGTCAAAACCCTAATGCCTAAGTCCAATAGGAAACCCTAGCCCAAGTAGCCAATCAGAACCCCAGCCCAAGTAGCCTATCAGAACCCTAGCCGAAACAGCCAATCAGAACTCAAACCTACGCACTTAGTCCTATAGAAGTACTAGTCCTAGCAACCAATCACAGCAACATATGCAACAACTCATAGAAAACATATAAAAGAGCCAACTGACCTTAAGCCCGGACTGCTCTGGCAGGGAGGTGGTCCTCTATATGAAATCTCCTTGGATACAGACAGGCACAAACCACACTTCCTAGCTTCCAGATTCTGATCAGTAGGTAAGGGGCACTTTTGAAGCCACAGACATACAGCTTTTCAAGCATTTAAATGAATAACTTTTCAAGCAAAAAACGAGTGCTGCGTACATTTTCCGAGCACAGTTCAAAACCACAGAGCAGATTAAGCAGTCTCCTTAACACACTGTAGTTAGCCACTGAGGTGTATGGGTGGTGCCAAACGACGCTGTGCTGCTCCGACCATGGAACTGCATCAACTTGCACAGGTGTGTGTACAAATAAGTAGTTCCATGCACATGCATTCAGAGTCCAGACGAAGGCAGACATGTCCTCTGTTGTGGTGGGATATGTGAGTATTCCCCACGATGCAACAAGGTGTTGGGACCTGTGCTGTGGGTGACAATCTGATGTGGCTGCAGGAACGTAGTTACTCGTTTATAAATGCCAGCGCAGCTTCATGTGCACTGTGTTCCAATAGTACGTCATTGTTTGGTTCAAGGGACACCAGTGTGAGCCAATCCATTAACTGGTCCGGGCTGATGTGCTCAGTCAAAGCCGTTTACTCAATCCGCAACACAGCCCAATAGGAGAGCGCCTCAATGTGATCACTCCACACGAGGTGTTGTGCAATCTGCCATGCGCAAATGCCAGTACATACGCCAGAGATCAGTACATCCCATGCACGGCTATCCCAGTGACACTCCTGTTCGTGGGCCAACAAGGGGCGCACTTTCAGGTCATAATCCAATTCAGCTACCGTTGCGTTGGATAGGCAGACCTCCATGGGCCACTCGAATGTGCATGATCGACAGTGGAACCAGGGCTGGAAGCAAGTGACGTAGGCAAGACGGAAACTCAGACGGAAACTGATTCGCAACACTGCCATTGGCAGGGATTCCAACAGATGCAGCATTCGTGCACTGTACAGTACCATGTGACAGGGGTTGTGCATGTGTCCGCGAATGCCTGCCATTGCGTCTGTTGGTCTCGTGGCACCGGCACTCCTCAGACCGGTGGAAGCGTGGTGGACGATATGCCACAGCTCTGGGCAATGAGTCGTATGTGCGTGCAACGTTTGGACATATGGGTAGTTTTTAACCAATGTGTCAAGGGCATCCCTTGCAGGTGTAGGTTATGCAGGGACAAGTGTGTGTGGGGTGTGGGCACGTTGGTGTTTCATTAGCACAGTTCCTGGTGTGGGAGTCGTTGGAAGTTGGTATGGTATCTCACGCAGGGTGTGCCAGCCACATTCAGGACCAAGGTCGGGGGTTCGGTTGGCCTTCGGCCTTTTGTGTTGAGACAAAGGAGCTTTCATTCCTGATTTTAGTCTGACTACTGCTTCCATTTCTTAATTGTGATGTGGACTTCACGCTGACTTTGATGCCAGGCCTGTGATTTAGGGTGCACAGATTTCGAGACACACCCAGCTGTTGGCATGTTTGCATGAGCCAAGGGCCCGATTGGCCTTGCGCTCCTTGTTCAGTCTCTCTCTTTCTATCCACTTCTTTCTCTCTCTCTCTCTCTCTCTCTCTCTCTCTCTCTCTCTCTCTCTCTCTTTCCCTGGCCTTTCATGAGTGCCTGACACACCTTCTTCTCTTGGATATTGTCTTGCAGGCTGTGAGTCACATGATTGTCCAGGGATGCCCCGCCATGACTCTTCAAAATAGTTGTTTGGTGACAAATTAGAATGTGACATTTTGTTTGGTCTTTCAATGGTAAATGTATGAATCAGGATTTCATTGCTCACATGTATGTTGATTGTTGCAATTGTGCGACATCAGGCAGGTGCTTTGTTCATGTTTTCATGCCGTTGATGTGCTGTGTCTTGGTCCGGGGAGGTGGGTGGGTGCCCGGGGCCCGGGGGGCAGTGGGTGTTGTGGCCCTCTTGGGTATCCGGCACGCATGTTCAGTGGCTCCATGGCATCTGTTGCTCTTCAGGTGTGGCTCTGGGCTGGGATCTCTTTTGTGGTGCAGGCTGTCCTCCGACTTTGCACCAGGTCGGAGCAAGTGTCAGTTTCCTGCTGCTAACGTGCCTTATCTATGGCGACGTTTATTGCGGCTGCTATTGCAGGTAAACTGGTGTTATGGGCTCTTAACACCAGCTTCTGAATGGGATGATAACGTTATCGCAACTTTGGCTGCGATAAAGTGCCGTTAACTCGGCGGTAGCTCCTTGAGAATATGCCCCAATGTCTGCAAAGAACATGACTATGTTCTTGATAGAGAAGTTCAAAGGCTTCATTGCTATTTCATTTTATGCTATAGTACTGTTTTTCAACGTCAATATTTTCCTATCGATCTCAATACTAACAAAATGTCAATATATAAATCTTAACCCCTTCAGTGCCCATGACGAGCTGTCATGAACCCCGCCCGCTAATGAAAGGGCCGGCACAGGGCGGGGAAAGGGCGGGGCACTCAAGGGGTTAAGAATGTAACAATCGCTTAATTAGTTCAGCTGAGTATAGATTTGGTTTGCCCGTGGCCCCCCCCTCCCTCTCAGACCCCCTTTTTATCGACCACCCTTGGGTGGTCCTGTGTGGAGTTCCTCTGCTGTGGTTAGACGCCCTTTCAATGTTTCTCGCCTTGCTTTTTGTTTTTCTTTACTTTTGTTGATATTTATGTAAAAGGGTGTATCCTGACTTTCCTTATGTGCAGCCTGATCTCCTGTCATTTAGCGGAGTCCCTGCGGGCCAGTCATTGTTTTTTAACTGTTTGATCATTTCTGCATACTAGCGGCCGGCCCAGGCGGTTGTAGGCCCGTGCTTGTACCCTTTTTATCTGCACAATAAAAATTAAACAAAAAAAAAAAAAAAAAAGAATGTAACAATCTTCTTGTGTTCCTATCCACTTATCAGTAAAATACTCGAATTCCAATCAATTGAATGTTCTTTTCGCAATCTAGACGCTTCCCTCTCTTCTTATGCACTCACAAGGATTAAAAAAAAGAAAATTCCGTTGCGAAAGGTTTTTCCAGAAATTAACATATGGCTGATTGAAATCCCAGTTGACATGCCAGCATGACACATCTTCTTTATGGCATTAACTACATACATATTCTCTGAGGAGTCTTTAATTTTGCCTTTAAGGCCCTTATTATTATGAATGGCCTTATGACTTCCGATTTGTGCTTTAATTCCTGATACCGCAAACACTGAAAAGTATGTTTGTCTATTTCCTGCTATTCCCGCTACGTGACCAGAGGCCTGGGAACCAGGGCTTGTATCACGTTTTGAGATAAAGTTGACAAGAGTGAACAGAAGGAAAGATCTGGCAAAATGGTGTGCTCCTGCCTGGCAGATTGGATCCACCTCACCTGACAGGACATGGCAGTGCACGGGCAGGCAGGCCACCACCAAATGGATGTTTGGTGAAGCTACCCTCCTGCCACATTCCTAGGCCTCGGGAAGACAGTGACATTCCAACAACTAAGGTTGCTGTCTGCCTACCACCACCCTTCCAAAAGTCTCAATCACCTCTAAATCGCTTCAAAAGCATTAGACAGTTGTTAAACTGAGCTAGGAAGGAGACAAGTGAGGCTGCCTGGATCCATTTCTTCAACAACGTTAAAAGAGGCAGTTCTGGGATTGATGGCTGAATGAAAAGGATGTCACATCCTCCCACCATAGTCAAACGTAAGGTCATTGAGTGAAAAGGAGCTAGAGTCCATGGACTTATGAAACCCGGATGGAGCTAAGCTTCCTCTGAGGTTTAAAATCGAACCCAGAATATATTGACAACGAATATGGAACAGCGTTAGTGATGTCACATGACTACAGGACATAACACACCTCCCTTTTTTGACAACAAAGACACACAACTACCCAGAACAACAGACACACACCACGAGGCTTAAGAAGACCATACAAAGATGCCAATACAAGAAGTGAAAATAATGTGAAACACAAAATTTGACAGCTCTGAGGAAGATAAACTGAAAAGGCAGTGTACTACGCTGGGTAAGTGCCTTCTGAGCTTTCTAAAACCTCGACCCCAACTTCATAGCAAGATTAAGCAATTGAGGCAGAAAGAAAAACACTTTCAAGTAATGATGAGGTGGGAGCGTGGCTTGGCGCCCGTGAGGAATGGTGGCGTTTGTGTGAGGTGCTCTGGCGGGGCCAGGAGCTTCACACATCGTAGCGGCACCGGACGACTTTACGGCACGCACAGGTCAGCGGCGCTGCATACTATGAACGTTTCGGTGGCCGTCTCAACCTCATGACTGCTGTTTAATCCCCTAAGTGAGTCTCTCTGGTGAGAACGCGCTATAGCGGCCGCCATTTTCTGCCGCTCGCGCACAGCAGCTCTCTTCAGAATTTTCATGCTGCCATCTAATTTGCCGCTGAAACCCTTTTTGAATGCTTCCTTGTTGCGCTGACAACATACTGCCAATTTGACATGCTGTGGTGTTTTTTGGTATTATATACTTAGTGCTGCATTCTGTGGATAACATGAGAGGAGCACTGCTGTCACTTAAAATGGATTCACTGCTAGAAAAGTTATACAGATGAATAAAAGGAGAACATTTTTATGCATTTGGTTTCTGCTGATGAATGGTCCTTCAGTGTAACTATAGTAAGGTCTACAGCGTTGCACCTGTAGTTCCTCCCACATGAGAGGAGTACTGTTGTTACTCAAAACGGTTTCACTGCTAGAAAAGATAAACAGATGAATAAAAGGAGAACATTTTCATATATTTGGTTTCTGCCGGTGAATGGTCCTTCATTGTAACTATCGTGAGGTCTACAGCGTTGCACCTGGAGTTCCTCCCATTAAGTGTTTCCATGGAAAGAGTGTTCTGGCATTAATGTTTTTTTCCTGTCCTGGCTAGTATTTCAAGGGGAGTACTTGTTTGTTTCAGGACTGGAAGTGAAGTGGCATTCTGTCGCCCACGTAGTTATGTAACTTGGATCTTCAAATGAGGATTGGGCGTAGCTTGGCCCCCACGAAGTTTGGCGGTGTTCGAGTGAGGCGGGGCTGGGCTGTGAAGTTTCGCACCTCCACGTGGTGCCGGGCAATCATTAAGGTGCACATAGGTCATTGGAGTCTGTATTGACCACTTTGATCACTTTGACATCCTTACAAGCATCAAGGCAACGCTTTCATTCTCCAAGTGAGTCCTTCTGGTGAAGACACGAATATCTCATTTGACTGCAGTCCGCCGCTAACAGTATGGATTATTCTGCATAAGGAGCTTTTTACTCAGCTTGTATGACTGGCAGTAACTTTGGCAGTCATTTTGTATTTCCTGCCTATATTTTTTGGCGCAGTTATTTTTTGTCAGTCTGTTGAAACTGTTTGATGCTAAGGAGGCTGTGCCGCTGTCTATATGGGAAGAACGAAAGGTGCTCTTTCTGCGAAGTTGCCACAAAAACACATGGTTGTTAAAAGCTCTAGGATTTTTTCTACTTTTGCTAAGCTGGAAGACTCTTTGCAGCCTACATCACACACCCCGGTGACAGTTATGGATCCTGTACCGGCACCGCCTGGGAAAGCGCTCACTAAACGTTTGAAGCATAATCCTCCCTCTCCTCCTAAGCCAGTCTCCCCGGTCTCCATGGAGTACACATACACGTTGGACTGTGTGTGACAATCACTCAAAGGTTCTTGTATGCTTTGTTGAATGTGATTAGTCTGTACTGTGTTCCTGTGCCAATGATTGTTCTAAGTACACATGCATTGGATTATGTTGTACCGAATGTATTTTTGAAAAATATTCTTTGGATATGAGGTGTTCCTGCTCTTTACAAATCTACTCAAATTTGAAAGACAACAGACCATTATTGACATTGTTGAAAATATGACGTACTTGTCGATATTCTCTGTGTCTCCTCTCTTTTTCATGTACACCTTATTAAGTCTGGTCACCCTAATTCCTCTTTTTGGTGGAGGGTGGCTCTTGCTTTGCTTCTGTCTGATAGTTTTCCTCACAATAAGACGCTTCTCTGTGCAGCTTTAAATTAAGTGAAGATAGGGGATTGTGTGTGAATGTGGTATTTGACCACGTCAAGAGTGTAGTGCAAACATTCACCCCCCTTCTTTATAACAATGTTTCTCTTTATAGAGTCCATTGTTATCTGTTTTTGTTTGACACTCGTTTTAACCAATATCACATGCAATGCAATATATCAAAATATGGGTAGGAAGACGCCTATATTCACAAGCAAGAATAGGTGGGATCTACTACTTTTTTGGGTATTAAGCCGTCTTTGTACTTTCAATATCAGCCTAATTGCTTTTATCAATGAACCTATGTCGTCTATATGTTAGATGACTTTTGTGTGTGTTGTTTTAATAAAGTTTCGTGCAGTCAAAATTGTACATCACTTAGTTAATGTATAATTTCATGTACCCGCTACTATAATGCTGATTAATAGTTAAGGGCCAATATTCGCATTATGATTATGGCGTTAGCCTACAGCGCTATGTTTGGTGATCTTGGGGTTTGAAAACTATTACTAAAATAGGGTTAGTAGATGGACGTTCACTGCGGGCGTATAACCGGAAGTGTGAATACATGAGTGATTTAGATTCCCGTTCTAGTTGTTCTTCTTCTTTCTCAATCAGTTTGTCCAGGAAGCGCTATGGGCGTGAAACCGGAAGTATGTCAATTACATACAAACTTGACACGGAAGCGTCTTAGTGCAATTGCTTCCTGCTTTGACGGTTTGGCGCTGATCGAGGTTTTTAAAAGCGCTTGTGCGGCAAAGTACTTTCTTCGCTACTTGTCAGTCCTGGTACGGGACGTGAAATACGGGGACTGTGCTGGACAACCCATTTCGGACGTGGCTAATACCACTATACGGTGAGCTTATAATGCAGGGTGCTCATACTTAGCTTAGGCTCTGACACGCTGTAGGTCTTTCGTGAACGGGGTATCGAGTTGTGTATATCTTGTAGCCTCTAATATCCGGTTCCTTACTGATGGGTTTTTTTGTGTGTGCATAAGTATACACATCCCCCGTCTTTGATGTATAACGTTTGTGTGGCGTGGATGCCAATAAAGTAGACGGGTACCACTGAGTGGTTTGTTTGCTTGATGCGGGTTTTTAAACTTATATTCGTGTTTTTTATTTGTTCATTGGTGAATTAGTCACCGCAATGTCCGTTCTGAACATGCATGTGTCTGGTTCTTTGATCAGTTTCAAACATGTTTAGCAATTTATCTAGACCAGCGTTGTCGTTGGGGAAGCCCGACTTTGATTGCGGGCAGTTTTCTGTTCCTCCGTTTTCTTTCCTTTTTTGTTTTATGTCTCAACCGTATCACTCGTGATATGTATTGCGTTTGTGCGTAACCATGGGATTAGGATATTCGAATGAAGTGCTTGATACATATTTTAGGATGATTTAATTGGATAAGCATGAAGGGTTGAATGCATTATCTGCAGTTGCTAAATTGCTCTCATGAGGTATGAGAATTGCAACCACTGAGTCGATATTCTTGTCTTACAGAATTAAGACCTCAGACAAAGATCGTTTACCCTTGGGTCTCTGAGGTCGCTGTGTCTCATTTTCGCCATACATTGGGTATGTCTTCTTTTTGACTATTTTTGTCTCATATCTTGTTACTTTTTCTCTTGGCATCTTAATATTAGTCACTCACTTAGGAAAGGCCTTTCTACTTAATATAGCTTGACGGATTTGACCTCTTCCTTGTTGCTGATCATCAAAGAAATATCCTACGCTCTAAATAATTTTGGTAAGCTTTAATACATAACGCATTGGTGATTTAGCCATGTTTACTTTAGACTACAGGTTTTTATTTGTCTGTTTCTCTCACTTATGTTTGAAGCATCCACGTTACCATTGGGAGTGCGTGGAACAAGAGTCACTAATTTCCAAAGTTTTTTCTTTTCACGGGTGTGGTAGGGTCTTTCTCTCCTTTGCTTGATATATACACATTTTTCCTGGAATGTGTTCTGTTTCCTAAATCACGTGGATAAGATGGTGGTTCTTTCGCTTTTTCCTCTTTAGCGTTTCATTCATGGACATTTGACATTTTAGAAATTTTGTCTGTCTTTGATTATTTTGTGTGTTTCTTAAGAAAGTCTTTGTATTGTATGCCATTTCAGCCCTGAAGAAGCCCGTGTTTGGGCGAAACGCGTTGGCTGACTATTTTGTGCGAAGTGCAACAAGAACAATAAAAGACGGAAGAAATAACACATCTCTCTTTCATGATTTGTTCTGTGTTGTATTGAAACTGCTTGTATCATTATATTGCCTCTCATCCAGTTTATTTTCCATGGAAATGTTATTGGATGAAATAAGAGACCTCCGACCATTCATGGAGGAAACCAATTCTAAGCTACAAGTCCCTACGGATAACTGGTCTCACCTTGACACAAGAGTCACTGCAGTTGAACAGAGTCTTTCCTCCTTCAAGGATACAAATACGAACGTTTCCCAGCTTCAATCTCAAGTTTCGACGTTCCAAAAGCAGATTGAAGACCTTGAAAACCACAATAGGAGAAATAACCTACGTATTTATGGATTGATGGAGGGACTCGAGGGGTCAGACCCTAACACCTTCTTTACCTCTTTTCTCCCCAAAGTGCTACATCTCGAAGAGGGTACGTCACTCAACATCCAAAGAGCACATAGATTAGGTCGCCCTCCATCCAATGTGTCGCCCTCGCAACGCCCAAGAGGAGTAATTATCTACTTTCTGAAGTACACAGATCTATTATTGGTGTTATCTGCAGTTAAATCCGCTCAACGCATCACTTGGTCTGGTTCTACTTTATTCTTTACGCAGGATTATGCCAAAGCCACTGCTAATAGGTGGAAAGCTTTTCTTAATATGAGGCCAGCTGTTCGATCACTGGGTGCCCGCTATGGTCTCTTTCATCCGTGTTTGTTCAAGATGACCAATAACAACAAAACCACAACTTACGAGGATCCAGTCAGGTTGCAAAGCTTCATTAACTCTTGCAATCCACACACTATGGACACTCAACGACCCTCCTCATCGAATATTACTTGAACTTGAATTTATTGATGTAATATTGTGATGTATTTCTCATAAGTTGTTGGTTAACTCTATCCCTTGATCCTGTATCTTCTACTGTTGTTTTTATGCATACCATCCTCATATCATTCAGGTTCCAAATTCTACTACGCAGGGTCACTCATTGCAAGTAGTCTGTTTAGTTTGCATTGTTATGTTGTCCATTTTTTCCCGGACCTAAAGTTTGATCGCTTTATTAGTTTGATATGTTCTTATTGTTCTTATCTTTTTAAAAAATATATTATCTCTTATTATCCTCCTCATCATTTGATGCTTTCTGCTTCCACAGATTGTATGATGCTAATTTCTTCAGTTTAGCTTACAAGTTTGTTGTTTGAAGATCCTGTTATTGTTTGGTTCAATATATTTTCTAATTGTATGTTTTCATTCTTCTTCTAACCCATGTCACTCATCGTCCTCACAGATCTTTCACCACTGTGCCGTGGTTGCTCCTGGATTCCCTGTTCAGCCGACCCCAGACGTATTGCCTCCTCCATGTGGTTCCATCCCCCCTCACATATTCCCCTGAGTCTTCCTTTGTAGGTATGTTTTTTATTGTTGTGTTATTTGTTCTGTTGTTCGTTATGTGTTTTGAAACACTTTCTTCTATCTCTCTCCTTCATCATCTCATTTTTTTATTAATTCTTTCTAATGTGACTTTACTTTCTCTTCCTTTTTGGTATTGCTCATGCCCTTTATACAACTCTCATTGCTCTAAGCTCTCCTTATTCTTTTTCTTTCTCTTCTCTTCTATCGCTTTATATTGTATTTGCATTGAATTGGACTTTAGCACTTCAAGTTTGGACTCTTTTATTATTATTTATTTCACTTTACTGTTTTGGTTCGCTATTTGCAACTGTCATATACATTCTGTCTTACTTTGTTATGCCGCTTAAGCTAGTTTCATGGAACATTAGGGGGCTTATTTCTCCTATTAAGAGACAAAGGACTTTATCACACTTGGCCAAGTTAAATGCTTACGGATATTGAGTCTATGAAATTAAAAAGAGGTTGGGTGGGTGAGGTTTACTTTTCTCCAGAAGATGGTAAGCGGAATGGAGTTGTGATATTGTGTCGTAAATCTCTCCCAGTCACTTTATTGTCGCAGCAAGTGGATTCTGGAGGGAGATGGATTATTGTCAAATTGTCACTAAAAGGTGTCCCAATTTCTCTTCTAAATGTTTACGCACCTACGGGTGGGGATGCCTCCTTTTGGTCTGCTTTAGCCAAACGAATTTCCAATTGTATTGAGGATAATTTTATTATGGCTGGAGATTGTAATCAAGTGTTGGATCCCTTTGTGGATAGGAACTTTAAAACACCTTTTATCCCGAATAAATCACATGTCTTTTACTCACACTATCTCTCAACATAAACTGCTTGATGCCTGGCGCCTTTGTAATCCAATTACCAGGAATACTCCTTTTATTCCCCCACACATCATACTCAATCAAGAATTGACTATATATTTGTTTCTCATAACATTTCACAATCCCTTACATCTGCGGATATTGATCCCATTCTCTTATCAGATCACGCACCTGTTTCTATCGGCTTTGACATACTGCCGAGGAACAACGCTCCCAGACGATGGCGTTTTAATAACATTCTCCTCTCTGATCCCATTTTCTCCACATCATTTATTTCCTTCTCTACTGACTATTGTGAGAGAAACCATACAGAGTCTTTATCACTCGCTACCATTTGGGATGCCTTTAAAGCATCAGCAAGAGATTTCATCATAAGCTATGTTGCACAGAAAAGAAAATCTACACGCAAGATTACTACTGATCTCCTCCAAGATATCAAGGCATTAGAACATTTATATTATACATCCCACTCTGAAGATTGCTTAAAATCTCTTATTAATGCTAAATTGGAATTCAATAAAAAATCAACATATAATGCCTCTCTTTACTTATTAAAATCCAGTGCGAAATTCTATGGCGGTAAAAATAAAGCAGGGAAATCCTAGCCAATTATCTAAAGATTTGCCAAAACAAATTAAATATTGATTCTGTTTTCAATGAACACTCAATCTTAAAGTTCAAAGACACTGACATTTTAACCGAGTTCTCTTCTTTTTACAAGTCCTTATATTCTTCAGAAACTCAATCTACGGATGACTTATTACTGCAATTTTTCTCTAATATTCAAAAACTTCACAAGGTGTCTCCAGATCTCTCTCCTTTGGAATCTGATCTTTCCCAACAAGAACTATTATTTGCTCTTCAAAACCTTAAAAAGGACAAAGCGCCTGTCCCGGATGGATTCACTGTTGAATTTTATACCCATTTTCTAAGCTTTTAATGCCCAAATGCCCACTTATAAATTTCTTTTCCTCCTCAAATAGTTCCTCCGGTTCTTTCTCGGAAGCACATATTTGTCTTATCCCTAAGGAAGGTAAAGACCCCAGATACTGCAAAAACTACAGACCTATATCGCTGGTTAATATTGATTATAAAACAATTTCTAAAGCCTTAGCCATTCGTTTAGATTCCTATTTACCAAATTTACTAGGGAAAGAACAGTCCGGCTTTGTTAAAGGCCGAGTCATCACAGACAATATACGGCTTTTTTTCGATGTCTTATCCAAGTCATCGCATTTTAATCACTCTTTGTCGGCAATAGCGTTACATGCCGAAAAAGCTTTTGACAGAGTTGAATGGAAAAATCTATTTTATACCCTGAAATGGTTTGGATTCGGCCCAAATTTTGTAAATTTGCTATCTCTTCTCTACTCTCACCCTAGGGCAGCAGTATGCGCTAATGGCCTAATCTCTCCTTTTTTTAACTTAAGCAGAGGAGTTCGTCAAGGGTGCCCTCTTTCGCCTTTTCTTTTTAACTTATCCCTTGAACCTTTTTTGTCCAAACTATGTCAGAACCCTAATATTTTTGGGTTTCAAACATCGGGTGCTCACGTCAAACTTGCAGCTTATGCCGATGACATCTTACTCTTCTTGTCTAGACCAGAAGTCTCAATCCCTGCTTTTTTAGCAGAAGTGAAATCTTACTCTCTTATTTCTGGATACAAGTTAAACAACGATAAATGCGAAATATTGCCTTTAACAAAATATGCTTTTAGCGCAGAATATCAAGCTTCCCACTTCAACTGGAATCTGAATAACATTAAATATCTTGGTCTACATTTTACAGCTTCTATCTCCGAAACGGTAACATTATGTTTGAAAAACTGTATTCAAAAGATTTCAGAACTGACCTCTAAATATCATCCTTTGTATTTTTCGTGGTGGGGCCGTTTGGATACCCATATCGCCCATAGTTTTGTATACTGTTTTGAACATTCCTGTCTCAATTGCTACTAATCTTTTCAGAAAAGTTAATTCCATTATATCCTCTTTTCTGTGGGGCAATAAAAAACCCTGAATGTCTCTGCTGAAATTAATTCGCCCCAAATCAGAAGGCAGAGTTAATTTCCCAGATTTCCAGGCCTACCAGAAAGCTTTCCTCTTGCGTCAAGCATCTCTTTGGTTTCTCGACTCCATAGATGAAAGTCCTCTTTGTCTTTGGACCTTAACGGAACGCTTATTCCTAACCCCATACTCATTTCGTGAATATCTTTTCTTTACTCACAAACAACAATCTATTTCCACTCCCATACTAAAACATACTTCCAAATTACTTGAGTTGCCTTTACATTCTATTCATGGTTCTAGGGATTCCTTTTTAAATTCGACGATTTGGCACAATAAAAACTTGCTCATTCGCAACAAACCTCTTTATTGGAAGACTTGGAGGCAAAGAGGTTTAATATGGATTTATCAATTGTTCTCAAACTCACAATTTATACCTTTTGCTACACTTTCACATTTATTCCATTTGCCGACCTCCTTCATCAATAAATATAACTTACTCAAAAAAACTGTGCTGGAGACTCATTCACACGTTCCCACTACACCGGTCACCTCTACTAATCCAGAACCCCATACCAGTCTCCAAGCCTTGTTAGTCACCACACCTAAGGCTTCCATTATTCACAGATTGTTACAAGGTAACGGCACCAATAGACAGAAGACAAAAATTGAAGAAGCGTGGGAGCAAGACTTTATTATATGTAGGCCATTATCACTTTGGGAAGACATTTGGATCAAATTACGCAAGGCCTCTAGGGCAGCAAACATCACTCAAACACTATTTTTTGTTTACAATAGGCTTTTATTCACACCATTTACCTTAAGCAAAAGTTTTTCCTCCTTTCTCTATACCTGCTGGACATGCTCCTCTCCTAACGCTGACTTATTTCACATGCTATTCACTTGTTCACACGTACATAGCTTTTGGAATCAAGTATGGCCCAAATTAAATTAATTTATAACATTAAGTTTCCCTTCTCTTTAATTCACATCTTTTTAGGTAGCCTCTCTTCCATTTGGGAAGATGTCTTATCTAATGTCAGAATTATTGATTTATTAATAGCAGTTGACTTTCAACAAATTACTGTCAATTGGAAGGACTTCTCAAAAATTTCATATAGGGCTTGGTGGTATAACGTTTGCTATAATCACAGGTTGGACACTGTCTTTGTTCACCCTCCTCGCATGGCTACTAAGCGTGCTGACTTATGGTCGCCTGTTACAATATTTATTGACACAAGTGCTAAACGATACTCTTTGCCACAACCTTCTCAACAGGAGGTTCTCAAACCACCCTAATTTCCCTAACTGTTCCATAATTTTCTTTTATGTATCTGGTAGGCATATACATCTTACTTACTTGGCACCCTTTTGGTTCACTTTTTCTATTAGTCCGATGCTTTCATTTTTATGTATTGAGCTTGGAATGTGATGATGTACAATTTCTTAATGTATAATGTGTTTAGTCACTTCCTTTTTTCTTCAATAAAATTATTTGAACTGAGAAAACTCAAAAAAATAATGATGAGGTTTGTGACATAAGTGTTTTGGGAGATTAGTGAAGTGTATATAATTCTTACTGATACATTTTTCAGTTGGTTGCGCATTTCTTGTGATTTCATCACGTGCAATGGTGTTTCATAGTTGTGATAGTGCTCTAGATGTGATATTTACATGCTTTTGTTACCTGGTGTATTGGCTGGATGCTGAGTAGAGTAAAGAGGATGATGAGGTACTCTGACTAGATGGGAATGCGGCGCTGCAACGTTCTGGAGTGTGTTGGTTGGGTGCAGAGTCGGACTGGCCCTAGCGGGCATCGGGCGTGTACCTGGGAGGCTGGAAGAGTGGGGGCCGGTTTTGCAGTGGTGGGGCCGGTTTTGTTACTGAGGTGCAGTTTTGGAGTGATGCTGCAATATCGACCCCCAATAACAAAAGCAGTTGTGCTTTATGCTTGCAGCCCCCCTTTGTCTGGGGGCTGGTCCGACAAAATTGCCAGGCCTGCTTTGAGTTCCCAATCCGGCCCTGGTTGCGTGACATGCTATGCCACATTTAGTGTGTCAATGTTTTTTTGTTCTTGAGTTGTGTGGAAGGTTAAAGTTGTTAAGGAGGGTAGAGTCGGATGGAGAAGGTGTGAAGTGGTCTGAGAATCCCCTGTCCTGTCTGTGGAGAGTGGGTAGTAGCATGTGAGGAGTTCCATGGAGTTGCTTGCTTGCCTTGGGTGGACAAGCAGGAGTATTTATGGATGGGTGGCAGGACCTCTTTCCTACTTATGTGTGCTATCCACCTGCTGGACAGTAAATGTGTGGTCTAGATCTAAGTGAGACTGTTAAGGTAAGTAGTATGAGGTACTGAGCTAAGCATGTTGTGAGCATGTAGGCACATTATGTGGGTAAAGGAGAGCAGGGATCTTGTCCAAGACCCTAACTGGCCTTAACAGATCCAAGCGAGTGATTTTTTTTGACATCGTCCTTGTCTACCCTTGGCTCTGGATGCCCTGAGGCTAGGATGCTCTGTGGGGTTGACTAAAGTAGGGGAGGTGGGAAACATGGGATGGCCCTTCCTGTAGAGAAGGATACTGGGAAATGAGGTCCTCATGTACGGCTTCTTCTGTTCAAGATAGTTTAGTCTGGAAATCAATGATGTCACTTCCTGTGGAGAAGGATACTGGGAAAATACCACAGTATCACTTCCTGTAAATAGATACTGCTGGGTAACGAGAACCAACTGCCTGACTTTTTCTTGTAAAGATATGTTTGTATAAAAACCAGCCATGTCATTTCCTGTACTGATGAATGCTGGGAAATGTGGTAGTCTTGTGTTTCTTCTTCTATTAAAGATTGTTTTGGCAGGATCCTGTGACGTCAACTCCTATTGACATAGATACAGGGAAAATGCAGTGAAATTAATTTCTGTACAGAATTATGCTGTGTAATATAATTATGTCACATCCCGTAGTGATGGAGGCTGCGTACATCTACAGGAATGTAATGTACCTTGACCTGCCCAGATGTGCTGCATTTTGCCTAAATCATGTCCAGTTTACACTTCAAGTGTTCTTACACTCAGGAAGGTCTACCACATTTGACAAAGTCTTTGCCATTTGTCTGGCCCCTGGTGTATACATAAATTCCATTTGAATGACGTTGTATTGTCCCTAGCAACTTCTTTGAAACAGACCTTCAGTCTTAGAGTTAGAGTATTATAGTTCCAAGCAATAGCAACATATTCTATGTCAACTTTTGAGATCCTCAACCTGCCGCTTCCTCCTGTCACCCTTGAGTTTTACAGGAAGAAGATGTTTTTGAGTACAGGAGGTGCTCTTTTGCTTGTCCTCTTTTAGGTCACTTAGGGCAAAAGCAAACTATATCATGTTCCAGACGCACTATAGATATTGCTATTTTCTCTCCATAAGTTCAGCCGCATACTTTACAGTCATTGTTCAGCTGCGCCAGGAAACCCTTTGGTGGCATTAATGCACCGTAGGACCCTTGATAACATAAAATAACATTCAGCAATGTGTGATTGTAAGGTAGGCTGCTTCAGTTGTCTATGATTCTGGTCTTCCCCTCGCATAAACGCAAGGAAATGATAATAGTCAAAAACTTGAAACGTCTTTAAATCTTCAAGTGTGAGGCAGGACCTGCAATCGTAGATTGGCATTCACTTTATGGAACATGGAGTAACCCAGATGTGGGACTGCACAGAAAAAAGCCAGGCTTCAGTTTAATCCCAGTAGAAAAGCCAAGTTTATTTCCAAGTAAAGGGTCCACGGTTAAGCCTCCACTGAACAACATAACTGAACAAACAGAACAATCCCCAACCAGACTGTTGGGAATGACGCCCCGTAAATCTGGGTCCGCAGAGCTAGTCTCCATTCCGTGGGGTTTGTCCCTTAATTCCATGGTTTGGAGGCGGTGTTAGCATACGGTACCGGTGGTTAAGGATGGAGTTTCCTCTCCGCCAGTACTGCACAAATTGTTATCAAGGCCTCTGTTTTGCCCACTGACATTAATTGAGCTCAAGTAAGGGCAAAAGGCAATTTTGTTGAAGCATCTACAAAGCAACAAATATGTAACCCTTTCTTTGGAGTAACAATGGTACAAGACCTGTTACTCGCCATAGCTTTCCCCTACCTCTAATGGCTCTGACACACTCTTGGGTCTGTTTCACAGCTTACCCTTACAGAATTGATTTCAATTTGTGATAACTTCATTTCAGTGAATGCCTTTTGCCACTACAATTCCTGACCTTTAAAAAGCATAAGGCAGTTTTTATTCACATACTCTGTCTCATTGCAAGCCCTTTGGACACCTCATGTCTGTATTGCGCAAGGAAGGTCAGATGACCATAATTAACAGTAAGCCAGGCAGATCAATACTGGGTGGGTAGACTGACTGTAATCCATATATTGATCATGGTAAAAGACCAACCAGGAAGCCTGTATGATCCTCTGTAAGGCATCGTTCAATGCTTGTGTTCTGCGGTACCAGGCTTTGTGTCATGGTTTTAGAGCTGTTAGTCCAGCCAGAGTGTGAGAGTGGATGTGACGGATACACCACAAGGCAAGGGAGGACATGCTATGTTTCTTAGTCAACAACTGATCTGCAGACAAGATGATCTATCCAGTGATATTTGATGAATGCATCTCATGATGTCCATTAGACAAAAGCTTGCTGGAACAGTACAGTTTTCTGGAGTCATCTGAAGATAAAGTGGTTTGTTCTGCTGGACTTAGAACTTTTTTGACAAGTCCTCCGCGGGACCTGCCACAATCTTTTTGCTGCCTCAAACATTCATGGCAAAAGAAATGCGCCTTAATGTATTTGAGGAGCAAGGTAAGCACTTAGTGAGGGACCGCTTTTGAAGATAATCTGGACCTGTAGGAGTGTGGTGTACATGTTTGAATGTAATCCCAAATTCCACTGAGATTCACTTGAAACCTCAAGGTTGCTTTATGTGTTGGGCCATTGCCTGTTAATTCTCAGCCTGGACACGATCATTTTGTAAGAGTGCAAGTGAGGGATGGCCAAGGACCTACACAGTAAGGTTGATTTGTAGCAGTAATAGTACCTTACTGCATTGTTTTAGTGCAGAACGGGTTTTCAGGGTCAACTTCAGTCCATAATAGAGGGATCCATTTTGCCAAACATTAGCCTTTCTTTTCTGAGAAAGGTAATATCTGCCCACAAAACATATTTTTCAGTTTTTGTAAAGGGTTCAGACAGAAAAAAAAGAAGTGTAGTTACTTGTCATGAATGTTTCTCTCTCTGAGTGATATGCTTCCCCATGCCATTGGTGTTCTTTTTTAGTGCACTGCACACCCTTACCACCGCAACCCACAATTGGACCCACATCATTCACACACAAAGTCACAAATTACAAAAAAGTTGACCTCTAAATATTAAAATGCCAACATGAGTGAATTGAAGCCCACGTTTTAGCAGAATTGAATTCAGGCTTCTAGATGTTTTGCAATAATGAAAAATATTTAAATATATCCACACATTTATTACAAAAGTTCATAACATGCTGTGCTCTGCCTTTCCGTTCCTCTGTGAAGTGAGGGAAACTAGAGTCCAGATGAGCAGGGAGGTTGTTCATTCATTCATCCATTATTATTTAACAGAGACCCTCCTTTTGAGGAGTTCAGCTGTACGTAAGCCTGTAATGTTCATTTTTAAGACTTTTTCTCAATGCCCATCAGTTTGAGGCTACCCTTGGGCTTGATTTGAGGGCACTCCACAGCAAGACACCCCGGACTCAGGATCCTGCTACCATGGGGCGTGCGTGTGATACACATTGAGGGCCTCATTTATGAAAAGTGTCTCATCGTTGCGATAAAACAGCGATGCAGCACTTTTCACTGCACCCCCCTTGTGACACCATGGATGTGCCATATTTACTGTACGGCTCTCCATGTCGTAAGCATGACGCAACTCCTGCAATCCATGGGGCTAGGCCTATTCACATTGCACTGCTCCACCCTTACGCCTGCCATTAGGCAGGTGTAAGGTTTTGATGCAGTGGCGTCCTAGACATGGCGCAGTGAAATCTGATAGATTTCACTGCATCACTTCTACGAGGTTTTTTTGCGGGGGCATACATTATACCTGATGCAGGTATAATGTAGCGAAGGGGTTTACAGAGTGACGCATCTACCTAGATGCGGCCCAATGTGGCACATTATTTACGCCGCTGCTGCCTCACAAAAAGTGACGCAATGGCGGTGTAAAAGCGTTGCAAGCCTTCATGATTAAGGTCCTCAGGGATCAAGTGTACAGTTATGAAATGTTGGTTCCTAGTGAGTTCGTAGTGGGGTAATTGCTGCAGGTAAACTGGCCCTTTGTCTTGTAAACCTTACATGTTGCACATTTAAAACCATTTATAAGCCTGAAAACTTGCCTCCTGAGAGTACTAATATGAATACACGGATCGTTTTACATTGAAAGTTTTCTTTCCCGGCGTTTATGCCTTCATTTCACCTTTGTTCATGTTTAAGAACTGCCTGATATTTAAATAAAGTTTGTAATGCGATAGAAAGAGGTCAGTTCTACATATAACCATTGACACTCAGATTTGTTTTCTAAATTAGCATTTTTAATGTACAGATAACACAATTATTTGATCACCTTTACAATTAACGTGAAGCTGTGTTACTGCCTGGCTCTCATTGGCACCACAACCTCGCACGACTACAGGTGTTCCTGTGCGTGGTACTACCAGGGAGCATCACTACGCCAGGTAATAACACACCTGTGGTACTAACTCTCGGTTTTCCAGGCAAAAATACTGTTCAGAATAAAAGGGTCCAGAATTCAGGGCAAACATACAGTAAATAGACCAGTAATACCTGGTGTTGCATGTTATTCCCCATTCCGAGCCTCACTCTGGTAATGGCCTGTAAATTGGTTGGTTTTTCAAATCAAATCAAAATCAAAATTTTCTTTATTCGGCTCTCCAAAGAGAGTCATAAAAGATACATATGCAAATACACATAAAATACATAATTTAAAAAAGAGACATTTATCAAATTCATTGTATTAAAACTCATGGCTAGCACAAATAATCAAGTAACAATTCACAGAGTTTAGATCGTGAGGTAAGTATCTGGGTGAAACATCTGTTAAGTCAATACAATTCATTTAAAATTAAAATCAGAACTGGGTTAAGTCAGCCTAAGTTCTGTCTATGACGCATAATATACTGTAGGAAATTAGAAACAGTATAGGCCAGCCCTTCCCCCTCAAGTGACTGCAAAAACAATAAGGCCGGGCGACAAGTACGGAAGCCCATGCGTTTTAATAAGGGGATTAGTAATTTCTTCCGCTGGTTTGTATAATATTTACAGAGTAATATAGTGTGAATTGTAGTCTGGGAGGAACTCCCATCACATGGGCAAGGTGGAATTATTTTAGCCCAATTGTTTCTCAGCGGAAATGTCACTAAGCGGTGGAAGTAATTCAGTCTAAACCTCACCAAAAGAAACAACTCATAAGAAGTAATATTATAGGTAAGGTAAGGCTGAATCCCAAAAACCGTCTGTACTGTAAGACTGTGCCTAACTGTTTGCTTCATTACCTCTGAATTGAGTCTTAAATCTTCAAGGTGGTTATAGCAAAGATCATAGGAAGCCTTTCTTGTTAGCTCCTGTATGGTAAGAGGATCATGATAATAGTTTCCTAGTCCTAGATCTATTAAAAACTTTTTGACATAGGATAACCACCCAGATCTGAAAACATTATCAAGGTCCATACAATCTTGAATAATTTTTTGAGTAAGGAAAGTTTTTTCAGATGACCATATTCGGTACCATAATAAGAGCGGCTGGATTTTTGCCAGGTCAGTAACATATGGTAGACCTAGTTCTAAATGGCAGGAGTAGTTTGCGGCTGAGGTTGGTAAGGCGAGAAGATATCTCAAAAAAATTGTTTTCTATCGTCTGGATGGGAGCCACGGACACGTGGCCACATACTCCTGCGCCATATAAAGCCACTGAAATACATTTTGCTTTATAAATTTTTGTCATCTCCGTAGGTGCTTTCTTCCCCAGTTTCCTGGAGAAACTCACAAGTGCGGAGGTTGTTCTCGCAAACTGGAGTTTTCTTACTTCAACTGCCGGTTTCCAGGTTAGTTTTTTGTCAATCATGACACCTAAATAAGGATAACTGTCAGTGTTTGCTAAACTTTCCTTATTCAAGTAGATGGATCTAGTTTTGGTGTTCTTACTAACACCTGCCTTCATAACGAAGGTTTTCCCTATATTGACCTTAAGGTTCAGACTGGCCATAAAAAGAGCATATTTGTTTAAAGCCCTCTGGAGTTCATTTGGGGTGCGAGCAAGGATGACCGCATCATCCGCATACAATAATGCCGGAATGCGGCGATTGGCCACCATAGGAAGGTCCTGGGCTCCACTCAACATTTCAGCCTCCAGGCCATTGGTATAGAGGGTGAAGAGGAATGGAGCCAGGACACAACCTTGTCTCACCCCCTTTTCTACCCCAAAAGATGCAGTCAATTCACCACTAGTACCGAATCTTACTCTGGCACTTGCATCCGCGTAGAGTTCCCTTAAAAAAGTGACTGCAGTCTGGTCCATCCCTAGATCTAAAAGGATGGACCAGAGTTTAGGATGGCTAACGCAGTCAAACGCAGATGACAGGTCGACGTGGACCATGTAGAGTACTCCGGCCTTGATGTTAACGTATTTATCTATCAGAAGAGATAGATTTAATGCCTGATCTATGGTCCCCAGTCCTTCACGGAACCCATATTGTAGGTCGGATAAGATGTTATTATCCGCTGCCCACTCCTGCAATCGGTCAAGCATAATCCGACCCATCACTTTCCCCGTGGAATCTAACAGGGAGATGGGGCGGTAGCAGGATACTGAGTTCCTGTCCCCTTTCTTAAAGATCGGGACTAGAATAGATGTTTTCCAGGATTCCGGAATGCCTGTGGAGGATAGTGCATTGAAGACTCTAGTTAAAAAAGGAATCCAGAGTTCGGTGTGGGTTTTATAAAAATCTATTGGGACCCCGTCGGGCCCAGCGGCCTTCCCTGGTTTGCTTGCATTTAAAGCCCGAGTGACCTGGTCAAGAGTAATAAATATATCAATAGGGAAAGACGAGGACCCTTGACAATAGGGAACAGTGTTACCGACATCAATTGATAATTGAACTGCCGAAAAAATTCTTGAAAAGTGATCAACCCAGTCCTTTTCATCTATTGCAACCTCGACTCTAGGCAAATTACCGTTATCAGTAAAAAATGGAGCTTTTACTGCTTTCCAAAAAGTGATGTTGTTGTTACTGGAACAACTCTCGTGCAAATCATTCCAGAGTTGTTCTTTCAGTTCCATTTTCCTTTCATTTAACACAGAATTATAGGCCTTCCTCAATGTAGATATTTCAACGGGATCCCTGACTGTTTTATGCAAAGCGGATTTTAACTTAGAATAGGCCGCTGTGCATGAGTGGTTAAGCCAGCCTCTATTACTTTGTTTAGAATTGGCCTTCTTAATCGTTAGGGCCCGTTTTACCTCCTGAGTCACAGTGCCAAAGTTTGCAATAACCTTTACGTCAGAAACGGTCGGGTCAAGGCATTTCGTAATAGACGAATATGCCTTAGTAACCACCGTTTTTGAAATATCAATGGGGTTGACTAAGGCCCATTTTAATGAGTACCCATTTAGTCTGGATAATTCTAGATCATATTGGTCCAGAACACTTGAATTTTTGCGGTTAGGCCCATTGAATAGATGTAAAGTAATACTGATAGGGTAATGATCACTTAGTGCAATCTGATGAGTGTGGAAGGTAGTATCCCTCTTTGCAACGCTGTTAGAAAGAAGGATATAGTCAATTGTAGAATTACATCCTCGCCCATGATAAGTCGGGGCCAATGGAGTATTTAAGTCATATAAATTATTCGCAATTCCCATATCCAGCTTAAACATAGTTTCATTTAAGGAACTACCTAGAGTTGAGTGTGCAAAATGAGAAATGGGTATTCCTGCCTCATCATTTAAATCACATAAAAGTTGATTAGGTGCAACACATATAGAATGGTTAAAATCACCGCCCCAGATAATAGACACCTCTCTGGCTTTATTCTTGATAAAAGATGTTATCAGAATAAAAATGGAATTAATTAGTTCCGATGCCACTCGATCGGAAAGGTTATTATAATAGTTAACCAGGAGGAAACAATATCTTTTATTTACTGTTAGGCTAATAAGCTGGAAATTAGGATCAAGTTTTATTGTCCTTATTTCATCTAACTTAATCAAGTTTGAAATGTATATGGTTAACCCACCCTTAGCCCTACCAGAATTTGAAGGTTGGGCAGGGGAAAAATATGTTTTATAGCCATTCAGATGTGTGGCTGTTGTCTGCCATGTCTCCTGTAGACACAGGATGTTAAAATTTACAATAAAACTAGTCCAAACGTCATTTCCTATTCTGGAGCGAAGACCCGCTACGTTCCAGAATAGAACCACTAATTCTGATTTAATTAAATTAGGATCATGTATAGCCTTGGGACATAATGGGGGAATCGTAGATATTGTCGAGACATCTTTTACTTGGGGGACTGTACCTGGTGACAGCGGTAGCGAGATCTTAGTATTTGAAGCAGTTTGATTTAATGCAGGAGGACAAGAATCGCTGCCTGATAGGGCATTCACTAAACCACTATCTGGGGTCCGCAGATAGCCCTCCAGAGAGAGTCAATCGACATCCTCTAATCCTTCAAGGGGGTAAAAACGGTTGGAAATAGGAAGGTTAAAATTAAGGGGCCCTATTTGGGGGTGTGGATACATTCTAGACATTATTGGATTCCTATGGTCCGACTGTGGATAAAAGTAAGTCAGGTCATAGGTTCTTATAATTGTCTGTCGTTGGGTATGAAACCAATTGACTATGTAAGAAGTAGCTTTGTAGTCTCTGAAGTAAACAACAATTACGTCACCTGCAATATCCTTTGGCCGCGAGCCGACCCAACCAAGTCTATGAACGTTTAAAATTTCACCATTAATGTGAGGCGGTAGGGGCCTATTCTGTCTCAGCCAGTACATTGCTTTATTTTTTAACTCGTGGTAGCCCTCCTTCTTCCCCAGCTCCAGAGTAGGAACTCCTGTCAAAACAACAACATAGGGGACCGCCTCGGGGGGTAGAGCTATATGCTGACATCTGAGACCATCTATTTTACACTGGGCTGTATCAGCAGAAGCACTATGTGGGTTAGGGTCAGAACTAGTAGTTTTAGGAGTTAGTTTTTTACTACCATAGTCAGGGACAGTATTATTATTTTGATTTTGCAATGAATTAGTTTGATTTTTTAAAGCTGATAATATCTTTGTTTTCGGTTGATCTAGCCCTACTTGTTTATTATCTGTCACTGTAATTAGGGAAGAGTGAGTAATGGTATTTTGAATTGCCACTGTATTGAAGAGTAGATCTTTTATCTGTTCCGAATTTTGCGCAACCGATTTCTCAATTAACCCAAGTTGATTCATCATGCCCTTAGCTCTTTCTAAAAGAGGGAGAAGAAGTGATTTTACAAGTAAATCTATTCGACCCACAATTTCGTTAGTCAATAAATCACAATTTTGGGAATCTGACTGGGTTTCAACGTCGTATGAATTAATGGGGTCAGTAGAGTGAAAAGTCGTAGTGTTGTTATCCACCTGGTTGCTCTTAGTATTACCAGGTGGGTTTAATTTATCAGACTTCTTTGGACCCTTCTTTCTCTTCTTCAAAGGGGGTGGACCTCCACTGGTCATTTTTGTTCCCTTCCTCAATAAGCTCTTAGTGGTAGTAGCAGAAGAGGTATTATTAGAAGAAGGGTTAGCATAAGAAGTGGAGGCAGACGATGGTAAATGGGTACAGGATTGAGTCTCAGACTCAATATCTCGTATAGACAAAGAAGAAGATCCTGACGCAGATTGCGTATTACTTATTAAACACGGTAAAGGCAGTGCATGAACCGGAGAGGCAACCATCTGAATGGTGCCAAGCGAAGAACGTTTAACATGCAAATGTTCAGCCGATAGGCGCCGCTCCACCAGGGCAATCTCATTCTCAAGGACTGAGGCGGCTCTTGTGATGAAATTGTCCAATGTGCCTCGAACTGTTCCTCCCACCAAAGAAGATCTGCCCTTAGAAGGGCGTGATGTCATGATTACAATAAGATGGTATTGCTATACGCACTTAAGAAGGCCTAAAATGAAATAGAGCAATGTCCAGGTCATAGGCAGGGTGGAATCACACAAGATAATATATAGGATAGTCACAGGCAATAAGCACAGACTTAGTAACAGTACCTCACAAGCGGCAACACGACATTTAGGGAGTGGGCCCAGCCCAGCCTCCTCCTGCCCCGGACGGCCACAGACGGCCCGCCCTTTGCCCGGGCTAAGCCCGGCGCCGCCCTCGCGCGTCCCGCGACGCGGAGGAAGCACCGGTCTTTTTGGGCGCCTCCTGGCGTGTAAGCGGCGTCAGCTGCTCCCCTGGCGCACGGGATGTTGGTAGGTGTAGTCCGTCCCCGCACAGCGGCCGCAGCTGGTAATGGTGGCAGCGGGGGACGGATGGCAGCAAGACAACAAGATGCAAGGCACAAAGGTGAGTGGGTGCACAGGAACTCAGGACGCAATCACAGAATCCTCAAACAGAGACCCGCTCTGCCGAGGAAGCACCGGTCTTTTTGGGCGCCTCCTGGCGCGTAAGCGGCATCAGCTGCTCCCCTGGCGCACGGGATGTTGGGTGGTGTAGTCCGTCCCCGCACAGCGGCCGCAGCTGGTAATGGCGGCAGCGGGGGACGGATGGCAGCAAGACAACAAGATGCAAGGCACGAAGGTGAGTGGGTGCACAGGAACTCAGGACGCAACCACAGAATCCTCAAACAGAGACCCGCTCTGCCGAGGAACCACCGGTCTTTTTGGGCGCCTCCTGGCGCGTAAGCGGCGTCAGCTGCTCCCCTGGCGCACGGGATGTTGGGAGGTGTAGTCCGTCCCCGCACAGCGGCCGCAGCTGGTAATGGTGGCAGCGGGGGACGGATGGCAGCAAGACAACAAGATGCAAGGCACGAAGGTGAGTGGGTGCACAGGAACTCAGGACACAACCACAGAATCCTCAAACAGAGACAGGTTGGTTATTCATCCAGTGACGGTCATAGAAGGCCCTATTTTACCGGGCGAATGCTAATGCAGCCCTAAACGTTTTAAATGTGTAATGTTGCCTTTTATCACTATTGACTTCCGCAGTATATTCTAGAACAGCTAGCGGGCTGGTGCCTGCTGTGCACGAAATACTTTTTAACTCAGCACGACATGTATGCTCGTGTTTGGTTCATGTAGAGTCGATAGAAAGAGTTGAGGGGGGGGGGGGGGTCTTTTGTCTCTAGTTCTGGCATGACTGATACATACTCCTTCATACGTACACACATGGGGAAATAAGTGGCCACTTTTCCACAGAGCGGCGTTACACGGAAGACGGTGCTTCCGTTTCCGGCTTGTATTTCTATCTGCTGGGCAGCCCCTTGGTTACTGATGAAGCCATTTACTGTAACTTCAGCTCTGCTAAATGCCAAACACAGCGACAGCGTTAACGCCTTCTAAAAAGTATTTTTAGTTGTTCCCTTATCTCTTCTGTGTTAGCAGATGTCAGCGTTTGAAGAATTTCCCTTAATTAACTCTGATTGGTAGCATCAGATAAGATTTGCATCATGAGGGCAGCAACCAGCGAGCCGTTTCCATTGACACAGTGTGCCACCAACACACACACACTGCACATTTAAAACTGGTTCTCTGCTAGCTCCTTTCATCTCAGTTTTACTCTGTATTTTGATGCGAAAGCAGGTCACCCTGTTTTTGCTGGGGTCAACCCTTGTGTTTAAATGGCATTCACAAAGTCAATAGAGTTGTCACTTTTATAACTGAAAGTTCTTGTTCACTGAATGGCATGTTTGCTTATTTGTGTGGACAGGTTAGTGTGTGAATGCGAGAAAGAGTTAATTATTCAACTGATGGATGAATGAGTGAGTGCATGAATGCATGAATGGGTAAGTCAGTGACAGCATGGGTAAGTGAGTGAAAACATGGATAGATTAATGAGAGCTTGTATGAATGAATGAGTGAGTGGATGAGACCATGGGTTGGTTTCATGGGCTATATAAAACAAACATTGGCACCGTCAGTAGGTCTCGCCTAACCAAACTATTGGCTTTGCCAGTGTTTTAATCCTGTTGTTTGCAGCATAGCTATTTTTTTTTTTAAAGCGCTTTGAAGTGGCCAGGATTGGCTGCACCATAGCACTTTTTTTATTGCTGGCAGGAGGCATATCAGAAGGAGGAAGGGCATGCAACACGGGGCGTGTGGGGCAAAAAGTGCTATGACATGGCTAGCTGTGGTCGCCTCATAGCTCTTTTTTATTATGGTAGGTGGGAGGGGGAAAGCATTTAAAAGAGGAGGGTAGGGGCAAAGCAGCGATGGAAGGAGGGATTGGTGCATGACATGAAAGCTTAAAAAAACAAAAAAGCACCACGATATGACCAGTGCTAGCCCTGTCCTGGCAGCATGGCCAACGGACGGAGGGTGGGAGCGGCCGGCAACAAGACGGACGGTAGGAGAGGGAATGCAACAAGACAGTGGGAGAGGGCGAGAGGGTGCAAGCAACAGCACAAACAGTTGGAGGAGGGCGTGCAGGGCCAGGCAGCATGATGGACAATGGGAGGAGGCAAGCAACAACACAGGCAGTGGGTGGGGGTGAGCAACAACACAGATAATGGGAGGAGGGCAGAAGGGGACAAGCAACAACAAAAATGGGGACAAAAGCACATGTCTAGGAGAGAGCACTATGGAGAGGAGGGAGAGAAGTACACGAGGGAGACGGCCTGCAAACACATAAACTCTTATAGAGTTCTTCAACAAAAAGAAAAAAGTAACTCTGAAAGCCTGAGTATTGGAAGGACACAAGTACTTGGGCTATGCTTCAGGAAAGGGACTGCCGCTGAAGCCAACCAATGGTAAGCAAGAGGCTAAGCTAACAACATGTCTTGCAAGCGATAGTGCATGTGCTATCTCAGGGCAGACCTAAAAAAGGAAATTCTTATGTCATTTGAAGGACTCTAACTGTCTTAAGGTAAGCCTTCGTTAGAACCCTTCTATTTAATATTCTGTGTTAGGTAGCCTGACATACTATAACAACGACTTTGATGGCAGGAAGGCCACCTAGTCCTACCGAGTCTCATCCAATCCTCCTTTGCACAGGCTTGTGTATCACCAACGAGCACTAATTAGTCTCCAGTTTCACTGTGGCTGCCCTCTAACTTTCACTGTACTTTGCAAATCACACGCTGCATGAAATTCTATCCCTATGCAGATTCTGCTCAAAGAACCCAGGCAAGACTTATATATATTCACTGAAAAAACCATAGGTTTCACACATGTTATAGTTAGCTGGACATTTTACTGATAAAAAACCAATGAAATTCCCCCGTTATAGTTAGTGCAGGCAACTATAACTCACGTGACCGCAATCCTCTGCTGATGACATATGTGTCTTTATGAAAAAAAAATATTTGTAATATATGTATAGCTAAAATTTAATGGAAGAAGACATGGGCAAATAAGTGTCTAAATACAGTATTAGCATCAGCAGAGGATTGCGGTCACGTGAGTTATAGTTGCCTGCACTAACTATAACGGGGGAATTTCATTGGTTTTTTATCAGTAAAATGTCCAGCTAACTATAACATGTGTGAAACCTATGGTTTTTTCAGTGAATTTGCAAGGTTTTTTAAATGCTAATTCCTAACTATAACGTGTGTGAAACCTATGGTTTTTTCAGTGAATTTGTATGGTTTTTTAAATGCTAAGTTACTTTACGCCATTCGTGGCGTGCGCGCCCAGTTAACGCAGTTCGTTCCGGCCTTGGGGGTTCTTTGGGGACACCATCATCTATGCTAGGTGGTTAGGAACTGAATACATTGCCCCTTTAGATGTTTTTTGCCTTTGTTTTTGCTGCTTCACTTATAGTGCGAGAGAGAAAATGGCGGCCGCCGCTTCCTGGTTTCGACCGATTCGAATGTTTACTTAGATCTAACAGCCAATCAGAATCGCGCTCGCGCACGGCACCGTACGCGTACGGTAAGCTTACCGTAAGCGCTCGGTAAGCGCACCGTAAGCTGCCACAGATATATATATTGATTTAAATGCTATTTTCTCAGGATTTACTGAACAGATTTACACCAAACCTACAAAAGGCACTTCCTTGACCTGAGGACTACCTCTCTGCCAAATTTCAAGTAACTCTGTTCAGCCGTTCGGGCTGTAGCTGTGTCTAAAGGTCCTATGGAAAAATGCATGGGAAAAACGCGTTTTAGGACCCCCCTTTTTTCTCAGCCCCCGCTTGACGAATCCCCCCGAGACTTTCAGGGTAGGAGCGGAGCGTAGCGCCCCACCTATTTTGAAAATTTCGCGAGGATTCGTCGCCCGGCGCCAAAGTTATTCCAAATAGAATGTTGCGGATTTCCTATGGAAACAGGGTCCTAACTATAACTATCTACTGGCGACCGCCAGTAGATAATATATATATATATATTCACAGAAAAAACCATAGGTTTCAGGCACGTTATAGTTAGGAATTAGCATTTAAAAAACCTCAGAAATTCACTGAAAAAACCATAGGTTTCAGGGGTGTTATAGTTAGCTGGACTTTTCACTTGTACAAAACCATTGAAATTCCCCCGTTATAGTTAGTTCAGCTAACTATAACTCGCGCGCCCGCAATGCACTGCTGATGACGTCACATATTACATCACTCATGACATGGTCAGTGACATCACTCATGACATCACTGATGACATCTCAAATGACATCACTGATGACATCACTGATGACATCATCCAGTGAATGTGTGTTTTTCTGAAAATTAAATATGTTTTATATATGTATATCTCAAGGTCGATGGACGAATAAATGGGTATATAAGTGTCTAAATGGATGATTTGTTTTTGAAAAATTGATTGTGTAACTGACTGATTAAGTGTATCATAGTGAATACATGGCTTAGTGAGTAATGTTTAAATATGTAAATATCTGTATCAGTCTCTCACTTTGTGTATAAGTGGCTGCATGGGTTGGTGAGTAGCTACATGGGTGTCTATATAGGTTATTAGTTGGTTTTTTGAGTATCAGTCTGAGTGTCTGCATGGTTCGGTGGGGGGTATTACGTAGTGCATAGGTGCATGAATGAGTGACTCACTGTTTGTATGTGTTGAACACAGCATGTGTGCAGGACTGTATGGGTGGATGAGTGTGTGTATGGGTGTGTTAGTGAGTGAATGACTGTCTCAATAGTGTCTTTATGAGTAACTACATATGTTTTAAACTAGTATATGTGACTATTGGTGTATATATGTGAGTATATGTGAGAGTGAGAGATTGAAAGAGTTCCTGTATGAATAAGTATGTGTTTCTATAAGTGATTGTTTAAAAGACTAAGTATGTGTAAGTTTCCGTAGAAGTAAGTGTGGTGGTGTGTGTATATAACTGTATATGCAAGTAAATGTATGTTTGATTCTTTATTAGCATGAGTGACTATGTGTGTGAGTAACTCTATGGATGAGTGGCATTGTGTAACAGGATGTATAGGTGCATGAGTACATATGATGAGTTAGTACATGTATGAGTGACTGTATAGGACTGTTGGTGAATGAGTGGATGTGTATGTGGATCTTAGAATTACTGAAGAGGTTGTTGTAACTGGTATTGGTATGTCCATTGTTTTGAAAATGTTAGTCTCTATTTTTGAATGTGTGTATCAAAGGTTATATTAGGGTGAGAGGAGGTCTGCCACTCTATCACAAGGATGATGTCATCAGTGATGTCATCAGTGATGTCATTTGAGATGTCATCAGTGATGTCATGAGTGATGTCACTGACCATGTCATGAGTGATGTAATATGTGACGTCATCAGCAGTGCATTGCGGGCGCGCGAGTTATAGTTAGCTGAACTAACTATAACGGGGGAATTTCAATGGTTTTGTACAAGTGAAAAGTCCAGCTAACTATAACACCCCTGAAACCTATGGTTTTTTCCGTGAATTTCTGAGGTTTTTTAAATGCTAATTCCTAACTATAACGTGCCTGAAACCTATGGTTTTTTCTGTGAATTTCAAAGGTTTTTTAAATGCTAATTTCTAACTATGCCTACAGAGATAGGACATGTGAAGAAAGAAGAAAAAATGCACAGAAAGAAACAAAAGAAGTGCAGAAAGAAGCAACAGAAGTCCTCAAATACGAAGATAAGTGCAGGAAGAAGGATAACGTGCAGAAAGAACAAAAAGAAGAGCAGAAAGAAGCCTTGTTGCAAAATCATCCTGTACCCTCAACTTTTTCAGACGGATACTGGTGGTAACTGAGTCTGACTAGCCAGTCCTAGAGCCAGTGCTATGTTAAAAGACACTTAGAATACAGTGAAAACACCTACATACACAAGGGAACATTATGCGTTGGGGTCCCCCTGTGATTAGCATGACCTCCTCTGTAAGCCCCTAGTACATAATAGGGCATGGGGATTAAAACTACCTCTTAAAACAGGCCACAGGGCGTTTTTGCACACGTTAACTCAGGCCCCGTCCCCTCCCTTCACCACTGTGTAAACACGCCCTGTGTCCATTTTTAGTTGGGAGATTAAGTTCATTTGAATCCTGAGGGTCCCTAGGGTCCAACTAGCCCACTAGGTACCTCCAGTAAATGCCACAGAGCTGTGTTGCAGAGAGGTGTAAAAAGTGGCACGGCCTGGACCACCTCCTTGCAATGCAGCTCAGTGGCGCTTACTGGAAGCACTTGGTGGGCTAGTTAGCCCCCAGGGGCCCTCAGTATTGAAGGGAAATTATATCCCCAATTTAAAATGTGCCATAGTGCGTGTTTGCACACGTCACCTCAGGCCCCGTCCCCTCCCTTCACCACTGTGTAAACGCGCCCTGTGGCTGTTCTAAGTTGAGAGATTAAGTCCCCTTGAATCCTAAGGGTCCCTAGGGTCAAACTAGACCACTAGGTACCTCCAGTAAGCGCCACAGAGCTGCGTTGCAGAGAGGTGTAAAAAGGGGCTTGGCCTCAGAACACCTGTCTGCAGCGCAGCTCCCTGGCGCATACTGGAGATGCCTGTTGGGGGCGCGTTTGCAGAGTGCTGCACGGAGGGGGCATGGCCTCCGGCACGATGCCAGTCTTTTATTTATTTTAATTTTTTAAGAAGGGGGGCTGTGTGGTTCCCCTTCTTATTCTAATTTATTGGCCCTGATGACCCCATCCCCCAGGGCCTGTCTCCTAATTATATTTTTTTGACCCCAATCCCTAGGGCCGGCCACTGTTTTTTATTATTTTAAAAAAATATTTATTTATAGACACACCTAGGACATGCTGGACAAACCGTACGTACCTATCACCATGACGATTTGTGGGATATTCATTAAAAGGCGACTGCATGCAATGAATCCACGTGGAATGTATTTACACTACTAGTGAAGCTCTGACATGTCTGATGCCCTACCGTGCCTAATCCCGGTAGACACCCTTGTCGTTTATTTATACAAACATGGGTAGCTATTGACGGGCACATTTAATACACATGCACACCAAGCCATTCAAAGGGGATTCGACAAAAATTCGACCAAAACTATGCAAGAAACCCCCCTCACGGTTAATAAAACACACATCCACTGCCGGATGTGTAATACTTTTTATTTTACTCTCTGGAAAGGGGACGAACATCACTTGAGAGTCACAGCGCGCTCCTGACAGAGCCCAATGCTGTGTTACACCCACCATTGCCTGCCGAGTGCCACACACCTCTGTGTTGTATTCCACTAGCTAGTGCATATGCTATGACACTCTCTAGCCCATGTGCACTGTAACACCACCCCGTGAATATGTCATGCCACACTTGTCTTCGCACGGGTTATATTGCCCCATCTAACGTGCCTTCCTCGATGCCTATGTTATAACGCACAGTGCTATGCCATACATATTACAATCTGCGATCCATATCTGTGTCACAGTGCATATGCAACGTTACACTCCCCAGCACATATTTTATATTACAACTTTAGAGACTAGTTAGGTTACACAACACTGCCCTGTGCATATTACACTCCAAGGCGCATATCGCATAGCACGCGCTAGTGCCTGTGCTATCTCGCGCTCTCCAATGAATCTGTCATTGCGCACAATGTATTGCATATTATATTTCACGCCCGGTTCATCTTATATCACACTTTTTGGTGCATAGTTTATACCATACACTATATCTAGTTTTCATTTTCAATCGTGCTCGCAGGACTATGTTCTATATAACACTGTGTTCACCTACCCTTTTCACGGGCATTACATTTTGCGATAGGGGGTGGAGGGTCAGGGGGTGTTTCTGCCAAGTGAGCCCGGAGTCACAGTCACAAACGTCCTCTTCTTCCTGAATAAAAGTGAGATTATGCTGCATACTTGTTCATATTTTAAGTAGTTCGCACAGACTCAATGTTTTAAAAACAATAAAGTTCCTAATACCCGCCTTCTCTGAACAGTTAGCTTGCTGCCCCATCCCCCTCCTCCCTATCCTCTGTTGTGTGAATCCATGGAATAGCCTCCTCCCTCCTGCCATGCATGGTCTGATGTGCTGCCACTGCCCTCAATTTAGTATGATGTACCAGTCCACTCCTCCTGCCCTCCATTGCCCAATTCTATGCCCCATCATTGACCTCCTGCTTAAACTCTGTGCTTAGCTTGCTGCCCCTATTCTCCTTCCCCCTGCCCTCCGATGTCTTTGTGCATGCCCCTGCTCCATCCTTTTTGCCCACCATGTCCCATGGACCTGTCACTCCTATCTACTCTGAGTGTTCTGTTGAGCTGCCAATCCCCTCCCACCTGCCTAGCATTGTCAGATGACTGTAACCTGTCCCTGCCACCTCCACCCTGCCTGTCCACATGCCATGCCCCTATCCTCTTCCTCCTGTCCTACATGGTCCATTGTACTGCCACACCCTTCTGCCCTCCCTGGTCTGTTGTGCTGCAACTGCTCCTCCTGCCTGCCCCGTGTGGTCTGTTGTGAGGGCCCTTCCCCTGAACTTTCTTGTCTGTGCACAGGTCCTGACCCTCCCTTCTATCCTCCATCGTCCTTTGTGCATGCCCCTGCACCCTCCTTCTTGCCCATCATAGCCATTGGTCTTCTGTGCTGCCATGGCCCCTCCCACCTTCCCTGTGTGGTCAGTTAGCTGCCCCTGACCCCCTCCCACCTTCCCTCCATGGTCTGTGTGTATGCCATCACAGTCTCACTGTTGCTCTTCATGGTGTGTCTTGCTTCTAGTGCCCATCCTGCCTGACCTCCATGGCTATCTTGCTGCTCCTGCCCTGCCCCCTTGCCCCCAGCCCTCTGTTTACATGTGAAGACCCCTACTCCCTCCCTCCTGGCTTGTCTGTTCCATTGTAATGCCCCTGATCCGTCCCTACTGCCCTTTATGGTCTGTAATGCTGCAGCTTTCTCTCCTGTCTGTCCATTATGGTCAGCTAGCTACCATTGCCTCTTGCCCCTCTGTTCTCTGTTGTCCATGTGCATGGTCCTGTCCCCTCCCTCTTGCTTTCTATGGATTGTTGTGCTGCACTCCCGTCCTGCATGCCCTGTGTGGTGTATTGTGCTGCTGCAAACCCTGATGCCTGCCCTGCAGGGTCAGTTTGGTGCACCTCTCCATGTCCCTCTTGTCCTCTGTTATCCAAGTCCATGTCCCTATCCCATTTCCTTCCATGATCCAATGTACCATACTTGCGAACATTTTGAACTTGGTAAGAGGGAGATTTTGAAAAAAAACTGGGGTATTGATTTTCCCCTTGAGTTACATTGAAAAAGAGGATATTGTAGACAGGAGACAGATCATTAAAGCCCATTTGAGCTTAAAAACATTGGACGTTTCCTGGCTGAATCGGGTCTGTTGGCATGTATGGTTGTACTACCATTGCCTCTTCCTTCTGCCCACAATGGTCTATTACATTGCCACAGCCTTGAAGGAGGGTAGATTTTGTATCACAGGGGGCCCCTGGCCCGTTCTGTCCACACCTGAAGTATGAGACCCTTGTCCTTGCCCTGCCAGCCGAATTTTAGGCCGTATTAAATTGACCAGCGGGTCCTGTGTTGCTATATAATTATCCTGAGACATCCTTACCACTCAGCCAGCATAAAACCCCTGTGTAGGCCCTTCTGTTCAATATGTAGGCCTCTTTGTTAAATTGACCATAGCTCTGCAATTTTAGTGTATAGCAGTCTGAAGGCAGGTCTGCGAGGCCTTCTGCTCCAAACTAGTAGCCCCCACCCTACCCGAGTGCTCCGTGCTCGGTATCAAAGTTCAACATCCTACTGAAGCTGTCGACATACAGTAGGCTGCATCCTGGACTGGTACTTGCTTCCTGGGCAGGTTTCCCGCTTTTAAGGAAGTGGCAACCGCAGAGCGTCAAGTTAGGAGAACTGAGGAGATTTTGTACATGAATATATTGAATTCCCGTACAATACCCATTATTTTCTGCTTGCTCTATGGAACTTACGATAAGCGATTGGCCTGAGAGACTGACCTTTTCACCCAGTCCATTGTCAGCATTTAGTGGGTAAATGACGAAATGTCTGGTAAAATCTGCAGACGAAGCTTTTGGGTAGCATACGTAGGTATATGTAGCGTGCAAAGGAGCCCACAAAATGATATAAAAAGGGAGCACCCACAGATATCGACGGACTACCTCGCCGTCTGTATGTAGGTTAACAGGCTGTGCAGGTTTTCCCCAAGAGCTGGGAGCTCTTGTCTTCCTTTGCTTAAAATGTCTTGCTCTGCTTTGCTTGAAGTATCTTATTCTATTTTACCTATATGAAATGTCATGTTATGTTTAACCATTGTTCTCTTTACTTTGGCATTTAAAAGATTTTGTATTGTAATTGCAGGAATGCTTGCTCTAAGAGTAAACGTGAGTGTTCCTAGGTAACATTTTCCTTGGTGTAACTTGTTTCTCATGATGCATTTATAGATGTGTTTTCTCTCTCTCTCTGTCAGTACATTAATTGAGATACAGAGAATATCATGACAGCTGTATGATTATCTGGATTCTGTATTTTGTACTTTATGTCTCTATTCTGCGGTTTCTTTGAAGTTGTATCTTCTCATTAAACTGCCATTGTATTCTGCCACCAATTCCATGTCTCATATGTCTGTTTTCTTCATTTTCTGAGCAAGCGTTCCTAGGCACCCCGGCTCAAATTAAGGTGCCCCTTTTGTCCCTGACTCACTCTCCTGCTCAGTTCTGTGGTGGCTCCCGGGGCTCTGGGGACCGCCTCTAGCTTCCTTGACCCGTAATAGATCTTCCCTCCAACAGCCTCTCTTGCAAGTCCTGTATTGTTGGTTTGTTGCCCCTGCCCCCCTTTCCACTGCCCTCCATAGTCTGTTGTGCTTCCACGGCCCTTCCTGCCTGCTCAGTGTGGTTAAATTGTTGCCTTTGCACTCTCCTACCTGCCTTCAATTTTCAGAGTCCGTGCCCCTGGCCTTTGCCTCTCAACAGTATCCCAATGAACAACTAGATTGCTAACATTCTATATTTATTACAAAAGTGTGGAACGCCTGACATCATCTTGATGTAATCAAAACTGTAATACCTAGAGCATTTCCTTTAGAAATTACATATATGAGAGGGTCTTATTGGCATCAAAATTATGGTTAGTGCTCTAAAAGACTAAAATAAGGACATTTTGTCTGAGTTTTCAAATAGCGACAAAGCACTTTTAAATTATTTGTTATCTTTATGTTTTTTTATCCAGTTGACCACTTGATTAAATGTTGCACTTAGGGGAGAGGATGTGGTGTTACTTCCAGAACTGCAGACTTTGCAACTGGGGAACCAGGTTGAAGTTTCTGCTTCAGCTCGACATTCTGTGATTCTGGTCAAATCACTTAGTCTCCCCATGTCTACAACCAAAATGAATATGTGCTTGTGTGATGTAACCAATGCTCATGTAAAGCACTCCAATACCTGACAAGTCTGCACTATATAACACTGCAAAAACACTAAATAATAAGTGTTTTGCACACTTCTGTCATTGGGCTATATTTGGGCTACATCTGGGTGATTTTGGGCTACATTTGGGCTCTTTTGTCTCCGGTGGCCATCTTGGGAGATTTATTTGTTATGAAGTTTCCTAATTTCCTCATGTACTGCAGTCTCCTCAGTAGGAAATGCTTTCAGTTTTTTACGTTGATTCCATCATGAAGGTATTCAGATATGTCACACATTTGCCATAAATTCTGAATGTTAGCACTCTAGTTGCTCATTAGATCACTGTAGTAAAACTACTGTTCACCATGGAAGTCTGCTCCTGGTATTAAAAGTGCATGTTTCAGTCTGCATGTCAGAATTTTTTAATGAAATAGAAGAGGATTTGAGAAGTCACTCAAAATGTGCCCTCATTTTCTTTCTTCAGCATTAATGATAATTTCTATGGCAAAATGAACCCCCTCATTGTGTTCCTTTTTAAATTAAATGTTTTAAGTGTTACCAGTTTATTCCAATCTAGATGGCTTCAGGTGTGCCATACTTTTGTCATAATGAAGACAGTAAGCGCTCTAGTTGTTTTTAAGAACATTCTGGGACATTCTGTCATTGGGCTATACTTGGGCTACATCTGGGTGATATTTGGGCTACATTTGGGCTCTTTTGTCTCTGGTGGCCATCTTGGGAGACTTATTTGTTATGAAGTTTCCTAATTTCCTCATTTACTGCAGTCTCCTCAGTAGGAAATACTTTCAGTTTTTTACTTTGATTCCATCAAGAAGGCATTCAGATGTGTCACACATTTGCCATAAATTCAGAATGTTAGCACTCTTTTTGCTCATTAGATCACTGTAGTAAAGCTACTGCTCACCAGGGAAAACTGCTGCTGGTATTGAAAGTTCATGTTTCAGTCTGCATGTCAGAATTTTTTAATGAAATAGAAGAGGATTTGAGAAGTCACTCAAAATGTGCCCTAATTTTTCTTTCTGCAGCACTAATCATACTTTTTATGGAAAAATGAACCCCCTCATTTTGTTCCTTTTGAAATTAAATGTTTTAAGAGTTACCACTTTATTCCAAGCAAGATGGCTTCAGGTGTGCCATACGTTTATCATAGGTAGGACTGTTAGCGCTCTAGTAGTTCTTTGGAACACTCTGGGAAGCTGCAGTAGAACACAAAGGAATCAACTGACAGTCTCTGCCCTTGTTGGATGTACATGTTTTACTAAGAATGTCAGACTTCATTCTCACATGACTGAGAAAGATAATGTGAATTTACAGAAAATAAGCTCTCAGTTTAGCTTATAGATCACCTTCCAAACCTCTGTGGTAAAAGCATGAGAAAATATTTTTCTCTCAATCATGATATCCCAGCAGAAGGCTTTTTCACATGGTGAAATCACCTTAGAACATACCACAATTCCTAAAATGAGTATGGTACCATCAACAAATGATTTATAATGTAACTAAAGTCTTAAAACCTTCTATTAACTGCAATGCTTTTTAATGAGGTGCTATCATGTATATTGGTCCCAAGATGGCTGCCAACACTTCTTGGATGAAGTGCTGACAGCCAATCAGATCTCAGGATGAGATGTGTGGTTAGGCTCCGCCCACATATATATATGCTTTTAAATGCTATTTTCTCAGGAAATACTGAACATATTTACACCAAACCTACAAAAGGCACTTCCTTGACCTGAGGTCTACCTCTCTGCCAAATTTCAAGTAAATCTGTTCAGCCGTTCGGGCTGTAGCCCTGTCTAAAGGTCCTATGGAAAAATGCATGGGAAAAACGCGTTTTGGGACCCCCCTTTTATCTCAGCCCCCGCTTGACGAATCCCCCCGAGACTTTCAGGGTAGGAGCGGAGCGTAGCGCCCCACCTATTTTGAAAAATTCGCGAGGATTCGTCGACCGGCGCCAAAGTTATTCAAAATAGAATGTTGCGGATTTCCTATGGAAAAGGGGTCCTAACTATAACTACCTACTGGCGACCGCCAGTAGGTAATATATATATATATATATACATATGCGATTGATGCCGACAAGGCTGATTTACGATTTGATGCTGACATGGTGTGGAAAATGGCTTGACTATATTTATGCTGCAGCTAATCAGTCATTCAGCAAACACAGGTGTATGTGGTCCTTTGTTACGCAGCTTCTGCTTGCAGCATGTGCCATAATTATCTAAATCAAAGGAACAGAGGTGAGTGGTAATTGAAAGTGGGAGAAGAACCAGAAGGGGTGAGAACCACAGAATGAGCATGAAGAAGGCTGGAAAAAGAAAGATCAAGCAGGAAATGGTTAAGAGGTGCCCAGCAGTGCACTATTGTGAATGTGCATTGGCATTAAAGACAATGGGGGTAACCACCGTAGTGAACTAGGGCAGGCTGAGTGGCACCAAAGCCGGCAAGCCACTAACATGTCATGTGAACAGCTCCCCCGGGTCGGTGGCACGAGGGCCATGAGCAGACAGGCATGTGGTTATTGGCTTAGTGGATAGGTAAGGCTTGATGGGGAAGAAAGAGCGGGCACCTGGGCACTCCAGAACTTGGCTGGTATTGAGGCCACGGGCTTTCTAGAGCAAACAGGGTAGTGCAGATCCCCAGTCCACCTGGCGGGTGTGTGACCATGTGCCAGCCTTAATGCCTGAAAGAAATATCACTGGCATCCCTATTCTATATTTGCTGTTCAGGGGTGAACCTGTCAAACATCTGATTGGTTGATAAAAAAGATAAACCTCAGGAAGTCTCACGATGTGATTGGTCTGAACATAGCAGTGTGCTGTCAGAGATATTTAATTGTAATTGTAATTGTAACTGGAATTTCTAAAGCGTGACTATCACTCCGAAAGGAGTATCTTGGCGATGTGCAGAACTAGTTAAAGACGGGTACCAGGTTGTCAGAGTTGCCTTGAAAAGACTGATAGTGTTAAATGAGAGAAAAGCATTGAGAGTCAGGGGCTCAGAAAATCCAAGTTTTTAAGGATTTCCTAAAGCAGGCTTCAGATTCGATGAGACGAAGGTGGCTGGGGAGAGTATTCCATACCTTTGCGCCCATGACGGTTACTGATCTACCTCCTCTAGTTTTAAGTTTGAAAAAGGCAGGTTTTAAGAAATTAGCTGATGTAGATCTCAGGGTATGTGTGGTGATATAGGGCAAAATTCTAGGGCCCGATTCACAGAACTAACTTAAGACAAAATCCTAAACTTGCTACCATTTTGGTATTCACAGAAGGCACATACTCATTTCGGTATTCACAGAAGTTAGGAGTCCTAACTTTAGGACTCCTAAATGACTTCTGTGAATACCGAAAGTCTTAAAATTAGGATTTTTCTCAGTTTAGTAGTAGTAAAGTTAGGACTCCTAACTTTAGGACTCCTAAATGCCTTCTGTGAATACCGAAAGTCTTAAAATTAGGATTTTTCTCAGTTTAGTAGTAGTAAAGTTAGGACTCCTAACTTTAGGACTCCTAAATGCCTTCTGTGAATACCGAAAGTCTAAAAATTAGGATTTTTCTCATTTTAGTAGTAGTAAAGTTAGGACTCCTAACTTCTGTGAATACCGAAATGAGTAAGTGCCTTCTGTGAATACCAAAATGAGTAAGTGACTTCTGTGAATACCAAAATGGTAGCAAGTTTAGGATTTTGTCTTAAGTTAGTTCTGTGAATCGGGCCCCTAGATCTTAAATACATGGGCCCAGTGGCCTGTGGCTTTATGTTATAAGGATCAGTTCCCATGTAGTTTATCAAGAAGAAGACAAGTGGAACGCAAATAAGTCACAATTATGCTTTTACTTTTCATTTCTTCACCCTGTGGCAGCTTATGTACTCTGTCAATAGGCACTTAGGGGCCAATTAGAATGGAGGTCGGAAAACCATTCCGACTGCTGTGATAGCGGAAATTAACTGTCCGCAGATACTGCGGGAAAACCGGCGGTCAGATTAGGATCAACCGCCAGAAAAAAACGACCGCGGCGGAACGATGCCACAAAAGACCACCGGTAGCAGGCGGAGCAGGTGAAAATCCGTCTGCGGTGGTCGGATTTGTGGCGGAAAAACCCAAACCCGCCGCAAGGCCAGCGGATTGACCGCACGCACAATTAGGATACCACTGAGGTGACAGCGGAACGATTCGCTGTTTCCAACCCCTGCGATCGCAAACAGTGATGTATGGGAGAGCCAGCAGAAGGGCTGTTGCATCCCCTCCGCCGCGGCCGCTCCGGAACTGTTATGGCGGTCGAGAAAAAAAATAAACAACAAGGCCACCAAGTGTACACATCAAACTAGCTCAGCCCCCAAAAACACCTAACACACCCAAATGACACATCCCTATGGCGACTAATAAAATAGAAAGCCCAGAACAACACACCTGACAGCAATACTCCATTTTGACACACTCGCATAGCTGAGTATAAAACCAGCCCCTTCCCTGACCAGAATCCTTTGCAATACTCCACCCCTGAAGGAACTAATCCTACAGCACAAAGGAGAGGCAAACCACCACACATCTCACCAGCACAACAACACACATACACACACCACTTACATCACCCCACCACTCTCACACCTGCACCTCAAACCATTTGCACATCACACACCATGGCACAAAAGAAAATGCAGAAATTCACTGACAATGAGTTGTCAGTCATGGTAGATGAGATAATAAGAGTAGAACCACAATTGTTTGGTAACCTGGTCCAACAGACACCATTAAACCACCAGAATACAAATGTGGGAAAGGATAGTCAACAAAGTCAATTCAGTAGGGACCAACCTGCTCACCAAGAAGGAGATCATGAAGCGGTGGGATGACCTCAAGAGGCAGGTGAAAGAGAGGAACAACAAGAACCGTCAGCTGGCTCAGATGACTGGCGGTAGCCCTCCCATTCCACCAAGAACATTCACTGCATGGGAGGAGAAGGTGCTTGCCATACTGCATCCAGAGAGTCTCACAGTAATAGCCGGGGGAGTGGAGGCTGGTAAGTACAAACATAAGTTTACCATCACACTGCTATGTACTGTCTTGCACAACTACAAAGCTACACCTCCTAGGTCCAATTCCATTCATGTGCACCACACACTCCCCAACAAATGTCTCACAGATTCAACATTCACTCCCTCTCATTCACCCCAAAGGTAGCTAGCAACATTCCCTGGGTTGCATGTGTACAGGCAGACAGCACTACAACTGCCACCAGGCCCCCTGTCCCACAGCTGAGCAGGGTGTAACACTCCCCCACCCAAGAGCCATGTGTAACCATTCCCTCCCTCTGTTCCACAGGGAGCCAGCCATCTTAACATGGAGGGGTGTCTGTGTATAGGCAGCCAGCACTCCAACTCCAACCAGACCCCCTTGTCCCACAGCTGAGCAGGATGGAGCACTCCCCCACCCACAACCATGTGGCAGCCATTGAATCTCACTCATCAAACTTACAGGTAGGTATCCATCTTCACAGGGAGGGGTGTTTGGGGGCTGGGAAGCCAGCACTACAACTCCCACCAGGCCCCTTGTCCCACAGCTGAGCAAGAAAGGAGCACTCCCCCACCACAACCATGTAGTAGCCATTGAATCTCACTCATCAAACTTACAGGTAGGTAGCCATCTTCACAGGGAGGGGTGTTTGGGGGCTGGGAAGCCAGCACTACAACTTCTACCAGGCCCCCTTGTCCCACAGCTCAGCAGGATGGAGCACTCCACCCCACACCAAGAAACATGTGTCAGCAATTCCCCACAACTGTGCCACAGAACAGGTAGGTAGACAGTGCATGCACCCTGCCATTTCTCTAAAAAAATATGTAGCCATATGACCACACCAGTCCTCACATCCCACACAACTTGGCATAGATCCAATAGCCACTTCCAGTGTGCAGACAGCTAAGCGTATGTAACTGTCATAGAAACCAAAGTGTGACTCACCGAATCACATGTTGAAGAAATTCAGGGCACAATCATACACAGCAGTGAATGCTATCTGTAAGTGCCATGGGGGCAGAACATCAAGGCCCATATGAAAACAAAACAAGTATAGTCAGTAGTAAAAAGAAAGCAAAGCACATGATATGACAAAGGTATGCATGAGATTACAATGGCTAGTTCATGCCCAGATGTAATGTCTTCCATGCAGAGTAAACAACAAAGACGCTTCACATAAAGTTGTTGTGCTGCCAGTCGTTAGATAACGACATGTCTGTGTAATCACACAATCTGTACATGGCACATGGTATCTATTGACATGTCACACCGTTTATTTATTTATTTATTTTATGATTTTATATAGCGCTGAATCACCCCAAGGGGTATCTCTGCGCTTGCAACAGAAGACTGACTCGACATTAGAAAAGATGTGTTTTCATCAGCTTTCTGAATTGGCAAAGGGGCATTTCCACACGAAGATATTGAGGAAGACCGTTCCAAAACATAGGAGCCAGATAAGAAAAGGCCCTGCCACCAGTGCAGGCTTTATTTATCCTGGGAACAGAAAGGAGTTTTTTAGATCCTGATCTAAGTGAGCATATGGGAGTATATGCTTTCAACTTCCTGGCAAGATAGAGCGGGCTAAGCTCATTTAGAGCCTTGAAAATCATGCAGCCTGTTTTAAATTGCACTCTTTTTTTGATTGGCAACCAATGCAGTTCATGCAACAAAGGCAATGAGGGGGTCCTAGCAGGTGAGTCAGTTACCAAACGGGCAGCCGTATTCTGAATAACCTGCAATTTGTCCAATGAAGCTGCATGAGCAGAAAGAAGAAGAGCATTGCAGTAGTCAATCTTGCTCATGAGCAGTGCCTGAATTAAAGTCTTCCTGGTGGAAAGAGGGAGCAACGGAAAAACTCTTCTAAGGAGACTTAGGATGTGGTAGCAAGAACCAACAATTGTGTTAACTTGAGTCTGAAGGGTAAGCTTCTTATCGAGCTTAATGCCCAAGTTTTTAACTACCTCTTTGGGAGCAGGAGCTTTACCCAACTCCTCAGGCCACCAACTGGGTGACCAACAGATGTCGGCACCCCCAAACAGCAAGATCTCAGATTTCTCAGAGTTTAACTGAAGATAGTTAGTTTTCATCCAGGAGGCAATTGCCATCATGCCCTGAGAAAAGATAGTTTGAATATCTGATCTAGTTTTGTCGAAGGTGAGGAGGAGTTGTGTGTCATCTGCGTAAGAGATAGGATTAAACCCCAAATCCCTCATCAGTTTAGCCAGGGGTGTCACATAGATGTTGAACAAAGTAGGGCTCAACCATGAGCCCTGAGGGACACCCCTGGTAAACTGTGAGGGAGCCGAAGAAAAAGAACCCAATGACACTGCCTGAGTACGGTTGGACAAGAAATCTGACAACCAGCTCAATGCAGATCCGTTAATGCCAAGCTCCTGTAATCTATACAAGAGAACTTGGTGAGAGATGTGTCGAATGCAGCTGAAAGGTCAAGCAGCACCAAGAGTGCCGCTTGACCTTGGTACAAAGCCATTCTAATATTGTCTGTTACCTCCACTAAGGCAGTCTCAGTGCTATGTTTAGCACGAAAGCCTGACTGAGAAACATCCAGAGCGTTAGAGGACTCAAGGAAAGCAGATAAGTGCTTATTGATATGTTTTTCAGTGATCTTACTCTGTAGTGGGAGCAACGAAATTGGACGATAGTTAGACAGTTCCTCAGGGGAGATGTTTGAGTTTTTACGAATGGGGATAATTTGGGCGTGTTTCCACCTTTGCGGAAGACTGGCAGATTTCAAAGAGTTATTAATTATAGAGCATAATGGAGACGCCAGCTGAGCCGCAAATCTAGAAGAGATTTTAGCTGGAATGATATCCAGGGGGGATCCAGATCTAGTGCATTCCAGAAGGGTTTGCACTTCAGTGATAGTGATATCAGGAAATGTAGTCAAATGGGATCTTATACTAGTGGGGTGGAATGTAGTCACAGCAGGAACAGGGACAGAAGGATTGGAGAGGGTAATATTTTGATAAATCTTTTCAACTTTTTGTACAAAAAAGGAAGAGGTATTATCACATAGTGTCTGAGAAGAGCTATCCCTGGTTTGGCAAGATTTGGGGTTCGTGAAATCACGCACAATTTGAAACAGCATTCTAGAGTTGTTACCTGCATGCTCCAAAGTCTCTGCAATATGCGTTTTGCGGGCCAGTTTAACATTATTATGATAAATTATCATAGCTGATTTATAAGTCGTTTTGGCTTGCTCATTGTGTGAGCGTCGCCAAACACGGTCCAATTTTTTACAAGCACTTTTCTCCTCTCGTAAAGCAGACGTATACCAACCAGTGACGTAACTTTTGGGTGAATGTCTAAGAGGTTTGAGAGGAACTACTTTGTCGAGTAAATTACTAACCCTCAAATCAAAAGAATCAAGTTGCTGATTTACATCCCCTTGCATACTATCCCAATCCCACCCGGCAAAAAGTAGGGAGAGATGGTTAGATGTTAGTCTGTGCCAGGGTCTGTACTGTCGGGTAGCAACATTATAATGTACCCTAGGGGTATAGTCAATAGGACCCAACAGTTGAAAATTTATCATAAAGTGGTCAGACCATGTAAGTGGGTAAGTCTCACCACATTTGATGTCCAAAGAATTAGCGAGGATAAGGTCCAAAGTATGACCTGCAGTATAGGTGGGAGCAGTGTTGATAATAGCTAAACCTCCAGCTGCTAGATCTTGCAAACATAATCTTGCGTCATGATTGGAAGCATCTTCGCTGTGAATATTAAAGTCTCCAAGCAGGAGAAATTTACGTGAAGAAATTAAGTAGGGAGAGATAAACTCGAGCAGTTGACTAGTAAAATTAGATGTTGATCCAGGCGGTCTATAAACTAAAGCGCCTTTCCAGCTACAGCAAGCAGAGAGGTCCAATCTGAAAACAATACATTCAAATGTTTCAGTCCCCATCTGGTCAAGAATGGCAGCGGTCAATTCCTCTTTGTAAATTAAGGCTATACCCCCACCATGAACAAGTAATGTATGTACCTCCACATCATGTCATGATGCTCAGTACCGTGCAGCCATACAAAGTGATGTCAATGTAAACTGTGTGGTGTAAAACAATTAACATCCAAATGTCTAACACCAAGCATGTGGGGTGCACTTCAATGACCATTCCCCCTCTCTGATGCCGACTCCCTAGATTCCTTGGATGCGGACCCAGAAGCCGGCCCATCAGGCATGCCAGGGCACAACCGGTCCCAGGAGACCCCTGTCCCCCATGCCACCACCTCAGCAACAATAATTGTGCTGACCCCTGCTGTAACAACCTGTGCGGCCTCCACCATCACCACCACCACCACCAGTGCTGCCAGCAACAGAGTCCTGAGGAGGGCAGGGAGAGTACGTGGGTGCGCAGACTGTTGATGCCACAGGTCCGGAACAGCAGGACACATGGGAGGGCAACTGGGCACCTAAATCTACCGGACACTGGGACCAAAGCCCAGGCCAACATTGCCAGGGTCCTTGGGGCAGATGAATGAGCCAGGGTCTAGAAGAATCACTTGAGCTCCACATGCTGTTGAGGTCCATAGACACATGAATGGGTCAAATCGTGGACCTCTTGGGCCAGCTTGTGGGTGTCCTGAGAGACAGGCATGTAGCCCCAACAACAGCTCGACCTCCCTCCAGTCGCCCGCAGGATGACAGTCCCTCCACCTCCCCTGCGGCCACAGAAAGGGGTGAGTCCTCAGACCCGCAGCAGAGGTCCCCCGTGCCAAACGCTGAAGGGGCCGTCTGAGCAAAAACAAGGGAGGAACACGTGGAAAAGCACCAGCCAAACGCCAGTCAAGGAGCCAGCCATGATGGCACCCCTCTTCACCTTGCCATTGACTTTGTTGACTGTCCTTATCCACATTGCCACATTCTTGGCAGGTGTCTGTTGGACTGGGTCACCACATCTACTCTACTGTCCCACCTACCACCACTAACAACTCATTGATTCCCTTTTCACCTTTTTGTAAATATTCACTTCCCTGTCACAAATACCCATTGTAAATAAACACTCCTTACACACCTATGTTTTCGTGTCAGCTCCATGTTTTTCACAGGATGTACAATGTTGACTCTGATTACAATGTACCAGGAGCAGTGATTGTTGGGTAGCATTGAGAGGCTGAAGGGACCTAGGAAAACACAAGAGAACAATATTCACTTGTCAGATGATGGCATCACAGCCATTACACAATACTTGTCATCAAGGTACTAAAATCTGCACACATTACAATGAGCAACAGTACCGACATAGACATCCTGTAGCTGTGCATAACTACCCTATCCCAAAAACATTAGCAGCCAGCACAGAACCAACAACAGGCAGCAGTCACAAAGCTCCCCTAGGGCTTTTCATCAACAACAAAATCAGCAGACAATGGCACTGTTGTACGTTTTCACTCACCTTCAAGGGAAGTAGCAGTTGATGAGCTGTTGATGCAGGTCGACACCTTCCTCCTTGTAGTGTCCTTGAGGACATAAATAAGTAGGAGGCAGGCCAAGTAAGTAAGCAAGTGGATTTATTGGCACCTCATCCACCAACAGCTCATCTTCAACTCCCACTTACAGAACCCCCACGATAGCCCTTCTGATTCCACATTGGAATCCATGCCACATTCTGAGCTTCTTAGGTCATAGACCAGTCAGCTCCACAGTACATTGCCACACATCTTCCCCCTTAACAATAATAATAACAAAATTGCAAATGGTAATAAAACAAGAAAAATTATCACACAGAATCAAGATAGAGAGTAACATGTTACTAAAATGAACAGAAAAACTTCACAGTAAAACATTAACATGTGACATATGCAAATGAGCCTCCCCACACTCAAGCAGAACCAACCTATGACCTAACATAGTCCTTCCTATATAGAGGAAGTCTGCGCACCCTTTGACTTCTTTCCCGGATGCCCCTCAAGACCCCAGGCAGATTCGAACCAGAGGACAAAGGAACAGAGGACCCAGGACCGGAGATTAACCTGTCACTATCTGCTTGACCAACAGAAGCAACAGGATTAACCACTACAACGCGACTCTTGTTCCAAATCCTCCCATCACTTGTTTTAACAGCGTTGTTGAACACCTTAACCACAGGTCTTACATTAGTATATTTCGACCAAGGTTGACACCCCACAGGAGCTCTTATCTTAACCATATCCCCAACCTTCACCACCTGAAATTGGGCACCTTTCTTATCATCAACATAACATTTCCTCAAAGACTGCTTCTCTATCTCTCTATCCCTCCACCTCCCTACCTGATTATCAACAAAACCTTTGTTTAACTTCATCCAACCAGGACACAACAAAGTATTAGGTACTCTCCCTTTAAATAACTCAAAAGGAGATCTCCCAGTAGTTGAATGAGGGGACACCCGGTAAGCCAAGATTCTATCTTGAAGTGATTCCTTCCAATTCAACCCACTAGCTCTTGCCAACTGAATACTCTCCTTAAGAGTCTTGTTGACCCTTTCTATTGCACCATTAGCTTCAGGATGATATATGGCACACCTTTTATGTTGAATACCGCATCTCACCATAAAATCCTTGAACTCACTAGAGGTAAACTGTGGTCCATTGTCCGAAAGAATACTGTTAGGAAAACTTTCTCTGTTGAAAATTTCTTGCAAAAACCTGATGACACACACCGTAGACACATCCCTAACAGCACCTACCTCAACCCACCTAGAGTATAAGTCCAGAACCACTATTAGATATGGAGTATCACATACCCCATGCAAAGGACCAACAATGTCAATAGAAACCTCATCCCAAGGATGATCAGGTAACTTCCTGCACACCATTGGGGTTTGTTTAGTCTTCAAAATCTTGTCACTAGCACAGCATTCAGGACATTCTCGAACCAACCTCTCTATCTCCATATCCATGCCAGGCCACCAAAACTGCAACCTCAACAGTTCCCTAGTCTTGACAATCCCAAGATGACCAATATGGGCAAAATCGAGCAATTTCTCTCTAATACCCAACGGCGGAACCAACCTCATGCCCCTCGAAAGTAAGCCGTCCACCACAGAAAGCTCATCAGAAACTAAACTCCACGGTTTCTCCAACCGTTTACCTTCCCCCAACATCACCATCACTCTTGAAATTTCATCATCCTTTTTAATCTCAGTATTCCAATCCTCCTGGGTAACAGTACCATCCGTGATTTCACAGACATTAACCACCTCATCATCATCCTCACCATCCTCCTCATTGCTCCCTTTAAGATCAACCAACCTAGAAAGACAGTCAGCAGACCTATTGACCACACCTGGAATGTAATCAACTTCAAAATTAAATTCTTGTAAAGAAATAATCCATTTCCTTATTCTAGAAGAAATGGAGTCCAGACTTTTCTTAGAAAACACCTCCTTTAAGGGCTTATGGTCCGACAAAACACAGACCTTTACACCCCACACCAGATTTTTAAACTTCCTTAAAGCCCAAAATATGGCTAGGGACTCCTTCTCTATAACTGAATAACCCCTTTCAGACCCTCTTAGGCACCTTGAAGCACAAGCAATCAAGCAATCCACTCCATCCTTCTTCTGAAGCAGCACCGCCCCCAACCCTTTCTCACTAGCATCCGTCATAATAACCGTCGGATCACTAGGCACAAACGCATGAAGAGCTGGCGCTTTACTCAACTCCTTCTTGATCAAAAGGAACTCCTCCTCACACTCACTTGACCACAAAAACTCCGCATTTTTACAGTCAATTTCCTCAAAGTATGAGTTTTACTTGCATAACCAGGGATAAATTTACTGTAAAACTCTACCATACCAAGAAAAGAAAGCAATTCTTCCTTGTTGACCGGTACAGAAACATTCATGATGGATTCTACCAATTCCTTCTTGGGAAAAATTCCATGTCCAGTTATACAATGTCCAAGATAATTTACCTCCTGCAACCCAAATTTACACTTATCTTTCCTAAGAGTAAGACCCGCTTCCCTTAGACGTTGCAAGACAGCAAAAACCCGAAAATCATGCTCTTGTAAGGTGTTTCCAAAAATCAAAAGGTCATCCTGATAGCATTTAACTCCAATAAGACCTCTGATAATGTGTGACATTATTCGTTGAAACACAGAAGCCGCCGACACAAGCCCGAACGGCATTCTACAAAATTTAAAAGTACCCATGGGGGTAACAAAAGCCGTGAGATCCTGGGAGGAATCATCTAACACAACTTGATGGTACGCCGAGGCCAGATCAAGAGTTGAAAAGAATTTCGCACCACCCAACGTACCAACCATCTCATCAATGTTCGGTAAGGGAAACTTATCCACTATGACCTCTTTGTTCAATGCCCTCAAGTCAATGCAAAGACGAATTTCGCCAGTGGCCTTCTTGGCCACGACTATCGGAGCCAACCACACTGTGGCTTCAACTGGTACAATTATGCCTGCTTTCACCAATTTATCTATCTCCTTCTGAACACCAGCTTGTTCATTCAACGGAATCCTCCTTACTTTTGCCACTACAGGTACCGCTCCTACTCTTACTTTAATGTGGTGTTTGTATCCCTTAAGACACCCCAAAGTATCCTTAAATATGTCAGCAAACTGTTCTACAAACCTGAGAGACGTATCCCCAACCGCTTGTACTTGAACCTGTGGAGAGGCATTGGGGTTTAACCATACCCCCAATAGACGTTGATGAGGCCAACCCATAAGAGAATCACCCCGCTTAGCAACATATATCTTCCCCGCAATCATCTTCCCACAAAGTTCAATGGTGGCCACAAAATATCCAGACATTTTTATAGGTAAACCACCATAGCCCATGGGAGAAAGATCATTCTTGAAATATTTCACCTTATTGACAAAATGTTGCATAAAAACATCCTCTCCAATTATTGTCAGGTGCAAACAGGAATCAAACTTAAAATTAAGGGGTACCCCTTCTATATCCACCACATGAGAAGGATGATCACTTATACTTGCATCAACTTGAAATGTGACCACCTTTACTTCAGGCTGATTCCTTGCAGTTACACTGTTATCTTTATTACCTTTACCCTTGCAACATTTAGCGAAATGTCCTTTCCGACCACACATGTTGCAGATGGCTCTCAGTCCAGGACAATAAGGTGAGTTAACAAAATGCCCAAAACGTCCACATCTAAAACACACAGGTTTTCCTCCAACAGGAGAACTGATTACATTGCTAGGCATAGATATACTAGTATCTTTTCCCTTAACCTCCCTCTTTTGTACTTGACATACCACCTCTTCTATTTTATTTTCAACCACAGTACTTTTACTCTTTTCTTCACTTTTACACTTTTCTTCATTCAACTCGTCAACACACTTCCTCATGTGCTCAACTTGCTTGGCAATAGTAATCACTTCCTCAAGCGGAGGTTCATCCTTCAACCAGAGTTCTTTCCTGATATTATCATGCGCACACCTCAACACAAACTGATCCCTAATCCTCTCCTCCACAGCAGAACCAAATTTGCATGAGGAAGCAAGCTTCCTCAGAGCCGAAACATACTCCTCCACCGACTCCTCTTTTTTCTGTCCCCTTAGACCAAAATGATACCTCTCCATTATCGTGCTCAGCCTTGGCAGGTAATGACGGTCCAATTGTTCAATACATATTTCATATTCATTGAGGTTCCTTTGTTCGGAAGCACTTAACTCAGGTAAATGTTCTAACACCTCTTGACCTTCACCCCCAAGGCAATGCAACAATAACGAATGCTTGCGTTCGGCACTGAGATTCGTGCCACAAACCCTCGCATAATTCGTAAAAATCTTTTTCCATTTCTGCCATTTTACATTCGGCTCACCTGGACTAGTTAGAAAAAACGGAGGTTGTGTTACATTCTGCATGTCAATAGACTCTTTTAAATCTTAAATATTACCAAGCTATCAAAAATAAACATCAAATCAGAACACTCAAAAAATAATAGAAAGAGAAAAAAAAAAAAAAAAAAAATCCTTTTTTTTTTTAAACAAGCGACCAGTTCCACCCTTGGTAGCACTAACGCATCCAAAATTTCAATAAAATGTTAAAGTAATTATGACCAGCTGGCTCACATGAGGGAACAACAAGTTATGAACACACTTCCAATGAAGTATGAATACTGTGCAGATTCCCACAGGTTCCAAGAGAAATGAGCACAAAGTTCTGCCTTTTCCAAACACCGTGTTTCCTCACAAGTGCATTGTAATCTTCCCAACGACTCAAAATGGCCCCCAACGAGGTTCTCATTGGCTACTTCCAAGCCTCCATCTGGGAATTACTGGCACACGCGCAGAAGCCTCACGTCTCCCTTGGTAACTCTCGCGCTCACAGCCTTGAAAGACAAAGCATATCACGGAGCACAGAAGCCTCGCGTCTCCCTTGGTAACTCCTCTGCAATTACTGGCACACGCGCAGAAACCTCGCGTCTCCCTTGGTAACGCTCGCGCTCACCGCCTTGAACAACAATCCATGTCACGGAGCGCAGAAGCCTCGCGTCTCCCTTGGTAACTCCTTTGCAAGCACGCAGAAGCCTCGCGCTCACGGCCTTGAAAGGCAATCCATGTAACGGAGCGGTCTCGCGCTCTCGATACCACCAGCTGTTCTCCTCCTGCCGAAAAATCTTCTCCAGCAAGAAATCCGCTGTGTCGCACCCGGAGCAATGCCACTCACAAAGGCCACCAACTGCGCCTCCTCACAACCAGCGATGATGAAAATCAGCTCCAGGATCAACGCAGACACCTTCCAGAGGTTAGTGCCAAGTCGATGTTGAGGTGCCTTTACTCCCGCTTGTCGCCAAATAAATGTAGTGTCCTTGAGGACATAAAGAAGTAGGAGGCAGGCCAAGTAAGTAAGCAAGTGGATTTATTGGCACCTCATCCACCAACAGCTCATCTTCAACTCCCACTTACAGAACCCCCACGATAGCCCTTCTGATTCCACATTGGATTCCATGCCACATTCTGAGCTTCTTAGGTCATAGACCAGTCAGCTCCACAGTACATTGCCACACTCCTCTCCACTATCCTTGTCACTGGACATGTGTGGGTTTGCAGGCGGGGACCTCGGCTGCTCATTATCGTCCAGGAACAGGGGTATCTCTTTGCGCAAGGCCAGGGAGTATGCAGCATGTAACTACGATTTGACACACCTTTTAGGGAGAGTACATCAGTGCACCTCCGGTCTTGTCCAGGCAGCGAAATCGTGACTTAAGTAGATCAAAAGTACGCTCCACCACACGACGTGTCCTCCCATGGGCATCATCATACCAGACTTCAACCGGGGTCCTGGGATTCCTCAGTGGGCTCAGTAACCAAGGCCGGTTGGGATATGCAGTCACCTAGGTGTGAGATACACAGAGCAATTTTGTAAGAAAAAACAGTAGCTGAGAATAGCATATCACACATACAGCACACTACTTGACTCTGCGTACTCACCCACAATCCATGCACGCTCTGGATACAGATTTGCTATCACCTGTGGTACGATGCTGTTCCGCAGGATGTTGGAGTCATGGGCCGATCCAAGAAAGTTTGAGATTATCATATCCACCTGACGTACCACTTGCACATTGATGGAATGGAAATGCTTCCTATTCCTGTAGATGTGCTCACGTGCCTGTGGTGGAACCAGGCCAACATGTGTGCAGACCATGGCACCAACAACATTAGGGATGTAGGCAAGGTCATAAAAATCATCCTTCACAGCTGCCAATTCATGCCTCCTGGGGAAATGGATGTATCTCTCCTTGTAGGTCATCATAGCGGACCGGACATCACGTAGCACCATGCTGAACATAGGTTGGGACATCCATCCTGCGTTGGACACCGTGCACTAGAATTAACCAGTAGCAAAGAAATGCAGGGCCGCCATCACCTTACACGTTGTTGTCAAAGCAGTCAGATAGGTTCTGCGAGGCCTCAGATGGGGCTCCAACAGAGCACATAGGTCTTGAAGGGTAGGTCGATCCAGACAGAATTTCCGTCTGATGTCCTCATCCTCCATGTCCGCCAGCACTGTGAATGGACGATGCACATTTGGTCGCCTTCTAGGTGAGATGAAAGGGGACACATGTCAATTCAATCCCCCTATGAGATGTGTCCAACATCTTACGTGTTGACTGAGACAGCGCCAACAATGACTGGCAACAAACGTTAGCTTACAGCACAATTTACATGTAGAGACACCTTGATCTAAACTAGTCATACGCTTGTCCAGTATTCACACAGTGAGTACCCCAAACACAGATTCAGACTATGTGAATGCCAAAAGGTACATTTCAACATCTTGTGTCAACAACCCTGAGAGTAGTTGACATAGCACATGTGTGAGACAGCAACACTGCTAGCTTCTACATAGCTGCTGTACCTGCCACATCTTCTTGCGCAAATCGGACAGGGCACACATTAACAATACAATGTGTATAGTGTGTGCATAAAGAGCAAGTATTAACATGAGTTCAGCAATCTACACAGTGAAATAGGCACATTATGCCGTCAGACCTTCATTACTGTTTGTTGCTTAGCCATCTCACACATTGAAATGTGTACATACGTGAGAGTCCATCACACCACAGATCTGTGTACATGCACAACAATTTCATAGGTGAAATTTGAGTGAGTACATTCCCGTGAATGTAATCCTGTGCACTGACATGGCATGTGTAGTCATCAGTGGGGTAAATGTCACACTAGCATTGGTTAGCACTATCTGGTGGCATGATTCATGGGCCTACTGTACAATGTTGAGAACTGGCCTTGACACTGCCACAGAATGATGTGTCCATAGGTGCCATAAGCGTGCACCGCCACCACAATCACAACCAATATCAAGCGGCCTAATCGTGGTAGCGACCGCCTGGCCCCTGCGGTGTGTCACCGCCAATGCCCATGCCTTTACAGCCAATGTGAACCGCAATCGCGGTAGTGATATACTCATTGGAAAATGGCGGTTGGCGTGCTCCGCCACCACAATCACGGTCATAGGCACCAATATCAAGTGGCCAAATGGCGGTAGCGACCACCTGGCCCCTGTGGTGTGTCACCGCCAATGCCCATGCCCTTACAGCCAATGTGAACCGCAATCGCGGTAGTGATATACACATTGGAAAATGGCGGTTGGCATGCTCCGCCACCACAATCACGGCCATAGGCACCAATATCAAGCAGCCAAATCACAGTAGTGACCGCCTGGCCCCTGTGGTGTGTCACCGCAAATGCCCATGCCCTTACAGCCAATGTGAACCGCAATCGCGGTAGTGATATACGCATTGGAAAATGGCGGTTGGTGTGCTCTGCCACCACAATCACGGCCACAGGCACCAATATCAAGTGGCCAAATTGCGGTAGCGACCACCTGGCCCCTGCGGTGTGTCACCGCCCATGCCCATGCCCCAGCAGCCAATAGGAAGCGCAATTGTGGTAGCCAAAAGCAATTTTGAAAATCGCGGTAGGCGTGTCCCACTACCTCGCAGGCGGTCATTGGATGCAATTGTAAGATGCACCATCACAGGAGTAACCGCCTGGCTCCTGCGGTGTATCACTGCCAATGCCCATGCCCATACAGGCAATGGGAACCGCAATTACGGTAGCCAAATGCAATTTTGAAAATCGTGGTAGGAGTGCTCTGCTACCGGGGGGCCGGTCATTGGATGTATTTGAAAAAAGCTGACCTTGAACAACAATTGCAACAGCTTAGTACCACTGAAACAACCCCAGGGGGCTCTATATGTGTGGGAGGGAGCCACAAATTTCTACTGCTTCCAGACACTGCTGACTGACACTCTTCACCCCCAACTGCTGCTGTTCCTGTCTCCTGGACCCAGTGATGGCGAGGACTGAAAACATCAGGGCCCGTCTCTTCACCACAGAGGAGCTGGAGGTCCTGGTGGGCGAGGTGCTCACACAATATGGGAGGCTACATGGTGCTCCTGATGTCATGGTAAGTGTTTCAGAGTGAAAGTAGGGGAGTGCAGGGAATGCACACATGAAGTTGATCTGCTGCAGTATGTGCCTGAGAGTGAGGGTTTGTTTGATACACTGCCTAGCATGCTGACTTCAGGGGAAAGGGGTTTGTAGCCTATTTTACACATTTCCCGAACTGTATATCAGGATGGGAGGGACATGCAGTGTTTTTGCAGCCATACAGTGACACTGCAAGTTTTGTAAGTGGGAGTCAGGACAGAAATTGCCTGTGCTAATGGATGTTTGGGTCCATGAGGTTCTTCACAGGCTCATCTGTGACATTACAAAGACTTTCCGTCCAGAGGGTACTGATGGAAGTGTGTTTGACTTTATATTGCCACCATGGATATGTAAGCATTATGCACAAGAGTGACCTGAGGGTGACACTCTTGGAGGAAATTCACCTATGACACAGCAGATTATTGTACTTCTGAAACATCTCCCTTCCATTTCCTTCATAATGTGAACTGACTGTGTAGGCACTGTTTGCCCTCTTATATTGTACATGTATGTGACAGTTCTGATGGCCCACGTTAGACCGCAGTTTGAGCTCCACTGGCCTGCATAGTTACTGCCCAATTTGACAGGGACCCATCACTGAATGGACACAGTGAGACATATGGGTTGTCTGCTACCCTATTCCTCAATGAGCTATCTTAGGCATGTGGATTGCACAAGACAGACCTTGTGATAAGGATGTGAGATTGTAAGATCATGTCCCTATATGTGACCTCCATGACACAGGTGTGCAGTGTTGGACACAGTGAGTCTGCCCTGACACATCATTTGCAATGTAATGTATGTCTTGGTCCCCTACATACTGCATCGCAGATGTGGGCCTTCTTCACCTTGCTTTCTGTGCTGCCATTCTGCATGTGTATGAGATGGCCAGGTACTGTGTCCATCCTCATACCTGCATGCATTTAGGTATGATCATCTCATGCTAATGTACTACGCATCATGCTTTATTGTCTCTGCTAATCATATCTGAATAGCTGTGCTGAGTATGTGCATGCTCCTGTACTAAGACACAGTGGTACATAACACAGTGTCACTGAAACTTCCTGTTCTTGTCTTCCAAGCCTGCAGCTCAAAGTCCACCACCGTAAGGCTGTATGGAGGGCCATTGCACGGAAGGTGCGGGCTCTGGGTGTCTCCAACCGATGGCACACACACTGTCACAAGAGGTGGGATGACATCTGCCGGCTGAGCAAAAACATGGCAGAGATGACGTTGGGGCTGCTCACTCGGACTGGCAGGTTGGCATGACACCACTAATGGCACGCATCTTGGCAGTGACACAGCCAGAGCTGGATGGACGTTTGAGGGCCCATCAGCAGCAAGTTGGGGGTGAGTATTCTGGGAAAGGTGACTTTGGGTGTGAGTGACTGCATGCATTCCAAACCTGAACCAGTGCATAGCTCTGTGATGTTTCCAGTGTGATGCAATGGCTTGTAAGTGGCCTCTGTGTTGACTGCAGCTGTCATGCATTTACGCCACATGTACTTTCTCATGTCTTTAATGTAATAGCCTTTGACATTGCATGCTGAGATATGGCCTTATGGAATCTGCTGCATTAGGGGAGTCATGGACATCACTGGGCAGTGAATGGCAGTGTGCCTCAGCTGAGTTTGCGTTCATCGATGTGTGCAGTGTCTGACCTCAAAATTGTGAGAACTACACATCTGACACCAATGTGGAACTGTAGTTGTGCACCAAAGCACAACATGGTGGATGGCAGGAGCTCATGACCATTGCAAAATGACATTTTGGAGTCTGTATCTGTGTTGTCCCCTTATGGTGACTCCATATGTGACTGTGACAATATGTTGTGATGTACATCTTTTTCATCTCCAGGCCCGTAGGTATGCTTACAGGAATCTGTATGTCAGGTTACATGGAGGCACGGGCAAGCTATTTGGCTGTGTGGACATCACATGGGTCATTAATGCCAAGTGTGCATGTTACCATGCATGTTTTGAGTTTTGAATTAAGGTGGCACACGCAGACTGCACAGGGTGTTGTGCAACATGGGGGTATCATCATCTTGTTTTGTGCTTTGCTTGCATATGATGTTTGTGTGTATGGCACTAAACTGAACCTACGTCTCTGTCTCTTGCAGCATCTACCGAGGGCACAGAAGGAAATGGGACAGACATCAGTGGTGAAGCTTCGGGCACGACTGCTACACATGAGCTCACTGACACTGATGTGACCAGCGCCTCGGAGATGAACAGGAGTGCCCTTGTGGAATCACACCCAGAAACACGAACCTCAACATCATATGACGCCAGCAGTGACTCCTCAATTTTGGCCTACACAGGTAGTGGGAAATCTGCCTCCTCTTCCACCACACATCCTCCAGTGCCCACTCTCCCAGCTACTTCCACTAGTGCTGCACGTGCTCACACCAGTAAGAAGGGAAGAGTGTCCTTTTCCCCCAGGCACTGCTGCCCCTAGACCTGTCTCCCTTGCTGCCCTCAGTGTTGAAGCTGTGGACCTTTTGCGCCAGCTGTGTGTGGGTCAGACAACTCTCCTGAATGCCTTCCAAGACCATGACAAGAAGTTGGCACAGGTAGTTGCCTTCATGGAGGGCATTCATTCTGAAGTGGGTGGGCTACACAGGACTGTCCAGTCTTTGTCTCCACAGTGACGGCAGCCATTCAGCTGTCACAGGCTCAGAGTCCAGCTGCAGTCCCTTCGGCAACTCCCCTGCCAGTGGCTACATCTGATGAGAGTGACCACACATCACAGCCCACAGGCTCCAGGTACACCACACGCAGAACACAAAAGCAGCACCCCAAGCGGGCCAGAGCGCAAACACCATCCCCCAAACAAAGTAAAGTCACTCTGGAACTCCAAGGCAAAAGCCCTTCAGGTGACACTCAGAGGGCATGAAGCCAAGAAGCAGACCTCAGGTTCACATGCCTCAAAATCTGCCCCAGCCAAGGACACTCCCGTCCCAAAAGCGTCTCCCAAAGACAGGCAAACAGTTGTCGTGCCTGCTGTGAAGCTGGTACCTGCTAAGTGTCTGCAGAAAAAGCCCTCTAAGACAGATTCACCCACAACCTCAACACCCACCCACACCCCTGTGAAGCTGGGACAGGAGGGCACTATGGGGGGTTCACCTGGGCAACAGGGGATAGAGGGGAAAAGGCAAGTCAGGCCAAGCGTACCGCCAGATCCAGCAGATCCCCAGAGGGAGGGCCACCACCTGCACCTGATGCACATGTGGTGGAGAGTAAGGCTGTTGTGCCCGCCCCACTTCCCACTCCTACCAAGACAATAATTACCTATCAATTCCCCAAGAAGTGGAAAGTCAGCCCTCCACATTCTCCCTCCCACACTGTGTCTCACGGCAGCATTTCTCCGCCTCCATGTGCCACCACACCGCCAGGCCCAAGCAGCCCTCCGGCTCCCAAAGCCACTGATGCCTCTACCTCAGCTGGTCCTCTCTCTCCCAGGTCCAGTCCTCCAACTGGCCCCAACAATCAGCCATCTCCCAGTTCGACTGGCAGCCAATTCTGAGGCAAAGTCCCCCTCCCAAACCTATCTCTCCCACAATGGTGCCTGGACTGCACATTGTTATCCCCCTAGCTATGTTGCTTCCCATGGCAGTGTACATTGTCACCCATTCACTGTGCAGGTTCTCATGCACACATGTGCCTCCTTTGCACTATGGACTAGCCACTGGCCTTGCGGTTTATAATTTGGATGCCCATTCCCTGTGCAGGTTCTCATGCACACATGTGCCTCCTTTGAACTATGCGCTGGCCACTGGCCTTGCTGTTTGTAATTTGGATGCCCATTCCCTGTGCAGGTTCTAATGCACACATGTGCCTCCTTTGAACTATGGACTGGCCACTGGCCTTGCTATTGTCTACTTGTGATGCCTATATGGGTAAATGGTAATAAAGACAGTTACTCCTGTTGTCTGCTTTGTCAGTGTCCTTGCTAAATAAAAACTTTTCTGTAAGTGTATGGTTTCATGTGACACATGCTCTGTATGCCACTTTAACATTGCCACATGCTTGTTTTAGTTTTTCAGAGTTTGCCAGAGTTGACAGGCACTTTAGTTCTTCTGGACTCTGAGGCTTGAGGGTGCAATGATGGTTGTTTGTGATGATCTTCTGTTATCCTAATCATTCTATGGTCAGTTTTGCTAAAATGTACACGTCATGTTAGGATGCACTACCAGCATAGAGGGGAAATCTATCCATAGGTTTACATGCAGTTTGGCCAGGGTCCATCATGTCTGTGATATTTCTTGATGTGTGAACAGCAGTGCTGATGTATGGTCATCTTGTGATGGCCTGTCTTCCTAGTCACATGGGTACATTTTAATGTGTATACTTGAGTGGTTATGAAGTGTGAAGGGGTGACTTTGTCAGTAGTGTTGATGTATGGGTGCCCCTGCAATGCCAACGGTATACATGTATGACTCAGAAGCTGAGTGCCTGTCTGTTTGAATTGTCAGCCATGTGCTTGTGATTGTGGGCACATGTAGGAGTTGTAGGTTGTGCACTGTGCAGTGTGTTGGTGTGTCCTTGCAATCCTGGAGGACACCTACTTGTTGCTGCCAGTTGTGAGTATGCAGAGTGTGTGACTGCCAAGTCTGTGTTGTGTTTTGTTGATCAGCCATGTGTCTTGTTACTGTTTGTGCTCACTGTGCAGACCTGCTCAGCCACACTGACATTGTTGGTGAGTTTTCTCATGCATTGCTGTCACATGAGCCATTTTTTGCTCCAGTATAGTATGTGGGATGTGGAGTCATACCATCCCCTATCTGTGGTTCTGATGCCTACCCATTGTGAGTGACTGCTCTGTGTTTGTGTACAGTACACTCCTGACCTGTCCACTACTGACGTACACACCACTTCAATCTCATGTCAGCTACCCCTTGGGTTGCCAGTGTGTGAGCCTCCCCACCACTTAATTTGTTACACTATACTTTGTGGTGCTGAGTTGTGCACAGGACCAATGTGCCACCCAGGACAGTTTCCCAATTAGTTATGTGTGATTTGCTTGTACTCGTTTGCTGTCATCGTTGCTCATGTGCAGTGAAAATGTTTGTGCTGCACAGTACTCTGGTCATGTTGTTTGCACCTGGGTGTCCCTGAGTTGTGCATATGTGGGTTAACTGTATGTGTGTTTGCTGAGGTACTGCTACCCTTCCTGCGTGTTATGTTGTCTGTGTGCTGTGCTGATTTGTGTTGTGGGAGTATATGTTGTGGCCCTGAGATGTGTGTGCTACTGATTTGGTTGGTGTGCACACACTGCTTGGCCTGCATGCAGTGCTGTCAGTGTATGTTGCCTTGTACTTGCCTGGTGTGCATCCCCTGATGTCCAGATGAGTTTGCAATGTGATGGATTGGTATGTGCATCTGTTGTGTTTTTGTTGTGGATGTATGCAGTGTTTGGGTTGTGTTAGCTCTTTCTGCTGTGTGTGTGATGTTCTATGTGCATGACATTGTGTGTAAGTAGTTTGTGCGTGGTGATACATTCTGATGTGTGTTGCAAGTGTAGTGTGCATTCCTTGTGTGTCTGTCACATGCATTAAGGTGTATTCTTGTTAATGGGCTTGTTTTGAGTGCATAATTGTACTATGTCCTCCTATATTTGACCTGTCACTTGTCAGGATTGTGCATGTGCATGCTTGTGGTACACTATGACACCATGTTGACTTGATGTGTGGTGTGGTGTCTCTGTCTGTGTTAGCTTATTGTCCCATTGATCCCAGTTTGTGTTCATGATTGTTTTGAGATGATGCAATTCTTGTTTGTGTTGGGAGATGGTGTCTGTGCATTGATCCTGAGTGACAATGTTGTGTACTCCTGTTCTGTCTGGGGTCCCATTGCCTTTCCAATGTCTGGGTGGCCACATGTGGGCTTGTTGGACTTCTGTGTATGTTGTTTGTGAGGTTTGTGTTTGGCAATTGTATTTGTGTGTGCATTATATTAGGCATCCCTGAGTGTCGGTGTGATGTTTGTGGATGCACCCCAGGGAGTGTGATTGGTTGTCAGTGTACTCACAGGACATAATTTGCACCATTCTGTGTGTTTAACACTGGTGTTGAGTGCTGCAGGTGCGAGGTGGGTAGAGGAGGGGAATGTGTGAAGGTCCAACTTGGGTTTGACAGGGAGTGTGACAATGAGCCATGTGTGTTGTGATGATGACATACACATGTCAAGTATGTTGACACAGATGTGTGGGTGATCACGGTTTGACTTCGGACACTCCCTATCATTCCTGTACCTATGCATGGCTTGCCTTGATGTCGCCCTGAGTTGTTGAACAGAGGTCACTTTGGTTTAATTTCACTCACTGTGCCACCCATGTCTGATTTGATGGCCTAAGGGTGGTGTGATATGTTCCTTCGCTTGCATGTGATGTACACATGCTTTGTGGCTTGCTCCATGGCTTTCTAGCACTGCCAACTTCCCTTTTGGCTAGCCCATTTATTGTCCTCCATTGCTGTGGACATCTGGTATGTGTATGTGGCTGTGTGTCAGTGTGGGGTGTGTTTGAGTGACTTGACAGGCAGTGTGGACAGTTCAGTGGATTTTCATATGCAGTGTGAGCCTTCATTTTGGGATTGGACTCAGTTTGCTTGACATGGGTGGAGATTAGATGTGAGGAGGAGGAATGTCCTGCCCCTGAGCTTCTGTGCAGGGTGTTCCTCTTCACCCCCACCTTCTAAGACAGGCTCCCTGGTTGTTTGGTGTGTGAGGTGCAGGTCTGGCTACACCTGCAGATGAATTGTGCAGGGGGGGCACAGGAGGAGCACACAGCATGTCCCCAAATGGGTGTGGGGGCATAGTGTGTGAAGGGTGGTGGTGGGGCCCTGTAAATCTTTGTGGACTGCCCATGCCTGGCGCCGGCCCTGCCTACTTCATTGTGCGCAGGTTTTCCCGCGTCTGCACTGTGACGTAACTGGGACATTGCAGTGATTTCGCCGTTGGTTGGTGACCCGGATGAGGAGGGGTGATTTTCTTAAAGGTAGTACATGTGTGGGCACACTTGGGGATGTGTTCCTGTCCCCACCAGAGTGTCTGATGTGGACAGGAACCGTGTATCAGCCCAGGAGTTGTGTGTTGTGGGCAGAGTTGTGTGATTGTGTACCTGCGGCGTTGTCCGCGACGGTCCATTATATGCTGGTAGTGGATCAGGTACAGCACCGCAAACGCTTGTAGAGCTGGATCCATTGCGATCGGGACTGGGTGGAGGGGACCTGGAGTCTAGTTTTGCGGTCCGCTGTTGTGCTTCCGCCGTCTACGGTTGGGTGGTTTCTCTGCTGTGGTGTGCCGGGCTGTTTGGGGAATCCTGATTTGTACTGCAGACGGGACGTTATTCCACATGGCGGTGGGTCTCTATTGGCTCCCACCGCTGCGGTGGCAGGCGTACATTTCTGGCGGTTAACGTTGCACCGCTGCGGACGGGAAATGGGCTATGTTTGCCCATTGTCCTATGGCGGGTGCGAGGACCGCTCCTGGAGTGCGTAAAATTACATTTTCCGACCACCGCAAGCACAGCGGATGTGCCTCCGCCCACCATCCTAATGAGCCCCATAGAACGCAATACATCAGAGATTTTAAGGCAAGGTGATAAGTCTCCAAAAACTGACAATGGAAGAGCAGCAAATAAAATATCCATATCTTTGTGCTTTTTAGTCAAATACTGAATCTTGGCATCCAACTGATGAATCTTCCTGTTCCCCACCTTGTGCTCAAGGTAGGCTACAGAGGACTGCTATACCTGACACTTGGTCACCTAGATTGTTAGTTGTGCATCCTGTATCCTAACCAACAACTTTTCTAGATGTTTCAGGTAGCCCTGCATTGAATTGCTGAACACCGCTATGTCATCCAGGTAGGCCATACAGAACTCCATCAGTCCTGCGAAAACATGGTTCATCAAGCACTGAAAAGTGGCAGGAGCATTCCTCAATCCTCCAAAGGGCATCACTTTAAACTGGTATAACTCCTCTGGTGTCTTCTTGGTATCTGGCGCTAAAACAGTTTGCCAGTACCCACTGATCAGATCCAGTGCGCTCAAGTATTTTTGCAGCACCTAAACAATCCACAAGCTTATCCGCTCTGGGAATTGGATTGGCATCGGTTTTGGTTACCTCATTAAGGGCTCAGTAATCCACACATAACCGCAAGTCAGTAGACCCTTTATTTGGCACTAGCACCACAGAACTACACCTTGTACTATGAGATCTCTCAATGACTCCCACGCCCAACATTTTGGCAACTTCCGCCTTCATACATCCCTAAGCCTAGTCAGACAATGTTGGAAACGGGTAGCGTGGTGCAGAGCGGGCGGGCCAAACTCCGAAGGAAATGTGCAAAGCATCCACGCAGTACACACAGGCGACACACAAGGCACACTACAAAAAGAGACACTACACCAGTTTAGGCAAAAAGAACTTTTGTATTGTCCAAAACCACAAGGTGTCAGGTAATCTCTACACTGCGCCAACTGGCGCTGGGTCAAATTTACAGGGGGGAATTATATACAGGGCAGCACCAATCGGGCCCCTGCCGGAATCATTGCAATTTAGCAGATACTAAAAGTAAGTCCATTAGCTGCAACCTGCAATAAAATCAACTCAGGGCATAACCTTAGGCGTTAGTCCGGACAACCTGTAATAAAACACATCATGACCTGACAATATCCCTTAACAACCTGAAGGTCCCCTGAGGCAGGAATCAAAATAGGCAGTTCATTCACCTTAAAACCTGGCATCTAGACATAGCGCTGCATACAACACATGACTAGCGCTTTAAATCATAGCCATTGACATAGCGCTTAAGAGCAGTACATTTGAATATAGCGCCGCACATATCACGGCGAAAGCGCTTCAAAACATAGCAATTGACATAGCGCTTAAGAGCATGACATTTGAATATAGCGCAGCACATACCACGTCGAAAGCGCTTCAAAACATAGCCATTGACATAGCGCTTAAGAGCATGACATTTGAATACAGCGCTGCACATATCACGGCGAAAGCGCTTCAAAACATAGCCAGTGACATAGCGCTTAAGAGCATGACATTTGAATATAGCGCTGCACAACTAGCATTGACCATAGCGCTTTAAATATGGCATTATAGCATAGTGCTACACCTGGCAGATCAATGGCGCTTCAGATAGGGCCCTCACTGGGAGCATTCAGCATAGCAAGCTCTTGGGGCAGTAGACTTGGCAAGCTCTGGGAGCATCAACCATGGCCAGCCACTGCAGCGCTAGGCATTGCATTTAGTCCGGGCAGGTCCGTGGGCCCTCCAAGGTGTCCACCCCCTCCAGCATCCCTCTAGGCCGTTGCAGCTGCCCACTGTCCTGTGGGGCAGCTGTGCAGGCTCCTGGCACCAGGGGCGGGCACCGGCAATGTACCCCGTTGCCCCCCCTCCTCCACTACCAGTCCCACACGACGCCGGGGGCGGGCACCGACAATGTGCCCCGACACACCCTTCAAGTGCGCCCCCACAAGGTCCCAAAAATGAGAAGGGTCCCCGGGGCGGGCACCGATAATGTGCCCCGTTGCCCCCTCCACGCCACTGGTTCCCCCAATGCCCCACTCACCGGGCTCTCGGCTGCAGGCGTCTCGGCGGCCTCCCAGCAGCAGGCAGTCACTCTCTCCGGCTGCAGGCACAGCCACTTCAAAGATAGCGCTCACCAAATCCAGCGCTCTCCTTCCATGGGCAGCTTGGAAATAGCGCTCTCCTTTGTAAATAGCGCTCTCCTTCCAGGGGCAGCTGGTAAATAGCGCTCTCCTTTGTAAATAGCGCTCTCCTTCCAGGGGCAGCTTGGAAATAGCGCTCTCCTTTGTAAATTAGCGCTCTCCTTCCAGGGGCAGCTTGTAAATAGCGCTCTCCTTTGTAAATAGCGCTCTCCTTCCAGGGGCAGCTTGGAAATAGCGCTCTCCTTTGTAAATAGCGCTCTCCTTCCAGGGGCAGCTTGGAAATAGCGCTCTCCTTTGTAAATAGCGATCTCCGTCCAAGGGCAGCTTGGAAATAGCGCTCTCCTTTGTAAATAGCGCTCTCCTTCCAGGGGCAGCTTGGAAATAGCGCTCTCCTTTGTAAATAGCGCTCTCCTTCCAGGGGCAGCTTGGAAATAGCGCTCTCCTTTATAAATAGCGCTCTCCTTCCAGGGGCAGCTTGGAAATAGCGCTCTCTGGTTCCTGCCCCTTTCTTGAGGGTTTCTTGAGGGGGGGAAATTGCGTTGGTGGCTGAAGGCGGACTACTCAGTCTCTGCCTGTCGTCCCTGGATTCTCATCTCGCCGGGCCAGATCAGTGGGTAGTTCAGGATCCCTCACTCACTTAAAGGGCAGTGCCTAAACCCTGTCACCTTCAGAGGCATAGGTCCCTGACTGATCCTACCGCCTAAAACTCCTGCGAGGGCTTCTCCAGGTCTGCGTTGCCCCAACTATATCTTTCCCTCGCCCTGTGGACAGTAGGGGGGGGGGTAGGTAGGCTCAGGGCCCAGCACACAGGCCTATGTGGCGGTAACCCCTGGCAGCAGGTCCCCTCTCTCCCTGGTCCACCCTCTGACTGACTGCATGGCATTGGCAACCCAGCTCCTCCCTTTAGACGCCCCTCACCCCACCTTCCAGACAGTGCCAGAAGCTTCTAGAAGCATCTGGGGAAACTGGCTCTAACTGGCCTAGGGGGAGGGGTAGAGCACCCTGGGTGCCAGGCTTCCCTCCAAAAGCTGGGGCTGCTGGGAAATAACGCCTAGACTGTCAACCCAGCTCAGTCAAACGGCACAACCACACAGCTTTGGCATCCATTTTAAGTTATATTTTTAAAATGGGGAAACTCAGTCTGCACACATTCAATCCTTGCATTTACACATGTGGTTCCACAGAAAAGCGAAAAATTTCTGGGAAAAGGGCCAAGTCCAACAGACAATCAGTAGATTCTGCCTTACTCTGTAGATTCTGCCTTTCACTGGCACTGTTTCTATGTTATGCACACAGACAGGTGTCAGCCGTGGAGCTATCTAGAAGAGTTTGACAAACCGTTCCAACACCTCCCTAAACTCTCTCTGCTACTCAGGCATTTAGTTGGGGGCTAACTGAACCCCTTCTACTGTGTCATCTCTTGTGTCACTATGTAGCAAGTCTGGAAGAGGTTTACTGTCTTCCTCTGCCATAGCCATGACATTCCCTGTGTAATCTCTCAAGTGGTAAAGCTTTAGCCATTTACATGGAATATCCTCTTGTGTTCCTTTGTGCAACCTATATCCAGCAAGTACTTAACCTCAGAACCCTTCTGAACTACTTTGTATGACCCACACCATTTGTTCTTCAAAGTCCTAGAACAAATAGGCTTTAGCACCAACACTTCCTGATCTTCCTGATACCCAGTCAGTGCAGTGTAGCTTTCTGGTCATACCACTCCTCCATCAGCGCTTGGCTATCCTGAAGGTTTTCCTTTGCCTGACTCATGTATTGCACCGTGTTCTTCCTAATGCCAGTCACATTGTCCCCTACATCCTTCAGTGGAGACCTTGAGGTTCCTTTCCACCCTTCTCTAAGTAAGGTGAGTGCACCTCACACGGAGTGCCCATGCAGACTTTCTAAGGTACTGAACCCTATCCTCTTCTATGGAATCTCTCGGTAAGCAAACAAGAGATATAGCAGAAAAGGATCCTACTTCATCCTGAGATTCTCTGGAACAGTTCCCTCCATGCTCTTCAGTGTTTTGTTAAATAACTCCGCCAAACCATTGGTTTCTGAGTGGTAAGCCATGGAGTAGTGTTATGTTATGTTATACCAGCTTGCTTCCACATATCTCTCATGTACTAGGGAATGTAATAGGTTCCCCAGTCAGAAATTACCACTCTTGGATATCCAACCCCAGAAAAGATCCCTAGGAGAGCTCTTGCTACCACCGTGCAGTCATGCACCTCAGAGGTACAGTTTCTGGGTACCTGGTGGCATGATCCACCACAACCAAGATATACTTGTTGCTTGACTGTGAGGTGTGGTCAAATGGACCAACTATGTAAATTCACACCCACTCAAATGGAACACCTACCACTGGTAGAGGTGCCTTTGTCCTCCCTCCTGGCTTACCACTCATCTGACAAGCAGGAAAGGTTTCACAGAGCCTATAGAACAGAGGGTCCAACTTATACCAGATGTTTCCAATGACCATGTGTCCAGCTAAGTGCACCTCATTGGCCAGTGCCAACAGGTAATTCCTGTGCACTAAAGGAATGACTAACCTCCTCCTAGCTCCTGACTAAGGATTCGCCAGCTCAGTATAAAGTAGGCCATCCTCCCAGCCAGCATAAAAGCCTGATTCATAAAGGTTAACTTACACTTTTGTGTAGGGTTACTACCTTCTTGTTATTCAGAAACTCCGAGTTTAATTTTACTATTAGTAATGTTATGACTGTAGATACTCTGCAGTAGGAGCAGAGAACTCCACACATAAAAACAAATATGAGGCTTATCTTTTTATGTAAGGAGTCTCCACCACGAGTATGGAGTCTCTGCAGTCTTAATATTACTGTTAGGAAAATTAAACTTGCATTTATGAATACCCCCCAAAAAAACTTACAAAAAAGTGAAAGTTTTCATTTTTGAATCAGCCCTTAGTGTTTCCCAACCACTCTTTTGCTGACCTGTTCCTTGGCTTTCTTCTGAAGTCTCACAAGCATATGGCCCTCTTCCTGTGCCTTTTGGAAATCTTTTTTTGTAGATCCTCCAGCAGGTATCAAACCCTGCAGCTCTTGAAGCGACCCAGACTTCAGCACCTCATCCTCATCTCCCTTTGGAGCAGAAGTGATGACCTCAACGCCCTTCCTGGAGGCTGCCTTTTCCTACAAACAACCTTGTCTGGTACCCGCAAATCAGGAATGATGCCAGTCTCACTCTGAGACTGACTTGCAACCTGTGTACTGTTCAACATAGCTGGATTGGTCCATGCCATAAAAATTACTGCTCCTGGCACCAAGCTAGGGGAAATCTAGTCATTGTCCAAGAGACATCCGGCACCTTATGTTTCCCTTACCACAACATCAGTCATGGCTTCCTTACTGTTGAACTCTATCTGAATCCTGGCTAGTGGATACTCCATGCCCTCTCCAGTAGATGCCAAACCTGTAGCCTCGGTACCAGGTGGCATCTCCTTAGGCTTAAGGTACTTTCCTTGAACCATATTGAGGAAGGCTCCAGTATCCTTCAGTGCAGGCACCTGCCTCACATTATTACAAATTTCCTGCACAGATCCCATCATGTTAGGATGGATGCGCTTCAAAGCATCTGGATCCCTCTCGCAGAACTTCATAGCTGCTAGGTTGAACCAGGCCCTCTCGGGTCCCTTCACCCATGTTTAGCATGGTTGCTTTCACAGGTGCTGCCGGATCAGGATCTTTCGCCTGAAATCTCTCTTGAAGTGTCCCACTCAAAGGTACTCAAAGTCAGCACATTGGAATTGGAAGAACATACCTGTCCTCCCTTCTGGTGATGCGCCTTCCCAGACACACAATTACCATTACCATTTCACTAGGGCCCTCCTCAGGTCTTATGGGAATTACCCTGGCCCTTACCCGCAGGGTATAACCAGTCTGTGGAAATTTCCTCTCCCCCTTTGGCTTAGAACCGTGCTGTTCTAGCCCCTTGTGAACTCTGTTAGCTAACCATGCCAGTCTACACTGCAAGCTTTTTTGGATCAGTCTCTATCAGATCAGACAGGTATTGACTAAGTGGGGTAGAGCACTTCTCCTTGAGTTGCTGTTACCATCAACTGGTTAAGGTATTGAAAGTCTTTGCCTCCATCCCTCTTACTCACTCATTCCACTCACACAACACTCCATGAATCCAGGTCTCAAACAGAACACCATCCACAATCACAGAACCTCTTAAGGTACTGAGCTAGCGTCAGCCCTGATCATCTAATCAGATCCTCCTTCATTTACTCATAGACCATCTGGTCTGCCATACTCATTCTTCCAATGATGGCTGCCCCTTCCAATGGCATGCGCCTTATTAAGTAAGTTGCCATAGACACCCTCTTCTAGCCCTGTGCCTTGCATGCAACCTCAAAGTTCACAAGATCTCTTGGAATCTTAGTCTGGCCTTAACTGGCTATAGAACCACTTATCCCAGATGGAGTTGTAATTGCTTCCATCCTAAGCTTCTCTCTTTAAAGGGATATCATTTCCCTCTACAGCTCTTTCCTTTTACTTCTGTTTCTCTACCCACTCTTTCTGTTTCTCCTAATTTTCTCTCTGTTCCTCTCTCCTCTCTCACAACTCCACTTCTTAGGCTCATTCCTCCAGTGTCTCCTGGCTAGTCTTATCTTCTCCCTCTCGAACTCTCTGGCCTTCTACTCTTGCTCAGCCTTAGCCTTCTTTAGAGCCAGTTGCAAGTTCAAGGTATCTGCTAGACTCAACCCACCCATAGGATTTATTCCTGAAAAGGGTGAGAGTAGTACTCTAGAAATTCAAATTGATGTACAATCCTGGGCTAGAAACTAAAAGTGGCAAGTGTTTTGGGGATGCTTTGTATTAGGGGGCACACTCCCCATGTGTCTGTGATAGATCTGTCCTAAGAGGATCCTAGAGCCTGAATACACTACACTGTCATTGTTTGTTCCTAACATGGTTCCATCCCCAGAATCAACTACAACCTCTTTACTTTCATGCGGTGTCTCAAAATGTTCCCAAATGAAATTAGCAAGAACCAATCTCTCCCTACTCCTGGGAACCCTCCACCCTTTGTCTTTACATAAGTCCTTCATCTGATATATGGACATAGTGCTGACGTCGATTGGCAACCCTGTGTTATCTATTGTCTATGTGTGCTGACTTTGTGCATAAAAAACAGGCGTATTATATTACTGCCATAAATTAGAAACGGGCAATGTAGTACCTGCATCCGAGGCTGCTAACAATTCGGCACCCCACCACTTGTTGCCAATTATCAGACCCCCTTTTAGAGGGCCACAGGACAAGCAAGAGCTACTTGGCCCAACCGTGGGGATTGAGACATTTTACTCCTGATGTCCTGGGGCACGACTTACAACGGGTCTTGAGGAACTGGGCCAAGTAGTCCTTCTGCACTTGACTTTCAGTACTAGCATGGGTTGAGCAGTCCAAGGCCTCTGGGGGGCAGGGCAGAGTAGATACAGGGGGATGAACACAGGCTCACAACTCAAAATACGCACAGAAGCGCAATAAATTATTGTCTAGCCAAAACACAGCATACATTCAGGGCTCTAGTGTTTGATAGGTAGGTCCCTGTGTCCCATTTCCCTTCTATGAGCAACAGCTTTTATTCCCCATTCACTTCAGGTGACTTTGGTGAGGTTTCACTGGAAATGCAAGTCCCAGGAGTTCCACTCTGACTCTTTCAAAAGTAAAAAATTGCTCCAGCGTCCGAAGCCCTATGTGGACGAAAAAGTTCCCCAGGGGCCTCCCGGCCATATGATAAGTCTTACCTGCTCCTGCAGGGGTATACAACAGGAGTCTCCTGGAGCATTTCACTAGAGGACGTCACAGAGGGCTGCAGTGGTTGCTTTTGGTGAATAGCACTCATGGCTCTGCAGAGGCACTAGCTGGGTGTCCACCGCGCTTCCTCCAGTCAATCAATCAATCAAGGACTTATAAAGTGTGGCAAATCACCCATGAGTGTCTCAAGGTGCTGGAGTTGTTAACTATTTTTTTTTTTTAACAAGGGGACTAAAGAGAAGAAATCACTCAAAAATAGGGGGGAAAAGGAGAAAGCAATGAAAATGAAGGGAAAGCAAGGAGAAGGTACTCAGAAAACGGGGAAAAAGGAAGGAGAACGCAGTAAAAATGAGGGGAAGCAAGGGGAATGGGGTCACGCTGCGGCCTCCATTAAGTAGGTTCTGGGAGGAGGGTGGTGTGCAGGGAGGTGGTGGGCAGTGGGCAGGGCAAGGCAAGAGGTGGGAAAAAAGGTGGCAGGCAGGAGTGTCAATGAGGGAAAAACAAGGAGAAAGCAATGAAAACGAAGGGAAAGGAGGAAGAAGGCACTCAAAAAACGGGGAAAAGCAATGAAAAAGCAGTGAAAATGAGGGAAGACAAGGGGAAGGCACTCAAGAAACATGGGGGAAAAGCAAGGCGAAAACAGTGAAAATGGGGGAAAAGCAGGGAGGAGGTACAAAAAAACATGGGGAAAAGCAAGGAGAAAGCAGTGAAAATGAGGGGAAGCAAGGGGAATGGGGTCACGCTGCGGCCTCCATTAACTAGGTGCTGGGAGGAGGGTGGTGTGCAGGGAGGTGGTGGGCAGTGGGCAGGGCAAGGCAGGAGGTGGGAAAAAGGTGGCAGGCAGGAGTGTCAATGAGGGAAAAATCAAGGAGAAAGCAATGAAAACTAAGGGAAAGGAGGAAGAAGGCACTCAAAAAACGGGGAAAAGCAATGAAAAAGCAGTGAAAATGAGGGAAGACAAGGGGAAGGCACTCAAGAAACATGGGGGAAAAGCAGGCCGAAAACAGTGAAAATGGGGGAAAGCAGGGAGAAGGTACAAAAAAACATGGGGGAAAAGCAAGGAGAAAGCAGTGAAAATGAGGGAAAAGCAAGGAGAAGGCACTCAAAAAGTAGGGGAACAGCAAGGAGAAGACAGGAGCAAGAGCGATGAAGCAGCACTGGGAGGGCTGGGCCTGGGGCCAGTGAGATAGTAAGATGCCAGTAAGACATCTCCAGTGAGACTGCAAGTTCCTGTGATCCTTCCCACAGGTGGGGGTCAATTCTAAGTCCAATACTTAGTCGGCGACTCGGGCTCCCACAGGTCACCACAGCTGCCTCTTCTTTCGGTGATAGCTTTAACCAGGCAACAGTTAATTTAGTTTCTGGTGACCCCCTCTGGCATATGGGTCGCTGACCTCACTCCGCACGTGGGTGACAGCCTGTTGTGCATGACAGTAAGTTCCTCTTTATGGTGGCTCCCTGTGGCATACGGGGTCACTGACTTTCCAATGCACATAAGAGACAGATTGATCAGCACGGCACTCTGGCAATATTCCCAGTGCCACCTATGGCATATTGAGTCGCTCTGCACACAGACAGTGCCCCGATCAGTGCAACCACGGCTAACTTCATGACGGCCCCCTCTGGCAGACAGGGTCGCCAACTTGAATCTGCACCGGGGTGTGAGAAGTTGGCCTGGTATATGCTGTCCACTAGTTATACTGGGCACCTTGTACCAGTCCAAACAATCCTTATTGACGATTAGGTGTAAGACAACCTTTATTGAAAGCTATCCTAGTGGTAGCTATGGAGAGCAGCCTTCAGGCTAAGTCTCGAAGGAATGTAAAGCAGCTTGGTTTACCAGATTATAACCTCTTGAATGACCAAATGAAAGGAGAACCACACAAGGTATATATATAAAATATATGTATTTATTACTAAACACTCTCTAATAACCTCTTTATGAGATTTGAGAGCCAGGCACACAATATTACAGTTCTAAAACAATAGTAAATAGCACAATACACAGTTGGCCCCAGGGGGAGACCAAACCATATATTAAGAAAGTGGTATAACAACCACGACTTGACTAGACACAATGCCAAGAGCACGTAGAATCGCTGGGACCCCAAGGAACCACCAAAGGTAGTGACACGGGACCCACGGGGGACGTGTGCAGTGTGAGCCGCGAGCTCCGTATAATTCTATGGGAAAGTCACGGTTGGAATTTTAAAGATAAAGGACACTTAGGAGAGGACTTTGAGCAAATCCTTTTAGACTTAGAGGGTTCTAGGGCCAGCACCCACGGGAGTACCGGAGTACTCATGTTACCTCACCCAGGGAAGCCGGGTGCATAGGTGTCAAATGGTGTCGGGCATCGTCGTCGTTTTCAATGGCGATGTGCTGCAAAGTGCTGCTGCCGGGAAGAGGAAAAGTGTCCGGTGTGATCCAAGGCTGGATCAGAGCTGTGAAGAACCTGAAAGCAGAGGGGACAGAGTCTGGGTCACTTGCCAGTGACCAGGGGCATGATAGACGAATGCCCACCGATGTCGGGTGCCTCAGGTGGGAAGAGGTGAAGCTTGACTCTGCAGCCACGGGAACCAGGAGATGTCGACGATGACCAGGATCTGGATGCGAGCTGTCCCATGAAGGATGTCGAGTGCTGGGGGGTCAGTGTTTGGATGGAACACCAACAAGCCTTGGCAACTCCAACCCATGCATTCTGAGAAAAGATGCTTTGGTGTGGACCAGCAAGGTCCTGGAGACTGCCCAAGCGATGGAGAGTCAGGGCATGTCTGGAGCACCCAGGGAAGCCCAATTAAAGTTGAAGATACCTTCTTGGGGACCCACCGGTCGACAGACCAGGGATCGTGAAGGGACCTCAAGAGAAAACATAAAGGGCCAGCTCACGGAACACTCGTGGAGTGTAGGCCAGCAATCTTCAGTGGAATTTCTGCTCGGGGTCAGGGTTACAAGTAACCCAAAGCTCACCCACAGAGGTTGCCTCAAAGCTGATGCTTCTGCAAATGGTCACGGTGTCCAGGGGTTAGGGTTGCACGGTCTCCACGAGGGATACAGGCCTCAGAGTTACTTAGCACACAGATCGACCTCAGAGACCACGGGAACCCACCTCCTGTGTTGCAATATTATTCGGAGTCCTCAGGAGCTTCGGAGATGCAAACCAGACAGATGCGTCTTTGGTGCCTGCCAAGCAGGGGAGTAACTCCTTTACTCCAAGGGAGATTCTTCGGTCATCCAACGTTGTGTAGATAGTTGAAGTTTTGGGATTCTGTAGCAGAGTTTCATCCAGGTAAATCTAAAGTCCTGTAGTCAGGGGTTCCTACTTTATACCCAGGGAAGGGGTGGGACAAACTCTGGGGACCCACCTATGAGAGGGTCAGGACAGAGGGGTGGCTACACACATATCCTTTGTCCAGTTTCACACCAGAGCAGGGGCTGGCAGCCCCTGCAGCCGATTTGAGCTGGACTATGCACAGGGACACCAAATGTGCCCCCAGTGCAGACTTCAAAGCACACTTGAAGTGCACCCATCCAGCCCCAACACACTAAAGCCTGTCTGGGAGGTGGTCACACCTCCCTGTGACAGGAAACCTATTGTCAAGCCTTCCCCTGCCAGAGTTTCATCCAGCAGCAGAAGGGCAGACTTGTGTCTGCTGGCAGCATCCATTTTGTGATGCCAGAGTTCTGTTAAGCTGATACCAGGTATACCGGTGGTGCCATGTTTCTCCCTCTAGTAGGGTGGAATCATACCTCCCACACCAGTTACTGGTGTGGAGGTATAATTCCAAGGTGTTTGACACCAAACACAACATGTTTCCATGCAGCCATTTTAAAGTTAGCATTTGCCACGAGGTTATAATGCACTTAAGAGTATATGGTTGGCTGCATCACAAACAACCTCGGAATAAAGGTTCCGAAGCCTGCAGAGGGACTCTGCTCATGCAGTTTCTCCCTCTCACAAAACCCAGCACCCTGCCTTCAGGATTGTTTAGGCCTGCCATAGGGGTGACTGATGGGTTTATATGTGCAGTGTTATGGAGCGACATAGCAAACCTATATCTCAGTAAAGGATGCATACACCACTTTACACAGGCTTCTGTAGCAGACCTGTCGTTTCATTTTAAATGGCTTTCCAGGGATGACACAATACATGCTGCAGTCCCTGGTAGGTCTCTGGGGTACCTATGCCATGGGTACATTGTATACTATACTAGGGTCTCATAAGGGTACCCCAGAATTCAATCTGGAGTGTAACTTAAGAACATGTAATTAATTTTGAGTGGTAAGCAGATAGACGGGGGTGCTGATTAGCAGGATCCTAGTCTGACTAAGTCGAAAAACAGTAAAACATCAGCAAAAAGTGGGGGTAACTATCAGAAGCAGATCCTACTCTCTTACACGGGGCAACAACTCGATCAGTGCAGCAGCCATCTTCACACACCTCACTACCAAGATCCATTCACCAGGATCCCCCACTGGAACTCTCTCATCCTCACAGGGCACACTGGTCGTGGCAAGCAGGCAGGCACTTGTGCTCCAGGCTCCAGGGGCAGGTGGTCTTGGATTTCCGGGGGTGATGCCCCCTCACTCAGCTAGGAGACTGGCAGGCATTACCCCTAGTCCTTGTCACAGGCAGAAGTCTTGCAGCGCTTCTCCAACTCGCACATCCCGACTGGCTGCTTAACAGTTGACAATTATGGGGCCCACAAGCAACCCTTCTTATGGTCCATTTCCAGATACCAAATGTGATCTCATATGACATCGAATGATGCATGTTTGCCAATGACAACAAAAATCAGCACCAGAAGTCCAGACATGTTGCTGCTGGGGCACTCAGGGCAAGGCAGTATGCCTGCCAACATGTGGGAGACTTCTCTGCCCCAATAATCCATGACTGACTTAGTACTGCAAGCCAAAAGGTCATTGGCAGTCAAGATAAGGAAACATTCTAGATCCACGTGTGATTTAGTGCTGGGACACTGGAGAGGGCAGCTCTACAAGATATGGACCACGGTACTAGTTGTGCAAATGTCTCAGCCCTGGGATGCACCTGTATACTGCAAGTCTGAATAAGAAGTGTTGGGCTATTTCTTAGGATGCCTAAGTTGTGGACTATCGGAGCGCACAGTAATGCACAATACAGAACATCCTGAATGCCTCAGGGATGCAGCACTGACACACACAGCAAGGTAAAATAAAAAACATGGTGCCAGATCATTGTATATCTCAGGACTAGGTGAAGGCGCAATTGAAATTCTTCTCAAATAATATATGTAATTTTCATGATAATGGAAAGTATTATGTGAAATACACTTCGCTTGTTGCCTTTGTGAAAACTGTATGTGACTTCATACCTGTATTATAAAAATCATATGTCACCGGCGGGAGACTGGTTCTAGTTAAAAATGTCCTGCAGCCCCAGCACACTTCAGTTTTTTCAAGTCTTCAAATATTTCCTCCTCATGCAGCAGCCAGGTTAAAACGTCCTGCTCGCAGAATATTAAAAATGTAAACCAATTTATTGAAGTTACACAAATCATGCACTTGCTGCATATGCCCGTGGCACTGGCACACTTCAATCAAGCAAGTCCTCACATAGTTCCCTACTCACACTTTAAATTGGGTCATAAACATACGTTTGTGGCCAGGTTTACCTCTTTCACGTCTGCCAGGAATTCACAAAGGGATTCCTGGCAGGTGTAACCCAACTTACAGGTTTCAGAGGTTTCCTTCACCAGTGCCGAGGTCAGCGCAGCCATAAGTCCGACTCAAGCCTTGGAACAACGGCGTTCCAAGGTGTGGTTTGATAGAAGTTTGGGAACACCAACCAGCAAGTACATTTATGGGCAATCAAACTCCAATCAAACATTTCCCATCCTGGAAATGGTTGGAGATGTATTCCAGAAAAAGGCTCTACTACCACCCTAGACTAACCCTGCATACAGGGTAGAAAAAGGGTAGAAAAAGCAACAGATCACCCCAGAGTTGGTGGATGTGCAGGAAAAACATTTGTTCCATGAGGAATAAATATTTCCTCACTAAGAAAAACATAAATGTTCGCCATTCGATTCAATTCAAAACTTTATTTGGCACCATAGTAGCCGGGATAAAAGTTATTCACGAAATGTGTGCATTTGCACAGGAGATCTTATCCCCCTCTGTGGAATTTTCTTCCATTTAGATCTCTTCATTCCAGAAATAAGAGCCAGCTGGACAGGTCACCTCACCATTCCAGGAGTACACCTGGAACCATGCTTCCTGCACAGCTTTTAAGGCCTACTCCTGGAAATGTTGAAGAATATCAAAAAGGTAGAAAGCTACCTTCAGAAGGTGATGGAGATCTCCACCCATACTTTATGTCTTTGTTTGTTAACGGAGCCTTTTGTATTCTACCCAGGCCCCCACTCGCACACCTTCTTTTATGCTGCAACAGAGCCCTTCATCTGAGGTATGAGTGAAAGTGTTTTGACATACTCAAACCTATGCACGCCTGCCACCTAATAAAAGTACCACAAGGCTGCAGGGCATAATGGACACCATGTACAGCTTTAGGAGAAGTTTCAGGACACTTTTATGCGTGTGCTTCGTCACATAATCCAGACACTTAATTAATTCCAAAAACTGGAGGCTAGCTAACATCCAAGTGTTTCAAAAATAAAGATTCAGGATCTACACCTCATACTCATACTATTTCTACTCTCTGCTAAGCATTGATGGGTAAATAAATGATAAACTTCTGATTAATTTGCAGGCCTTAAGGTCCTTTTGCTGCAATTTCTGGAGATGGGGAAAATCTTTGGTCAGTACACAATACATAATAAAAAGAAGAAAACAGTACAATACATTGATGAAACTAGGTTCCCTGGGTGTAAACATTATGGTGGCAGCCATTTAGCTATCCTCCAGGTAAATAAATTGGGGAGAGGACTTAGCCTAATGGCTAGGGTGGTCAACCTCAAATCTGGGGAACCGGGTTCGAGTCTCAGCAAGGACGCGCAACATCCTGTGATTCTGGGCAAATCACTTAATCTCCCCATGCCTAACAAAAATGAATGTGTTCTCATGTAACGCAACGGGTGCTCATGTAAACTGCTCTGATACCCGATACCTTCGGGTCTAGATCACGCTATATAAAACTCTATACAAAAATTAATAAATAGTGTGCTTTCTCTGCTATTTACCTGGCCTCTGGCTAAATAGTAGAGATTATTTACCATATGGCTGGCAGCCATGTAATAGCAGTAACACTTCTCTATTTACCTAGATATTGGTTGAAGAGTAGAAATTCTGAACTGTTTGACTGACTGCGGTGCAAATAGCAAGGACACGTCACCATTTACCCAGCTGCTGGCTGAATAGCAGACATTGTTTGACTGACAGCTATGCAAACAGCAAACCAACATTACTAATCACCCAGTCAATGGCTAAATAGCAAACATTTTGCACTATTGACAAGCAGCCTTGCGAATTGCCAAGCCACTTCACTCTTTATCAATCTGCTGGGTAAAAAGCAGATATTATGCACTATTTGGATGGCAGCCTTGCAAATAGCAAAGAAACGTCATAATTTACCTGGCCCCTGACGAAATGGCAGTAAATATGCACTATTTGGCCAGCAGTCATGCACATAGCAAACAAACGTTATTATTTACCTCACGGCGGGCTAAATAGCAGACAGTAGGCTTAATGTGACCAGTAGCTTTGAAAATAGCAGAGAAACGTTACTGTTTATGCTGCTCCCGTCTAAAGAGCTGAATGTTTGTATTATTGTGCCTAGTGCAGATTTAAACAGGAACTTACAGAGCGAACACAATTGTCACCAATATCCTTCTTCAAGTTAGCGCTATAACTGGTTTTAATGGAGTTTGCACCTGAACAGCACCAACGCAGCGATCTACTGGTCCCAACAGCCATCAAAGAGATTGTTTGAATGTTTAAGTTAATTTAGTAGCTAAAGCACAAACTGCCTCTCCATACCAAGGGCCAAGGCACAGCAACTTGGAAGGCCCTTGTAGGACTTTACACGAGTAAGGCCAGTAGACAGCACTCTTCTTTGACATATACTCTCCAAATGCCCCAGGTCCTTAGGTGTTGCCAGAATAGGTTGTTAATGATAGAGATGATTAGATCTTTTGCAAGACTAAGTGAAACAGTTTCCTTTCCTACTGCTATGTACATGGTCTTACTAACAAACCTATGGGAATGTACCATGACCAGACAAACGATTATCAAAAGGCTTAGAACTATCAAAAGTTCAGAAAAACTCTTCTTCTGCCCTGAAATTCCATGCAACAAATCAATGCATTCTTATTTAGTTTTTACTATTTTATATAGCACAAACTCAGCCCAAGAGCATTGGAGTGCTTTACATGAGCACCAGGCACATAACATAAGGTCAAATTCATTTTATTTAGACTTAGCGGATTAAGAGAGTTGCCCAGAATCCTAGGATGTTGAGCCTGAGGCTGGGCTCAAGCCTGTTTTCCCATTTCCAAAAGCAGCATCTCTGGTTATAATGGCACCTTATCTCACCTTAGCAATTTGGCCAATTAAACAAATGAGACTAAAACACCTAAAAACAATATTTTGTAAAAGCAAAGGCCAGATCTGGGAATGTTGTATCCCAATAACATTTGATATTTAGGGTAATCTTTTCAAAACACAAACAATTGCATAGGGCCCCTGATGCAAGTCTCCAAAACAGAATAATTGAGAGGCATCATTCCAGTCTCATGACAGAAAAAGGAAAAACGATATCTCTCTTAAAAATAGAATATATGCGCCTAGCCATGGGGAGATTAGTTTCTTGCCTTTGTCAAGTATGGAAACCAACACCTTTTAAAATATTTATCTTTTTATTGTGATTTTCAATACTGTAATCAAATGCAAACACTGACAAACATCACTATTTGGATTATAAAGATAGCATATTCTTATTTAAATACAAGTCCTTATTTAAATGTGATGGACATTGGTTCGGTCCTATTCCCATGGGTGTTTGTCTATAGCAGTTGTAGCCTCCCAGGAAAGATCAGGGTTTCTGCATCAGTGGCAACAACGGCTCCTTGTTCATGGTCGCCCCAGCGTCAAGCAGCAGTGAACCATTCGCTTGGTACATAGCAAGAATGCCTGACAAAACAATGTTGTTATTGAGTTGAATTTCTTAGTGTAGTTCACTACAGGAACTGCTCAGGGAAACCGGGAGGCGTCTCATGACATTGATCAACTTATCTCCCTCTGGCCAGTCAGCATCTTCTGAGTGTTTCTCACCATGGGCCCATGCAGGGCTTATCCTCATGGACAGCCTCTCCTCCTGCACTTTCACACACACTCCTTCCCTCTCTGAGAAAGAAGACAGGCTTCCAGGTATTAGGACCACCAGTCCCTCAAGCCACAGGTGCAGACATCCGGCGATGTGCCCTCATATCTGGGAGACTAGCTGTTGCAGAAACCAGAGCAGGCCACAAAGCCGCATTTTGAGTACTCGTCACAGCAGTCCCTTCCATGGTCATGAAAAACATAGTACTTGAACATAGTGGGGTGAAGTGGGCTCCTCTGACAAAAGACTTACCTTTCCGTTAGAGATGCTGTCTTTATGATTTTTGCTGTTCATTGGGAATTAGAATAATTCCGATTTCTGACTATATACTCTGTACCCAAGCCTTCGTGGCCTATATTCTGTATTTCTCTGTAATGCTTAATTGGGATTCTTGTAATAAAACCCTTTAACTTTTCCATGCTCTAGAACTCAGTTATTGAGCAGGAGGATCCAAAACAAGGGCACAGGATGAGATCTCTGCACTTAGCTGTCATCAGCTTTCCTGAACAAGGCACAGAAAAAGGGCTAATCTGCTAATCTACCCTCAATTTCAACCATCTGCCAACTGCTGTTGCTCAGTAAAAGCTAATCTGCCTTTTGCTAACAAGTATCTGATTGAATTTCTTTGGGTAGCCCTTTCTCCATCCTTCCTCACTTCAGTGTCTAGGTCACCACCCTCAAGGCAGAGGAAAACAGTCCATACACTTCCAATGTCTCGAGAAACTGGGCCCACCCTTAATTGTGTACTATGCTAAACCAAGGGCCATCCACAATGCATCTCCAGCACTCAGACTTTCACCGCACATGGTGCCTTACTACTACACACTTGCTACACATCCAGCACACGTATTGACATGCACAAGGAATGTCAGCAGAAGGGTCTGGAAGTCACAATAATGTAGGATTTTACACAAGTAAGGCCAGTAGACAGCACTCTTCTTTGACATATACAAAAAGGTCTGTTCAAGACTAATAATTCATACAACACTGTACACTGTCACCAACACTTCATGTGATGAACCCAGGACATAGACAGTAGTTGCATTTCAGTTATGAGGGTATGCTTGATGTGCCCCTCCAGGCAGCACTTAATTTGTAAAATAATAAGGACCAGGGCCCTCGTCAGGAAGCCACTACAGCTTGCACCACACATTGCCCCCCAGCGCTGCCAATGGGAGTAACAACGCAAATAATAACCATCACAATCCTACAAGTGTGACAATTCAACCTTTTCCAGGTCCCCATAACTATAAGAATGGCTCGGGCAGCAATCAATAGTCATTTTTAATGTATATTGAATATACCGGTGTTTATTTAATCCCAATGTCTTGGTGAAATCGTCAAAGAGAATCCCCCACTGGTCGTATGGTCTTTTGATTGTCGACTTGAAGTGTAAGAGAGGAGCTAACATCAGCAATACAGCTCAATTACAGGGAAACCAATGTGACTCCACAGAAATGACAGAGAGGATGGTGTTCAAACCGTAACGGTTATCATAAGTGAACACATATTTACATGATCATGCAGTCTGAACTTATATATAAGGAAGAAAATGCTAAATAGTATTACGTACAGCAAACAAGATATCAGCCAAGCAAGTTCCATAAAGGAACTTCCCTATTCTAAATATACTATTTAAAGTGGTAGGGGGAAATTCTATGAGGAAGGTGTCAGCATCAGATGAACCAGACTTAAGATTCAAAGGAAAGAGTCTGAGTATTTATGCATGAAGCATAACCCTCTGGACATAGGAAATCGGTAGCGTCGAGAAGAGTTCTTCTCTTAGCGAAAGTCAGGATAGGGTCTAGTCTGCTATTCTAAAAAGCACACAATTAAAGCATGAAAGAATATTCTAGAAGGCTTCCTTTATCTCTTTCTACCCAACAAACCAATCAAAAGACAGTGTTCTTAGAGATCAGGTAGGCTCCTTTGCTTTCCAATTACCAACAAAGGAGCAAACATCTGGACGACCATGGATGTAACATTAATCAGGTCTGCATGGTACAGGATGGCTTTTCCCACCATCTCAGTCTTCATACTTGATACCAAATTTCAATTAAAAAGATCAGTCCTCCTTAGTCTAGCAAACTGAACAATAAGGCTATTCTAACTTAACAAATGTATTGAAAAGGAACCTGCAGAAAAGAGAAAGACAGGACACTTCCAGAACATTTGATAAAACGCAGCTTGTGCACTAAAGCCTAGTTAATGGTTAGGCCAACACCAGATTTAAATAGGTTCTAAATTAATACAGTTAGCATAAGTGATTATATCAAATGCAAACTAAGAAAGGCATACACTTTCTTTGATGGTGAGTACATTTATTATAATTTTACTATTTTTATTAGTGGCTCTCCTTTAAGTGAATATACAGCCACCTACAACTGTGTATTTATAAAATGCACACAGATTGATACAGTTAAACACACCTTGAATATGTGTCACATTTATAAATGGACAGGAAGTACAAAATCCCAGTGAATACCCTTATTCATAGGTCTCTTCCAAGTGTTCCAACTCCTGTAATACAGCCTGCTGGCTCTTCAACCTCCCCTTCTGGACTCAGACCATCCTGTCTTGATTATCTCTACCCCAGGTCAGCCTTCAGAGGTCTTCTGCTAACCTCCGTGCCCCGTTACCCTCCCTACTATAGATGGGAACTTATTTTTTAATTTAAACTTCAGAAAAATTATTTTCATTTAATTCATTTCAATAAATTAAATATTTAATTCAAAATAAGATTTATAGTGCTGTAGTATTTTGTTTTATTTTGTTCTACATTTAAAATAAATATATAAAATGCATAAAAATATATTTGCTAATTGTTTTTAGTTAAATAAACTTTTTTGCTACTCCCTATACTTTACCATAGGCATACTCCACATTCCGGGTGGCGATCTCCCTATGGTGAAGTATAGGTAAAATGTAAAAATTTTACTAAACATTATAATAAATTGGTAGAATTATTGACGCGGAACAAGTTTTGTACTGCAGGCCACTGCGAGCTACATTTATAGACATGGAATTAGTGTGGGAGAGGGCAGGACAATTAACGCCTCCCTGGCGTCCAACAAATAAACAGCATTTCAGATTTGGTACAAATGGAAGGAATAGCAAAGGGGGGCATGAGTGCATTTTTACTGACACACATATAGAAAGATTTCCACAGACAAAACAGGTCCATCACAAGGCAGAAATACTTGTTTCCTTCACACCCATTGATCACATACCTATCTGGCTGGAAACTATGCAAAAGTCCCTTACATGCACAGAACATGGACGGCATCTGCAGCAGCTATCCAAGCCTGTGTAATACGCACACACAATGTGCAGCATTAGGCAGCAGTCTAAGTCCCTCTCACATTCAGCACAGGTACAAAATGGTCAGAAGCAGTGCAAGCTACAATATTCTCAAATACAAAACAGGTATCACACTGGCAGCAGCATCTAAGATTATTTGTAATGCAGAAAACCTAGAGTAAAGTATAGAGATGGGTAAGTTACTGAAGGCTTGAGCCAGATACCAGGCTCTGGTTAGCTTGAGGTCCTCTTGAGCCCTCAAGCTAACAGTGAGCTGAGTTCATATGGCTGCTGCCTGTTGCCCACGCTCTCACCTAATGCACTAAGAATGGAAAGACAAAGCATTAAACAGAGGTGGACACTTGGCTCGGATTTCCCTGTTAATTTGTTGGCCCGCCTACTTCTACTACAGTACTGTGTATAACAGTTACTCCGTTCCCCCTCTCTCAGTATCTCACACTGCCTTTCAACATTTTGTTTTCTGAGGCTCTGTCTATCTTTCACAGGTCTCAGAAGGATAACTATTTATACTTCTTGTTTTGTCCACCCAGAGATGTGGCTATGATAATGGGCAAACTCTCCATTGTGGTCACTCAAAACCAGTACTGAGGGCAGCACCTCTCCTCAGTCCAGTTGTGAGCTACATCTCCCTGTGACAGTGTAGGCATACTTTGAGGTTAATTAAGTTCCTGTGTCCAACCTATTTGACCATGTTGTCAGGACTAGGTCAGCCCATCTCCCTTTGTCTCAGCTCTGGGGGCCACTTCACACGTAATCAAGGAGCCATTTAGCTCTTGGATGACAGTGAACACAGGCAGAATGGCACATTTGGCGTGGGCAAGGAATTGGCAAATTTTTAAAGGTGTAACTTTGAAAACTGTAATAGAAAATCTGACTTGACAATTACATTAGATTTAAAATTACTATAAAAAGTGTTCCCTAAATCATTTTTCCAGATGCTCCCAAACCGAAGTTATGCATTGTAAGGTGTTATAATCTAATCTTGGGCTTTCCTATGGGAGAGCCAGCCTTGCCATCGTGAAAAACTACTTTGGAGGTTTTTCACCGATATAAAACGTAAAATATACATGTCCTATTTTTTAAATGCCATGCACACTGCCCTATTAGCATTTTGGACCTACCTTAGGGGTGACGTATAAATATTAAAAGAAAGGTTTAGACCTAGCAAAATGTTTATTTTGCCAGATCGAATTGGCAGTTTTAAAACTGCCTTCTCAGGTTGCAGGGACAGGCCTGAAGGCATACTTTGCATTGTTATTTTAGCAGTGGCACAATATATTTTGCAGTCCACTAGTGACATTTAACTTACAGGCCCTATGTACACTTTTGTACCATATACTAGGGGCGTATAGGTAAGTTAAACATGCCAATCAGTAGTGCGACCACTTTTCACATGCTTCAGAGGTCAGAGCACATGCACTGGGGCCTGATTAACAGTGTCCCAGTGGCATTAGCAGCAGCATCAGTCCAGAAACAATTGAAGTGACCATAAAAAAAGACAATTTCCTACACATCAAATTAAAGAAACAACAATCAAATAATTAATTTACCCAGTTCCAGCACTCTGTCCTAAGTAACTGCCATTGGCTGACCATCAGGTTGAACACAGTGAGTACAGTGACTGTCTTGTCTTCAGAAGCTTCGCAGCAGAAAGGGCCTAACGTTTTCTTTGACCCCTGCTGGTGGTAGGCATCCAGAGCTGGATGGCGCACTCTGCATTTACAAAAGTGAGCATGTGCCCTGTTAGCCATTGATTGTGTGCACAATGAAGCCTTTGCAGTACCCCCGCAGGTGCTTAAGTGGATTCTGATGCTCGGAGTGTGACTCCTGCAGCTGAGGGAATCGGACGGAGTGAACAGCAAGTTCCCAACGCTGTAAGCGCTCCTGTGGACCTGGTAGGCAGTGGTGCTGGAACAATTTTCAAAGTCTGGATCCTGCCATCAATGTTACATCACTGATATGATAAGCATTCTGAAAATTCTGAGCATCACACAAATAACAAATATAACAAAGTCCCTAGTAAAGTGGTACTACATATACCCAGGGCCGGTAAATTGAATGCTACTAGCTGGCTTGCAGCACCAATTGTGCCACCCAATGAAGTAACCTTTTAAAACATCTCAGTCTGATATTGCAGTTTCTGTGCAATTATCAAATGCCAATTTGACCTGGCAAAATAAACCTTTTATCAGGCCTTTAACTCCCTTTTTAATGCATATAAGTCACACCTAAGGTAGGCTCTAAACAGCCCGAAGGGCACAGTGCAATATATATACAATTATGGACATGTATTAGTAAGTCCTGGTAGTGAAATAAATATTATATTAGTTTTTCGCTACTGTTAATGTTAATTCTTTGTAAAGAGCGTGAATGCCATAAAGTGTCTTGCCATGAGGCCTACCTCTTCCTTAGGATAAGATTGGGTTACCTTATTGAATGTAAAAAGTGGTAATGTTTGGTTAGGAGCAGGTAGGAATGTCAAGTTTACATTCAAAAGAATTGTAATCTGAAATCCTGTTTAATGGTAAAGTTGTATTTTAAGTCACAATTCTGAAAATGCTACTGAAAGTTGGCATATTCTTCACCTAACTATTTGGTGCATGCAGTCTGTGTCCTGGGTCACATGACTATGTGTAGTTGGCAATTGGCCTTTGTATATTCCTCCCAGAGACAACGGGGGACTAGGTATTGGCAGGATAGGCCATCCTGCTAGGATGAAAAGGGTGGAGCTGTTCCCTGCACCAATTACATTTTAAAAGAGGTGCCTCCAACGCACTCACAAAGATGCTGATTCCAATCTAATGTCACCCAAGGCCCCACGGATAAAATTCCAGAACCAAATGTGAGGCGCAGTCTAGACGTTTCTCCCACTTCAAAGCTGGCACCTGGTATAAATATTGGACCATCAGACCACTCTTCAATACACACCGGAACATATGGACATTGCAGAAGAATGACTTCTCTGCTGCCATATGACTGCCATGGTGCTTGAGGCCTGCCCTGCTTTCTGAGAAGACTACACACGCTCAGACGAAAACATATTTTACTACATTATATTTGAAATTTAGATTGGAACATTTTTTCAATGTCAGCATGGATTAACATTTTGCATAAGGATCCATTTTTTCAAGTGTATATATATATATATGGCAGTGGTTCATGTATTGTTCAGCAGAGCGTTTGATGTCAGTACGAAATTATGTTTTTTTTATTTACGCCTCAAATGCTACCCGGTGGGAAATTAGTGACAGGAAATTTGATCAGGAATCAAAATTCTGAGTTTTTTGGTGATGACTGCGGCCCACAATTTCCAAACACAAACTCTGCCAGCAAAAACCTGGTAAATTGTATCTTGGAAATTGTGCAAAAAAAAGTGATAGCCACAATTCAGCATTTTGTTCCCAATTTTTAAATGGAAAACCCTGAATAGGAGGTATTTAGAGGGCCCAGTAAATATATAAATAGCTCCGAGTTTTCACAGATGATAATCTGTGCCTTAGTCTTAGACGCATATGCTCAAACTGTGCAGAAACAACACTTGGGCTGTACAACTGTACTCGCACAAACACCGTTTTTGTGCCAGATTTAATTTTAATTTAAACAGCATTTATTGAGTGCATAGCTACCCTGAGGCATCTTTATATCAGGGGTCTTTCGACTCGGTTTGGGTTTTCTAAGCTTTTGTTTGGTTGTTTGTCCATCTTTGACCATCTTCCTATGGCTACAATACCAGAGCTTGGATTTGACCTTTTATTACCATCAATGTCATAATTTCCTAAAATCCTGGGATCCGTGCCCAAACTGTTGTGCATATTAGATACATAAGCCAACTTTCTTTGTCCTAGGATTATTTTTCCATTTTTATTATTGCTTTCCTTCCAAAGAAATGAATGGAAAATGAGAAGTATAAACAAATGAATCCACTTAGCAGAAAGAGTTCCAAGAGCCAATAAACAGGACAGGAAATGACGCACAAACAAAGAAGTTAAGGCTCTTACTACATACAGCCAGTTCTGGAGAGCAGGAGTCACCTGGTGTATTTTCATGCTTCATTTGTACAAAAGTAATACCAGGTGCATGTTATGTATGTCCTCCCTGAACAGAGCCGGAGAAAGAGAGACAATACACCGGTACACCGGAAGTTGGAAGTTGCAAAGACACACAGCTGTTTTGCAGGCCGTTTTGGATTCCTTGCCAAGACTTTCTTGGACCTGAGGCCTTTAAAAGCAAAGTTTGATACTTTCATCACACCAGGAATAAACGGACTGAAAGGAATGCTAGAGGGGGGGTGTTCTAAATCAGGTCAGATGGCTTTTTCCAAGCAAAACCTCATTAATTTTTCCTTTTCCTCCCTAGAGTACATTTTGGATAGGGGAAACCTATACACTCTAAATGAAATTCACGGATGGCAATCTAAATGAAATGCTGTAGATGTCAGTGACATCGGCCAACACTTTGAAGGGCTGATCTTACCTTGTCTGTCACTGTGTACCCTATATCTCTCACTGATTCAACCTACTATATATTCCAATTGCCCAGCGGTGACAAAAACATAGGTGCCCTTCATTTTCTTGGCCTCTAATGCTAGTGCCACTGCTCTGGTTAGGGGTCTGCACAAATCACAGCAGCTAATAAATGTGCCAGCCTTCTCAGCTCTAGATTCATTTGCTGAAGTAGTTCTTCAGACATCTGTTTAATGACAATTATTTTCATTTATAGGTATAATGCGTACACCCTTTGCTATCTCTGTGAAATATTCTTTTTAAATGTACCCTAGTGGTGTGAGTAGGAGTCATGTTATTTAAAGTGTCTCCACATCAAGTTTATTCACATGATATCATTTAATATTATGCTCTCATTATATCAATGCTTGTACTCAGATTTTTAAAATAGAAGTTAAAATTAACTACAGTCACTGCTGCTTTTCACTTGTTTAGGCCATGATCTCTTAGGGGAAATTGTAGTCTCTTGACGAACAGCCGGGTCTGCATCTGAAATCCATCGACCCCCACATACAAAGGTTCTTACTCACTTTGCTGGTTTATTGCACACCATTTCCCTTTTACCAATCACAACAGGCACAACTCAAGTTTAAAAGCTTTCGCTCTGGCTTGTCGGCTAGCATTGAATATGTGTTTTTTACTGATTGTTGCGCTCTTTAGTTTATTGTTTTCAAGTCTGTCTGGTGGATTTGCAGCTGCTTTGCTGTTAGTGGTCGTGCAATTCTAAGTTTTCTTCTAGTGAAGAAATAACCCTAGCGTGAATGCCAATGTGAATTAAAATGACAACTATCCAACAGAACAACAGTGACGAGAGAGTGTCATTCTCCTTTGGAGGATACTTATTAAATGTGATAAGTGCAAACTGGACTCTCATTCTGCAAGTTCCAAGGTCCCCAATTGAGACCGTCCGTTTAGTGTCTGAATTGTTTTGAAAAAATATGCTTTGGGTGGTCCAGGAGTTACCACCAATAGTATAATGTAGCATGAGAGAATTGATTCAACCAATAAGATTGCACCATTCATACTGCACTGCCATGCAGCTGTCAATCCTGAAGTATGCAGTATACTATGAAACATCAATCCCCTGTTCCATCACCCGCCCTGGCAAGTGGCAGACCACAGATGGTATCTAAATCCTTGAACTCCATTGATGCTGCGCTTCAACATGTGCATTCTTTATCCTCAATGGTAAGAACCAGACCACTGCTCAGCTGATGCTGTTCGACAAGCAATTACAGACCCATCAACATCATCAATGTCTACTTTGTTATCTGCCACTTCAACACCTGCATTGCTTAGAAGATTCATGTTAACTCCGGCATCTGTTATATCCTTTTGTAGAAACAAAGCTTACAAAATGACAATTTTGTACCTTTTTTATACCCACTTCTGTACCCATCCACAATAGTTACAAAATGAATTTCATTGAATGACTTACTTCATTTATCTTTGCGGATGTGGCATTCTATATTTCTACAAATATATTTATCGGGAATACCTTTATTATAATTCCAGGGATCTCATGATTATTATGACTTTTCCTTTGTCGCTATTCCCCTTCTTGAGCTATATCTGCTAATCAATCAAAAGTGAATACATGTGATTAATATAGAATGCACATTTAGTTTGTTATTTCTCTATGTAAGTGATAATCAAGTTTGTTGGAATATGTTTGTAGTACATTATCCAAAACCTGACTGTTCTGTTGTACACCAATTGTTATTAATTACTTAGGAGTTTCACGAAGGTTGGTAAGGACGTGTCTCGTTTAATGTGATCTTTCCAAAGAACAGAGCCTTCCAGAATGAAAATAAGTAAAAAGGTATCCGGCCACTCTCTGCTAATTGTTTATTCGGAGATTCAACAGCGATTAAATAAAGTTGTTAGAAAGCTGAGCAAAGAAACTGAGAGACTGGAGTGGAACCTTCACTCCAGGTGACAATGAGACAGGCTGTACAGAATTGTGTCCCTCACTTTAGTTGAAGGCTACCGGGGAGCGAGGCATTCAACCTTTGCTTGCTGAGCACTACGAGACTAGCGCACTCTGCTATTGTAATGATCACAAGCCTTATTGTGTTCAGATAGGTATGCCAGTTTGAACATCTCTGAAATTCAAATGAGTCTATTTTTTGCTTTGCTAAAATTATCTTTGTGCCTAGAAATAGCAGAATGAGGGAAGTTGATAACAAGACAGGCTGTGAAGAATTGTGTCACTCATTTTAATTGAAGGCTAACTGGGAGCCTTCGCTTGCTGAGCACAACAAGAATACCCTGCTCTGCTATTAGAATGACCACAAGCCTTATTGTTCAGATAGGTATGCGGATGTGAAGCATCTCTGAAAGTCAAATTAGGCTTCCTATTTTGTGCTGTGCTAAAATTAGCTTTGTGCCTAGAGTAGCAGAATGAAGGAAGGATTACAACAAAACGTATACCGCAAACATGTTGGACTTTTTCCTGTTATATACCCTTTTTAGTGAATGTTGTTGCTACCATTACATTTATCTTAATTGTGTATACAATTCATATTGTGTGCAATAGGATAGTGTTTTGAGTTTAGGAATAAAGATTTGAACCACTTCAAGATTGTCCATTGAAGAAGAACATATGGTCTTTAATGGTTTTCACAATGGTTTCCTAGTTGAAAGTATTGATTGCCGCATACAGGTCAGGAAGAATGAACAGCAAGAGTCCCCGTGCCATGATTCTGAGAACATTACAAACTAATGGGGTAACCCAGTGAACATTAGGACCTTGGTAGCAAGGAACAAAAGAAATCCCTGTCGGTACTAATGACAGTTTATAGGCCACCTATATTTCTTTAAGGGGCCCCTAGAGCATTAATCAATAAATGTTAAATAAAAAAAACATAAGCCATATAACACTGATAAACGTTACTGCACACCACATGTTTTAAGATCAAGGTACACTAACACTTGAGAAGATTGTTTCCTGTCTCCACACAAAGGGCTGCATACACCCTGTAGTTAATCTGTAGCCAGGGCCAGGAAGGTAGGGCACCTGTGCACTTCAAAGGCATGCCTCTAGAAGCTTCTCCTCTCTTCAGAGGTACAACTATTTATATACATTGGACCACTTCAGTACACTTCTGGACCTGTGGATACTCTGCCAGGAAGAAGGAGTGCTGCTCTGCCACTCTGCTGGACTGTTGCTCTGAAGGGGCTGCTGGTCTACTGTGCTGACCTGCTGCTCCCTGTCTGGGTGAGAAGGACTGGACCTGCATCTCTTGAACCCAGACCCCAGAGTGACTCCAAGGGCTAGTTGGCTGGCAACCTGATGTGAAACCTCAGGGACATAACATGCTTCCAACAACCTTGCATCTGCACCTGGACTCTGACATCTGTGAGCCTACCCTGCCAAGTGGTGCTACCCCAGTCCTGGACCATTGGAAGTCGGCTTAAGGTGCTTTTCCAGCCTCTGTGGACCCAGTGGTACCAACGCTTCTCCTTTGCTGCTTAAAGCAACCCCAAGCAGAACCAACACATCTCTGCATGGATTGGACCCATCACCAAGACCCTCATAGCTGCCGCAGCCTGCATCACCTTTGGAACCGCCTCTGCACTCCGTATCCTTGGTGCAAGCCCTTGCATCTCTTGTAGACTGCAAGGATGATGGCGCCGGACTCTGCATTGCAGCTTCACAGCTTCTTGGAACCAACACTTTGCCCGAGCTGCGCACCCCATTCTCAATGCCGAACTTCACATCGCAAGCCCTGTCGGCAGAATCTTTGACGACGATACAGGCCTTTGCATCACAGCCTCGCAGCATCTTGGGAACATTTTGTTTTTGTTTTATTTATTAAAGAAAGTACTATTTTTCTAACTTCGTGTGGGATCTTTTTTGCATGGTGTTTTCACTTTATTTCTGATTGAAGTGTTTCACAAATACTTTACACATTGCCTCTAATTTAGGCCTGCCTTGTCTGTGCCTAGCTACCAGAGGGTCCAGCACAGGTTCACTTAGGATTAACTTCTACCTCTCTCTGACAAGGATTGTGGTTGCTGCTTGACCAGAGTTCACACTCCAGTCAACCAACACCCCGATTTCCCACACTTAACATGTAGTTGGGTTCCCAGTGACTGATTTAAATAGTTGTTGGAAATACATTAAATTGAAATGCTGTACTGAATGAGTTTGTAGCCTTATTTATTTGGTGCAGCAGGGAGGGGCATATATCCCATAGTTACCTTCCCATCTCAAAGGTTCACAGGAGGTGCACTGTTCAGAAACATTTGAACATAAAGCACTACAGCAGTTAAAACAGACACTTTCTGGTTCTGTGGAAGGTTTGCTATCTGACCACAAGACTGAATATTGGTGCTTTCTCTATGTCTTGTCGGACCTGTCTATATGAATCAGTGATAGGGAGAGGTTATATACATTACTCAGTGGCGATCACCACTGGGGAGTTATAGTTAGGACCACGTTTCCATAGGTAAAGCAATTTTTGTTTTCTTAATAACTTGAACACCATTTGACAAAGCATCACAAAACTTTCCAAAATAATTTTTCTTCCTCTGAATCTCTGAACTGGAAAGTTTTTTGGGGGGATCTGTCAAGAGGGTACCGAGAAAAAGGAGCGGCACAAAACGTGCTTTCCCCATCCATTTTTCCATAGGAACTTTAGACACAGCTACAGCCCAAACCGCTGAATGGATTTAGACTAAATTTTGCAGAAAGCTAGATCTTGGTCCAGAAAGACAGCTTTTTGTAATTTGGTATAAATCTGTTCTGTAGTTTTTGAGCAATTAATACTCAAAAACTTTGTATATATCATGCTGCGGAGGATCTGCGGTTCCTACAGATCTCATGGTGAGATCTGATTGACTGCCACAACATCATCACCGACGTGGTGGCAGCCATCTTAGGTCTCAGTACTCAGTCCTGAGTCCTAAGAAAAACATTTAAAAAAACCTAAGGGGGCATGTAGGAATACCCTGACCCCCTGGGCCTGGTGGGGAGCCCAAATTTTTTTTTTAATGTTGCTGTGAATCTGCAGTAAAATAAAATAAAAATAAAGATTAGTTAAATGTAGTGGTATTGGTCATAGGTACGTTTGGCGCTACAAGGGAAATTCACATTCATATGTTGATATACATTTATCTGACGGTGCTGTAAGGTGTAGAGAAACCACCAACTCTACCCAGAAAAGCAAGAGCTCTGCGTAACAAGGAAGACAAACCTCGCATATGAATTTTGTTGTTAATGTTTTTTCTGACTTACACGTCATAAACGCTTTGATATTGTAATAATAACGAGTGCTGGGGATTTGCTAAACTGTTACGCAGAGCTCTTGCTCTTCTGGGTAGAGTTGGTGGTTTCTCTACACCTTACAGCACCGTCAGATAAATGTATATCAACATATGAATGTGAATTTCCCTTGTAGCGCCAAACGTACCTATGACCAATACCACTACATTTAACTAATTGTTATTAGTAGGTGGCAGCACTAGGGACACAATGACTTCTAGAGATAAGGAAGCTGAAGACCTCTTCAGTAATATTGCTAAGAACACACCCCTGAACACACTCTTACAGGGGGGACAAAGTGCTAGAAAAGAAGGTCTAAGGGAGAAATTCACTAGACTAGAGAAATTGAAGAAAAACGAACTGTCACGGTGGTGGGATGCTGCCACCTTAAAGCAGTATATTAAGTTGAAACGAATACCGAGGGGTTTAAGATCACAAATCCTCCCTACATACGAGGATCTGGAAGCAGACCTATTGAGTGAGTGGGAAAAAGAATTGAGTAGCAACTCAAATAGACTCATGGGTATTCTGATAGAGAACTGCGAAAGAAAGGTTGTGCAGCTCCAGAAGGACATAGACACCTTAGAATCAGAAATTAAAGATCTGAATTGATCTCTTTTCACGTTGGTACACTTCTTTCTAAATGATTATTTGTATGTACCTGTAATGTGCCTCTCTTCACTTCGGATTTTAAATTGATTCCTGTTCATATATCTTTGTATACTGTTTCACTGCATGTGAAACCTCTTTGTACTTATTCAAGAGTTAATTTGAATTTGCAATGTTAACCTACACGACCCCTCTTTTAGAAGTTTATAATGCCACATGGTATTTATTGTCTTTTAATTCACACAGCCTTGAGGAAGTCGTGGGATTATTGTCCCTACACGACGAAACACGTGTTGGCTGTGACTAGGATGTTCCATTGGAAAATAAAGAACAAGGAAGACAAACCTCGCATATGAATTTTGTTGTTAATGTTTTTTCTGACTTACACGTCATAAACGCTTTGATATTGTAATAATAACGAGTGCTGGGGATTTGCTAAACTGTTACGCAGAGCTCTTGCTCTTCTGGGTAGAGTTGGTGGTTTCTCTACACCTTACAGCACCGTCAGATAAATGTATATCAACATATGAATGTGAATTTCCCTTGTAGCGCCAAACGTACCTATGACCAATACCACTACATTTAGCTAATTGTTATTAGTAGGTGGCAGCACTAGGGACACAATGACTTCTAGAGATAAGGAAGCTGAAGACCTCTTCAGTAATATTGCTAAGAACACACCCCTGAACACACTCTTACAGGGGGGACAAAGTGCTAGAAAAGAAGGTCTAAGGGAGAAATTCACTAGACTAGAGAAATTAAAGAAAAACGAACTGTCACGGTGGTGGGATGCTGCCACCTTAAAGCAGTATATTAAGTTGAAACGAATACCGAGGGGTTTAAGATCACAAATCCTCCCTACATACGAGGATCTGGAAGCAGACCTATTGAGTGAGTGGGAAAAAGAATTGAGTAGCAACTCAAATAGACTCATGGGTATTCTGATAGAGAACTGCGAAAGAAAGGTTGTGCAGCTCCAGAAGGACATAGACACCTTAGAATCAGAAATTAAAGATCTGAATTGATCTCTTTTCACGTTGGTACACTTCTTTCTAAATGATTATTTGTATGTACCTGTAACGTGCATCTCTTCACTTCGGATTTTAAATTGATTCCTGTTCATATATCTTTGTATACTGTTTCACTGCATGTGAAACCTCTTTGTACTTATTCAAGAGTTAATTTGAATTTGCAATGTTAACCTACACGACCCCTCTTTTAGAAGTTTATAATGCCACATGGTATTTATTGTCTTTTAATTCACACAGCCTTGAGGAAGTAGTGGGATTATTGTCCCTACACGACGAAACACGTGTTGGCTGTGACTAGGATGTTCCATTGGAAAATAAAGAACAAGGAAGATAAACCTCGCATATGAATTTTGTTGTTAATGTTTTTTCTGACTTACATGTCATAAACGCTTTGATATTGTAATAACGAGTGCTGGGGATTTGCTAAAATAAAAATAAAGTGCAGGGTTCCATGCATTTCCATAAAATAACCCCTGTGTTGAGCCAGGGCCCAAGGAGGTAGCGCATATTTGGGGGGGCATGTGGCCTCCCTCTCCAAGCCACTAAGAAGCCCCAGGGACCCCATGCCCCTGGGCTGATAGCTTATTAAAGGGGAGGGGCACGCAGCCACCCTCCCTGTCCCTAAAAAGGCCCCTGGAACCCCATCCCCTGAGGCTGTGTCAGCCCCTGGGACCCCATCCTCATGGGGCCGTACAACAAATTAAGGGGGGGTGGCACGTGGCCCTCCCTCCCCAAGCCAGAAGAGGCCCCGGTGACCCCATTCCCTGAGGCCATAAATCAGTAGATGGGGTGGGGCCTCAGGTAGCGATACCTCGTACCCAAAGGTAACTATAACCCACACCCTCGTCATGCACTGCTAATTGCCCCACATATTACATCACTCATGCCATGTTTTATGACATCATTGATAATATCACTGCAACATTTGCAATAAAATTATTGATGAGAAAACTGTGCATGGCAGGGGCACATGTTATAGTTAACTTAGGGCACGAGTAACCTTTGGTTTTTTTGTGAATATATATATAGTTCAAAGCATAACATATATATATATATGTATATATATTATCTACTGGCGTTCGCCAGTAGATAGTTATAGTTAGGACCGTGTTTCCATAGGAAATCTGAAAATTCTATTTTGAATAACTTTGGCGCCGGTTGACGGATCCTCGCGAAATTTTCAAAACTAATGGGGCGCTCCGCTCAGCTCCCACCCTGGAAGTCTCGGGGTGATTCGTCAAGTGGGGGCTGAGAAAAAATGGGGGTCCCAAAACGCGTTTTCCCCATGCATTTTCCCATAGGACCTTTAGTCAAAGGTACAGCCCGAACGGCTGAACAGAATTACTTGAAATTTGGTAAAGAGGTAGTCCTCAGGTCAGGGATGTGCCTTTTGCATATATGGTGTCAATCTGTTCAGTAGTTCCTGAGAAAATTGCAGTTAAAAGTACATAAATATCTATATGCGCGCACCGTGCCGTGCGCGAGCGTAATTCTGATTGGTGGTTACATGTCAGTCAACATTCGAATCGGTCGAAATCAGGAAGTGTTGTCCGCCATTTTGTGTGTGACAGTGAAAAAGAAAGGTGGAGAACGTGACAAGGGGGCAGGGTACAGAGTTCCTGACCCTCTAGCTTTTGTCAGGGGGTCCCTGAAGGACCATGAAGGGTGAAAAAAACATTATTTGTTTTTTAAATCGCGGGGTGCGCGCACTGTACGCGCACGGCGGGAAAAAAATCATTAAAAAAATAGAATTAAGTGTTTAGATGTTAGGTGGCTCTAAAAAGAGCCGTTGTGTTAATTGAGAAACAGAGGAACAAAAAAATGACAAAAATTAGAGGGTGCCGCATGTGTGCTGCTGTATCTTGCTCTCTATTATGGGAATGCTGGTGTCCCCATAAGAGAGAAGAGCATTGCACGCATTGCACCGTATATGCACCCTCTTAAACAGAGGGTGTATATCCAGAGGAACAGAAGCAGGTGAAGCTGCCGCCGCAGATGAAGTGCTCGGCTGAGCTGCCGATGATGTGCTCAGCTGAGCTGCTGCGGATGTGCTCGGCTGAGCTGCTGGAAGGTTTTCTCTAGCAGCTCGAGCATAAGCCACAGGATGTACATCTCTAAGTGCCTGATCATAGTGAAGATACTAAAAGAGTATTTCTTTTTAGGATCTCCTCTTGATAAGGCACCACCACAAATAGTGCAGGTGACTTTTGGAGCATTCACCTTCTTCTGCCCCTCTGGAAAAGTGAAAAATTGCCATATAAAAGAGTTTTTCTGTTTCCTCTGACTCTGTGGCACAAGGGTCTCCTGCTCACTCCCAGAAGATGACTGCTGCTCTGCCATTCTCAAGTACTGGAGTACTGGAAAAGCTGCTCAGCTCCTTCTCCCAGGGAATCAGAAGTAATAATGAGGGGAGTGGGTGTGGTGTTGGAAGTTTATGGAACTGAAACTACTATAAACCAATGAAAAGTGTTGTTTCTTAATCACATGACCTGAAACTACTATAAACCAATGAAAAGTGTTGTTTCTAAATCACATGACTTGCGCACGAAGCACGCATGCATGCGCGTACGGAGCACGCGCATGCGCACGGAGCACGCATGCATGCTCGTACGGAGCACGCGCGCATGCGCGTATGGAGCACGCGTGTACGGAGCACACGCACATGCGCGTACGGAGCACGCACGACATACGCATGCGCACGTGGAGCACGTACGCATGCACACTGCGAGCACGTACGCATGCGGGCACCGTGCGCGCACGGTCAAAAACACTTTAAAAAAAAAAAAATTAAAAGTGTTTATAAGTTTATAGAAGATATTAACTATGCTGTTCAACTCTATCCAAATTTTAAAAAGAAAAAAAAAACTGAGCCATTTAATATTACAGGATAAAGTTAATCTATAACTATATATATAGGTAGCTTATTGTAAAATAAATATTTAAAAAATATAATAATACATTCATAAATTAGCATTTACAAAACCTTGCAAATTCACTTAAAAAACCATAGGTTTCACACACGTTATAGTTAGGAATTAGCATTTAAAAAACCTTGCAAATTCACTGAAAAAACCATAGGTTTCACACATGTTATAGTTAGCTGGACATTTCACTCGTAAAAAACCAATGAAATTCCCCCGTTATAGTTAGTTCAGCTAACTATAACTCGCGCGCCCGCAATCCACTGCTGATGACGTCACATATTACATCACTCTTGACATGGTCAGTGACATCACTCATGACATCACTGATGACATCTCAAATTACATCACTGATGACATAGAAAACATACATCATTGTTTTCATTATTAATTATTAATCATCATTAATGCTTAAATGCGTATTATTACAGATTTAATATCTAAAAGCATTAAATACTAGGGTAAAACAATTATAAATTAATCTTGGCTAAAATCCATATTTGTCATGATAAAATAAATGTATAAATACATAAAATTCACTATTTATCACCTTTGTTTACATTCTAGTAATAGTTTCGTCCCTTGTCCTGCTGCTTCTATTTTAAAGTGACTAAGTGCGAAATGTACCTTCCTTTTTCCCTTATATATGTGTAAGTCTAACAATGAGCAAAATGTGCAATCATAGTTAAAAAATGTAGTGCAAATTGTTAGGTATCAAGCAGCAAAAACTTATATTGGCCAATGCCATTTTCTTGTTTGAGATTCAATACCTTATCATGATCAGTGTAAGTTTGAGGAGTTAAAACAAATTGTGTTATCAGTAGCCTGTGTTGCTAAATAGCTATCTGTAATATATGGTTGATTCCCACAAATGAGGATATATAATATGTAAATATTACATAAAAACATTTCAACCCCATAAAATCAGATAAATAGGCTAAAATTAACAATTATAATAGTTCTTAAAAAACTCCTGTCAATAAAAATCATTCCAGATTGTTGTTCAAGTATGGTGTGGCAAGACTGCGCTGTTATTCACCTTGGGATATGTATGTATAAGCTAAATTAATTAGTTTCATATATTTCAAGGGAAAATATGCAGATAAGAATTATTTCTTTTTACAGTACATGCACATAATAATTTACATTTTCTGAAAATGTGGCAAAACAGATACTTAATTATAGTTTCTTTATTCGTATTGTATTATGGATGTTTAGAGATATGTGGGCATGTTCTCGCTAGTATTAAGTCCTCCAGGGTGCTTCGTATCCATTTCAAGGATTTACCTTGTTTCTAAGCGCCTGAGTTTGGCCTCTCTGTTGCCTCCTCTTTTATTAAGTGGCACTGAGTCTAAAACAAAATAATTAAAATGTTTAAGACTGTTTTTCATGCTTATCCTTAAAATGCCTGGCAACTGGGTAGCTAGAGTCGTTATTTAAAATGGCGCGGGTATGTTGCAGTATTCTCTTATGTACTGCCAATTTTGTGCTGCCTATGTAGTGCAAATTGTAGCTACAGACAAGTACATGTACTGCAAATTCTGTTTTGCAAGACAGATATTGATTGATAAGGTGGATACGATCACTGAACGCTGTTTTGTAGGTCTTGGTATTTATTCCGAATTGACAGGCCATACAACTGGGGCATCTATAGAATCCCTTCCTAGCTGTTAGCCAAGTACTGGATTCTGACTCTTCCGGACTATTTTTAACCAAGGCGTTGCCCATCGATGCTGTTCTCCTAAATGTTATTGCTGGCATTTTGGGAAGTAACCCTCCTATGACTGGGTCTCCTAGTACTATTGGCCAGTTACGTCTTATAATGGATCTGATCTGTCCTTCCTGTCTGGTGTACGCTATTATGAGTCGAGTTGGTTCATTGGATATGGTCTCTATTCCTACCTTGGATTTTGATCTGTATTGTAGTAGATGAAGGAGTGTTTTGCCCGCCTAAGCACAAACTTTCCAAGCCTCTGCCTCTGATGAAGAGAATCACTCGAAACGCCTCAGGCGAGGGGAAAGCTGCTGATTTCGCTGGCTCTGGGTGAGATACCATACCTCTAATAAAGGCTGGTAACCTGTTTGTTGGTCTCGTGTGCTGCTTATTGGGCTACTGATGTTTTGGAAAGTATATTTATGTATGTATATGTGTATATATGCATATATATGTATATATGTATATATAGCGTTGTAAATAAAATGTGCAAATAAAACTTAAAATTTGAGCACCTGCAAGACACCGGAGTCCATTGCATCTGTTTGCGAATGCAAGAATAGTATTTGGATGCATTGCTTTGGATATATATATATATATATATATTATCGACTGGCGATCGCCAGTAGATAGTTATAGTTAGGACCGTGTTTCCATAGGAAATCTGAAAATTCTATTTTGAATAACTTTGGCGCCGGTTGACGAATCCTCGCGAAATCTTCAAAACTAATGGGGCGCTCCGCTCAGCTCCTACCCTGAAAGTCTCGGGGTGATTCGTCAACCAGGGGCTGAGAAAAAAGGGGGGTCCCAAAACGCGTTTTCCCCATGCATTTCTCCGTAGGACCTTTAGACACAGCTACAGCCCGAACGGCTGAACAGAATTACTTGAAATTTGGCAGAGAGATAGCCCTCAGGTCAGGGATGTGCCTTTTGAAGGTCTCGTGTAAATCTGTTCAGTATTTCCTGAGAAAATAGCATTTAAATCAATATAAATATCTATAGGCGCGCTCCGAGCGCGTACCGTAAGCTTACCGTGCGCAAGCTCGATTCTGATTGGTTGTTAGATCTTAGTAAACATTCAAATCGGTCGAAACCAGGAAGTGTCGGCCGCCATTTTGTCTCTCGCAGTCTGAGGGGGTGAAAAACAAAGGTGGAGAACGTGAAAAGGGGGCAGGGTGGACAGTTCCTGACCCCCTAGCCTTTGTCAGGGGGTCCCAGAAGGACCCCCAAGGGCAAAAATTAATTTTATTTTTTTTTCAAAAAATCGCGGAATGCGCGTAGCGTACGCGCACGGCGTAAACGGAGAAATTCCGCGAGAAAAATTCCGCGAACTTCGCGTAACTATTCCGCGATTACGCGTACCGTACGCGCACAGCAAAAACATTTTTTCAAAAAGGAAAGCTTAAAAAAAAATAAAAAAATTGTGAGGTAAGGTTGGCTCTTACAAGAGCCGTTGGGTTAATACAGGGATAGAGGAAAGAAAGAATGGGAATATTATGAACGTCTACAAACGTGCTGGTCTATCTTACTGTTAATAAGGGAAACACTGGTCTCCCCAAAAACAATAAGACCACAACACGTTGTACACCTCATTGAAACTCTCCGAAATCGAGGGTTAATGTCCAGAGGAGCTGAAGAAGGTGATGCTCCCACCTCAGAGGAAGGGCTCAGCTGAGCTGCCGATGATGTACTCGGCTGAGCTTCTGAGGTTGGGCTCCGGTGACTTACTGAAGAGTTTTCTTCAGTATGTCGAGCAAAGGTCCTGGGATGTTTATCCCTAAGTTGTCTCATCATAGAGTGATTTCCAAAGGAATACTTCTTCCTTGGATCTCCTCTAGATAAAACACGCTCACAAAGTCTGCAAGTGACCAATGGAGCATTGACCTTTTTCTGCCCCTCTGGAAAAGTAAAATACTCCCACACAAAAGAATCCTTTTGTTTCCTCCTTCTCTGTCTGATGATGGTGCTGCTAGGCTCACTCTCAGAAGAGGACTGCTGCTCTGCCATTGTATCTCAATGTCAATTCAGCTCCTTCTCCTAGGGGATCTCAAGCAGTAATGAGGGGAATGGGTGTGGTGTGGGAAGTTTCTGGAACTGAAAGTAGTTTCAACCAATGAAAAAATTTCTTTGTGGATCACATGACCTACCGTGCGCGCTCCGTAAGCTTACGGTACGCGCTCGTAAACAAGTACGCATGCGCAAACGTGACGTAAATATGCGCTTACGGAGCGCTTACGGAGCGCGTATGTAGGACGCACTCGCGCATGCGCATTACACTCACCCGCGTAACCGAGACGTTGGTTCCGCGCAACGCGCATGCGTGTACGCGTACGTCACGTACGTATTACGTAAGCGCACCGTACTTATGATGTACGGAGCGCGTAGCGTCAGCTTACCGTACGCGCATCGTATCACGTAAGCGCACCGTACTTATGACGTACGGAGCGCGTAGCGTCAGCTTACCGTACGCGCACGGCAAAAAATGCATTACAAAAAAAATACAAGTTTCAAGAGTTGTAGAAGATAACAACTGTATGTAAACATTAATTTTTAAAAAATTAACCATTCCATAATGCAGGATATAGTACATATATTATTTTATACATAGGTTGGATATTATTTTTTACCAAAAATCTCAAAAAAAAATTGCATTTAAAAAACCGTACAAATTCACTGAAAAAACCATAGGTTTCACACACGTTATAGTTAGGAATTAGCATTTAAAAAACCTTGCAAATTCACTGAAAAAACCATAGGTTTCACACATGTTATAGTTAGCAGGACATTTCACTCGTGAAAAACCAATGAAATTCCCCCGTTATAGTTAGTGCAGCCAACTATAACTCACGCGACCGCAATCCTCTGCTGATGATGTCAGATATTACATCACTGATGACATATGTGTCTTTATGAAAAATAAATATTTGTAATATATGTATAGCTAAAGATTAATGGAAGAAGACATGGGTAAATAGGTGTCTAAATACAGTGATGTAATATCTGACGTCATCAGCAGAGGATTGCGGTCGCGTGAGTTATAGTTGCCTGCACTAACTATAACGGGGGAATTTCGTTGGTTTTTCACGAGTGAAATGTCCTGCTAACTATAACATGTGTGAAATCTATGGTTTTTTCAGTGAATATATATATATATATATATATATATATTATCTACTGGCGGTCGCCAGTAGATAGTTATAGTTAGGACCGAGTTTCCATAGGAAATCTCAAAATTCTATTTTGAATAACTTCGGCGCCAGTTGACGAATCCTCGCGAAATTTTCAAAACTAATGGGGCGCTCCGCTCCGCTCCTTCCCTGAAAGTCTCGGGGGGATTCGTCAAGCGGGGGCCGAGAAAAAGGGGGGGGTCCCAAAACGCGTTTTCCCCATGGATTTTTCCATAGGGACTTTAGTCGCAGCTACAGCCCGAACGGCTGAACAGAATTACGTGAAATTTGGCAGAGAGGTAGCCATAAGGTCAAAGAAGTGCCTTTTGCAGGTCTGGTGTAAATCTGTTGAGTATTTCCTGAGAAAATAGCATTTAAAAGCATATATATATCTATACGCGCGCACCGTGCACGCTGGGTGCGCGCACCCTGCCGTGCGCAAGCGCAATTCTGATTGGTTGTTAGATCTTAGTAAACATTCGAATCGGTCAAAACCAGGAAGTGCCGGCCACCATTTTGTCTCTCGCACTCGGAGGGGGTGAAAAACAAAGGTTGAGAACGTGAAAAGGGGGCAGGCTGGACAGTTCCTGACCCCCTAGCATTTGTCAGGGGGTCCCAGAAGGACCCCAAAGGGCCAAAACAAGTTTTAATTTTTTTCGCGAAAAATCGCGGAGTGCGCGCAACGTGCGCGCACGGCGGAAAAGGAAAATATTCTGCGAACGTTGAGCACCGTGCGCGCAAGGTCCGAACTGCGTAAAGTGGGCGCGCGGTGCGCGAAGTGCACCGCGTGCCCACCGCGCGTGCACGGTAAAAATTTTTAAAAAAATATATAGATATTAATAACTTAGCATTTAAAAAACCGTACAAATTCACTGAAAAAACCACAGGTTTCACACACGTTATAGTTAGGAATTAGCATTTTAAAAACCTTGCAAATTCACTTAAAAAACCATAGGTTTCACACATGTTATAGTTAGCTGGACATTTCACTCGTGAAAAACCAATGAAATTCCCCCGTTATAGTTAGTGCAGGCAACTATAACTCACGCGACCGCAATCCTCTGCTGATGACATATGTGTCTTTCTGAAAAATAAATATTTGTAATATATGTGTAGCTAAAGATTAATGGAAGAAGACATGGGTGAATAAGTGACTAAATACAGTGATGTAATATCATCAGCAGAGGATTGCGGTCGTGTGAGTTATAGTTGCCTGCACTAACTATAACGGGGGAATTGCATTGGTTTTTCACGAGTGAAATGTCCAGCTAACTATAACATGTGTGAAACCTATGGTTTTTCAAGTGAATTTTATATATATATATATATATATATATCTATATTCACTGAAAAAGCCATAGGTTTCAGGCCTGATATAGTTAGGATTTGGCATTTAAAAAACCTTGGAAATTCATTGAAAAACCCATAGGTTTTAGGGGTGTTATAGTTAGCTGGACATTTCACTCGTACAAAACCATTGAAATTCCTCCAATATAGTTAGTTGTACTAACTGCATCTTGCGTGCCCGCAATCCACTGCTGATGATGTCACATATTACATCATTCATGACATGGTCAGTAACATCACTGATGACATCTCAAATGACTTATAACTTATGGCCCCGGGAACCCCATCCCCCGGGGCTGTTTGCTTTTTTTGGGGGGGTTTGGGTTTTTTGAGGAGGGGGGCCATGTGGCCCTCCTCCCGGGCCACTACTAGCCCCGGGGACTCCATCCCCCGGGACTGGTCCTCTACATTGGGGGATGTGGAGGGGTCCCCAATCCCCCCACGGCCCCTACAGGGGGAGCAGCTAACATGCTGCTCCCCCTGTGGAAAAGCAATCTGCTTTCCTATTTGAAAGAGAGAGCAGGTTTCCTGCTCTCTCTTCCAAATAGGAAAGCAGTTTGCAATGACAGGGTGGGAGCCGCGAGTCTCCCGCACTGTCACTGCAAACTACATTGTCCCGGAGGTGGGCACCCCGGGACACTGCAGGAGCCAGCCCTGGGGATGGCGGTCCCCAGGGCCTAGACAAGGCTCCAGGAAGGGGACCACGCTGCCCCCTCCCACATTTTGAAGTAGCCCCGGGGGTGGCGGTCCCCGGGGCTGGGGGGGCCTGAGAGCCCCCCCACCCAATTTTAATAAGCCCTGGGGGGTGGCGGTCCCCGGGGTTGTGGGGGCCTGAGAGCGCCCCCACCCAATATTAATAAGCCCCGGTGGGTGGCGGTCCCCGGGGCTGGGGGGCCTGAGAGTCCCCCCACCCAATATTAATAAGCCACGCTTCATTATTTAAAAATTTTCAGCGCAAATCTCGGCGATGTTTTTTTTAAAAAAAAATGCTTTTTTTGGCCCTAGGGGTCCTTGTGGGACCCCCTGAGCAGGCCTAGGGGGCCAGTAGGTAATATTTCTATATATATATATATATATATCTCAAAGCGGTGCTCCTTCCAACTGCGAGGGACCCAAGGGAGGTGACGCATACGCAGGCGGAGCGCGCCTGCAATTTCATGCACGAAAGTCACAATATCATGCGCTCTCAGTAATCAACAGACTCCACTACAATCCAAAATCCGCAACGGTGTTTAATCCCACAACGCGTTTCGACTTCCTGCAAAGCCTTGTTCACGTGAAATTAGTGCACACACACTGGTAACTGATAAAGTTTTGGGCAATGAACATAAAGGAGGGACATGGAACATACATCAAGCTCAAATGGCAAACGGATGGCGGATATGTTGGAAAGATAAACATATGTGGAAAATACAGCGCAATGTTACATTCTAATATATGTAAAAGACAAAAGTAAATGTAAATGTGAAATACAAAATACAATACACAATATACAAGGTCCAGAATGTAAAGGGGTAACCAAATAATGTGAGCATCCAATTAGTTCTCCCCCTCGACGCGTCTCACATAAGTTGATCTGACACAATCGTCTGGAAATGTATGCCCTACGGTCAGCTACTTCAGGGTAGCCTATTACCAGTCCGCTGCATGTTTTCCCTCCCCCACTCATAACAATTCGGGCAGTTGCCATCCGTTTGGATATCTGGTTTAATTCCATAGCTCCAGATATGAGGGGATTTTCCCTCCGCACTTGCGCATACATTTCCAGACGATTGTGTCAGACCAACTTATGCAAGATGCGTCGAGGGGGAGAACTAATTGGGTCCCTCGCAGTCGGAAGGAGCACCGCTTTGAGATATTTACTTTGAGGACTGCATTTGGACTGGCCGTGTGTTTACGACTACAAGATTTGGGATTGAACTGCAACTACGGGCTTAGAGGTAAGCCTGGATCTTTCCTGTCCGCCCCTTTGGGTTGAGAGGGTTGGTTATCCTTTGGCGGTCGGGTTCCCAACCCCCTCCCCGGGGATGCGACAAGATGATCACTGGGGCACCTCATTAACTAGTTGTACATTCAGAATATACAAATATTTTACAGCGTAGTGGTTTGAGTGATCTGCACTTCTGCTAGTGTCACACCACCACTCTTTCCGAGCACATCCTGTTTAATTTCCCAGTACCAGTTGGGTCAGTTGTTACACGGCAGGAGGAACCTGTGATTTCACAGGAGTTAGGCGGACTCCACTTAATGCCTCACAATCAGCGAAGGTGGTGTGCACCATGGAAGAAGAGGATGAGAGGAGAGCAGCAGCCAGGCAATTTTTACAAGAAGACAAAAACCGAGGGCTGCAGTGGAAATTGAGACTGTTCAGACACAACCAATGGAGAAAAAACTACATAAATTGGAAAAACTTAAAAAGATTGAGATCTCTAAATGGTGGGAAGCCATTTCATTACAAAACTACATAGATCAGGAAATGGCACCGAGAGGCTACACCCACATACGAAATGCCGAATCCTGAAATGCTTGAAGAGTGGTCACAGAACTCTGCCCTAAGCTCCAAAAGGATGCTTGAAATCCTGGTTAAATATGCGTGGATAGATAGGGACAACATACTCAAGAAAATACATGAAATTACGGAAGAAATCAAAAAACTCACTGCGATGGAGACAGTAGAAAAATCCATGAGCATGATGAAGGATCGTCTTAAAAAATATGAGGAAGATATAAAAGCCTGCAAAGAAAGGAAACTTGACCAAGACTACAGCGACTACGAGAGTGGTAGAATCCTCACGTTTATTCGCAAATATGACCTTCTATATAATCAAAAGGAAACACCTCAATCAACCAGTGGTGATAAGGATGAAAGTCAGGCAGCCAGTGTCTCCTTGACAAGCGATACTGAATCTGACGTATCAGTGGAAAACACTTCTACTGCCAACCTAACTTCCCGCCCAGTGAAGTTTTTAGAGGAGTATCGTCACATATGCCGGCACCGACGGACGATGAAAGACACTCCGGCCCCACAAACACGGGGGCAGAGAGATCGAGGACGCGGCAGAGGGCAAGTAGGGCAGAAACAGAAGAAAAAGAATTCAACAGCAATGGCAGAAGAGGCAGATCAAGGGGCAACATGGGAAACAGCAGAACACGCTCCAAAAAGACTTTCTAATGGATTCAGAAATGGTTAATAAGACTATTATTAATCTTTCGAAAAGATTCATGAGTGACATTGAAAAACAAACTCTCTGTTTAGGACTCTCATTCGACGTTTCTTCCCACGTTATCTCATGACAATATTGATACCTTCCACGATAGCGTTAGCAAGGCATTATGTACATTCAGACACAAGAAGAAACATTCCAATAAGACCAGTAACAATCTCTCGTATAACCAGAGACTAGCACTTAAATCCCTTGCAGCTGATACCAACATTGTCATCCGTCCGGCAGACAAGGGTGGCAATGTTGTGATACTAGACAGAGAGAAATACATTGACGAGGCACTGAGACAACTTTCTGACACCAGGTATTACGTGCCCATCTCAACTGAGATATACAACAACAGTATCACCACCCTCTGGGAGAAACTAACCAGATGGAATGATAAGGGCATTCTTGAATGGGAAGAGTATTGCTACTTGAAAAATGACCATCCTATACTTCCTGTTCTCTAGCTCTTGCCCAAACTACACAAGGACCCCATCAATCCACCAGGGCGTCCTATAGTGTCATCCAGGGGTAGTGTATCGGAACATGTTTACAAATATGTTGACCATTTCCTTAGAGATTATGTCACACGTCTGCCCAACTATGTCAGGGATACCAAGGATTTTCTTAACAAGATACAGGACTTACAGTGGGATGAAGAAATTTTGCTCATCACCCTAGATGTACAATCCTTGTACACTATCATTAATCATCAGCAAGGCCTGGATGCATGTGATCACTTTTTGAAAACTAGGCAAATTCGCTTCAGAGAACATGGCAAGCTGATACTCAATATGATTGAGTATTGTCTCAGTAACAACATTTTTCTGTTCAATGGTGTCCTGTACAGACAAACCACTGGTACAGCGATGGGTTTTTGCTTCGCTCCCAGCTTTGCAAATCTTTTCATGGCACGCTGGGAGGAAGAGGTATTTGCTGACCCAGTCTGCGCAGGATATTTTGAACATGTGATAGCATGGATGCGCTACATTGATGATCTGTTCATCATATAGAAGGGCTCTGAACAGAAAGCAACAGAATTCATCGAGAAACTCAATTTGAACGACTACAACATTGTCCTTTCAGGCAACATCATTAGCACCATGGCAGAGTATCTGGATGTCAGGCTTGACATCAAAGGTAACTTAGTACATTCCACCCTCTTTAGAAAATCCACTGCAGGGAATAGTATTCTACATGCCCTCAGCACTCATCCCGAAACTCTGAAATGGAGTATCCCTTACGGAGAGCAGCTGAGGGCAAAAAGGAATTGTAATACTGAGGCGGCCTATCAACTGGAAAGTGTACACATGCTAGATCGCTTTAGAGCCAGGGGGTATCCCAATTGGGTGCTACGTAGAGCCAAAGAAAGAGCAGATGGGGTTACTAGAGCTTGCACCATCTCAGAGAAACCCCCTGAAGCCAGCGAAGACAGTGAGAACAATACCCGGATCATTATGACATACAATTCTGATTCCAACAATATACAAAAAATCCTGACTAAGAATTGGGAAATTCTCAGATGTGAAACCACCATTGGAGACAGCATTCCCACAATACCCAGCATCACTTACAGAAAGGGTAGAAACATCAGGGACCTATTAGTACACAGTGATATCACCATATATCCCAAAAGACAAGAACATGGTCTCAGGGGTTTTTTCCCCTGTGGTATTTGCAAGGCATGCAGGAACAGTACATTCTGTAACAAGGCCAATTGTAATGGGATCAACAAAGAAATTAGCCAATTTCTCACCTGCAGTTGTTATCTATGTGATTGTGTGTCCGTGCAAACTCTGGTATATTGGCAGTACTACCCTTATGGGCAAAAAAAGTATACTAGAGCATTGCCGGGCAATCACACACATTGATGAAAAATATCCGGTGGCCCGCCATTTCAAAGACAACCATTTTTCAAACCCAGCACTTCTGAAGTTTTTCATTTTGGAACAGATTCTCAGCAATCCCAGGGGTGGTAATCGAGTTCTTAAACTCAGGCAGAAAGAGTCCAAGTACATTGTGGACTTTCAGACCAAAAGTCCTGGTGGGCTTAACCATGATGAGAAATTGGCAATACATTTGAGAGGTTGAATTAGCTTTTGAGTCTCCCTAACTCTTGCCTTTGCAAACTGAAACTTAGTCTCATCCTGTCTTTCGTTATTCTATCTGTGCATTAGAAATGAAAATACTGCACTGTTTTTTTTATCAAGGATTGCATTATGTTTTTATTTACTTATTGTTTTCTTTCTTTTTGCTGTTTTACAGGGGGAAAGGAAGGGGCCCAGATACCGGCACTCACTTTTCACGGGCATCCTACCCTTTTCCCCTCCTCTTCACTGATTACGGTCGACTGATGGGTATAGTATGGATGTGCACAGGGACTTACTATCGGACTGGTTAGTTCATTTCACGTATACACCTGCTGCCTCTCTTAGTTCTCACAAGTCTGTTTAGGCACTTGCCCTACAGTCAGCTACTTCAGGGTAACCTATTACCAGCCCGCTGCATGTTTTCCCTCCCCCACTTATAACAATTCGGGCAGTTGCCATCCGTTTGGATATCTGGTTTAATTCCATAGCTCCAGATTATAGGGGATTTTCCCTGCGCATTTGGGCATAAATTTCCAGACGATTGTGTCAGACCAACTTATGCGAGACGCGTCGAAGGGGAGAACTAATTGGATGCTCACATTATTTGGTCACCCCTTTACATTCTGGACCTTGTATATTGTGTACTGTATTTTGTATTTCACATTTACATTTACATTTACTTTTGTCTTTTACATATATTAGAATGTAACATTGCGCTGTATTTTCCACATATGTATATCTTTCCAACATGTCCACCATTTGAGCTTGATGTATGCACCATGTCCCTCCTCGATGTTCATTGCCCAAAACGTTATCAGTTACTAGTGTGTGTGCACTAATTTCACGTGAACAAGGCTTTGCAGTAAGCCGGAACGCGTTGTGGGATTAAACACCGTTGCCGATTTTGGATTGCCGTGGAGTCTGTTGATTACTGAGAGAGCATGATATTGTGACTTTCGTGCATATATATATACATATATACTTTTTTCTCAGCCCCTGCTTGACGGGTCACACAGAAACTTTCAACACAGCATCAGCTGAACCAAAAAGGGGAAGTTTTGTGAAAATTCTGTGGAAATGCGTCAAGCGGCGCCTCGGTTATTGGCAAAACAAAAAATGCTTTTCCAATGAAATCTGTGGAACTAACTATAACTCTCTACTGGCGATCTGCAGTGGGTTATATATATATATATATATATTCACTTAAAAAACCATAGGTTTCACACATGTTATAGTTAGCTGGACATTTCCCTCGTAAAAAACCAATGAAATTCCCCCGTTATAGTTAGTGCAGGCAACTATAACTCCCGCGACCGCAATCCTCTGCTGATGACATCAGATATTACATCACTGATTACATATGTGTCTTTCTGAAAAATAAATATTTGTAATATATGTATAGCTAAAGACTAATGGAAGAAGACATGGGTAAATAGGTGTCTAAATACAGTGATGTAATTTCTGACGTCATCAGCAGAGGATTGCGGTCGCGTGAGTTATAGTTGCCTGCACTAACTATAACGGGGGAATTTCATTGGTTTTTTACGAGGGAAATGTCCAGCTAACTATAACATGTGTGAAACCTATGGTTTTTTAAGTGAATTTGCAATGTTTTTTAAATGCTAATTCCTAACTATAACGTGTGTGAAACCTATGGTTTTTTAAGTGAATTTGTACGGTTTTTTAAATGCTAAGTTATGTATTTATTAATATATTTTTTTTTCAGGTTTTTCACCGTGCGCGCACCGTGCGCACGCTGTGGGCACTCGATGCGCTTCGCGCCCTGAGCACCCACCATGCGTTGTGCGTGCCGTGTGCGCACAGTGCGCGCATCCCGCGCTTTTTCGTAAAAAAAAATAAATGTTTTTTTCACCCTTGGGGGTCCTTCAGTGACCCCCTGACAAAGGCTAGGGGGTCAGGAACTGTCCACCCTGCCCCCTTTTCACATTCTCCACCTTTGTTTTTCACTGCCTCAGACTGCGAGAGACAAAATGGCGGACGACACGTCCTGATTTCGACCGATTCGAATGTTTACTGACATCTAACAACCAATCAGAATTGCGCTCGGGCACGTCACCGTGCGCGCACGGTGCGCGCTTATAGATATATATGTACTTTTAACTGAAATTTTCTCAGGAACTACTGAACAGATTGACTCCAGATATTCAAAAGGCACATCCCTGACCTGAGGACTACCTCTCTGCCAAATTTCAAGTAATTCTGTTCAGCCGTTCCGGCTGTACCTTGGACTAAAGGTCCCTATGGAAAAATGCATGGGGAAAACGCGTTTTGGGACCCCCCTTTTTTCTCGGCCCCCGCTTGACTAATCACCCCGAGACTTTCAGGGTAGGAGCGGAGCGGAGCGCCCCACCTATTTTGAAAAATTCGCGAGGATTCGTCAACCGGCGCCAAAGTTATTCAAAATAGAATTTTCAGATTTCCTATGGAAACACGGTCCTAACTATAACTATCTACTGGCGACCGCCAGTGGATAATATATATATATATATATATATATATATATATATACACAGAGGGAAGGCAAGCTGTGCTTTCGGACAAACAAACGCGTTTCGGCAATCCTGCCTTTGTCAATGTCGGCGGGCGCCGTTGTCATGGCGACATTTAAACACATGATTGTGTTGTCATTTAGAAAACGGACAAACTAATTATAACATTCCTATGGGCGCCATCTTGGAACATGTTATGGGACAAAATTAGTACTCTCTTTAAAAAGCAATTTATATGTATTACTCATTAAACAAATAATGTTTCAAATGAAATCAGAAAGATAGTTGATTATAGCAGATCCTATGTACAGTATTTACACTATTCACATGTACAGCTTCATCTCTACATACATATATACAAATATAGTCGCCACACGGTGCGCATTTAGTTATTCTCATTAAAACCACTTAGTGCGATCCTTATCAACAAACAGACCTAAGAGCTTGATAAAGCCCTGGATGGGCATATGTGTGTCTATTATTATCAAATTGATAATAGTCTATCTGTTGAAAACCTAAGTGGAATCGTGCTCCCATGTCTCATACTGACCACGCTGTATAATGTTTCTCTAGCTCGCCCTGAATGGGCATACAGTTACCCCATAGGATGTTAAACCCTCTACAGTCCCTTCAATGAGTCCTCGACTGGCCCAAATAGTGCCTGTGGAGCTGTCAGGCCCCTAAGTGAACAGCAAGTTCCTCCCCACTGTTCAATCCACCTGAAAATTTGCACTGGAGGTCTACAATGAATCTTTAGTCTAATCTAATCTGAGTCTTTTATCCCTGTCCCCTCCTCTAACATCTCTGGGAACATGGTCTAGGCAATAGTATTGCAGTAGCGTTCTATCGCTCATGTGATGGCTTTGCAAAATGCCACGCAACCGGATAGTTCGTATTGTTGCAAAATATATATATACACACACACACACACACTGAATTGTTGACGAAACAGACAGCAGGTAATTCTATCCTACATGCAGCAAATTGTCACCCACCTAGTTTCATATGGAGTATTACTTACAGTGAATATCTCCAAGCCAAAAGAGATTGCAGCTCTGAACAGAGTGATCAAAAAATAAAAAGTTAGATGACTAAGAGATTGATAGCAATAGATTACCCACTCAAGGCACTGAAACAGGCAAGTCATAGGGCAGACAAAGTCGAGAGAGAGGAAGCCCTATTTCGCCCTCTTCGAACCAAGGACCTACCAGGCAATGATCCTATTAGGTTCATAATAAAATTCAGTAACCAAGCGGGCAAATTGCGAAGTATTCTGAAAAACAGGTGAACCATCCTAACACAGGACAATATATATATAGGCAAAATCGGGTGAACCCCGACAATGATCTACCAAAGAAATGTGTCCTTGAAAGATATACTAGTATACAGTCACCTTACCCCAAAACTACCAATTAAGGGTTTCCACAATTGCGCCCAATGTAAAGCTTGTAAATATAGCTGCAACATTCAGGAAGTTGCCCTACAAAGACTGGACAAGAAGTGGCACATCCCCAAACTAATAACCTTGACAGCAGGCAGGAAAACAGATGAAATGCCTGATCCCAGCAGGCGGGAGCAGTTTTTCAGCTCGCGTCCACTGAGAGTTGACTTACTGTTTGCTCTCACTTGGCGGGAGTTGTCATAGCTCCCGCCAAGCAGCAGTAAACTACTATGTGCAGGAGCAATGCGTGGTCCCCAACAGTGCACACTGGGTGCCCTGGGTGGGCTCCAGGGCACCCTGCATCAAGTGGCCGACCTCGAGGGATGGGGTCCACAGGGCCAAATCGGTCCGGGGAGGGAGGCTGCATGGTCCCCCTCCCTTTCCAGTTATTGACCGGGCCCTGGAGGATGGGGCCGCCCTTCCCTTTTGGAAAGGACAAATGATCCTAACTTCATGGGCTTGGTGAAGGCAAAGCAAGTGTGTTTTCTCTGCAATTCTACACTGAAAAACGATCTGCTGTCCTTGGTAGATGTGAATGCATTGTTGATCTATCAGAGCGCAATCTGTAGTTACTATGACAAGTAGGTTAAGTCTTGTCCTCTCATGGCCCATGGTTCTCCTTTTAAATTACTACAAGTGTGCAAATGTGCAAAATCAGCTGGAAGCTCCAACTGTCTGGCCCCATCATGTCCACCTTAGTAGTACGCAAAGGTCTTCTCGCCTTTTGCCAGGATAATGGACAGCTTATCAAAAGTCCTCCCCCCCCCCAGAGCATTTCCTGACAATTTTGGTGATACGTTCTTGAAGCCAAAGCACATAAGGACATCTCGACCGAAACAAAGTAGCACTGACTTTATATAGTTAATAGGAAGTACCCTTGTTTGGTGGAGCTTCACCTCTTTGTATTCTCGTCATCTTCTCTATGGGAGAATTCATGTTATCACAGATTTCTGGAAGAAGAAGCATGAGGAACAATCACATTGCTGAAATGAAACAGACAGAAGGTGACTGAAGACATTTCGTTCTGGTCCATTACACAGCTGTGGTGTAGAATATGCACTAGATGTTTACCCAACGAGGACGCACTTACTTATTAACTAGTAGTAAGTACTCCAGTTGTATAGACATTTTATGCAAAACTATGGAATCTTGTTGGATAAAGAGGCAGGTGTGGTTCTGTTCTGGCCCAGTCAATCACACACCTACTGACGCACCCACACAGACACTGAAACAACCACTCACAGTCACTCTCACATCCACTCACAGACCCACACAGACACTCACACACCCATACAGTCACACCCACCCACAAAACCACTCACATAATCACTCACCGACCCATGCTATCACCCACATAACCACTCATAGACCCAAACGGCCACTCACACACCCACTCACAGAGCCATACAGCCAATGCAAATTGTAAAAAAACAGTTTTTAACCCCTTCGCTGCTAGGCCTCCCCGTGCTAAGCCTTTTTTTGATATTTAGGGTAGTTTGTGCTTAGGCCCCTGTAACGTTTTGACCACATAAGGTATCCACGCCAAATTTGCGTCCTTTTCTTCCAAACATCATGGGGATTTTAGAAGTACCAGGGTTTGTTGATTCCCCTGGAGGGGACCCAGAAATTAGCCAAAATACAGCTACAATATTTTTTTTGGGGGAGGGGGAAATGGGAAAAGAGTGCTGCAGATGAAAGGGTCTGTTTTTTCCCTGCAAAAGGTATCAACAAAGAGTTTGTCGGGCTGGAATCACCATCTTCCGAGCTTTCAGGGACTGATAGACTTTTGTCAGAGAACCAAATGTTTTTACACCGTTTTGGCATTTTACTGGGACATAGCCTATTTTTGCTATTTTTTGTGCTTTCAACCTCCTTCCAGTTAGTGGTAGAAATGGGTATGAAAGCAATAATGGATCCTGGAAAGCTATACATTTCAGAAAAGTAGACATCATTCTGAATTCAGCAAGGGGTAATTTGTGTAGATCCTTCAAGGTTTTTCTTTATAGGAACTAACAGTTGAAAATAAGAAAAATTGAAAATGAGTTGAGTTGAGAAAAACAGCCATTGGTGCCAAACATTTTCACCTGTAACTTCTTCTAAGTACGACAGACTTTTAAAAAGAATATACTGTTACATCCACTGGACCCTTCTGTTTGTGGGGATACATATGACTTGTAGGTTCACCTAGAACCCGATGAACCCAGAGCCAATAACTGAGCAGCATCTTGCAATGGTTTTCTATTGTGTACCGGGTATGTAGCAATTAATTTGGGAAAACATAAACAGGGGGAAATCAGTGTGAAAGACACTTATGCATTTCTGAAATGGGAACAAAATATAGAGTTTAGAAACAGTAGCTATTTGCACATCTCCCAAATTGTGGGTACCCATACTAGCATGTGAATTATGGGACATTTTCCAAAGTTACTTCTTTTTTTACACAGTCTTACATTTGGAAGGCAGAAATGCATCAAAAGTCAATAGGTAATAACAGTTGCTCTACAATTCTGTGTTTCCCTAAGTCTCCTGATAAAAATGGTATTTCACTTGTGTGGTTAGGCCTAGTGCCTGCGACAGGAAACGGCCAAAACGCAACGTAGACACTCCACATTTTTAGAGTGAAAACAGACCCTTTTTTTGCAAAGAGCCTAGCTGTGGATTTTGAACCATAGCTCAGCCGGCACCTAGGGAAACCTATCAAACCTATCCATCTTTGAAAACTAGGCACCCAGAGGAATCTAGGATAGGGTGACTTGAGTGGATCTCACCGGATTCTGTTACCCAGAATCCCTAGCAAACCTCAAACTTTTTTTTTTAAAAACACATTTTCCTCACATTTCTGTGATGGAAAGTTCTGGAATCTGCATGGATCCTCAAAATACCTTCACCCCCACATTCCCCAAAGTCTTCTGAGAAACATCGTACCTCAATAATGTGGGTAGACCTGGTGCCAACAACAGGAAACAGCCCAAAACGCAACATGGAAACACCACATTTTTACAGTGAAAACTGACCCCTTTTAGTTGTAGATTTTAAACCCTAGCTCTGCCGGCACCTAGAGAACCTAGCAAACCTATACATTTTTGAAAATTAGACACCCAGGGGAATACAGGATGGGGTGACTTGTCTGGCTCTCACCAGGTTCTGTTACGCAGAATCCCTTGCAAACCTCAAACTTTATAAAAAAACTAATTTTCTCATATTTCTGTGATGGAAAGTTCTGGAATCTACGTGGATCCACAAAATTCCACCCACCCCACATTTCCCAAAGTCTTACGAGAAGAATGGTACTTCACTTGTGTGGGTAGGCCTAGTGCCTGCGACAGGAAACAGCCCAAAACGCAACGTGGACACACCACATTTTCACAGTAAAAACTGACCCCTTTTTTGCTAAGTGCCTAGCTATAGATTTTGAACCCTAGCTCTGCCGGAACCTAGGGAAACCTAGCAAACCTATATCTTTTTTTGTCTCGCTGAGCCAGCGCCTGCGCGGCTCTGCGAGAAATTTTGTAAACTGGCTTTTAAAAGTGCTACCAGAGGCTTTTCCTGGCCTCAAGCTTGCGTGCACATGAGCGTGCACGCACGCAGCCGCCATGTGGGTTTCTGTCAAGGCTCATGAAGCCTTGCGTGCCTCTCGCCGCGCTTCAATTCCCTCCCCTCCCCCACCTCAGATCACGTCACTCTGCTGGCCTCCACTGTCCCCCCTCTCTATACTGAGCGCGAGGCACGCGCGGCCAATGCTTGTTTTTTTTCTTACTCGCATCTTTTTTTTTCTTCTCTTGTGCTTGTCTTGTCTTAGCATGCAAACATACTTCCAAGTTGTCCCACTCGAGGATTGACAGTCATCTAGAGAACTGTAGGAAGGTACTGCTGACTTGCAGCCACATGGCATTCATTTAATACCAGCAATGCTGCTACTGCTCAGTGCTGGTAGTCATAGGGTTAGTAAATGGATGTGCTACTTGTAAAGGTCCAGAAGAACTGACCTATTATCACTTATGTAACCTTGAAAGAGCTGGCACACCCACCATCATGTACTTCACAATCAGTAACCTCGAGTCACGTAGATACAGGGAATGGGCATATTTCCAAGTACCTGGAATTTAAAGTGAAGACTTGGAGCAATAATTGATTTTCGGGATATACCTTTTGGAAAAGTAGATGATGGAGCAGTAACAGTAGGAGGCAGCATGACCGTCACTGAGTGCTCCACTTTCATTACATTGCCACCCATCTTTATCCCTTCTGTATCTAGAGTCTTAGCTCAGCCAAGCATACCCGTTTGTTGCCAGGATCTGGAGCTGCTTCCCTTGAAAGCAATATTTGTAGTTGGTGCCGTGTCTTGTTTTTAGGTCGAGGGACCATCCTGTCTGCCGAAGGCAGAACCGGAAGTCCGGAGATTTAATGATTCTTAGAGTGGCTATTTAGCCCGCCTCTCTTTTTGCTTCTCCTCCATTGGCTGGCTTCCTAAACGGAGGCCAGCCATTGGAGGATAGAGCCGTCCCTCCAAATAGGCTCTGTCTTTTTCAGATTCGGGGGCGTGTTCCGTGCTCTTCTTTCCACTTTTTAGCCACACCCTTTTTTAGGCGTGTTTTTCTCTCCTCCAGCCAATGGCAAGAGGAGAGAAAAGAAAAACACGCCCCCGAATCTGAAACCGCCGCTTGCATTTCTGCTTCGCCTCGGAGAAAGGCAGTGGTGTGCTTGTTTTTTTTCTGTCACTCTTCCTTCTCTTTGTCTGTTTCCCCTCACTCTCGTTTTTGATCCTCTCGACTGTCTTTCTCTCTCTCTGTGTCTTTTCTCCTCTTGTTCTCCCTTTCTCTAACTGTCTCTAATGTGAAGACGGTGCTCCCACTGCCAAAATACGTAAACAATGCAGCTGATCTCCTGAGATTAGGGGGGCATTACCTGTCCCGTGATCACATCACACAGGCTGATGCAGTGTTTAATCTCCGTGCTCTTGCAGTGTTTGCCTAACGCCATCGCTACAGGACAGAATAATGGTGCACCAGGGAGACAGATGCACCGCCAGGAAGATGGGTCTCACATTACCATGTTCCTACTTCATGCAGAGTCCTGAATTGTTGGACCAGGAGCCCGAGACTTCTGTTCCCGAATGAATGGTTGTTACAGCGGCGCAGGGAAGAGCCTGGACCCTTGAACAGAAGGCTTGTTGTTGCGGGGCATTACAAGCTCCCCCTGAAGTAAGAGTATGCTTGCTGATGGTCCAGCCTTGTAAGTACGGGGCCTGTTCTTGAGGCAGTAGGTCGACTCTGTTGCATTTTGCTACATAAACAATCACCATGCGCGTGCCCCCTGGATAGCGAAGCCCCGTCTTAAGTGTGCAACTCATGCACAGCAGACCTATCCGTTCGAACCCGAAAATCAAGCTTTTCTCCCAGCAGTACTACTGTGGACATCAGTTGACCCAAATGCCAGGCATAGCGGAAGTGACATCACATGCCCTTTGACCACCAAACCCTGAATGACATCGCAAGTGACCTTTAACCAGATGATATCACTGGAGTTGACATCATGAGATCTAACATGCTGAAATCACAGCAAGTGGTATCACAGAGATGGATGGAATATTACTAATAACCAGGGCTTTAAGTGGGATGAAAAAACTGGGGGTCTCTCAAATGGGCGTGGCCAATGTAATTAAGGGTGTGGCTTATAAACACAAGCTAAAGATTTGTGCTTGGCATAGTGTGTTGCACAACTTGTATTTTTGCTGTTTGTAAGTGCATCCAGATATATGATACAACAAGTAACATCATACCTACAACAAGTTAGGACTATTGGCTTTGTCAATGGTTCTTAGCTGCTTAAGATAAATAAGCAGCAACTCTGTCTGGCTTGTTGTATTTAATATTGAAACAGCTTCTACTTAAAGCCCTGGTGACACCACGACAATGTTGCTGCTCCTGAGTTTCAAAAAGAGAAGGGAAATCCAGAGAGAAAATGACTCTCTTTAAAGGATTTCCCTTCCCTACAACGCTCACCTCATAAACACCACATTAGCTCTTCCCTTACCTGTAAGCTGCAATACAGTTTCCAACACTTTCTCTGAATTTCTTTTTCAGCCAGTGTTTGTAAAAGCTTTATTTAACACAACATCTCCTGTTTAAAACTTTTATGAACAAATGGGAAGTGGCAGGTTTGCTTCCTCGAAAACCATTATGATCACTTCTACAGTCTGTTATGTTGTCACATTCCAGCCCACTATAGCATTACTACTTCCTGGAAGTCACTGCATGATTCCCCTTCTCCCCTCCTTCCTTTTTTACCCAATAAAGAGTTGGAATTCTTATCATCATACATCGAAAATGCTCCAGACTTTGGGTGTGGGTTTTCCCTCCTAGTTACTTGCTTCTAGTTTCCTGTGTTTCCGGCTCTTCTCGTAGAATCTTTGCTTTATCTCCTGAAATCCTTGCTTCATCTCCTAGAACTCTGCACAATCTCCCGGAATCCCGATCCTACTGAATCTGGTTCTCATCTGCTCTGGACTGGGTTTTGCTTATATCCGGTTCTTCCACAATTGTAAACAAGTAAGAACATCTGTAACCATCAATGTACCATCAGGCTGGAGATTTACAAAGATGTTCTGCAACACTCTGCAGCAATAAAAGTTGGCAAGGAAAGTTTAGCTATCTAATAGGTGGTGCATGTGAAAACACGCTATATTAACACGTGATACACTCTTGTGACAAACAAATTTGTATGTTTGACATCAGTTTGGAAGCTCATATCTATATTAACTGGCATTATCTACTCAAAAATGCAACAGATGCTTTGAAAAGGAAAGCGCTGGTTTTTGTGATTGTTTCCGAGGATCTGAATTGCTAGTAAAACAAGCATTGGCATAGCCAATAGATCTCGCCTTTGGGACCTTAAAGTGTTTACCATGCAACTCTTGATGTTGTTGCACCAAAGATATTGTGCAGCATTACTAAATACTTATAAGGTCCCAAAAGTGAGACCTATTGGCTATGCCAATGTTTGTTGAAAATTAGTCACCCAGGGGAATCCAGGAGGGGGTGGCTTGTCTGGCTCTCACCAGGTTCTGTTACCCAGAATCCCTTGCAAACCTTAAACTTTCTCCAAAAAAACACATTTTCCTCACATTTCTGTGATGGAAAGTTCAGGAATATACGTGGATCCACAAAATTCCACCCACCCCGCATTCTACAAAGTCTTCCGGGAAAAATGGTACCTCACTTGTGTGGGTCAGTCTAGTGCCCGCGACAGGCAAGGGCCCTAAACGTATTGTGAAGACTTCAACATTACATATCCTAAAATGACCTGGTAGGAAAACGTTGGGGGATTCTCACAAGCCATACCTTACTGGACTCCCCAGGGTGTCTAGTTTTCAGAAATGTGTGGGTTCGGTAGGTTTACTTAGATGGCCGTGAGCCCGGGGCCAAAAACCCAGGTGCCCCCTGCAAAACTTGGTTGTTTTATGATAGGTAATTTTGAAGTCTCCACAATACATTTTGGGCCCTTGCCTGTCGCGGGTACTTGGGCCACCCACACGAGTAAGGTACCATTTTTATCAGGAGACCTGGGGGAACGCTGGGTGGAAGGAAATTTGAGTTAGCCTGGTGATCCCACAAATTTTCCACATACAAATTTGAGAAAAATGTGATTGTTTTCACCAAATTGTGAGGTTTGCAGGGGCTTCTGGGTAGGGAAACGTTGGGGGATCCACACAAGCCATACCTTCCCGTACTCCCCAAGGTCTCTAGTTTTTAGAAATGTGTGGGTTTGGTAGGCTGTCCTAGATGGCCGCTGAGCCCGGGGCCAAAAACCCAGGTACACCCCCCTTGCAAAACCAGGTCGTTTTGTGATAGGTCATTTTCATGTCTCCACAATACATTTTGGGCCCTTGCCTGTTGTGGGTACTTGACCCACCCAAATGAGTGAGGTACTATTTTTATCGGGAGACTTTAGAGAATGCGGGGTGGGTGGAAGTTTGTGGACCCACGATGATTCCAGAACTTTCCATCACAGAAATGTGGGGAAAATGGGTGTTTTTTTTTACAAAGTTTGAGGTTTGCAAGGGATTCTGGGTAACAGAATCTGGTAAGAGCCACACAAGTCACGCCATCCTGGATTCCCCTGGGTGTCTAGTTTTCAAAAATGTATAGGTTTTCTAGGTTTCCCTAGGTGCCGGCAGAGCTTAGGTTCAAAATCTACAGCCAGGCACTTTGTTAAAAAGGGTCAGTTTTCACTGTAAAAATGTGGTGTGTCCACGTTGCGTTTTGGGCTGTTTCCTGTTGCAGGTAGTAGGCCTGCCCAAACAGGTGAGGTACCATTTTTATCGGGAGACTTTAGAGAATACGGGGTGGTTGGAAGTTTGTGGACCCTCGCTGATTACAGAACTTTCCATCACAGACATGTGGAGAAAATGTTTTTTTTTTTTACAAAGTTTAGTGTTTGCAAGGGATTCTGGGTAACGGAACCTGGTGTGAGCCACACAAGTCACCCCATCCTAGATTCCCCTGGTTGTCTAGTTTTAAAAAATGTATAGGTTTGCTAGGTTTCCTTAGGTGCCGGCAGAGCTACGGTTCAAAATCTACAGCTAGACACTTTGCAAAAAAGGTCAGTTTTCACTGTAAAAATGTGGTATGTCCACGTTGCGTTTTGGGCCGTTTCTTGTGGCAGGTAGTATGCCTGCCCAAACAAGTGAGGTACCATTTTTACCTCGAGACTTTGGGGAATGCTGGGTGGGTGGAAGTTTGTGGATCTGCGCAGATTCCAGAACCTTCCATCACAGAAATGTGAGGAAAATGTGTTTGTTATAACAAAGTTTGAGGTTTGCAAGGGATTCTGGGTAATAGAACCTAGTGAGAGCCACGCATGTCACCACATCCTGGATTTCCCTGGGTGTCTAGTTTTCAAAAATGTTTAGGTTTAATAGGTTTCCTTGGGTGCCGGCTGCACTACGACCCAAAATCCACAGGTAGGCACATTCTGAAAAAAAGTCAGTGTCTAGTGGGCTTTCTGCCACCCTGGAGAGGGGGGAATCGGATGCTATTGCCCCGATATGTCCCCAAGGGGGCATAAAGACTGTGGCTATTTTTTTGGGTAGGGGGGATTAGGATGCCCATTCTGGGCAGCCCCTACGCATACAAAAGCCAGCAAAATCGCTGGCGCCTAGTGGGCTCTCTGCCCCCCCGGGGGGCAGATCAGAGGCTACTGTCCCCATCTGCCTCCTGGGGGTACAGAAAGACTGTGGCATCTTTTATTGGGGGGGATGGGGGCATTGGCATATCCATTCTGGGCAGCCCCCACCCCTGAATTTTGAAAAACATGTGTCCCTGGTGCCTAGTGGGCTTTCTGCCCCCCCCCAGGTGGGCAGATAAGGAGCTATTGCCCCCATCTGCCTCCATGGGGGGGAAGAAAGACTGTTGCAATTGTTTTTTGGGGAGGGGCATTTGCATGCCCATTCTGGGCAGCCCACACCCCTACTTATAAAAAATAATAATAATCACTTGTGCCTAGTCGGCTTGCTGCCCCCCTGGGGGCAGATCAGGGCCTATTGCCCCATCTGCCTCCCGGGGGGGGGGGGGGGGGGGCGAAGAAAGACTGTAGAATTTTTTTGGGGGGAGGGGTGGGGAGAGGATGTGGTCCGTCAGCTGAAACTGCCGACTTTGGTGCAGGAAACCAGGGTTCGAGCCTCGAGGTCGCGTCCACATCCTGTGATTCTGGGCAAATCCAGTGGTCGAAGTGGGCGAGAACGGCAGGGCATGGCGTGCCCCTACTTCTTTAATTCTATAGATTCCGTTCCCCTACTCTTTTATTTTGAACATGCGTCACTGGACGTAAGAAATATCCAAGGCCTGCAGAGAAGGCTCGGCATTTGTGGCTGTTCGGGGATGGACGGGGAGCAGAGAAGGAAAAGGTCTCCTCTCTTGCTTCCTGCCAAGACAAGGAAGGTGTCTGCTTCTGTTCTGCCGCTGGCATCTGCCACCCCTCTTTCTTACTCTTATTCCCTCTCTGTCTGTCTAGCTTCTCCTCATTTACCAAAAACCGTGACTCAAGTAATGGTTCTCACCCTCTCTTTCTTCCTGTCGCTCATTTGTTCCCCTGTGAAATGGATGCAAAAAATAAAATCACTTTTGCTGGAAATGCCGTTTTGACATTTTTCTATTCCAAAGTGCATCCACGGAAATAAAAGGTTCAAAGTATGAAAAATCAATAACTAAATAAAGCAAGAAAGAGTGTTCTTAAAGTGACCAAATCGATTTTATTCAAACCCCAAAAACATTAGCGTCACTTTACCGAGTTTGCCAGTGAAGCGCTGTTTTCCCCCGGTGGGGAAGTTGGACAAACCTGGAGGTACTGCAATACCTGGTTGATGGGTGGATTGGGCAACAAAGGGGCATATTATCAAGGACGGCGTTAAAAGTATTGCCGCTTTAGCGGCAGGAAACTGCAGCTAAAAGTGGCGATAATGGGCTTGATAATATGCCGCAGAGAATTCCAATAGAAACCCATGTTCTGGCGTGAACATGGGCTTCTATTTGAATTCTCTGCGGCATATTATCAAGCCCATTATCGCCACTTTAGCGGCAGTTTCCTGCCACTAAAGCGGCGATAATTTTAACGCCGTCCTTGACAATATGCCCCATAATGTGTACGGCGGCTTTGTGTTCACGAATGTGGGGGCATATTATCAAGCACGGCGTTAAATTTATCGCTGCTTTAGCGGCAGAAAACTGCTGCTAAAGCAGCGATAATGGGCTTGATAATAAGCCACAGAGAATTCCAATAGAAGCCCAGGTTCACACCAGAACCTGGGCTTCTCTGGGAATTCTCAAGGGCATATTATCAAGCCAATTATCGCCGCTTTAGCGGCAGTTTTCTGCCGCTAAAGCGGCGATAATCTTAACGCCGTTTCTTGATAATATACCCTGAGGTCTTTTTAAACCATACTGCTTACGTTTTGTAAGCATTTAAGCAGTGGACATTGAAATGGGTCCTTTCTGAGCCCTGTAGTTTTCAGACAGAAGCAGTCACTGATTTCTGAATAGTGAGTGTAAAAGCGTTAAGTTCACCATGTTTTTCCTGCTTACATTTCACATGCTTTATTTAATCTTTCATTCCCTATGAGTGTTTGCTTTTTCCAGGATGATGTTACTTTTTCCTTTAGGCAGCATATTGCTCTTGTCTAGTGCGTAAGTTGAATTGAGTCGCATCCAGTTGTCTATAGCAGGTCAAATTGGATTGTAGTTGAAGGCAGTGTGAATTACTCTCAGTGGGGCAGGATGGTGTTCAGTGAGGGAGCGGATGTAGCACTGGGGGCAGAGCTGCCGAATTTAGAACTGGGCAACCAGGTTCAGCCTTCATGAGCAGTCTCCCAGACCACTTTCCTGAGGGAGCACATTTCCATGCTAGACCTTAGAAGGCCCTGCATATCCGGAAAAGCCCTGGTGTCTTACACCAGCAGGTGGACCCTAGCAGTGGCAAGTGTGGGTTCACCTTGAAGGCTGCCCACCACAATCCATACTGAAGTTCACCTCCAGTCTTGCAGGCAGGCCTACGAAGTAGCAGACCATAGAGTAACAGTGACTCTGTCACTGAGGTCACAGGAACCCTGAGAAGAGCTGGCCCTAGGGCGGTGCGACCGGTGTGACCGCAACGGGTGCTGACTTTGAGTGGGGGCGTTGTATATTATGGTTTTAAAAGCACTTGCTGCCTCCTTCCTGGCCTACAGCAATTTTCGGCAATAATAAAAATGTCATGATAACTCCGGTGAATAAAAGTCTTCCTTGAGTGAGATCGGAGTTTTGTCTAGTGGAAGTTTTGACTCATGGAAAGATAGCGCAGAGGTTTTTATTTAGTTTTTTTTCAATCAATTTATTTCAATTTCAGATTCAAAAAGAACACATACAGATGGTTATGGTGTAGCAATTGATGACACATTAACAGTTCGTACACTCGGGGGGGGGGCAGGAGATATCGACAATGAATTAGATGACAATTGTAGACAGACAAACACTTGATAGTAATCAATCAGGTATACTATGTGGCAGTAGAGGATTACAGTACATTAATGACATGAGCAATCAGACATCAGTGATAGTCAACAGGTATGCAGTGAGCAGGCCCCAAATATCACGAGGTTTGGAAGTACTAGGCAATTCCTCAGCATAGATAGCGCAAAGGGTTAATGTGCCTGCTGCTAAGAACATGTACCATGCCCATCACAAAGTGCATATATTGTAGATAGGTCAGTGGGTTACTGCTTTTGTCAGTGAGATCCTTTTGCTACTTGCAGTTTATAAATTAAAATCCTAACAAAGAACAGTGAGCTATTAACTTTCATCTTAGAGCTGCATACAAACTGCAAGTTATAAACTAGAGCTTTATGTTTTTTTTCCCTAAGCCTTTGATTATCCAGATGTTGCAAAAAGTGTTCATTTGGATAGAAATCAATAATGATTATTAAAGTGACCCCCAATCATGGTATTACGTTTTAAATTCTGAGTTTGTGATTCTCCAGATCAATCACTATTAAACTATACTGCCTACTAATATGGTTGTCCTGTGACTCCCACACCTTGTAGTCCTTTGTCTGATGTAGCATTTCCCATACAGTGATTTACACACGTAAAATTGATTGTCTCTGTGTAGATTGCTGAGGACAGAAAATCCATGGCTCGGAAACAAATGGCTTGTGCTTCCACTTTTAAGCATATTTGGGACATTCTGTGATTAGAAGCATATCCCACTTTGTGAATTTATTTTAATGTCAATAACTCATATTAATTGTTAAATAATCATGTGTATCCATTGGTTGAATTAAATAACATAATAAACTGTAACTGGTCAGTGAAATGCCAAACAAATACTAAAGATTGGGATGTTATGCAATCCTGGCCACACCTCTAACTCCGCCCACTGATCCAATCCTCAGGTTATTCCCGCCTTTTGATTCTCCGCCCACAGCTCCCCTACTTTTTTTCCCCCACTTCGACCACTGGGCACGGGGCACTGGGGACATTCAGGCACGGGGAGATTACGTGATTTACTTAATCTCCCCGTGCCTGAATGTTTAATGTAAATACGGTGCTCATGTAAAGCGCTCCAATACCTTCGGGTCGAGTTCGCGCTATATGAATATGCAAAAAAATAAAATAAATTAAACTTCAGCATTGGCTGGTGTTAATTAATTGTTTTCGATATCCCATGGCTAATATTATTAGTGCACATACTAAAAGTCGTCTTCTGTTTTATGCAGTGACCGGTGCTCAGCAAGTGTGGGCGCTGTGGTGTACTACCAGTTGTGGGAGTTTTTAATTAAAGTCCTGCAAAAGAAATACCAAAATGTGTCCCCTTAAACAAGAAAAGGCCCAGGGCCTCGCTCCACTTCCGGAGATTTGTTCGCACAGCAGTTTCGAGTTCTCAGTGGCATGGACGGAGGTTCTCATTGCAAGCCGAGCAGAGAGAGGTGACTGCAGTAAAGAAGGTCACTGTTTAAATATCCTTTCCCAGGCCCCTGCTTTTCCCAGTGTAGTACTTTAGGGTTCACCTGACCTTTAGCTGCCCACATCTGGCAGCTGCGTCACTGTGCGTCGTCTTCTGCTATTTAACTCCTCTGGCAGGTATTACCCTGCCTGCGGTACCGGAAGCTGTGTTTTTAAGCCCCGCTTCCCTACATCCGGGCATTACTGCGGTATAAATGAGGACAGCATCTATTATTATTGGATTCGCTCTCAAAAGATAAGTTAACGAGCCTCAGATATTACACTCTGACAAAACATGAATTTTAACTCTGCAGCAGTTTCACCCTTCACTCACTGTCACTCATTCTCACTCACTCATCTTTACACACACACAAACTCACACACAAACATACACAAATGCACACACGCCTACACTTACATGCACCTTTTCTTATGCAAACACACTCTCACCTGCACACTCGGAGAGAGCCCTGTAAAGTTTCCCAGGACTATGTATGATGTGTCTGTTGCTCCAGTACAGGTTTTTCTTTGAATTCTGGGACTTATATTTATTCCATTCTAAACAGCTCTACAAATCCCAGAATTCAAACAAAAACAAGCATTGAAAATGCAATAGGTCGCGCCTTTGATTAAGGTAAAGCCATTTGCTTTGCTAATGGTATTGTATAGGAAAGCAAACGGCTTTAACTTAACCCGTTGCGTGCGTTCGTCGGCCAACGACCGTCGCGAGCACTACCTCTGTAGTGCTGCGCACGTTCGTTGGCTGACGCGGCCCCGCCCACTCCGCTAAACGGCCGCACCTTGGCGGAATTTCCGCCGCGGTTAACGAGTTAATGAAAGGCGAGACCTATTGCATTTTTAATGCTTGTTCAGTTTTGTTGCGTTAATTCAACACCCTAACCATCCCAAAATACCCCATTTTTGGAAAAACATATTACTGATTGATGCTACATACCGTATGCTCAGTCCTAAATCATCTGATGGACAGTTGTTAATGTGCAAAGGGGTCAAATTGATGGAGTGCCAGAAAACCAATGGCGCATAATAGTAGTCGTCTCGCATCAAATGGCTAGATCTGCCTGACCAAACCCCGTTTTCCCAAAACTTTGAAAAAAGGTTTATGTAATGTCAGTTGACTGGCATGGAACACGATGACATCGGCAGCTCTTGTGATGTAAGTGTTTCATGCCTCCCAAGTGACAGTTACACTCTTAGCATAAGACGTTACTCCTGTTCGTGCTCATGTTAATAAACACGTTTAGGCTCGTCATTGCAGTATTGGCGACATGGCCAATACTTCGGAGAGGAGTGGGCCTAACGGGTAGGGCGGTCGACTTCGAACCTGGGGAACTGGGTTCGAGTCTCGGCAATGACGCTGAACATCCTGTGATTCTGGGCAAATCACTTAATCTACCCGTGCCTACCAAAAATGAATGTGTGTCCTCATGTAACCTAACTGGTGCTATGTAAAGCGCTCTGATACCCAATTCGGAGCAAGTTCGCACTATATAAAACTCTGCAAAAAAATATATGGTGAAAATGGAAGGTATTTCAGGAAGAAACGCGGTAAGTAGTGTTTTTCTAGTTGTTTTTCCGCATCATTAGTGGATGTTTGAGAAGTGAGGTGCACAGAGACATTTTTAAACGCAGCGTGCCATTCGGTTAACATGCTGTAACTTGTAGTTGAACTCTCCTTTAGTAGCGTGGCACTGCGTGTGCCAATATGGCCATTGGTATTGGCTGATAAAGAGGCACAAGCGAGCCTAAAGGAACGGAAGGCGGGAGTCCAGGTGGCCAAGGGACACCACAGAGCTTAAACCTTTTCGGAGGACCTGATCCAGGAAGCACCTGGTGAAAAAACATCTCGCTCTTTTCTCTGAAGGGAGATGATAGTCTGAGGCAACGGACAGGTGTGAGGATGAGAGATAAAGGAGGCGAGGGTTAGAGTGTGCAATGAGGAAAGAAGAGTTCAATGAAGATGGAGGGACGAGAGTGAGATGGTCAGGTGTTGGCAAGAGCAGCAGAAAGGAGAGACGGACATGAGAGGTAGAGAAGGGACAGAATGATGGTAACCAGAGAGAACGAGAAGAAAGTGAGAGGCCGGGATTAGGGGATGAAAATGAGAGATGATTGGCAACCCAACGTGATAAAAGGAAAAAGGGAAGACATGGAGAGGGGAGAGCAAGAATGGAAAGCAGGAGTAAAGCGGGTTTGGAGTAAAGGAGGTAGATAATTAAAGGAGAAAATAAAGGCAAAGCAATGAGGAGCTAGAGGGTGGAGAGAGGTAGGGGAAAACTGAGGGGCAAAGAAATGGATAGGATTAAAGTGTGGAGAGAAGGTTAGCAGGAGAGAGTGAGAATGAAAGATAAGGAGAGAGAAATGGGAGGCAGAAAGAGAGGGCGAGAGAGTAACCGGGTCCAATGAAGGAACGTGAAGGAGCGGTGGAAAATTAAGCGGTACCACTGATTGAGACCACTTCATATTCTAATGTTCACCACCTCTGTCCTGTATGCACCACACAGTAGGGTCTATGCCAGGTGACCCTTCATTTCTTGCCAGGCCCTTCTCAAGATTTACCATAACCCGGAGGTCAAACGCTCCTTCAAACACCCCCTTCTCAAATCTTTGCCCCCATCCTTAACACAGACCCTCTGAGGACCCCCAGCAGTCACAGCTTCTAAAAAGCGTCCTCCTTCTTCCTTCCCACCGAAAACCCATCCTTTGCTGAAGTGTTTTATTGTAATACATAAAACCGAAATGAGATGTGAGGAATAAACACCTCTCTCCCAGCTGACAGGGCAATAAATCTCTGCCTCAGACACTCGGCTCCCTGCGGAGGTGCCGCTTGCACTACCCGCTCTCGCGAACTTTATGCACTGGGCTAAGCAGGGCCACAGCGGCGTGACATGGACTTCAATGAGCTGGCATGATTGCAGGGCCATACAGGACTATAAAGCGCCCCTTCATTGTTAGTTTTCAACATATTGTCCTTCTCCTAACCCCTTGGAAGCAAATATAATGGTACTGAAGGCTCAAAGATGTGGCAAGGGGTGAAACCCTGTGATGTCATGTTGGTTCAAAGTGACCATACTCTTACTTTTGCCACTGTCAAGAGTCGTATCTGTACAGCGGCCTCATTAGAATGTTGAGTTCGAGCTCACTGCTTAAGTGCACCTCAGAGTCTCCTTGCGCATAGAGGTGTGTGTGGCGCAGCTTTAATTGCCTTTGCATGTGGTAACAAGAGGATTTGACAGTGTTTCCTCTTTCTCTTGTCAGCCATTCTGCACAAAAGATTATTTGAGGAAACCAATGTGAATCGCAGCGATGTGCACTCTTACAAAATATTCAAGCTTATCTACATTGGAATGTGTTTAAAGCATAGTGCAGCAATCAATGACCTGCAAGTAAAGAAATATATAAATAATCCGAGCGCGGTGTCCATGAAGCAGCGCCGGGCTCAAAATGGCATTGGGCTGTCCACATCTGACCTGTTTGTCCATGCGCGTGCATACAGCGAACTGCAGCAAGCTGCATACGCGAAGCAGCATTTTCGTTGCCATGACAATGAAAGCTTCGCAAGATGGCGTCGGACTGTCCACTGTCCGTACGTACACGTGCATGCAGTTAGCTTTGGACAAATGGCGAGAGAAGTCATCTTTGTCCATCCCTACGCGTGCATGTAAGCCTTTGAGAGAATTGATTGCAAAAAGCACTCGCATGCGCTGCTATCGCCAGGCGAGACCTAAAAACTTGGACTGGACCACCAAATCACGCATGGACATGGGAAGCTTGCCAGCTATGCGGATGCAAAAGTAATTTCAAAGCATTTTATTTTACTCATCTCAGCTGTCAGCGAATGTAGTGTTCCCCGCTCTAGGTGCTTTATTTTTATTAGGCTTTTGTTGAATAATGGACTATCATTAATTCCCCAATTCCTCAGGTCTTTACTATCCTTTTTGTCTCTTCCTTACCCCTCTCTTGCTCCGTTATCCCCTCAATGTCTGAGCTCTCACATTAGTGTTTTTTACTACTTCTTTTACACCTGTCTACCACTCTCCATTCCATCTCTGTCTCTTTCAGCTGCCTCTTTCTTCCTGTCTATCACGTATCTCCTCCTTCTCTCAGATTTTTGTTTTTCATGTGTCCCCCTTCTAGCTGTCTTTTTAGGCTCTATCTTTAGCAAATTTTTCTAACACCTGCCTGCCCATCTATTTCTACCTCCGTTATCTGTGTCTTTTCTCATCAGTTTTTCTGTCATGTCTCTAACCCGTCTTCTAATTTTTGTCTCTCTGCAGACACGCCACAAAGGCTGCTCAGTGTTGCTCGTGCCAGACAGGGACATCCCAAGGATTTTGGGGGCCCTTGTCCAAATATATTTTGGGGCCCCCTGTTCGGAACAGCTTTGGATTTATGATCCAATTCCAGCTCTTTCATGCCCTCTTTGGCCAGGACATTGACAGTGCACAAGCACTCTGGTCAAATTCTACATTTAATATTCAGGGAGAGTTCTGTGTATTTTCACAATTGTAACACAGCAACAGCTCACTGACATTATTGCAAATAATCTCTGTAACACCCTCCCATTTCTCTTATGAGAGGGCTTGTTTTGATCTAAAAGAAACTTTTTTTATGGATGTTGCATGAAACAAACACAATATTTCTCTGCAAAACATCTGTAATAGATTCTCACACATCACCCACATTAAAAAAAATTGAAGGAAAACTGTATTTAAAAAAATCTGCTTAAGGATTATTCAAGACAATCAGTACAAGACTCTGCAGAACAGAGCTGTATTTATCAGGGGGCCCCCTCGAAGGCTGGGGCCCTGGGAAGAGCCAACTTTGCCTATGCCTTAAAACAACTCTGGGGCCAGGGCCCCCACCTCTAGAAAAGTGACCACATTGTTTCATTGCAGCGTGAGCTTAACTGTTGAATTTATTTAAGACAGTCAAAGTCCCCGTGCGCTGATGGATGAAAAGGGTTTAAAATGCTCATGAGACCCCTGTTTAACTTCTGTTTCTGCACTGCTTTAGCTAACACTTAGACCAGGTCGCATAAGCATTGCCAGGAGACACAAGGGTAAAGCCAGGGATCGGAACTGTGACAATTGACGACCCGTAAATGACGTCCAGGTCAATATTCGCAAAATCCTATTCCGATACCACACTTCCAATTTAATGCATTGCAATTTTAGAGGTTTTTCATCTGGATAATCAACCCTGTGACTAATATCTGTTCTGAAATAAAAGCTGGGGTTAGATTATTTTACCGTGCAAAATTTACTATCATTGGGTCTTGGTACGGGTTTTGCTAACTAGTCATTAAAGAATTACTTTCTTACCGTTAAAACAAATATTTAGAATTTCCGTTGTATGGCATCGATCCAGCGATCTGGGACTAATACATTTCTATAGACAAGACCCAATTTCATTACCCACCAAGTCCCTTCATGCTGGGTTAGTGAATTTCCAAAACTATACCAGACTAACCAATCTCCAATTTGTAACTTCATTCTAGTATACTAACTATGGCGATGCCATTGTATTAAAAAAATTACTCATAATCTAAATAAACACCTCTAAGAAATGACAGACTCATTTATATATTTATAATGCTTTATCCAAATAATGTGAAATAAATGCTAATCAGTACCAACATACAGTACAAACCATAGATCGTCACAAGACAAACAACACCAGAAGAGAAAATGACAAATTCATATCAATGACAGTGCATTAAGGAGTGGAAAGCTGAAGAGACAAACGTTTCAGAGACACAATACATTTTCAAATGATTATGGAAATTCAGATTTCAGTCTATACTAACCCAAATAGGCATAGGAAATCTACTCTCTGGCCATTAGTGCAGCAAGGCCCCTCAAGAAGATTTTGAAGAGGCAAAGACTAGGTCAGGAATCAGTAGACAGGAACAGGACAGCAAACCGACGACAACGTAGATCTCCCAAACAGACTGTCCTACAGTCTAAACCCACACGAGTCAGCCTAACCCCTCCCACCAGGAACCTCAATTATACCCTAAAACCCAAATGTCCAACCCACACTTGTATCTAAGAAAGGGATATTCTACACTTGACTGGTTAAGGAAGGGGGTGTATTGTCACACCACTCTCGGCATGTCCATCTCACTAAATGTCCCATTGTTTTATTTATTCATCACGTCAGCTTCCACCCCGGGAGATATGATTCAAGCCTCTATCAAAATGTTCTCTTCCTTCATGCTGGTTATGTAGCAAATTTTGTATATCATTTGTGCGATTTGTGCCTTTCCAGAGAAAGCGTTTCCTCCGCTTGATTTATCAAATCGTCTTTTCATGCAAACCTTTTGGCAGGCACTCAGGATTCTTGATGGACAAATCCTTCTCCACCTTCTTCTTTGCTTTCAAACTTTTAATTTCAAATATTTATTATTCTCTTCCATTAACCCCATAACTTCATGCAGAGTAGAAAACCATGCTTCTTTGGAAAACAAACACAGGCATTATTATTATTCACTACGCACCAACGCAATATTGCATCTATCCATGTGCAACCCATGTTAAATATTATTTTCCGGGGGGCGTGGTTGACGCCTTACGAAGATGGCGGCTCTTCCCTGACGCTCCCGGAGTCGGGAGGACAACGCCGACTTTTTCTCTCATAATTACGAGTACGAGGATGCCACAAAGCGAGGACAGGCTGTCTGAACATCCGGAGCACTGAATTTTGCAGTCGCTATGTCAGTAAGCTGCATTTAATCCTCTTTATTTCCCTCGGAAGCCCCGTTTTCAGAACGGCCGCCATTTTGTTTTTTCGCCTGAGGAGAATGTAAGCTGTTGACTTGAAGAAGCATGCTGCAAAAGTGGTTTTTCTCCCTTTTGGCTATTATTCTGCTCAACTCTGGCTTTTGTCTTCATTTCTTCACCAACTTTGGACAATCTCAATGACATATTTCTGGAGAATACGAAAGGTGCGTAGTTTGTGCAGCGTCTTCTTTTCAGATTCAGCCGCCATTTTATGCACGCACTTCATGAGAGTGTTTTTCTGTACTGTTCTCCTCAGATAACACAGTTCTTCCTCATTCATGGCTGTTCTTGACGAGTGTTCTTGTCTCAGATATTGAAATAGTTTTATGGAACTGCCTCATTTTTACGGATACGTCAATTCAATGACTACTTCTCTAACTCAGTTCAAACACGCGCTTCAATGAGGCTTCCTGATACTTGCTGGATCTGACAGTGATGTTAACCATTTAACTAGTGATACTCTCCTTCTGGGTCACGTCTCTGCCCCTCTCGCTCACCTGGACTGTTGGACTTGCCTCTTATGGGGAGAACGAAAGGCTCACTTGCTAAACACCCTACGCCCAAGTATACCCTTATCAAAAATTCAAAAGTTTTTACTGCCTTCTCCAAACTAGAGGATTCACTGTTATCCTCACAAGACCCCACGGAGAATATGGATCCCTCTCCCTCGCCAGTACCTGCTGTGAAGTCTGTCACCAAACGTCTAAAGCACAACCCGCCTTCTCCTCCTAAATCGACCTCGCCTATTTCTATGGAAACACTACTGGAAGAAATCAGGGCCCTTCGTCCCTTTATGGAGGAAACAAATAATAAACTACAAGTCCTCACTGACTCTTGGGCTCAACTTGATACACGAATTACTGCAGTGGAAAGTCACATGTCTTCCTTTACGGACACTAACACCAATGTCTCTCACCTTCAATCTCAAGTGTCTGCCCTCCAACGCCAAGTCGAGGATCTTGAAAACCGTAATAGGCGGAACAACCTGCGTATTTATGGTCTGGTGGAGGGATCAGAGGGGTCGGACCCTCCTACTTTCTTTAAAACTTTCCTACCCAAGATTCTCCATATGCCAGAAGACACCGCTCTCAACATTCAGCGAGCCCATAGGTTAGGGCGTCTTCCATCGAGTGCATCTCCTTCACAGAGGCCGAGAGGTGTCATTTTGTACTTTTTGGAGTACACGGACTTGCTAAAGGTTTTATCAGCGGCCAAATCCTCTCAACGTGTCACCTGGTCCGGTGCCACTTTGTTTTTCGCTCAAGATTATGCCAAGTCCACAGCCAACAGACGTAAGGCCTTTCTTGATATGAGACCTACTCTTCGTGCCATGGGAGCACGTTATGGTCTTTTTCACCCCTGCCTCTTTAAGGTCACGTTTAATAACAAGACAACATCCTATGAAGATCCGCAGCAGTTACAGAGCTTCATAAACTTTCACAGGACGGAGACCATGGAAGCTTCGGGACCCTCGTCGTCAAATGTTACTTGATGTTCTGATGATTTTTCTTATGGTTCTTTCATTCATTGTTTCTCTTTATCACCGTCCCTCATGTATTCTTTGGTGTTCTTTGTAGTTTGGATGGTCTTTTTAATTTAATTTGAGTTGGTACCTAATCATTTTGCTCTGTTTTCACTCCCCTTTTCCTCATCGCTTACTGTGCTAAATAGTTTTTAACGTTTTTGTTTTTTGTTCCCTCTCGCATCCGTAGATATTCTATTTTATTGGCGTTTTCCCCCTCGTCCTCCGTCTGGTCAGCCTGGATGGGCTGTCTGTCTCGTGTGGCTTCTTCCCCTCCCCCTTGTTCTCTTGGATCTTCTTCATGTAAGTATGCCATTTGTTCATTTTTTACTTTTATGCTTTCTGTGCTGTTCTCTGTCATTGTTTCTCTTCTCCTCTTTTTCTTTTTCTTTTCTCCTTTTCTTTTCTTCCCGCTTTCACCTCCCTCTTTCTACCCCCTTCTCCCCTTCTTTGGTCATTTGCAAATCCATATCCCTTGCTTCTGTTCCTTATCCCTTATCGAATTTCTTAATACCATTGTTTTTAATCTCTTTCTCTCGTATCTTCTTCTTTGTACACTTCTGAGTTCTCATTTCTCTACTTTTTCCAATCTCAACCCTATCTATCGCATTGTATGTTCATGGTTCTTGAATTCAATCTCATCCAGCCAAGTTCAGAGTTATCACATGGAATGTTAAAGGATTAAACAATCCCATTAAAAGGCAACGAGTTCTTTCCCACTTAGCAAAGTTAAAAACTGATGTTGCTTTCCTTCAGGAAACCCACCTTCCTGAGGCTGAAGCATCTAAATTAAAAAGATGTTGGGTAGGTAATGTGTTCTCTTCTCCAGCTTTAGGTAAGAAAAATGGTGTTCTTATTCTTACTCATAAAAAGTTTAATGTATCGGTGATTTCTCAAGAAACTGATTCTGAAGGTCGTTGGTTAATTGTTAAATTACTTATTGACAAAATACCCGTGGGTTTCTTCAATGTTTATGCTCCAGTTTCAGTTGACAATGTTTTTTGGTTGCATATTTCTGATAAGTTGCTCTCCCTTACAGATGATTATATTGTTTTTGGGGGTGATTGTAATCAAGTTTGTGATCCCATTTTCGATAGGAATTCCCCAGTTAGATTTGTAAACAACAAAATGCACTCACAATTTGCTTCCACCATCCATCAAAAGTCTTTAGTTGACATCTGGAGACTATGTCACCCTGAACTCCGTGAATATAGCTTTTTCTCCCCCCCACACAAATCACAATCCCGTATTGACTACCTCTTTTTAAGTAAACCCCTAACGCAACACGTACTTCATTCAGAAATAGGCTCCATTTTAATTTCAGACCATGCCCCGGTTTCTGTTGATTTTGACCTTCTTCCTCACACCCCAGGTGCTGGACGTTGGCGTTTTAATAATTCATTACTTACAGATCCTAATTTTTCCAGCCAGTTCAGTTCTTTTTCGTCAGAATTCTTCACCATAAACACTACTCATGATTCCTCCCCTGCTATGATTTGGGATTCTTTTAAAGCAGCTGCCAGAGGCTTTATTATTAACTTTGTTTCTCGGAAGAAAAAAGTTTTTGAGAAACAATCGGCTCAATTGCTTGCCAAAATTAAAAAATTAGAATACGCCTACTACCACTCGTACTCTGAAGCTTCCTTGAAGGATCTTATCACTGCCAAAATTACCTTCAACAAAGCATCCACAGAAGCGGCTTCTTCTTATCTCCTGAAGTGTAGTGCTCGTTACTATGGAGGTCAGAATAAAATGGGGAAACTACTGGCCAATTATCTAAAATCTCGGCGAGACAGAACTAGGATAGAGTCTCTGAAGAATTCCAATGGTGACACTCTTCTCAAGGATGAAGATATCTTAAATGAGTTTGTCTCCTTTTATAAAACTCTCTACACCCCTGAGGCCCAACCTCTTCAATCTGATCTTTCCTCCTACTTCCAATCCATCCCTTCTCCTCCCTCGCAACATATTGATTTTGATTCACTGCAGTCAGATATCACACTAGCAGAAATTTCTCATGCTGTATCGGTTTTGAGGCGAGGGAAAACCCCTGGTCCTGATGGTTTTACCATCGAATTTTATGAACACTTTTCGAAACTCCTCCTCCCACAACTTCTTCTTTTGTTTACTTCTTTTATCGCAAACGGATCATCTCAAGGTACCTTCCAAGATGCTATGATCTGCCTAATCCCCAAAGAAGGCAAGGATTCCTCTTTCTGTAAAAACTATCGCCCGATATCTTTAGTGAACACGGATTATAAAATTTTTGCTAAAATTCTTGCCTTGCGTATCGACCCAATCTTACCTGAGCTTCTTGGTTCGGAACAATCGGGCTTTGTAAAAGGTCGCTTATCCTCTGATAATTCTAGAGTCTTTTTTAACATTCTTAGCAAGGCCTCTTCTTTAGACTACCCGCTTGCTGCCATAGCTTTAGACGCCGAAAAGGCTTTTGATAGGATTGGCTGGGACTTTATGTTCCGCGCTCTTCAATGGATAGGGTTTCCTTCTAAGTTAATTTCCTTTATTTCTCTCTTATACTCTGGTCCTAAAGCGTCTATTTTTGCTAATGGTAAGGTCTCCGATTATTTTTCTCTTTCAAGAGGTGTACGGCAGGGTTGCCCCCTATCCCCTCTCCTATTCGTAGTGGCATTGGAGCCTTTCCTTACCAAAATTAGACAGGACTCCCTAATTACAGGATTCCATTTAGGTACCCTCCAAGTCAAAATGTCTGTTTACGCAGACGATATTCTGTTATACTGCTCCAATCCCGATACTTCTCTTCCTCCTTTCCTTTCCCAAGTAGATGCGTTTTCAAAACTCTCAGGATACCGCCTAAATCGTGATAAATGTGAAGTCTTACCCCTCAATGTTTTGTGTCTTAAACATTATTTTGATCATACCGGTTTTTCCTGGCAATCCTCTAAATTAAAATATTTAGGATTATGGTTCTCCCCGTCTATCTCCGAAACTCTCAAACACAATTTTGATTACATTACTAAGAAGCTAAAGGACTCTATTACCAAGTGGCACCCTCTTTTTCTCTCTTGGTGGGGTAGGTTAGACTCCATTAAGATGATGCTTGCTCCCATCATTTTATATTCTCTCTCAATGATTCCTGTACACATCCCAGATTATTACTTTAAGATATTAGACCGCACTTTACTGAAATTCCTCTGGAAAGGTAAACCCCCTCGGATAGCCTTATCTACTCTCAAAAAAGATAAATTAAATGGTGGGCTTAAGTTTCCTGACTTTAAATCTTATCACCACGCATTTTCCCTGAAACAAGCCTCTTCATGGCTTTCTTCGGACCTTCCTACCTATCCTCCAATTTGGCTTAGCATCGAGAAGTTTTTTACTTCCCCCTTTGCCTTTTTGGAATCCCTTGCCTTCTCTGCGCACACTTCTTCTTTGCGTCATCCTGTTATCTCTCACACGCGAAAACTCTTAACTCCTCTCCTACCAGCCTCTTATCCCTCACGTGACTCACTTTCTCAACAACCTATTTGGCATAATAAGTTACTACGTATTAAAAATCGTGCTTTCTACTGGAAGATATGGCACTCCAAGGGCTTGAAATGGATTTCCCAACTCTTAATGGACGGTACACCTCTTCCCTTCTCAGTCCTCAAATCTGACTTTGCCCTTCCTAATTCCTGTAAAAAGCAATATGACCTTCTGCTTCCCTCTCTTTACCAATATCTCTCATCGCTCCCACCTTCTCCAGACCTCCCCACAACTTGCTCTACTTTGTTTCCATTGATAAACGCTTCCCCTTCTGCATCTTCCCTCTACAATGGTCTCTTATCTCTGGCAGCGCGGTGCAAAACAAGGACTGAACTGGCATGGGAAAAAGATTTATTACATTCCTGGTCTGTCCCTTTGTGGGATAAGCTGTGGTTAAAGATTCATAAAACTTCGCGGGCGGCCAATACCACTCAGACTCTTTATTTTGTATACCACCGTGCATTATACTCACCCGCACAATTGGCTTCCTTTTCTTCCACCACTTCATCACACTGCTGGTCCTGCTCATGTTTAAAGGCTGACTTAAAACACATGCTATTTGATTGCCCTAACATTGCTAAATTCTGGCTCTTAGTTTGGTCTCAAATTAACAAGATTTTTAACACTAAGGTTCCTTTTTCCCTTTCAAATATATTCCTTGGTTCCCTATCCCCCTCATGGCCTCATCCTTCACCACATTCTCAGTTAATAGATTTGTTAATTGCTATAGCCTTACATCTAATCACCCTGAATTGGAAACACGCGGATAAAGTCACTTACAGAGCCTGGTGGAACGCCATCTGTTTTAATCACAGACTTGACACCAACTATGTTACCCCTATATCACTAGCAATTAAAAGGGATTTGTTATGGCTTCCTCTCACTACATATTTATCTGCTTCCCCCCCCCCAAATACTCCCATTACTGCTATTGTGAGAACATCGGACGATGTCCACAAACCGCCTTGATTTAATTTCGTTGTCTTTTGTTTGAATAATTTATTATTGTTCTTGTATACTATACTCCTCCCTTTACATCACTATATGCGTTTTAGAGTTTTACAATACATGCAATGTAATGCTTCATTTTACCTCTTTTGTTGCCCTTGATTGCTTTGAACTCTCCCCAATGAAATTCTTATTGCTCCCTCCCCCTCCCTCCCCCCTCTTTTCCTTTTCTCTCCCCCTTTTTCTTTTCTAGGTCACCATGTTTATTGTACCCTTTATGCTTAATATCCTTTATTGTTCATAACATAAGTACTCATGTTCTCTGACCGGATTTTCATTGTGTATTGTATTTTCTTGCTGGTCTCAATAAACTTAAACTTAAAAAAAAATATATTATTTTCCCTAGCAAACGTTAATAACGTGCACAAAAGCAACATTAGTCTTTTTATTTTAGTTTTGTCCAAAAGCATTTGCGGCCTAGTTCAGTACTTTAGTACACGCTTGCGCAGTAGCATTTTCCCTCACGTTAGTTCCTTTTACCGCATAATTTTCGCTGCACACCGTTAGTAAATGTTACTGATGGTTCAATCCGAGCAGGTTTTATTTCCCAAAATCCCTGCTCCATCAATCCCCCCTTTGATGACATTTTTGAGCCATCACCAAAATACTCACCAATACAAATTATCACTTTTAAAAAGCAGTTGTTCTTTCTCGTTTCACCATTATTCCATCTAAATCCTTCCTAACGTCATAATAATTTCCTTTCATATCCTTTAATTCTATCTCATCTCTCTTTTTCTTTCTGTCACTTCTTTTATTTTCAGACAAATCTCTCTTGCATCTACAACACTTATAGAACAGATAAATCATTAGTATCACTATAGCTACTGCAATGATACGTGTTAGTATTCTCCCTAATATACTATTTCCAAAGGTAGAAAAACAATTACCCACAGAGGAAAAACTCTTACCAAGTTTCTCCCAAGCACCATCAACCTTCAATTCTGCCAAATCTTGATGAAGATTTGTAATATTCTTAATATACCCCTCAAGACTCTTACTCTTGTCAGGGATATAAGTGCAACATTGTTGTATTTTCAACATATTGCAGACTCCACTCTCTTTAGCCAATAACACATCAAGGGCAAGTCGATTTTGTAAAACCAAAGACCTAATCGCAACCATCTTAGTATCAATCACTAAAAACCCACCAGAAGTGTCTGTTGATAAACGATCAACCACTGTGAACAATTTTCTAATTTTATGTGACTTCAGAATAACTCCAACTGAAGGCATCACTGCTCCAAAAATGTCCCCTATTATTTCAGAAAAACGTGCTCCTCTCTAATTACGTATTAGTCCATTCTTTATTTCATTGATTCTATAATTCTTATCCCAATGATATATTTTTTTTAAATACTATGCCTAAATAACAACATCCATACCAATGTGCAGGCAACCTCTAGTAGGCAGTCTTACCACACACATATATTCCTGGAAAAACAGGATCAGTTTCTCCTTTCAGTCCCCATCCTCCTGTTATTAGAAAGGTATGATCACATTCACTAGAACCAATGAAATAATTGTTATATTCAGTCTTTTGTCTAAGAAAACAAAGCTTACCTTTATGATACCAGTCTAGGGTCATGGCAGCGTAAGTCTCGCCTTTCTTATAATCTCCTTCCCTGAAAGCCCATGGAGGTACATGAGAATTTTGCTCAGCAGTTTTTCTCTGATAATCTTGCCTTCTATCTTCTACCATGTTAATGAATTCTATTTCTTCAAACCGTAAACTACAAATGAGGTTGTGTCTAAGTGCATATACTGTATCTATTGTCTGTGTAGTATGAGAACATTCTCCATATTCTGCATTTCTAGCACTATATATTCTATTCATGTTCTTTCTAATGTGAATTTCTGAAAATACTATATCCATGTTAGAGTAGAAATATTGCAAACTTCCCTTCTCATAAAACAAACTAGTTAAGACACTACAAGACACACCATATGTTAAAGGTAGGTGATGATAGGTCACCCCCTCTGAGACTGACAATGGTAAGTGCATGCACATGTAACAATCTCTCGCATCGATTGTGTCAACATATTCATACAACAACTTTGTAAAGATATTTAATGAAAAGTCATTAATCGATATATTATGATGATAGATGCGGTCATCTTTCATCTTCACTATATTAGTATGCAAGTCTTATTTTAGAATTTTAGAATCTACTTTTTCACTCATCACACCATTAGTATTATTTTTGTGATTAGTTACCATTAAGACAGGCACAACAATACTAAGGGGCCGATTCCGATCCGGGTCGGAAGGGCACCAAACGCGATCTGGCCGGAAAAACTACGAGCCGTACGAGTGTTTTCCACCCGACTCGTACAGCTGTACGAGCGAGCTAGTACGATGCGAGCTACGTAAAAATCACTGACCGAGTCGTTTCCTGGTCCAAACTGCTCCGTAAGTCTCGGCCGTAAGCTAACCGTGGCGTGCAATGGATGCGATTTACGACTGAGCCAGTATGATTCACGCGTCGGACAGCCGCTGCGAGCCGAAGTGTCCGGCTCGCAATACGTCCTGGAAGTTGCCTTTGGGGGTCCGTGTCAGACCCCCTATCACCCGCAGCCCTACACGGGCACAGTCGGACACAGGGGGAGACCCAAGGGTCTCCCCAACACAGGCATGTACGTGGCGAATGGCACCGATGCGTACCCAGTGTAGGGGGTGCCCTTGCGCGAGACGTACCCATTCAGTCAATGGGAGCCCATGTACGCGTCGTACGACCGGCTCCCATTGACTTTTATGGGAGTCCGACCGAACCGAGTCCGGCAGCATACGGCCGCATCATACTCGCTCAGTCGGACTGCAGGACTCCGGCTCGGTCGGAAAACACTCCGGATCTGGATCGGTCGGAGAGCTTTCCGACTCGGAATCGGACCCTTAGTGTTAATCACACCAACATTAGTAGTAAAATACTAAATAAGCAAGCATTAATACATCTACGTTTAAAACTACGATTTTGATGTCCAGTCTCTGCCGTATTTGCCATTTTCTAGATAAAAATTTGTATAAATTCTAAAAAAAACGAAAAAAAAACGATGGAAAACTAACTAAAAATTCTTTCTTTTTTGCCCACTATTTTTCTTTTTTTTTATATCTTCTTCTTCAGATCTCTGCTCTATTTTTCCTCAATTCTTTTAATGAATTCTCAAATTTCTGCACTTTAATTTACACATTTCTTTAAGGTGGTTCAAAACCATTTCCTTTACTCGTGTTTTCTTTGCTCTGATCTGTATTTTCAATTTCTTCCAACACTACATATGTCCATTCTGGAGCTGTGTATTTCTTGTTCAGAACTCTTAATCTTTTCGTTTTCCGAACTGATTCTTCTTCTGATTCACTTTGCTGAGTCTGATCTGGTACTATAATTATCATGTCTGGTGATTTTTGTTTGAGAGTGTATTTCAGTCTTTTCACTCCTTTTGGCCACTCATCACCTTTTCTCGCTTTCTTTCTTTGAACTGCTTCTTCTTCATCAGTGTCAAGATCACAAGTTCTCTTACTCAGTCCTTTTCTCTGTTGTACTTGCTCTTGATTTTCACTCAACACTTCTCCATTGTCTCCTTCAACGTCAGTCTTACGAGACCCAGTAGCTGGTGCCCATTTTATTCAATTCTTTCCCTGTTCAATCATGTGTTCAACATCTTCAGAATCTATAACTTTAGACTCTGTTGCTTTACGTTCTACAGCTTCTGGTTCATCTTGTCTCGCCACCAGTTGGCGCTCTTCTTCTTGTCTTTCAAGTGGACTTGGGACTCTTCTTGTATGACCTGCGTGTATCCAATTCGGAAAGCCACCAGACTTCACTACTGTCGTCGTCACCAGTATTACCTGGTAAGGGCCATGCCACCTAGGTTCCAGACACAACTTTCTCACATGCTTCTTCACCAGGATCCACTCACCTGGAATTAAATAATGTGCTTGCTCCTGCTGTGTTGTGGTTGCAATTTCTCCAACCTGATGAGACACAGAATGCACCACATCAGCCAATCTTTTTCAAATATCAAGCACTAGATCATCAGTAATATTCATCAGTTGATTTGCTGGTACAATCGGCTGTCTCATTGCTCTCCCCAATATAACTTCATGTGGTGATAATCCAGTCTTTTTATCAGGAATGCTTCTCAGACACATCAATACCACAGGTAAAGCATCTGGCCATATCAGTGTTGTGGATGCACACACCTTCGACAATCTGGATTTGATAGTGCCATTAATTTGCTCGAGCATGCCTGAGGCTTCTAGTCGATAGGCTCAATGCAGCTTTTGCTCAAATCACAAATCATCCAAATTATTTCATTATTAAAATGTGTACCTCTATCCATTTCTAAAGAGACTGGAAATCCAAATCTACGAATGATCTCTCTCAAAAGCAATTTAGCAACTGCTAAACTATCATTTCTTCTTGTTGGATATGCTTCCACCCAACGAGAAAATGGACAAACCACAACCAACACATATTTTAGTCCATTACAAGGGGAAAGTTCGATAAAATCTGCTTGTAACCTAGTAATAGGTCCGGCTGCTTTTCCAGTGCGCCCCCAACTAACAACAGTTTTTCTACCTGGATTTTGCTACTGGCACACTACACACCTCTGGCATAAAATGTCTGCAATAACCCTAAACTTGGGGTTGTACCATGACTGTTTGAAGAATCTAATCATAGCATCTCTTCCCACATGAGTTATTCCATTGTACATCCTTGCCATCTGTGAAAGTAAACAGTCTGTAATTACTGGCCTTTCATCCACATACACCCATATTTCATCTTCAGATCTCATTGTACGTCCTGATTTTATCCAAAGTTCTTTTTCTTCCTCACTGGCTTCTTCCTGCAACTGTCTAACTTCATCCCATGTTTCAACTGTAGAGAACATCAAGTGACAATTTGTATTCTTTTTCTCTGTTCCTTTATTAATTTAAACTATGTTTTGTGCACAGAAATGAGCAACTTGATCTGCGTATCTGTTCCCACTGGTCACATAATCATTTCCTGATTAATGTGCTGGACATTTGACCACTGCAATCTCTTTGGGCAATTGTAATGCATTTAGCAAATCTTTCACATCTTTACTATTTCTAAATAGGGATCCTGAAGAAGTCAGAAATCCACGTTGCATCCACAATTGACCAAAATCATGCACCACCCCAGAACCATATTGACTATCCGTAAATATGGTTACTCTCAAATTTTTGACAATTATGCCAGCCCTGGTTAAAGCGACCAATTCAGGAATTTGTGCTGAATTTATCCCTTTTAGACAAGATGCTTCAAGAACCATGGCCACTGTGCATACAGCATATGAAGCACCAAAACACCTTTCTCATCTCTCAGACAAGAACCATCTACAAACATCACACAATCTGATTCTGACAATGGTACATCTTTTATGTCAGGCCTTGGTTTCGTACACAACTCTGTCACATCCAAACAATCATGTTCTGCTTCATCTTTTACTTCTTCACAACTTGAACTCGGCAACAAAGTTGCTGGATTCAGTGTCATACATCTTGTCCCTGTCACATTTTCAGCACCCAAAATCACTCTCTCATATCTAGTCAAACGACTACTCGTCATGTGTTGAGTCCTCGTTCGTGTCAACAAAATTTCAACAGAATATGGTACATACACTCTCACTGGATGTCCCATCACAATTGATTTGCTCTGCTCTAGACTCACACAAGCAGCAGCCACTTCTTTCGAACTACTTGGCAATGCTGCAGCCACTGAGTCCAAAGTAGCAGAAAAATATGCCACCAGACGTCGTGACATTCCATGTGTCTGTGTCAAGACTGGAGTGCACACCCATCTCTCTCACAACAGAACAATTCAAATTCTTTGCTATAATCTGGCATACCCAATGCAGGTACTCGACAAAGACTATTTCGCAACTCAACAAAAGCCGTCATGCTTTGTTCATTCAATTGTATTGGATCGACTACATCTTTGTGAGTCAATCTCTGTGGTGGCTTGGCAATCAGTGAAAAACCACTGATCCACTGTCTACAGTATCCAACCATGCCCAGAAACATTCAAATTTCTTTCTGTGTTCTTGGAGGACCCATTTGCAAGATCACAGTAATTCGATCTTGTGATACTTTCCTGACTCCTTTTTCAATTTTGTGTCCCAAATATTGAACTTCTTTTTGACAAAACTGTAATTTTGCTGGTGACACTTTATGCCCACCTACTGCCAAATGGTTCAGGGCTCTATTGTATCTGTCACACATGCTTCTCGTGTCTTCGATGCTACCAATAGGTCATCTATATATTGAACCAATACTGAGTCTTCTGGCATAACCAAGGCCTCCAGACACTTTTTCAGAATCTGATTAAAAATCAAAGGACTTTCTGTATACCCTTGAGAAACTCAGCACCCAAGCCAAAATATGGTCTCCAAACCGGAAAGAAAAAAGATATTGGTTATCCGGATGCAGGGGTATTGAGAAAAATGCTTGGCACAAATCAATTACTATGAACCATTCTGCACCACAGGGAATTTGGTAAAGAATTACTGCTGGATTGGGCATTATTGGACAACAAGGTACCACAATCTTATTAATCTTTTTCAAATCTTTCACAATCCTATATTTGACGCTCGGTTTCTTTAATTCCCATACTAGGTGAATTACAAGGACACCCTAGAACCTCTCTCAGAATACCCTGCTCAATCATTTGCTCAATTACAGGAGTAACTCCCTCAATAGTCTCAGGACTCATTTTATAGTGTGGTGTTTTTGGAAATTCTGCACCCTGTTTAACCAAAATTTGAATAGGATCAACACCCTTCATCAATCCGATGTCTTTCCCTGAGAAATCTCACACATCAGCTGTCACTGTGTCTCTCAGTTCAACATGCAAGTCATTCGCTGTAAATAAAGGATACAAATCATTCAGTTCTGTCCCTTGCTTTACTAACATCACCTTAAAAGCAACATCCTTATCTGACGTTTGAAGAGCAATACCATCTGGTGTACAATAGATGGTGCAATTCATTTCACACAGTAAGTCCCTACCTAAAAGGTTCACCGGACTTGTATCACTTACTACAAACTGATGCAATCGCTGAACTTTCCAATATGAACCTCCATTGGTGTGGTCAATGGAGTCTTAATATGCTTATTTGAGACTCCTACGACTGCTACGACTTGGATAGTTTCTCCCAAGAGGGGTAGGTTCAGAATTTTTGCTGCTCTCACAGTAGAACGGGTAGCACCAGTGTCCACAAGGAATGTAATATCATTACCTTCCACTTTCCCATCCACAAAAGGACCCTACCACTAGAGATGCGCTAAGCACGCACTCTTCCTCCCCCCCAGGCACCGTCATTGAGATGAATCTGAATCACTCTCAGGACACTGCAACCAATATTGTGAAACCATTTGCACATTTTGATTCTTACCAACTTGTTCACCCACATGAAAACCAGCATCCGCACTGTATCTTTGTACCTGAGCATTCACATTATTTGGCATAGGAGCTTGAGGCCCTAGTACCTGTTGTACCTGTTGTACCTGTGGTGTACCTACCTGTTGCTGCTGCAGTTGTTGATTCACAACCACTTCATTCTGCATCTGTGGATTGAAATTTTGAACAATTCCATTATTTCCTAACAAAGACTTACACTCGTTCTTTCAATGTCCCAACCTGCCGCATCCATGACACGGATATTTCTTTTTCATCTATTCTTTATTACCCTTACCTCTACCTTTTCCCGGTAATTGCACTTGAACACCACTATTCGGTACAATATTCATAGGTACCTGACTATTTTGAAAATTCTGATTCTGCCCTTTCATCTGAAAACCTGTTTGCAAACGATCAACAAAATTCCCATTTTTCTGCTGTGCCACTTTCACATCATTTTCTCTTTCAATTTCTTATGTCTTGATTCAATACCATCACTACAGTACTTCGCATACCTCAGAATTTCGTCCACTGTCTTATTCTGCCAACAATCAAATGCTGCTGAATCATATTACTAATCTCTGGTTTTAGACCAAACACAAACCTATAGACAAAATGACCCATGTCTTTATCAGTTATACTTTCAAAACCACTATACTTTTTAAACACTTGTAAAAGCCTTCTCATAATAACATGTACTGATTCTTTTGATTCCTGTGTCGTCCTATCAATCGTAACCCAATCCGTTTCTTTTGGGGAAATCTTACTCTTCAAATAAGTAAACACTTGATTATATTTCTTCATCACTTCTTCTGATGGGGCTCCAGTTTTAACAACTCTGGGATGTTCTTCTTTTGGCCAATCAACTGTAATCTTACACTCAGTCCATTAGTCAGCTGGAACTACAATAACAAACAAACCATCCAAATCTTTCTACAAGACCTTTGAAACCTTTACAAATCACTCTACCTGTTTGTACCACTCTACAGGCTTTTCTTTCCACCTGGAAAATTCATTCGTAAAACACAACATATCCTGTCTTGACCAAGGAATGTGAACATATCCACCATCTGGAACTTCTCTCATTGGATATATCATTTCAGCAGGTTCTGTCTCCCTTAACAAAAGTAAAGGACATGCAGTCACGCCCTTACTTGCAAGTATTTCTTCTTTCTTTTTCACCCATCTACCTTTCCGTCATTCTACATCACCCCATCTTCTCAAAGTATTTATCAACTCCTCTATCTGCCATCGTTTACCGGATGCATTCAAACTTTCCAGATCCTTGTCACTAAAATCCAATCTTTTGCACAGCTTTAGATTTTTAATATCCACTCCATATTCTTGTGCAGCTTCTGCCAATTTCTCATGCAAATGCTTCGCTCTCAATGTAATGTTTTTACACAAAAACAACTCGTCGTCCTGATACTTACGATGGGCCATATTATCAAGGAGCGGCGATAACATTATCACCGCTTTAGCGGCAGGAAACTGCCGCTAAAGTGGCAATAATGGGCTTGATAATATGCCCTTGTGAATTCCCATAGAAGCCCAGGTTCTGGTGTGAACCTGGGCTTCTATGGGAATTCACAAGGGCATATTATCAAGCCCTTTATCGCCGCTTTAGCGGCAGTTTCCTGCCGTTCCTTGATAATATGGCCCTCAATCTCTCAGGACTAATTGTACCAATAATCATTTCTTCTAAATCTACTCTCAGTCTACTTAAATCTGTACTCAATTTGGACTTATGAGGTGCCATTCTTGTTATCCATTCATGTAACTCCTCTGGTGAAGGTCCCACTGAACCTGAACCTCCTGATATCAAAGTTGTTTCTTGCACATTCATCAATAATTTTCTAGGATCTGTTTGTACACTCCTTTTTGGTGTTTCAGTTACATTTCCATTCACTGGAAGATCCATCAATGATGTACCCATCTCATTTGACTCCGATCCACTAACAGTCCTGACACCATTCACTGGAACAGTCAATGCATGTACTCTAGAAATATTTTGACCCTCATTATATAATGTTACTATAGGACCAATTGTCACTGGAACTGACAACGCTTCTGCATTTAGGCTCTTCTGATTAATTTTCTGAGTGAGGAAATATGAATTTTGTGATCAGTTATGTCCCCTATCGTAGACCCCAACGGCTCCATGTGCATGCTATAAGTACATGTATGTTCCCTCCTGCTCCAGTTTTGAAGACGCAAATATATGTGCGTCCACCGTCAACATGTCCTCTTTCAGATCCACCATGAATGGGCCAGATATTCCATTCCTAAGTATGAAAGGCCACCGACTTTATGTGGTTCACTTTCCACATTTTACAGATTCAGGCGAGTAGGCCCGAATTCTGTCATCAAGCCTTTTCCTGCCTTCTGCTTCTGAAAGCTCCAGTCTGAGCCTGCATCTGTATCCATGAACTTTGTCCTACTCCCTGCGCGGCTAACGGTGACTGATCCAGCATATTGCCTGCCAAAAACTGTATTTCACCTTCAAGATTATCTACTCCGCTCCTCATCTGATGCATTCCTGTCTAGTAGTTTAGGTAAACATTCCTCCAGCTACCGTGCAAAGGGCCAGGCCTCGCTGTCCTCATGCAAGTAATTCATAGCCCTGTTACCATGGAATATTCCTACCCCCTCGCATCTAGTGTAGACACTTAGACGCTTGTACACGCACTAACAGTCAGTATAGAATAGATTCTATCCTAGAGACCTCTCCTTTTGGATAACACAGTTCTTTAAACATAGGATATTAGATATGATTTGGGATTAGGTTGACATGACCCCCAGACTTCTGTCTCCACATGTAGAGCTAAATGTCAAATCCCCTTCACCCTCTAGTTGCATGTCAATCACACGTCATGCGGCTGCGCGCGCATCTCTGCCAAATATTTCTGCTGACATTGCAGGATTCTCTTATGGATCCACCCACTTGTGACATCATGTATAATGACGTTTTATTAAATTACGCCCATATGACCGCCTCTATTAGTTACGTATGCACCTTTTATCTATACTATCAGCTGTTACGCCTCTTGCATCTGTTTCACTGTAATGTATTTTCTATAAAACTGCCTATCTGTCAATAATGTATGCCCTTCCTTCCTGAACTTTCGTGGTGATGGAATAGAAAGCCTACAATTCGAATTGTATTCCTTTGTATAGGAATAAAGCCTTTTAAAACCTCTAATACCACGGATTCTGCCTCTTATATTTACTGAGTTATTCTTAATAGACTTTACCGCATAAAAAATAGTACCGGTAATGAAATATTTACCACATAAATTGGCGCCCGAACACGGACACTTTCTCATCTCACGCGCCGGCGGTGCGTTGCAGGCCCGGTCTCCTGCCACAGCTGAACGGACAAAAACGCGTACCTGCAGGATTTCCTGTATCTCCCTCCGGCCAAGCGGGGACGACTGAGGCTGCGATCAACACCCAGACGAGGCGGTGAGAAGTGCGAAGTATCCCGACCAGAGCCTAGCTGAGAGAGCAAGATCCGAGGTATACAGAGGCCCACCAGGTTCCGAAGTTCCGAGTCCAGTCGAGTCGAGTCCAGTCCGGTCCAGTTTCAGTTCCGTTTCCGAGGCCTTCCGTTCCGAGCTACCCGGTGAGTACCATTACCGGGGAGGCATTTAACGTGCACATAGTCTGTGCCGGTCAAGACGGGTTTGGGTACACAAATCCGGTCTGCACTGTTTTAGCAGTGTATCTGTACTGTTTAGCAGTATATATAGTATGTTTTGCATATAAATAAGTATAAATAAGTATTATCTAGTGTCAGTATTATGTCAGTAACTAGTTTTCTATTAGTTATCATTGTTCGTAAAACTGTTAAGTGTTAAATGTCTTAAATACGTTCTATATATTGTGGTGTGAATGACTGTTCATTATTGTGTTTTCTTGTATAAAGTGTGTTCTAGTAATAAGGTCTAAAAATGCCGCTCTTTTCAAAACTAAGACAGATCAAAACTAGAAAAGGTGTACTCGAAGAAGCTGTTCCCATCCCACCTAGGGACACTCCAGGGTACTTTATGTATCTAAAGCATGGCCTAGATGCCGTATTATTCCTTGATTTATGGGTGGACTACACCAAAGACTTACCAGAGAGTCAGAAATGGCCCGCAGCGGGGACCTGGGATGCAGATTGCATCATGAGAGTAGAAGAAGAATTATGGAAAAAGAAAGCCAGACAGTCACAGAAAGATGCCATTGAATTATGGCGTAAAGAATCATATAGACGAACAGAAAAAGCACTCAGACAGGAAGAGAAAGGTAGAGAGAATTCAAATAAAACCCGAGAAAATCTATTACTTGAGGAAGGTACCCGAGTAAAATCAGAACAAGTAGATAGACAAAGAAACACTCTTATGAATGGTATGTATCCTCTTCTGGCCGAAGGGTTACCTAAGGCTACCCCGGAAATACCAAAAGACTTAACTCCTCCATTGCTCCCGATAAAAGCACATCCCAAAACACATCCCAAAACAGCAAAGGACGTTTTCCTTTCCTCCTATTTAGATGACGCAGCTCCCGAGTATGCTAATGCCATACCACCCACACCGCTTGCCGATGGTGTTCAACACCAAGAGCATTCGTCTGTATCCCTGCAACTACAAACTCCTACACAAGTTCCAACAGGTCCGTCCGTTTCTACAGTTTTTCCCGCATCTACAATCTCGATCCTACGTCCAACGAATCCTTTCGTGCCTAGCACCTCAGATGGTGCTACAGGAGGTACGACAGACATGTTTGCCACACCGCCGCGAAATAAACAGACCCTTAGAGATTTAGCACTCCAACGTACACCCCAACTAGCGACATCCGACATGTTTAAAGAACAGCTTGTGGATTGTAGATACGACCCAGTACCAGGTAGACAGGATAAATTGCTCATATCCTCACTACGTATAAGACGAGCTACATTATATTTAATGACGATACCAGGAATGGGTGAACACCTAGACGAAATATATCGCTTTGTCCAAACAGGGCGAGGTCCAGAAAGTATTAACGAAGCTATGGAATACCAGAAAGTGGATGTCCAAAGACAACTACTACGTTTTTTCATAAATTGTGTAATTAGGAATCAAGACAGACCTGGGGCAGATCACGATACCATGCAAAGACTTGCCAAATGGGGTCAGAACATATCAGAAGAGAAACATGATAGACAGGCGTGTATAATCGCCATGTGTCGAAAGATCCGCAAGGAAGTAGAACGAATACATAAAGAAAGACGAGAAACAGACAGAGTAGAATCAGAAGAAGACGAGGAGCAAGAATCAGAGCAATTAGAAACGATAGCTTATGTAGGTAGAGGAAGACCCCATAACAATACTAGAGGTTTTAACGACCCGATACGTCCAATACGTCCAGAATATAATAGACATTTTCCAAACCCTATGTTAAATACAAAATCCCCTGAACACCTATTTCAAGCCGCTGATAAATTACTCCGAGATCGAAGGGGGTACCACATGCTCGATTCCATGGACGAACAAGAATTAGCCAGGTCAGCAGTACAATGGGCTGACAGTCCCGGTGAATACAATGATGATGTACTTGCACACACGTTTCTGAATCTTGACCCATACGAACAGCGTTTGGCTAGTATATACATGATTCAACACCTCCTTATATTATATAAAAGCCAACACTCCGATCCAGGACCCTTACCTGACATATTGACAGAACTACTCACGAATATATGGAGAGGGTCAGGTACTGATTTGATTAAGGAAATTCTAGAATCCCGAAACCAATATTTAAATTTCGTATGCCCAGAACACGTTCCAGTTCCCATTATGGGAAGAAAAATGTATCACATAGATAGACAGAACCCGTTACGCGAAGTGCACCCAATTAGAGGTGACGGTGATAATTTTACACGCGTATTTGTGTACACGCCTATAACTAAATTGGAATTATTAGAAATGAAGAAAGTAATACCCAGCCATGACAAGGATCCAGCAGGTTTCCACCGTGAGATAAAAGACATGTTACTCATGGGAGAGTATACCTACCCCGATATTATGAAAATATTAAAAGTCCTACTACCCGCCGGTGTTTACGAGAAACTCAAAGAAAAAGAATGGGAGGTGGGAGACCAAAAGATAGATTGGACAGCATTAGAAAACGAAGAAAAGGCCCGAGCTGCAGGAGCAGGGCTTGGGGAAAAGACTACAGCACTAGCAGGATTACTAATACAGGTACTGCCACGTTTATTAACTACGAAAAAGGAAGACTGGGGTGCAATCTCAGCCTGTAAACAAAAACCAGATGAAGACACTAGTGATTTCTATTCCCGATTTGAAAAATGTTTTGGTATAAATAGTGGCATAAAAGCAAGTAGCGAGTCATATCCACATCTGTTTGTGACAAAATTAGTTGAAAATTCTCTGCTACAAGTCAAGAATAGAGTATTGAAATTCGAAAGTACCTGGCAAGGTAATACCCCATCACAGATGTTACAGATGTTACAATATCATCACAATAGAATTAGAGAAGAACAAGAACACGAACAAAGACGTATGAAAGATACAAAAATGAAAATGCTTGTTGCACAGTCAGTTCCAGCCGATGGTCCTCAAAAGGGTGATTCCGCAGGTCCTACGAAAGGGACATGCAACTATTGTAAACAACAAGGTCATTATATACACGATTGTCCAGTCCTGAAACATAATATTGCCACAGGTAGAACACAGGAAAGACCACGTCCACCTAGACAGGATCAGAATCAACAACAAATACCTCAGCATGCACAACCTAGGTTAGTTCCGCAACAATTAGCTCCGCAACAGGCAGCTCCACAACAGATCGTAGCACCACCACAAGCGCAGCCTATTGCTGCAACACAAGCAACAACACAACAGATGTATCAGTACGCACAAACAGATTATCCCGATTATCAGCGATACTCATGAGATAGCCTAGAGAGGGAAGTTGGCTTACCCCTTATAGAGGTTCCTGTAGACCAAGAGGGACCTTATGTCCATAGTGAACTATTAGGGGAAGACAGAAAGTTTTTACTTGATACAGGGGCAAGCAGAACAACTATAAGACGCAGTGAAGTTCCAGGGGCACCCCTCTCAGGCTCACAGAATATTTCCCTTGGATTCTCAGGAAAACCTATAATAAATGACGTAACACAACCTCTTCCACTTACGGTCGGTCCATTGACATGTACTACAGATTTATTGCTTACTAAATCATGTCCAGAAAACTTGTTAGGCATAAAAACATTGAAAGCTCTAGGAGCCATAATATGTTGTTCTCCGGAAGGAGTACGACTATTTTTACGTGACTTTAAAGGTCACTACGTGTCCAGAGACATGGATCACCGACTGCAGAATTTACCTACACATTTATGGGCACAAGGCCCCACTGATGTTGGTTGCATGAATATTACACCATATCGTGTCACACTAAAAACAGGAATAGTACTACCACGAATGCGACAATACAAGTTACCACCAGATGCTGTAGTGGCTTTACTGCAAATCATTGACGAGCTCATTGCACAAGGAGTAGTTGTCGAAACCGACTCCAATGTATGTAATTCCCCGATAATTCCGATTCTTAAAAGAACGGATCCAAAGGCACCACCAGTATATCGATTAGTTATTGATCTGCGCGAATTAAATAAATGTATTGTACCACAATACCCTGTGGTCCCAGATATCTCTTCATTACTCACAGCTATTGACTCAGAAGCAACGTTCTTCACTGTAATTGATCTCAAGAATGCTTTCTTTAGTGTCCCAATAGATCCGGAAAGTCAATATCTGTTCGGATTCAGTCTAAATGGACGAAGTTTTAAATTCACACGCGCACCTCAAGGATTTATAGAAAGCCCCAGCATCTATAGCCAAGCACTGAAACGAGAACTTGACAGTATCCACATGCCAGTTAACACTGCCTTGCTTCAATATGTCGATGATCTGCTGATCACCGCCCGAAGCGAACCTGAATGTGAAAAAGCGTCACTGACGGTTTTGAAATTTCTGGCCGACAAGGGGCACAAGGTGTCCCCTTCTAAGCTGCAATTCTGTGTCCAGCGAGTTGTTTACCTTGGGCACTCGCTGTCCAAGGAGGGAAGGCAGCTTACACCCGACCGCATCCAGTTAATTGCCAACATGTCAGCACCCAAGACACAAAAGGAGGTGCGGGCTTTTATAGGCCTCACCTCATACTGTAGGCAGTGGATCCCTCAATATGCATTTCTAGCAAAACCACTCATCCAATTGACAACACAGGAGGCAGCCATATCGACTGTCCTCCCTTGGACTCAAGAACACACACGCCTTTGAAAGCTTAAAGAAAGCTTTATGCCGAGCACCTGTTTTAGCAACACCATGTTACAATAAACAGTTTACACTCTTTGTTACAGAACGCGAAGGTACTGCCTTGTCAGTACTCACTCAGGAACAAGCAGGATCACACAAACCATGTGCTTATTTCTCTAGTACATTAGATCCAGTAGCTCAGGCTCTTCCTGCGTGCCTGAAATCGGTGGCAGCAACAGCTTTAGCTATCAGACAAAGCGATGCCATAGTGTTAGGACACCAATTGACAGTACAAGTACCACACGCAGTAGAGGTTCTCTTGAACCGCACACAAACACAACACTTGACTATAGCGAGACTCACCGGTTACGAATTGACATTGTTTCAGCCACACATAGAAATCAGACGTTGTAATACGTTAAATCCTGCCACACTGTTACCAGTAGGCGGAACAGATCCATTGGCACATGATTGTGTCGAAGTCATTACTATCACGGCGAAACCTAGACAAGACTTGACAGACATCCCTTTGTCAGATCCAGACTTGACATTGTATGTAGATGGGTCATGTATGAGAACAAGTACAGGAGAGTTGGTGGCCGCTTACGCAGTCACAACAGACACTGAAGTCATTGAAACAAATTGTATTAACACTTTGTCAGCTCAAGCAGCAGAGCTCATCGCTCTGACACAAGCCTGTATTCAAGCCAAAAATAAGAAAGTCAATATATATACAGATTCCCGTTATGCATTCGGAGTCGTCCATGACTTCGGCGTACTGTGGCGAGAGAGAGGTTATTTAACTTCTCACGGTGCCCACATCCAACACGGACCCCTCATTCAAGCCCTATTAGACGCGATTCATCTACCTACTGTAATATCGATTATGAAATGCAAAGCCCACACAAAAGTTACCGATATCATTTCTCAGGGTAATGACCTAGCTGACAGAACAGCTAAACAGACTGCTCAGAATCAGACTCACACAACTGACACGACAAAGACAATAGTTCCGACACCAACAGATTGCATGACAGTTAAGGATCCCGCCCTTGATGTAATTGACATACAGACACATGCTACACCAGAAGAAATAAAGAAATGGACTGAATTAGGAGGGATCCAAACGGATCAAGGATGGATGACGAAGGAAAAATCTATATGGTTTCTTCCCGACTCAATGGTTCAAGTCATCATTAACACAATACATAGTCCAGCGCACCTAGGAGAAAAAGCTATGCTAGACAGCATTCAACACATTTGGTTCAACAAACACTTGCGAGCAGCAGCTAAACAAAAAGTTCGTACCTGTATGATATGTTGTCAGTTTAATCCAGGTAAAAGCATCCCCGTAGAGCAGGGTGGATTTCAACCTCCCGATCATGCTTTTGAAGTCCTCCAGATGGATTATATCCAGATGGAACGATGTCGAGGATTCAAATATGTTCTCGTAGTTGTCTGTGCTCTTTCCCGTTGGACAGAAGCATACCCGGTTTCAGATTACACTGCCCCGACTACTGCCAAACAGTTAGTTCGAGAATTCTTCCCACGGTACGGTTTACCACGTGTTGTCTACTCAGATAACGGCCAGCCGTTCTCATCCGAATTAATGAAACACGTTTCCCTTTTGTTAGGCTACCAATGGAAATTCCACTGTGTCCGGCATCCTGAGGCAGCAGGTCTCGTGGAATGCCATAATCAAACTCTGAAAATTAGATTGTCCAAAATATGTAGAGAAAAAGGAGTCGATTGGATAGTAGCCTTACCAGTTGCGCTCTTTTACATGAGAATGGTAGCACATTCTCGAACAGGGCTATCCCCGTACGAGGTGATCTTCGGTAGACCACCAAATATGTGGGGGACGCCTATACCTCGCAAAATCACTGATGTTGACTGTAATATGCTGACAGATTACCTGGCTTCCTTGATGTCTGCACTACAATCTTGTCGTTCACAGGTAGCCGCAGCTTTTCCCGATAATACTGAGGTGAAGCCCCATGACGTGGTTCCTGGTGACCTGGTTTTGGTCAGGAATTTCGACCGGAAGACCCAACTGGATCCTAGGTGGAAGTCACCGAAGTTAGTTCTACTCACTACAAGGACAGCCGTGAAGATCGAGGGACGGAAAGGGTGGTTGCACTCGAGTCATATCAAGAAATTTTATGGACTACCATCCAGTGTGAATACTCAACCCTGTATTCCCTCACAGACAGACTCAAAGCTCCCCTTGGTTGAGCAGTCGAACTCAGAACTTTACAAACTAAAATTGAGGTCTAGTAAGTCAGACAATTTGATTGTTTAAGTCCTCTCCAAGGTGAATCGGTTGAATTTGTCTCTGACATGTATCCTCTAGACCGGAATAGAGAAAGAAATCAACAGATGCAGCTTAAGAAGCATGCATATTGTAAATCACTTCGTAGTCATTGCACAGTAACATTATTAATTTTGTTTTTTCTAAGTCTTCTGATTATCTTTTCTAGCATACTATTGCACATGTATTACCCTATTTTTAAGCGTATTTACAATGTAACTGCAGAACATTCTTTTAGCGAATTACCTCCGCATGAGTTGTCCTATAGAGTTCGCTGCGCAACAACACATTCATTAGTATGTTACATCATTCTCATCAGACCAGCAATGCCACAAATTGTTGGATATGTGGCCGACTCCCTCCCTATCAGAACTATAAGGGAGTTTTGCCCCTCTTCCCTTATCCATTCACACACAATGGCTCCTGTGGAGCATGGTTTAGTTTGATTAATTCCCTAGATTCAAATTCCGCAGTTTATCAAGACAACTGGGTATGGGGAAACCTGAACCTAGTTTTGCTTAAAGTCTGCTACCCTAACAAGGAGGGACTTCCCAGAAGAACAGGAACTGATCTAGAAAATGAAGTATATGGATTAGGTAATTTTACACTTAACCTCATGATCCTGAACGTTGAATCTGAAGCTACACCAATCTTGCCCGCCATGTCAGTATTCCCAGTAAAAGGGGAATTATGTGTAAGAAAGAATGGTTCCATACACATGGGCCATAGTAAATGCACCACTGTAATAAAATTCAGTGATCAAGGCAAGTCTACATTTAGAGCTTCTCGCCATTCCTACTTTATATGTGGCCAGACCGCATATATACGTCTACCTCTAGATTGGGATGGTACCTGTTACATAGCATTCCTTCTGCCACCTGTTTTCCTAGCTCCTCCTGATTATCATAGAAATACCCATTTAGTGCACAATAGACAGCAGAGAGATCTCCCAATTGTCGATTACACTGAAACAGCATGGGAAAAATACACAGATTTCAATAAAGGTTTCTTTCCCTATATAGGTACAGTCACTAATAGTAAGCTGATACGTAGATTAACCAGAACCCTTGAAGCAGTAGTGAACGAAACTATTTCCGCCTTAGGCAATTTAACAGAAGAGCAGTCTGCTATGCGGATTGTTGTGCTTCAAAATCGTCTTGTCCTTGACGTCATCCTGGCCGATAGGGGCGGAGCTTGTAGGGTCATCGGATCAAGTTGCTGCATTTTCATACCAGAAAATTCGCCGTCAGTATATAAAGCCATAACTCGCCTTCATAAGATTGTAAGCCAGATACACCAGAGTCCAGGCACCTGGACTTGGTCCGGTTGGTTATGGGGCGTGTTGTCAGCCTGGGGATGGAGAATCCTATCCTTCCTAGGTATTGGCTTTCTCATACTATTCAGTTGCTGCTTATGTCTACAATGTGGGCCAGCGATTTGTGGTCTGTGTGCCACCTCGTGTATCCCACATCCAAGTTTTCGTTCGAGATCCCGGAAGAAGAAAGAAGAACAAATGATGCTATATGAACAGATCGATGGATTGATGAAGATCGATATCTCCTGAGGGTCCGTAGGGGACAAGGAGGGAATGAGGAAATATGAATTTTGTGATCAGTTATGTCCCCTATCGTAGACCCCAACGGCTCCATGTGCATGCTATAAGTACATGTATGTTCCCTCCTGCTCCAGTTTTGAAGACGCAAATATATGTGCGTCCACCGTCAACATGTCCTCTTTCAGATCCACCATGAATGGGCCAGATATTCCATTCCTAAGTATGAAAGGCCACCGACTTTATGTGGTTCACTTTCCACATTTTACAGATTCAGGCGAGTAGGCCCGAATTCTGTCATCAAGCCTTTTCCTGCCTTCTGCTTCTGAAAGCTCCAGTCTGAGCCTGCATCTGTATCCATGAACTTTGTCCTACTCCCTGCGCGGCTAACGGTGCCTGATCCAGCATATTGCCTGCCAAAAACTGTATTTCACCTTCAAGATTATCTACTCCGCTCCTCATCTGATGCATTCCTGTCTAGTAGTTTAGGTAAACATTCCTCCAGCTACCGTGCAAAGGGCCAGGCCTCGCTGTCCTCATGCAAGTAATTCATAGCCCTGTTACCATGGAATATTCCTACCCCCTCGCATCTAGTGTAGACACTTAGACGCTTGTACACGCACTAACAGTCAGTATAGAATAGATTCTATCCTAGAGACCTCTCCTTTTGGATAACACAGTTCTTTAAACATAGGATATTAGATATGATTTGGGATTAGGTTGACATGACCCCCAGACTTCTGTCTCCACATGTAGAGCTAAATGTCAAATCCCCTTCACCCTCTAGTTGCACGTCAATCACACGTCATGCGGCTGCGCGCGCATCTCTGCCAAATATTTCTGCTGACATTGCAGGATTCTCTTATGGATCCACCCACTTGTGACATCATGTATAATGACGTTTTATTAAATTACGCCCATATGACCGCCTCTATTAGTTACGTATGCACCTTTTATCTATACTATCAGCTGTTACGCCTCTTGCATCTGTTTCACTGTAATGTATTTTCTATAAAACTGCCTATCTGTCAATAATGTATGCCCTTCCTTCCTGAACTTTCGTGGTGATGGAATAGAAAGCCTACAATTCGAATTGTATTCCTTTGTATAGGAATAAAGCCTTTTAAAACCTCTAATACCACGGATTCTGCCTCTTATATTTACTGAGTTATTCTTAATAGACTTTACCGCATAAAAAATAGTACCGGTAATGAAATATTTACCACTCTTCTTTTGCTCTATTAAGCATCTCAATCTCTTTTTCCTGTAAAACACAAGTAATCTGAGAAGACTGTGTAGCCAATGGAACTTGTGAAGCTTGTCAAACCTGTGGAACTTGTGGAACTTCTATCTCAATCAATGGAGCACTCGAGTAATCCCATCCGGACTCTCCTGATATGGTGCAGGTCTTTTCATTAACATCTCTTCTAATAATTCATCATTAATTTCATTCGGATCCATATCTAGTTCTGAACTCTCTACATTACTCTTTTTCTCTTTACACTTTCCACCAGTCTGATTCTCAGCAACCATTACTGGGTATAATCCACCTATGCTCACTTCTTTCCTCCATCTTTTCATCTGAGCATCCCACTTAGCCTCTGAATACCATCTCATTGTATTCCTGTATTTCATTCCATTTCTATTTCTCTCCCTTCTGTACGCCTTATGTTACCATTCTTCAAGCACCTCATACAGCATAGGTCTAGGATTCGATTTTAACAAATTCATTCGTCTCATCAAACGCTCCAAAATTCTCACATTAAAAGTACAATGCTCTGGGAAGCCTAAAACCCCATCATCCTCTGTATACCTCACCCAGTTGTCCAACCATGTACACGTATGATACCCACACTCTAACATCATAAAAGAAGCAGGCGATCTTGGAGAAGGTACAGGAATTCCCTCTCAAGTAACTATCGGCTTATCCTGTTTAAAGAAATCCTGAATCACTTTTATCAACTTCATTTTCAACTCTCTCTTTTCACTAGATTTTTAGAAACCAAGGAAATCCTTTTGTATTTCTGCTCACTTTATTGGCACGCATTCGTCTAATACCAGCGTGACTCACACCAACCAACCAATCACCGCTAAATACACACCCGCTATTCTGACCAATGCCAGCACGGCTTTTCGTGACGACAGTATAACTCCTATGAGTGACCCTCCCTTCACAAAATAATATGGCAATGTGCTACGAAATTTTCTAAATAAATTCTTATTAGAAACGACACAAAACGCTGCTACTTTGTCTGCTACACTAATAAAGAGATAGTTCAAGTACTCAAATAGATTCCTTTTACTTCCAGTAAAATAACGACCAGCGTCACTCTACTCTCAATCAAGTGAAAGAGGTCTTGGTACTCCTTTGGGGATAATAGCCAAAGTTTCAGAAGAGGACTTTTAGAAAAGAGGTATTGGTGCTCCTCGGGGATGTACGGCCAAAGTTTCGGAAGCGGACTTTCACTTTTTCATACGATCTTCTTACAACAGAATAAGTCCCTTTTCCACACTATTCCTTTGCCACAAAGGCTAAATTAACATCCCGGGATCTTAGGCAACTCCGTACCCGTACTTTCAGACAACATAAAACAAAGAAGCAAAATTTTCATATTAGTAACCAAAATCAATATTTCAACCATTAATTTGCAAAAATAATCAATACTAACCATCAGGCTGCTACCAAAACGAATCCAGCGATCTGGGACTAATACATTTCTATAGACAAGACCCAATTTTATTACCCACCAAGTCCCTTCATGCTGGGTTAGTGAATTTCCAAAACGATACCAGACTTACCAATCTCCAATTTGTAACGTCATTCTAGCATACTAACTATGGCTATGCAATCTTTTTATAGGTGACAGGGTTTGGCAAACTAATATTTGATTTAAAAAAATTACTCATAATCTAAATAAACACCTCTAATAAATAACAGACTCATTTATATATTTAAAATCCAAATAATGTGAAATAAATGCTCATCAGCCAACATATAGTACAAACCATAGATCGTCACAAGGCAAACAACATCAGAAGAGAAAATGACAAATTCATATCAATGACAATGCATAAAGTAGTGGAAAGATGAAGAGACAAATGTTTCAGAGACAAAATACATTTGTAAATGATTATGCAAATTCAGATTTCAGTCTATACTAACCCCAATAGGAATAGGAAATCTACTCTTTGGCCATGAGAGCAGCAAGACCCCGCAAGAAGATTTTGAAGAGGCAAAGACTAAGTCAGGAATCAGTAGACAGGAACAGGACAGCAAACTGACGACAAGGATGATCTCCCAAACAGACTGCCCAACAGTCTAAACCCACACGAGTCAGCATAACCCCTCCCACCAGGAATCTCAATGATACCCTAAAACCCAAATGTCCAACCCACACTTGTATCTCATGAAGGGTTATTCTACACTTGATTGGTTAAGGAAGGGGGTGTATTGTCACACCACTCTCGGCATGTCTATGTCAATGTCCCTTTGTTTTATTTATTCATCATGTTAGCTTCCATCCCAGGAAATATGATTCAAGCCACTATTGAAATATTCTCTTCCTTCATGCTGGTTATGGAGCAAATTTTGTATATAATTTGTGCCATTCGTGCCTTTCCAGAGGAAGCGTTTCTTCCGCTTCATGAATCAAATCGTCTTTTTTAATGCAAATTTCTTGACTGGCACACAGGATTCTTAAAGGACAAATCCTTCTCCACCTTCATCTTCGCTTTCAAACTTTTAATTTTAAATATTTATTTTTCTATTCCATTACCCCCATAACTTCACGCAGAGTAGAAAACCATGCTTCTATGGAAAACAAACACAGGCATTATTATTCACTTGTAATGCTTTTTCACTACGCAACAACCCAATACTGCCTCTATCCATTCGCAACCCACGTTAAATATTATTTTCCCTAGCAAACGTTAATAACATGCACAAAAGTAGCATTAGTCTTTTTATTTTTGTTTTGTCCAAAAGCATTTGCGGCCTAGCTCAGTACTGTAGTACACGCATGCGCAGTAGCATTTTCCCTCACATTTGTTCCTTTTACCGCATATTTTTCACTGTACACCATTAGTAAATGTTACTGAGGGTTCAATCCGAGCAGGTTTTATTTCCCGATAACCCTGCTCCATCAGCGTCATCATTTTTTATAGTTTTGTACACAGTTTATGAGAGATGAGTTTCAACTGTCAGTACAGTATATATCCTACAGACTATCAATGCAAAAGCTTAGAATATCGATTAACAACTAAACAACTACAGAAACTACAATTGACAAACAAAATATATAAAATGTGTGCAGTGGTGTAGAGTGAGATAAGCATGATCAGAAAATTACAATCAAAGGCTATTCTTCCAGCATCATCATAGATTTCTGGGTTTGCAACATGTCATAGTTAGGAGACAGTGTTCATAAGCATATATATGTGCAGAATCTCCAATCCAGGTTAGGGGCTTAAGATGTTTTTTTAATAAAGGCTGGCCTCTTGACATAGAAACATTACATTAGGTGTTCTGGGTGTACCAACACCAGACATTTATAGATTTGCTTAGGGTTTGGGACCCAGGGCAGGCATTCAACCAGAAATTTTGAAACATCCCTGGGATTGTACACTCCTTGCTAGTAGCAGCAGATAACTTCAAAATGTATAATAAGCCACTGAAAAGTACGCCACATCTGATTGATTTAAAGTCTCCAACTCATGAATAAAGGACTTACATCTTTCTTCTTGTTGGCTGGCATAAGGCCTTTCCTGCAAATGGTGAACCTCACTACTGGCACAAAAAGTAGTTTATGTTATGAATAATAATTTGCCTGTTGTGAGGTATTAAAAATCATAACAGCAGAAAGATGGAATTTAAATGTTTGCACCTACTATTGTTGCTGGTGAAGAGGAGAGTTGCAATTACCAGGTGGACCTAGTCTGAATGGTTGGGAGAGGGATGTGAGTGAGTGGGCAGTGACTTAGGAAGTACGTCTTCGGAAATGTAGACGTGATGATGACGTGGAAAATGACCTGCAAGCAGGGGGGCACTGTTGACTAAATTTGTGGGACAGGAAGAGGAGGGGTCCACAGGCCTTGTCTTCTGGAGATGAAGTCCAGGTTCCTCCTGATACGGGCGTTGTGGCACCTGTGGCTCCACGAGAGGAGAGTGGTGAGACGTAATTTTCCTGATTTCTATTTTCTGTGGAGATTGTTCTATGATAACCTATCACTACATGTCAAATAATTGGGGATGACTGAGTTTTTCATAGCTAAACAATAAAAGTTGCCTATAAAAAAACTTTGATAACTGATTTCTAGTCCTTATTGTGTGGGTTGCAATGTTACATTGTGATTTATTGAATGCTAATTCCCTTTACCTCTCAGTCAGCCAGAAAGATCTATTGGATGCAAAGTGTAACCGTGTGCCAACGCGCCATCATTAGTATTTGAGATGGATGGTCACGTGGCTTATGGGTTTTTGCAGTTTAAAACATGAGATTGCTAACTTTTCGTGTACAGATTTTCTAACTCATATTGGGCTCAAGTTCATACTGTTGACATAAAGGTGTTTTTAGGTCTCACCTATCATTGCTGCCGCTCAGCGAGATTTATTGTCAAGGAGGACTTTGAGAGAAGGGCTTGAAGCCCCCCCCCTTATTACCATTGGCCGGCGTCACCGTTTATGTTAAACGGTGGCCTGCCATTAGAAATAAGCTTTCTTAGTTGCCTCCCTTTCTCTTTTTGTGCCGGCCCACCCGGACTGGCTCGCCTGCTTTCCGTGTGTCGCAAATGCTTTTCTTATTTGGCTTCCTGCAACCACGCTACCTTCACGCCTGAAGCACGCGCCAGTCGGCTCTGTCATTGGTTAGTAACGTTTGTTTTCGTCGTCCGCACGCTGTCTCCTCCTCTCCGTGCCTTAGCCTCACCTCCTGAGGTTTCTTGTTTTGATTGGTGAAAGATCCAGTTCACGTCTGTTGGAAGGCGGACCCCGAGGAGTCGGTGAGACCACCAAGGGGGGCCCTCTCGCTGCACGAAGTAGCCGAGCGCTGCCGAGAAGTCCCCTGTGAGATCCTTCTCCTATCACGTACTAGCACAGTCACAAGGCAAACAACATCAGAAGAGAAAATGACAAATTCATATCAATGACAATGCATAAAGTAGTGGAAAGATGAAGAGACAAATGTTTCAGAGACAAAATACATTTGTAAATGATTATGCAAATTCAGATTTCAGTCTATACTAACCCCAATAGGAATAGGAAATCTACTCTTTGGCCATGAGAGCAGCAAGACCCCGCAAGAAGATTTTGAAGAGGCAAAGACTAAGTCAGGAATCAGTAGACAGGAACAGGACAGCAAACTGACGACAACGATGATCTCCCAAACAGACTGCCCAACAGTCTAAACCCACACGAGTCAGCATAACCCCTCCCACCAGGAATCTCAATGATACCCTAAAACCCAAATGTCCAACCCACACTTGTATCTCATGAAGGGTTATTCTACACTTGATTGGTTAAGGAAGGGGGTGTATTGTCACACCACTCTCGGCATGTCTATGTCAATGTCCCTTTGTTTTATTTATTCATCATGTTAGCTTCCATCCCAGGAAATATGATTCAAGCCACTATTGAAATATTCTCTTCCTTCATGCTGGTTATGGAGCAAATTTTGTATATAATTTGTGCCATTCGTGCCTTTCCAGAGGAAGCGTTTCTTCCGCTTCATGAATCAAATCGTCTTTTTTAATGCAAATTTCTTGACTGGCACACAGGATTCTTAAAGGACAAATCCTTCTCCACCTTCATCTTCGCTTTCAAACTTTTAATTTTAAATATTTATTTTTCTATTCCATTACCCCCATAACTTCACGCAGAGTAGAAAACCATGCTTCTATGGAAAACAAACACAGGCATTATTATTCACTTGTAATGCTTTTTCACTACGCAACAACCCAATACTGCCTCTATCCATTCGCAACCCACGTTAAATATTATTTTCCCTAGCAAACGTTAATAACATGCACAAAAGTAGCATTAGTCTTTTTATTTTTGTTTTGTCCAAAAGCATTTGCGGCCTAGCTCAGTACTGTAGTACACGCATGCGCAGTAGCATTTTCCCTCACATTTGTTCCTTTTACCGCATATTTTTCACTGTACACCATTAGTAAATGTTACTGAGGGTTCAATCCGAGCAGGTTTTATTTCCCGATAACCCTGCTCCATCAGCGTCATCATTTTTTATAGTTTTGTACACAGTTTATGAGAGATGAGTTTCAACTGTCAGTACAGTATATATCCTACAGACTATCAATGCAAAAGCTTAGAATATCGATTAACAACTAAACAACTACAGAAACTACAATTGACAAACAAAATATATAAAATGTGTGCAGTGGTGTAGAGTGAGATAAGCATGATCAGAAAATTACAATCAAAGGCTATTCTTCCAGCATCATCATAGATTTCTGGGTTTGCAACATGTCATAGTTAGGAGACAGTGTTCATAAGCATATATATGTGCAGAATCTCCAATCCAGGTTAGGGGCTTAAGATGTTTTTTTAATAAAGGCTGGCCTCTTGACATAGAAACATTACATTAGGTGTTCTGGGTGTACCAACACCAGACATTTATAGATTTGCTTAGGGTTTGGGACCCAGGGCATGCATTCAACCAGAAATTTTGAAACATCCCTGGGATTGTACACTCCTTGCTAGTAGCAGCAGATAACTTCAAAATGTATAATAAGCCACTGAAAAGTACGCCACATCTGATTGATTTAAAGTCTCCAACTCATGAATAAAGGACTTACATCTTTCTTCTTGTGTGCTGGCATAAGGCCTTTCCTGCAAATGGTGAACCTCACTACTGGCACAAAAAGTAGTTTATGTTATGAATAATAATTTGTCTGTTGTGAGGTATTAAAAATCATAACAGCAGAAAGATGGAATTTAAATGTTTGCACCTACTATTGTTGCTGGTGAAGAGGAGAGTTGCAATTACCAGGTGGACCTAGTCTGAATGGTTGGGAGAGGGATGTGAGTGAGTGGGCAGTGACTTAGGAAGTACGTCTTCGGAAATGTAGACGTGATGATGACGTGGAAAATGACCTGCAAGCAGGGGGGCACTGTTGACTAAATTTGTGGGACAGGAAGAGGAGGGGTCCACAGGCCTTGTCTTCTGGAGATGAAGTCCAGGTTCCTCCTGATACGGGCGTTGTGGCACCTGTGGCTCCACGAGAGGAGAGTGGTGAGACGTAATTTTCCTGATTTCTATTTTCTGTGGAGATTGTTCTATGATAACCTATCACTACATGTCAAATAATTGGGGATGACTGAGTTTTTCATAGCTAAACAATAAAAGTTGCCTATAAAAAAACTTTGATAACTGATTTCTAGTCCTTATTGTGTGGGTTGCAATGTTACATTGTGATTTATTGAATGCTAATTCCCTTTACCTCTCAGTCAGACAGAAAGATCTATTGGATGCAAAGTGTAACCGTGTGCCAACGCGCCATCATTAGTATTTGAGATGGATGGTCACGTGGCTTATGGGTTTTTGCAGTTTAAAACATGAGATTGCTAACTTTTCGTGTACAGATTTTCTAACTCATATTGGGCTCAAGTTCATACTGTTGACATAAAGGTGTTTTTAGGTCTCACCTATCATTGCTGCGCACATGCGCAGCTCGCTCAGCGAGATTTATTGTCAAGGAGGACTTTGAGAGAAGGGCTTGAAGCCCCCCCCCTTATTACCATTGGCCGGCGTCACCGTTTATGTTAAACGGTGGCCTGCCATTAGAAATAAGCTTTCTTAGTTGCCTCCCTTTCTCTTTTTGTGCCGGCCCACCCGGACTGGCTCGCCTGCTTTCCGTGTGTCGCAAATGCTTTTCTTATTTGGCTTCCTGCAACCACGCTACCTTCACGCCTGAAGCACGCGCCAGTCGGCTCTGTCATTGGTTAGTAACGTTTGTTTTCGTCGTCCGCACGCTGTCTCCTCCTCTCCGTGCCTTAGCCTCACCTCCTGAGGTTTCTTGTTTTGATTGGTGAAAGATCCAGTTCACGTCTGTTGGAAGGCGGACCCCGAGGAGTCGGTGAGACCACCAAGGGGGGCCCTCTCGCTGCACGAAGTAGCCGAGCGCTGCCGAGAAGTCCCCTGTGAGATCCTTCTCCTATCACGTACTAGCACAGTAACACCACCACACAGGACTCAAGGGGGTTGTCTGGCGACAAGCAATTCTTTATCAGCAATAAAAAGGTTACGAGGTCAATATTTACACGAAGGGATCGAGGGATCCACCAAAAGTCTCAGTGTCTCTTTGGAAGGGTAGGGGTAGCGGGACAGTCTTTGGCAGGAGTGCGGTACGAGGGTACCTGGGGCCCAGTTCTTATCCTCAAGCTGGAGGACCTCCGATCTCGGAGGGGTCGAGCCGCGACGGCGTCAGCAGGGCTCTGGCGTACAGTTCGTGGAGAGCCGCGATTCAATCAGCAGGGCTCTCAAGATGGTTTCTGCTCGGCTCGAGCCGCGACGTCGTCAGCAGGGCTCCGAGGAAGGTTTCAGCGAGGTTGGGCCGCGACAGCGTCAGCAGGGCTCCGATGTTCCAGGTGGCTTTCAAGTGTTCACAAGAAGGAGCCGCGACGCAGTCCGCAGGGCTCGTGATGGTTCCGACAAGAGTTCTTCTCCGTAGGGTCAGCCGCGATTCAATCAGCAGGGCTCTCGACTCCGGGATACAACTGCCGAGCTGTGGTGGGGTCGCCCCAGATATAGGTCTGGAGCCCTTTGATGTCCGGACCTATGCGCCCGAGGGGGCGGAGTGGCCGGGTGGAGGTGGCCAGACGCCCAGCAGGAGAGGCGCCAGGCCCATGGGAGTTGCAGGGCGATCACACCTCGAGAGGGGAGGACAGTTGGGGGTCCCATCGATACTGACCTCCGCCGGGGGCGATGAATGGTTCCTGCGGCACCCCCTGGCTAGTTCGTGGTGCCTCGATGTCGGGGCTTCGCTGGGGTCGAGGCCGGGTTGAGCGGGGTCGCGCCGGCTGGTGCACGGTGTGACGTGGAGGCCAACAAGATGGCGGAGCCACGAGGAGTATGCGACCACGTGCAGCTCCGGGTGAAGGGCCTTGGTGCAGTTCAGACGGGTGGCCCGTGAAGGCCGGGGCGGGGAACGGCCACGATCCAGGGGGTTAAGGACCACGCCGCGAGGCCGGGTCCAACAACGTCACAATGTTGCGGTCTGGAGTAGAGAGCGGAGCCGGAGACATGGAGCACTCGCTCTCATCGTCCAGATAACTAGGCAGCTCTTTTCTTTGCCTCACACTGTGCTTTTGGCTCTTATGAATATTTTTGCGCTTCAGGAATGCGCTTCCTTTGAACTTCGGATGATATCAGTCCATATTAATGCGAGTGAAGGGCCGGGGGTTTCAAGGAGAAACTCTATGCACGTGAACTGGAACAGAACAGCGTATGCGTTGTGAACCCTGAACCAACATCAATGTACGAAGAGCAGTGAGGTGGGACTGATTCCCGTCTTCAAACGCATCACCTTCCCCCCACCCCTCCTCCACCGGAAGGCTCCCGGAACCGCAGGTGTGTGTGATCGTTGAGGGTTCACACAAGATGTATTTTCACAGGCAGGGTCACTTGTCTCAGAAAACGGCATCTTAAAGCAGGGCCTGCACCAGGAACAAGCTATGCCGAGTCTAGTTTCAGCATTTTAAGGCAGGTTACAGGTTACAGCTCATAGAATCGCAGCAGGGTGGAATGTGCCAGCATCATCACACGCATCAAATCTAGCCAGATTGATTTTATGCTTTATGATCCGCACCTAAATAATACATTAGTCCGCTCTATCAGTGCCAAACACTATAGCCCATGAGCTGACCCACTAGAATTATGTGGCAGAGGAGGAACAAATTATGTGGCAGGGTCAATTATATTATGCAGAAACTGCAACTTTTGCAGCGTCAAGCGGCCTATTTTGCGGCAGCGTTACTTCACTTTTTTGTCTTTTGTTCACTGTTAACACTGTCTGGGCAGATGAAATACTTTGCACTTCATTGGAAAATGTTTAACACTGAAACGCAGCAATGGGCAGAAGAAAGGTGACCTGTCACTTGGCCTGCCGCTGCACAGCAACACTGCAGAGTTTTTAGAAACGTTTGACCCGCTTGAGCTACAAACAGATTTGTTAAAATCTGCAAATTAAGCGTAAAATGATAGATTATGTGTGGCAAGTTAAAAAATCAAAAATATGAGGAAAGCGCTACAGTCACAGAATCGTGTCATTCCACTGGCCCTGCCTATGAGGCATCACTAAACAGAATAGGGCCGATTAACAAAGGCATAAAAGAATATGACAAATTGGAAAATATAGGAAATATTCATATACAATGTGTGCAAATAAAAAGTATTGTGCCCCCTTTCCACTTTTTCTAATATGGATATCGGCACTTCGGGCCAACCCACAAAGGCATGTATCTATACTTAAATAAGCATGCCGGTGGTATAATTTCTCCTACTCTTAACGGTTTTATGAATTAGCCCCAATATCTGCAGATCATGTTAGTTCCAGTCAATTAAAGTCCAGGAAATACCATGGGTGTCCAGACTCTCCAAACAGTACGGGGACTAGTGGGAATACACAATGCAAATACTTATGTAATGATATAAAATAACTATAGATGCCACGTCACTTCCTGGAGAAAAGCCAAGGTGGAACAATCTATTGAGAAATTTGGTGGTTTCCAGAAAGACACGTGATCCTGAACGCTCGGATGGAGTCAATCACACATCAAGTGTGGTGTTTTTAACGATTTTAGCATGATGGGGAGTACAGCTGAAACGAACAGAAAAGATGATTTTCAAGTGGTTGGCGGGCTGTGCGCCACGCTTTAAATGACCCTCTAAATCTTGCCTTGCTGATTCGGTGTGATAATGTGAACACGGTATGGACGACACTGCTGGCGCTGCAAGGGCTGAATGTGAGAGCCAAGTAGTCTGGAATATCTGGTAACACACTTGAAGGCCCCTCTGAGATGTAATTTCAACTGACATGACCGGGATACTCATACATGACATCACTGCCACGTCACCTACACTCTTGGTGCTCGCGTGTACATTACACCTGTAAACTCAACCTCTGCAAGCGGCGAAGGACAGAAGATAGTGCGGGCAAGGATTCCACCACCCACTGAAGCAAGCACGGCATCTAACACTCTACATGTCTGTGACAGTTCATACAATGTGATTCAGCAAAAAACATCATATGTAACTTCAATATCGTTAAAGCATCGTAAAAAGATAATTAGATGTCAGATATGATATTTCTGTACAAATTGTTTTCATGGAAATGACAGTAATATGGTCATTGTAAGGAAGAAAGTCCAAAACAATTTGTTCTAGCCCTTCTTTTTTCAGGTCTCGCCTGACCCAGCGCATGCGCTGCTCTGGCGAGACTTATTGAGAGGGCTCCAAAAAGTGCTACCAGGCCAGCCTAGAGCTACAGTGCATGTGCGCGCGCACGCTTGACCGCGATAACTTTCACTTTCGCGGCTGCACGGCCGCTTCGATGTTTGATCGCGATCACTTTCGCGGATGCACGGCCGCTTGGCATAGCCAATAGGTCTCGCTTTTGAGACCTTATAAGTATTTAGTTATGCAACTGTTGCATGGCTAAACACTTATAAGGTTTAAAGGCGGGACCTATTGGCTATGCCAAGGCTTGTTTAATTTCCAGTTGTTTACTGAGCCTGTTCATTTCCACCTGTTTTTGATCACCGCATAGATCACCCCAGTGCCAGCTGTAAGAGCAGGCTAGCAAACAATCCTGCTGAGAGGCTGGCGACACCCAAGTAAACACTTTCTAATCTCCACTGAGCTCTCTCACTCGCTTGGCTATGAGGCTGAGATCACGTGGTTGGCAGCAGTTTTACACACTTACTACATGTCCCCTATCACAAGTTGTTACAGCAAACAAATGATGGATGGAATGCTGACAATGCAAAGATTCTCCCCCAGTCAAAAGATCTGGGTTAAATTCACCGTTCTTTTGCCCACTACGCTACCCCAGTTTGGACCCTGCCATATGCAAATCAGTCTTGACCCTGTGCCTCATGAGAAAAGTCCAGACCGAACTGCCAGGCCAGGTCCTCCCTGGACCGGAAACAAGCATCCTGGGACCGGTTTCAGATAATGTCACCCTTCTTCAGCTAGGCTAGCTTGATGCTGACAATGCAAACATTCTCCCCCAGTCAAAAGATCTGGGTTAAATCCACCGTTCTTTTGCCCACTACGCCACCCCAGTTTGGACCCAGCCATATGCAAATCAGTCTTTCCTCTGTGCCTCATGGAAAAAGTCCAGACCGAACTGTCAGGCCAGGTCCTCCCTAGACCGGAAACATGCATCCCGGGACCGGTTTCAGGGTATGTCACCCTTCTTCAAGAGGATTCAAGATAGCCTGGCTGATGAGAGTTATGAAGCCGAAACTGGTCCCAGGATGCTTGTTTCCGGTCCAGGGCAGACATGGCTTGGCAGTTCGGGTGGACAGTTCCCATGAGGCACAGGGTCAGACTGATTTGCATATGGCCATGTCTGCACTGGGGTGGTGGAGTGAGCTAAAGAATGATGATGAATTAAACACAGATCAGTTGACTGGGGGTGAGTGTTTGGTTTGCTCAAACGCTCTGTCCATCATCCCCTTTGGTATCGCTTTGTTTGCCCTAAGTTGGCAGGGTATGCCCAGACGTGGGTCCCTTGCTCACTTTGCCACTGGATTCAAGTTAGCCTGGCTGATGAGGGTTATGTACACGAAACCGGTCCCAGGATGCTTGTTTCCGGTCCAGGGAAGACATGGCTTGGAAGTTCGGGCTGGACTGTTCCCATGAGGCACAGGGTCAGACTGATTTGCATATGGCCATGTCTGCACTGGGGTGGTGGAGTGAGCTAAAGAATGATGATGGATTAAACACAGATCAGTTGACTGGGGGTGAGTGTTTGATTTGCTCAAACGCTCCGTCCATCCATCATCCCCTTTGGTATCGCTTTGTTCGCCCTAAGTTGGCAGGGTGTGCCCAGACGTGGGTCCCTTGCTCACTTTGCCACTGGATTCAAGATAGCCTGGCTGATGAGGGTTATAAACCCGAAACCGGTCCCAGGATGCTTGTTTCCGGTCCAGGGAAGACATGGCTTGGCAGTTTGGGCTGGACTGTTCCCATGAGGCACATGGTCAGACTCATTTGCATATGGCCATGTCTGAACTGGGATGGTGGAGTGAGCTCAAGAATGATGATGGATTAAACCCAGATCAGTTGACTGGGGGTGAGTGTTTGATTTGCTCAAACGATCCGTCCATCATCCCCTTTGGTATCGCTTTGTTCGCCCTAAGTTGGCAGGGTATGCCCAGACGTGGGTCCCTTGCTCACTTTGCCACTGGATTCAAGATAGCCTGGCTGATGAGGGTTGTGAACCCGAAACCAGTCCCAGGATGCTTGTTTCCGGTCCAGGGAAGACATGGCGTGACAGTTCGGGCTGGACTGTTCCCATGAGGCACAGGGTCAGACAGATTTGCATATGGCCATGTCTGAACTGGGGTGGTGGAGTGAGCTAAAGAATGATGATGGATTAAACCCAGATCAGTTGACTGTGGGTGAGTGTTTGATTTGCTCAAATGCTCCATCCATCATCCCCATTGGTATCGCTTTGTTCGCCCTAAGTTGGCTGGGTATGCCCAGACGTGGGTCCCTTGCTCACTTTACCACTGGATTCAACATAGCCTGGCTGATGAGGGTTGTGAACCCGAAACCAGTCCCAGGATGCTTGTTTCCCGTCCAGGGAAGACATGGCTTGCCAGTTCGGGTTGGACTGATCCCATGAGGCACAGGGTCAGACTGATTTGCATATGGCCATGTCTGAACTCCGGGTGGTGGAGTGAGCTAAAGAATGATGATGGATTATACCCAGATCATTTGACTGGGGGTGAGCGTTTGATTTGCTCAAACGCTCCGTCCATCATCCCCTTTGGTATCCTCCTATCACAAGTTGACAAAAATTCCCCTCCTGGACAAAAAGGACAGTTTTTTGCTGCAACAGAAATTACAAGTTTTGTGGCTATTCCGGCCACATTTCCACCTGAAAGCAGGTGGAAATATGGCATACAAAAACAACTGGAATTCAGGAAAATGTGCCTGGACTCCGGTTGCAAAGAAATAAGTGGGAGGCATTCATTATGCTACTACATTATGTTATGTGCACAAAAGGCTGGTGTCACTGGGAACAAGCTGGGAATTTGAACCTCCTTCAGCCGCACATGCTAAAATGCTTAAATCAACTTTGCTAACAATTTCTTACTAACCCGTCCCCATACCCTTACGCAAAACTCCTTCCCCAATATTTCCCATCACCACAACAATAATGACTACTTCAAAATTATGTCTTAAGAATCTCATATGTTCTAATTTCTGACAATCCACTTCCTGCATTTGATTTCATTCACTTTCCCGTCCTTGGACCTGGCCTCGCCTCATTCAATCCTCTTTACTCCTCTCCCTTCCCATATTTCGTCTGTCTCCCTTTAACTCACTTCACCATCTCTATGCCAGCCACCATAACCTGCCACATAAAAACCCTCCCATTAGATGTTACTTCTGTCCTCCCAACACATCTCGAGTCTCCTTCATTCTTTCCTGCATCAACACCATTTTCAAATATAACTTGTTGACAACAATGGAAACATATAATTCATCATGTAAGAATAGCACCTTGCACTCTTGTGGTTGATCACCCTAATCCTGTTGGGCTTGCAAAACCCTGATATTTCCTTGTTGACCTTTTTCCATGCCCTATCAACCTCATCCTGCCTCCGTGCTCCTCTCCAAACTCTCCTGGGCAAAAACTGTGTCCATCGGAACCGAGTACAATCCACACTTCCTGTAGGCTCACCATGTGCAACTTCATAATCTTAATCAGCTTATCAAGGGCAGGTATTTTAGGCGACAGCTGAAGCCTCTTCTGGAGGCGAAGGAAGGGCAGATGGATTCCTTAAGCAACCTCAGACTCCAGGTTTGTCACAGGTAATCAGGAAATGTGGCTAGAAGTGATGCACAATGGAAGGAAAAAAACTGGATGCAGTTCAAACAAGCATTAAAAATGCAATAGGTCTCGCCTTTTATTAAGTTAAAGCCATTTGCTTTGCTATACAATACCATTAGCAAAGCAAATGGCTTTAACTTAATCAAAGGCAAGACCTATTGCATTTGTAATGCTTGTTTTAACAAGTGAGAGAGAATGCCCAAAAGTGACAACAATCCACAATACAGTGGGCCTGTGGAGAACATGAACAGGATAATGTGTGATTATATGCAGTGGGATATGACTGGAACAGTATATTCTGTAACAATTATTAAGATTTCTTCAGTGGCCGTAGCTGAGCAAAACATATAACAGTGACAGCCAAACCTTGTGGACAGGAAGACAATTTGATGGAATTTACCTAATGGTTTGAACTCTCTCCTCTTTCCCCCCCTTGCACCAATTTGGAATGTCCCTTTTGTTTTGCTCTGAAGGTTCTACAGGTGCCTTCAGCTGCCTGGAACCTGGTGGTGGTAGTAGACGTGAATAAAGTCTCTTCATCTATCACTTAGTGTTTTCACTTTGTACACTGCTGGATGAAAAGGGTTTAAAATGCTCATGAGACCCCGGTTTAACTTCTGTTTCTGTACTGCATTAGCTAACACTTAGAGCAGGTCGCAGAAGCAGTGCAAGGAAAAGGGTGAAGCCAGTGATCGGAACTGCGACAATTGATGACCCGTAAATGACGTCGAGGTCAATATTCTCACAATCCTATTCTGGTACCACACCTTCAATTTTATGCATTGGAATTTTTAGAGGTTTTTCATCTGGGTAATCAGCCCTGAGCCTAATATCGGTTCTGCAATGAAGGCTGGGGTTAGATTATTTTACCATACAAAATTTACTATTGTTGGATCTTGGTATGGTTTTAGCTAACTAGTCATTAAAGAATTACTTTCTTACTGTTAGGACAAAGTATATGTGCAAATATTTACAATTTCCACTGTATGGAATCATCATTTTTTAGAGTTTCCATATACAGTTTATAATAGATGAGTTTCAATTTTCAGTACAGTATATATCCTACGGACTATCAATGCAAAAGTTTAGAATATCCATTAACAACTAAACAACTACAGAAACTACAATTGACAAACAGAATATGTAAAATATGTGCAGTGGTGTAGAGTGAGATAAGCATGATCAGAAAATTACAATCGAAGGTTATTCTTCCAACATCATCATAGATTTCTGGGTTTGCATCATGTCATAGTTAGGAGACAGTGTTCATAAGCATATATATGTGCAAAATTCCAAATTCCAAATTCTGAGCTCTGGAAAAGATCCCGCCATCTGGAAAAAGTCAGTCATTACCCGTCTGTTAAAAAAACCTAGCTTGGATCCCTGCAATCTTAACAACTATCATCCCATTGCAGGACTTCCCTTCGCAGCTAAGGTTCTAGAAAAACATCTGAACAGATCCCTTACCGCTCACCTAGACACACATGGCTTGCTCAACTCTTCCCAGCACGGCTTTCGGCCACGACATTCAACAGAATCAGCACTTGTAAAAACTGCTGAACAGATCCGTAAGATAGTGGATGGCGGCGGGAGGGCAGTCTTGGTACTTCTAGACCTATCGGCCGCGTTTGACACCGTTAATCACACCGTCCTGGTGCAGCAGGTGAGGGACCTGGGAGTGGGAGGAACCACCTTGGCCCTATTAGCCTCTTTCCTAGAAAACAGAGAGCACAGGCTGTTCTGGGAGGGCATGAGATCTGACAGTTTCCACCTCCCCTGCGGAGTGCCACAGGGGTCGGCCCTTTCTCCTACTCTTTTCAATCTCTATGTCACACCTCTGGCCGACCTCGTCAGGAAACATGGTTTCACGTTAGTATCGTACGCAGATGATTCTCAACTTATCATATCTACCATCAACCAGCCTGAATCTGTTGCATGCAGATTCCATGCATGCCTCTCAGAAATCATGTCCTGGATGGGTCAGAATTATTTAAAAATAAACACTGATAAAACAGAGGTGATGGAGTTTGGACCCGGACTACCTTTATGGAATCAATCATGGTGGCCGGCAGAGGCGGGAGAATGTCCGTCCCCTGTAGAGATGGTCAGAAACCTGGGGGTCCTTTTTGAAAGCAAACTTAATTTTGCTGCTCAAGTCAATAGCTTGACGTCTTCATGTTTCTTTTTACTGAAGACGTTAAGAATTTTTTTTCCCTACATACCCCGGAACTTCAAAAAACGGTAATGGTGGCCCTTTTTCTCTCCAAGCTAGATTACTTAAATGCCCTTTTCTTAGGGATAAACAAGTTTCAACTGCTGAAGCTACAGTCCCTGCAAAACGCAGCTGCCAGGCTGACTTTGGGCCTATACAAAGGGCAACCCACTTCGGACGGGATACGCTCCCTACATTGGCTGCCTATAAAACAACGCATAGATTGTAAAGCACTCACATATGTGCATAAGGCAATCTATGGTGGAGCAGCTGAAGGTCTTGAAAGTTTCTTCATACCATATGCTCCTCTGCGCGACTTAAGATCAGCCACCCAAGGCTTGGTCAGAGTACCAAAGATCAAAGGAGAAGGCTGGAGTGGCCGCACAATTGCAAATTGTGCAGCCAGACTTTGGAACAAGCTGCCCCAATGTATGAGGCTCCAATCTAACCTTCAGATTTTTAGAAAACATTTAAAAACCAGGCTCTTTGCAACTACATGGGCCGTTAAACTCCACCTTTTCCCTGCTACAGCACCTTTTAGCGCCAAGACGCCTCGGCATTCGAGCGCTTTGGAAATATATAAACATAAACACAGAATCTCCAATCCAGGTTAAGGGCATAAGAAGTTTTTTTAATAATGGCTGGCCTCTTGACATAGAAACATTACACTGGAGACAGTGATCCACTTATTTATCCTTTAAGGTGTTCTGGGTGTACCAATACAAGACATGTATACATTTGCTAAGGGCTTGGGCCCAGGGCAGGTATTGAACCAGAAATTGTGAAATATCCCTGGTGTTATGCACTCCTGGCTAGTAGCAGCAGATAACTTCAAAATTTAAAATAAACCACTGAAAATATGTCACGTCTGATTTAAAGTCCCCAACTCATAGATAAAGGACTTACATCTTTCTTCTCATTGACTGGCATAAGGCCTTTCCAGCATATGTCACAAAAAGTAGTTTATGTTATGAATACTAATTTGTCTTCCTTTCAAACGCACGTCGTAGGTTGACAGTCTCAGGAAATAGATTTCTGAGGACTTCAGAGTCTTTGATTTGATTTATGGTAGGTTTGATTTATGGTTCTAGACTCCATCTGTAGTTAATGGATTCCTATTGCGACAATTTTTTTATGTGGTATCATTAATCACTCCCAGAACTATCATTATCAATAGCCTAAAGATGTAAAATCTGAGGTTGCATCTCTTTAGTTGTGGCCATTATCTCTTCAGCAGGACAAGATTCATACCTGAAGTTGATGCTTCTAGTTGGAATTCCCTCATGATTGCCTAGGGTCATAGCTAACCACATCAAGGGCCTGTTGTACAGATAATTCATTCTATGTTATTTTGTTAATACCGATTAGTACCGAATCAGTATTACGAGTCACAAAATGGTATGTACAGTTTGGCCTTTGCCTTAAATTCCTTATTGTTTGCTATTTCAGAACTGTGATTCCCAAAATAAGGTCCTTATCATTCCCTAATTGTGAATGCCACTCTGTCTAGCACTAATGACATCACAGAATCTATATTTCAGACTTGAGGAGTGCATCAGGCCACATGGTTGATTGTTTGTTGGAGTTTGGCGGCAGAATCCATTGCCATCCACCATCATCCTGCATCATGGCTAACCAAAATTCACAAGAGAAAGCGATAGGAAGCGAGAAAGTAAATTTAGTGACCAGGAACTGGAAATATGAACAGAAGAATGTGTTTAAGAAAATGATCAATCAATTAGCAACTCACCTGCTACTATTCCATAATCAACCAAAATACAGTTATGGTTATTCATCAAGCAGAGGATACATTTCGTTGGTGTGACAAACAGGAGTGTGGAAGAATTTAAAAAAATGATTGTATGACCTACAGGCATGCACCAAGGAAAGAGTTGCGGCAAGAACACAAGATGCAGCACTTACTGGAGGTGTTCCATGTACAGAACCCCCGGCAACACCACTCAAACAGCTAATTGAAACAACTTTGCAGTCTAAGGCTGTGATAGATGTCAGTAACATTGACACATCTGACCACACTACAAGTGCAGAAGGTAAGTTTTATTGTCTATTTTTTTTTTTTTACAAACGTTTATATAGCGCGAACTTGACCCAATTCAGGTATCATAGCGCTTTACATAGCACCAGTTGCATTACATGAGGACACGTTCATTTTTGTTTTTGTTAGGCACGGGGAGATTAAGTGATTTGCCCAGAATAAGAGGATGTTCAGCGTCATTGCCGAGACTCGAACCCGGTTGCCCAGATTCGAGGTCGACCGCCCTAGCCGTTAGGCCAACTCCTCTGGTGTTTGTGTGATTTTAGCCAAAGGCTCATGTTTATTAGAGACACTTTAAAAACATTTAAATCATGCAATGTTTCAATTTTGTTTAGCGATACTTGTTTTTACAGTTTTTACTCTGTTAGTTTTCATTGTGACACTTGCATTGCATTGTGGTCCATGTAGCTTACATTTTTATATATCAAATTGCATATTAAGGCCACCTTTTTCAACATAAATATTTCAAACATTTAGGGTCAATTTAGATGGTGATGACACTTGATGTATCCAGGATCTGTTCTAGTTATACGTCAACATTGGTAATAGACTATAGTTCTTTCACATCATTCAATAATGTTGAATTGTGAACAAAGAAATATATTATTTATTGGTAATGTGGACTTTAAGTGTATGTCCTTACACATTTCAATGACGTCTTCCCTGTCAATTATTATAGATCAAACTATTCCTGATGCACCACTGGAAAGCAGCCAACCACTAACAGGGAAAGGAAATAGTTATGTTCCCAAGACAAGCCACATATAAAACAAGGCTTGAAAGTGAAGATGTATTGTAAGATGAGCCAGGCGAAGTACAAAAGCTAAATGTTCAATTAGCAATTTCTATCACTAGTTCACCTAATATTTTGACACTAGGAACTGTGACATCAGCCGCATCATCTATTTCAACACCTGTCACAACAGTTGGAAGTACTAGATTCCAGAGATGTTTTGGTACCGCAAGAACCACCCAAGTGGAAGTTGGCACACCTACTCCAGCTGATTTCCAAACAGTGGAAAACAAGATGCTGCAGGTTCAAGAGAAACAGCATAAGGCCTTATGTCAAATAAATTGCAAACTTTATGGATTAAAAAAAAATATGTATGATAAATTTGCTGCAATGTCAAAAAGCATTACTAGCAGGTCAAAGGCCATAAGCAGTATGTTGAATACAATTAATGATATCACAAAGTAGAGAAGAGGAGGACTTAACACCCTTCAATCCTCCTGTACATAGATTAAACACCACATCCAAGTGGGGTGCCTGCAAAGTAATCACAGATGCATGAAGATGACCCCATCCTACATTTCCAGGGGGAGTCCTCCATTACCACTAGGCGTCAGATTAAAATGGGAAGGCCATCCATAATGGAAGAGGATGTCTCACACACATAGCAGTGTCATGCTTCATTATTGTCATCCTCTCCCACCCCGATAAGATGGTACTACCAGGGTGGACTCAACCTACGCAAAGACTTGTCGGCAAGAGGGAGTTCTTATATAAAGCTTACTGGACAGGGCGGGATCCAGAAAATCTAAAAATACCTTGAAGTTCCCTGGTTGTCACCTTTATTCGTGAGGACTTTAGGTATGGCTAAAAACACTTAGCACAGCGGGTATGAAGAGCACAATGGCTCAAACCAGTCTGCCAATAACCAACATGTTTCTGCCATCTATGATTAGCCTATCTGGTCTGGGGCATTCGTCAGGGTTAGAGGATCCCTACAATAACAGCCACTAGACTTAGTTTGATTTTCTTGGTAATGCAGGTGCATCACAAACCAGCATAATCACCCAAGTGAGTCCTACCTGGGTTTTTCCAAAAATATTCTTGTAGAAAACCCTAGACTTTAAGGGATACCAGTAGGCTGGTCAGGGAGGGGATGAAGTCCTTTGTAGTCACACTTGCATCAAAATGTTCACCACTCCAGTGAACCTAAGTGTTCCCGCGCCATGCCGCTGGATGCAATATATGTTGAATACAATTAAACAGGGCTTTGCTCAAATACACAAGAGCTGCGCCGTTCAAGACAGCAACAACAATTTATGTGTCGCTCTGTGGATAGGCTTGCTAATGAAACACATATTTTGTGCAGATATACAACAAAAATGCATAATCATTTTGAAAACGAAAGCATTGTTATGAAAGGTAGCTTAACACATATTCTTAATGTTGTTATGGATTTAAAAACCACTAATGTCACCATTGAAAGTCCAATTACACCAGACGAAAGGGAGGAGTTGTCTAAACGGGATACCTCACCAGTATCCGGGCCTACTTTTAATAAGCCTCAAAGAGGCAGAAGTAGTGATGTTGTGTTAGGAAAAACACATGAAACCACTATGAAAGGAATGAAGAAGTTGTTTTAATTTGACATTATACCAATTTGATTTGTTATTTAGTTGCATTTGTGTTCGCCAAAACATTATCATGACATAATAATGAAAATGGATAGTTCAAAAACATAATTTCGACATGTTGGTTATTTGCAAAATAATATATATATATATATATATATATATATATATATATATATATATATATATATATTCACTGAAAAAACCATAGGTTTCACACAAGTTATAGTTAGCTGTACATTTCACTCGTAAAAAACCAATGAAATTCCCCCGTTATAGTTAGTGCAGGCAACTATAACTCACGCGACCGCAATCCTCTGCTGATGCTAATACTGTATTTAGACACCTATTTGCCCATGTCTTCTTCCATTAAATTTTAGCTATACATATATTACAAATATTTTTTTTTCATAAAGACACATATGTCATCAGCAGAGGATTGCGGTCGCGTGAGTTATAGTTGCCTGCACTAACTATAACGGGGGAATTTCATTGGTTTTTTACGAGTGAAATGTACAGCTAACTATAACTTGTGTGAAACCTATGGTTTTTTCAGTGAATTTGCAAGGTTTTTTAAATGCTGATTCCTAACTATAACGTGTGTGAAACCTATGGTTTTTTCAGTGAATTTGTACGGTTTTTTAAATGCTAAGTTACTTTACGCCATTCGTGGCGTGCGCGCCCAGTTAACGCAGTTCGTTCCGTGCGCGCGCGGTGCGCTTCGTGCACCGTGCGCACTCAGTGAGCACGCGGTGCGCTTCGCGCACCGCGTGCCCACTTTACGCAGTTAGTGCCGTGCACGCACGGTGGTCACGCGGTGCGCTGCGCGCACCGCGTGCCCACGTTATGCGGGATGGGCCATGTACGCACGATGCGCTTCGTGCACCGTGCGCACATGGGGGACATATTATGCGCATCGTTGTGAAATGTATTCTTTATTAATTTCACAGGTGAAATATGCCATGCACAAATGGTGCCCTTCGGTCACCATTTGCACACGGGGTGGGGAGAGTGTGGATAATTTTTTTTTTTTTTAATTTTTTACCGTACGCGTACGGTAAGCGTAATCGGCGATTTTTCGAAAAAAAATAATTTTTTTTTTTGGCCTTGGGGGGTGTTGGGGGACCCCTATATCAATGCTGGGTGGTTATGATCTCAATATACTGCCCCTTTAGACATTATTTGGCTTTATTTTTGCTGCCCCACTCAGAGTGCGAGAGAGAAAATGGCGGCCGCCGCTTCCTGGTTTCGACCGATTCGAATGTTTACTTAGATCTAACAGCCAATCAGAATCGCGCTCGCGCACGTCACCGTACGCGTACGGTAAGCGCACCGTAAGCTGGCTCAGATATATATATTGATTTAAAGGCTATTTTCTCAGAATCTACTGAACAGATTTACACCAAACCTACAAAAGGCACTTCCTTGACCTGTAGACTACCTCTCTGCCAAATTTCAAGGAACTCTGTTCAGCCGTTCGGGCTGTAGCTGTGTCTAAAGGTCCTATGGAAAAATGCATGGGAAAAACGCGTTTTGGGACCCCCCTTTTATCTCAGCCCCCGCTTGACGAATCCCCCCGAGACTTTCAGGGTAGGAGCGGAGCGCAGCGCCCCACCTCGTCGACCGGCGCCAAAGTTATTCAAAATAGAATGTTGCGGTTTTCCTATGGTAAGAGGGTCCTAACTATAACTACCGACTGGCGACCGCCAGTAGGTAATATATATATATATATATATATATATATATATATATCCAAGTCACAAAAAGCACCCCATTTTGAAGAGCCAACTTGCAGGTAGAAAATCTTCGTATTTATTATGCAGAAAACAGCACAATGCCATGAAACAAAGTCCAAATTAAATTCTGTGCCTAACGCGTTTCATGCTCCACGAGCATTTCTTCAGAGGCTTCAATACACACTGCATGGAGCACCGACTTCTTTTAAATCAATAACACCTGCCCCAGTGGGTGCGCGCTTATAGATATATATGTACTTTTAACTGAAATTTTCTCTGGAACTACTGAACAGATTGACTCCAGATATTCAAAAGGCACATCCCTGACCTGAGGACTACCTCTCTGCCAAATTTCAAGTAATTCTGTTCAACCGTTCGGGCTGTACCTTGGACTAAAGGTCCCTATGGAAAAATGCATGGGGAAAACGTGTTTTGGGACCCCCCTTTTTTCTCGGCCCCCGCTTGACTAATCACCCCGAGACTTTCAGGGTAGGAGCGGAGCGGAGCGCCCCACCTATTTTGAAAAATCTGCGAGGATTCGTCAACCGGCGCCAAAGTTATTCAAAATAGAATTTTCAGGTATCCTATGGAAACACGGTCCTAACTATAACTATCTACTGGCGACCGCCAGTAGATAATATATATATATATATATTATCTACTGGCGGTCGCCAGTAGATAGTTATAGTTAGGACCGGGTTCCCATAGGAAATCTGAAAATTCTATTTTGAATAACTTTGGCGCCGGTTGACTTATCTTCGTGAAACTTTCAAAACTAATGGGGCGCGCCGCTCAGCTCCTACCCTGAAAGTCTCGGGGTGATTCGACAAGCAGGGGCTGAGAAAAAAGGGGGGTCCCAAAACGCATTTTCTCCATGCATTTTCCCATAGGACCTTTAGTCGAAGGTACAGCCCGAACGGCTGAACAGAATTACTTGAAATTTGGCAAAGAGGTAGTCCTCAGGTCAGGCATGTGCCTTTTGCATATATGGTGTAAATCCGTTCAGTAGTTCCTGAGAAGATCAAAAGTAAAATCATATATATATCTGGGCGGAGCCTAACCACACATCTCATTGTGAGATCTGATTGGCTGTCAGCACTTCATCCAAGAAGTGTTGGCAGCCATCTTGGGACCAATATACATGATAGCACCTCATTAAAAAGCATTGCAGTTAATAGAAGGTTTTAAGACTTTAGTTACATTATAAATCATTTGTTGATGGTACCATACTCATTTTAGGAATTGTGGTATGTTCTAAGGTGATTTTACCACGTGAAAAAGCCTTCTGCTGGGATATCATGAATCATGTTTGAGAGAAAACTATCTTCACATGCTTTTCCCACAGAGGTTTGGAAGGTGATCTATAAGCTAAACTGAGAGCATATTTTCTGTAAATTCACATTATCTTTCTCAGTCATGTGAGAATGAAGTCTGACATTCTCAGTAAAACATGTACATCCAACAAGGGCAGAGACTGTCAGTTAATTCCTTTGTGTTCTACTGCAGCTTCCCAGAGTGTTCCAAAGAACAACTAGAGCGCTAACAGTCTTACTTATGACAAAGGTATGGCACACCTGAAGCCATCTTGATTGGAATAAAGTGGTAACATTTAAAACATTTAATTTAAAAAGGAACAAAATGAGAGGGTTCATTTTGCCATAGAATGTATTATTAGTGCTGCAGAAAGAAAAAATAGGGCACATTTTGAGTGACTTCTCAAATCCTCTTCTATTTCATTAAAGAATTCTGACATGCAGACTGAAACATGCACTTTCAATACCAGCAGCAGACTTCCCTGGTGAGCAGTAGCTTTACTACAGTGATCTAATGAGCAACTAGAGTGCTATTATTCTGAATTTATGGCAAATGTGTGACACATCTGAATGCCTTCTTCATTGAATCAAAGTAAAAAACTGACAGTATGCTTACTGAGGAGACTGCAGTAAATGAGGAAATTAGGAAACTTCATAACAAGTCTCCCAAGATGGCCACCAGAGACAAAAGAGCCCAAATGTAGCACAAATATCACCGAGTTGTAGCCCAAGTATAGCCTAATGACAGAAATCCCAGAGTGTTTTAAAAAACAACTAGAGCGCTAACAGTCTTACTTATGACAAAGGTATGGCACACCTGAAGCCATCTTGATTGGAATAAAGTGGTAACATTTAACATATTTAATTTGCAAAGGAACAAAATGAGGGGGTTCATTTTGCCATAGAAATTATGATTAGTGCTGCAGAAAGAAAACTTAGGGCACATTTTGACTTCTCAAATCCTCTTCTATTTCATTAAAAAGTTCTGACATGCAGACTGAAACATGCACTTTGAATACCAGCAGCAGACTTTCCTGGTGAGCAGTAGCTTTACTACAGTGATCTAATGAGGAACTAGAGTGCTACCATTCAGAATTTATGGCAAATGTGTCACTTCTGAATGCCTTCTTGATGGAACCAAAGTAAACAAGCATTGAAAATGCAATAGGTCTCGCCCTCGTTTAAGTTAAAGCAATTCTGTTTGTAATTAGGTGGCTTTCTAGCTTTGCTTTTATTAGTGTTTTTCAAAATTTCATGTACATAACATGCATATATGTATATGTATGCATGCATTTATATTTGTATATATATAGATATGCAGATTATATATATGTTTATATATGTATGTATAAATATATATACACATACATATATATAAATGCATGTGCATATGTGTGCATGTAAAGAGAGGTAGAGAGAGGTAGAAAGGTAGAGGTGTAGAGGTAGAGAGGTAGAGGTAGAGAGGTAGAGGTAGAGAGGTAGTGGTAGAGAGGTAGTGGTAGAGAGGTAGAGAGTAGTAGAGAGAGAAGTAGAGAAAGGTAGAGAGGTAGAGAGTAGAGGATGAGTAATAGAGTAGAGAGAGAGTAGTAGAGAGAGTAGCAGAGAGTGAGTAGGAGAGAGTAGTAGAGTGAGTAGTAGAGAGTGAGTAGTAGAGAGTAGTAGAGAGTGAGAAGTAGAGAGTAGTAGAGAGTAGTAGAGAGTGAGTAGTAGAGGGAGTAGTAGAGAGTAGTAGAGAGTAGTAGAGAGTGAGTATTAGAGAGTGAGTAGTAGAGAGTAGTAGAGAGTGAGTAGTGGAGACTGAGTAGCAGAGAGAGAGTAGTAGAGAATGAGTAGTAGAGAATGAGTAGTAGAGTGAGTAGTAGAGAGTAGTAGAGTGAGTAGTAGAGAGTGAGTAGTAGAGAGTGAGTATTAGAGAGTGAGTAGTAGAGAGTAGTAGAGAGTGAGTAGTAGAGTGAGTAGTAGAGAGTAGTAGAGAGTGAGTAGTAGAGAGTAAGAAGTAGAG